>NC_092763.1:87368288-88108288 GCF_047496795.1 Chiloscyllium punctatum | reverse complement strand
TCCGCCCCTCCCCCCCCCTCCCCTCCGCCCCTCCCCCCCCCCTCCCCCCCGCCCCTCCCCCCCCCCTCCCCCCCACCCCCTCCCCCCCCCTCCCCCCCGCCCCTCCCCCCCCCCCACCCCTCCCCCCCCCTCCCCCCCGCCCCTCCCCCCTCCTCCTCCCTCCCCCCCTCCCCCCTCCTCCTCCTCCCCCCCTCCCCCCTCCTCCTCCTCCTCCCCCCCTCCCCCCTCCTCCTCCTCCCCCCCTCCCCCCTCCTCCTCCTCCCCCCCCTCCCCCCTCCTCCTCCTCCCACCCTCCCCCCTCCTCCTCCTCCCCCCACCTCCTCCTCCTCCCCCCCTCCCCCCCTCCTCCACCCCTCCCCCCCTCCCCCCTCCTCCTCCTCCCCCCCACCCCCCCCCACCCTCCCCCCTCCCCCCTCCCCCCACCTCCCCTCCTCCCCCCTCCTCCCCCCCTCCCCCCACCTCCCCCCCTCCCCCCTCCTCCCCCCCCTCCCCCCTCCTCCCCCCCTCCCCCCTCCTCCTCCTCCCCCTCCCCCCTCCCCCCCCCTCCCCCCTCCTCCCCCCCTCCCCCCCTCCTCCTCCTCCCCCCTCACCCCACCCCCCCCTCCTCCTCCCCCCCCTCCCCCCTCCTCCTCCCCCCCTCCCCCCTCCTCCTCCTCCCCCCCTCCCCCCTCCTCCCCCCCTCCCCCCTCCTCCCCCCCTCCCCCCTCCTCCTCCTCACCCCCCTCCCCCACCTCCTCCTCCCCCCCTCCCCCCTCCTCCTCCCCCCCTCCCCCCTTCCCCCTCCTCCTCCTCCCCCCCTCCCCCCCTCCTCCTCCCCCCCCCCCCCCCCTCCTCCTCCCCCCCCTCCCCCCTCCTCCTCCCCTCCCCCCTCCTCCCCCCTCCCCCCTCCTCCCCCTCCCCCCCCCCCCCTCCTCCCCCTCCCCCCCTCCTCCCCCCCCTCCCCCCTCCTCCTCCTCCCCCCCTCCCCCTCCTCCCCCCCTCCCCCTCCTCCCCCCTCCCCCCTCCTCCTCCTCCCCCCCTCCCCCCTCCTCCTCCTCCCCCCTCCCCCCTCCTCCTCCTCCCCCCTCCTCCTCCTCCCCCCCTCCCCCCTCCTCCTCCTCCCCTCCTCCCCCCTCCTCCTCCCCTCCTCCCCCTCCTCCTCCTCCCCTCCTCCTCCTCCTCCCCTCCTCCCCCTCCTCCTCCTCCCCTCCTCACCCCCTCCTCCTCCTCCCCTCCTCCCCCCTCCTCCTCCTCCCCTCCTCCCCCCTCCTCCTCCTCCCCTCCTCCCCCCTCCTCCACCCCTCCTCCCCCCTCCTCCTCCCCTCCTCCCCCCTCCTCCTCCCCCCTCCTCCTCCCCTCCTCCCCCCTCCTCCTCCTCCCCCCTCCTCCCCCCTCCTCCTCCTCCCCCTCCCCCCCTCCTCCTCCTCCCCTCCTCCTCCTCCTCCCCTCCTCCCCCCTCCTCCTCCTCCCCTCCTCCCCCCTCCTCCTCCTCCCCTCCTCCCCCCTCCTCCCTCCCTCCCACCTCCTCCTCCTCCCCTCCTCCCCCCTCCTCCTCCTCCCCTCCTCCCCCCTCCTCCTCCTCCCCTCCTCCCCCCTCCTCCTCCTCCCCTCCTCCCCCCTCCTCCCTCCTCCTCCTCCCCTCCTCCCCCCTCCTCCTCCTCCCCTCCTCCCCCCTCCTCCTCCTCCCCTCCTCCCCCCTCCTCCTCCTCCTCCCCTCCTCCCCCCTCCTCCTCCTCCCCTCCTCCCCCCTCCTCCTCCTCCCCTCCTCCCCCCTCCTCCTCCTCCCCTCCTCCCCCCTCCTCCTCCTCCCCTCCTCCCCCTCCTCCTCCTCCCCTCCTCCCCTCCTCCCCCTCCTCCTCCTCCCCTCCTCCCCCCTCCTCCTCCTCCCTCCTCCCCTCCTCCCCCCTCCTCCTCCTCCTCCTCCCCTCCTCCCTCCTCCCTCCTCCTCCCCCCTCCCCCCTCCCCCCCTCCCCCCTCCCCCTCCCCCCTCCCCCCTCCCCCCTCCCCCCTCCCCCCTCCCCCCTCCCCCCTCCTCCCCCCTCCCCTCCCCCCCCCCCTCCCCCCCTCCCCCCTCCCCCCTCCCACCCTCCCCCCTCCCCCCCTCCCCCCTCCCCCCCTCCCCCCCTCCCCCCTCCCCCCCTCCCCCCCTCCCCCCTCCCCCCCTCCCCCCTCCCCCCCCTCCCCCCCTCCCCCCTCCCCCCCCTCCCCCCTCCCCCCCCTCCCCCCTCCCCCCCCTCCCCCCCTCCCCCCCCTCCCCCCTCCCCCCCCTCCCCCCTCCCCCCCCTCCCCCCTCCCCCCCCTCCCCCCTCCCCCCCCTCCCCCCTCCCCCCCCTCCCCCCTCCTCCTCCCCTCCCCCCTCCTCCTCCCCTCCTCCTCCTCCCCTCCTCCTCCTCCCCTCCTCCTCCCCTCCTCCTCCTCCCCTCCTCCTCCTCCCCTCCTCCTCCCTCCGCCCCTCCCCCCTCCTCCGCCCCTCCCCCCTCCTCCGCCCCTCCCCCCTCCTCCGCCCCTCCCCCCTCCTCCGCCCCTCCCCCCTCCTCCTCCGCCCCTCCCCCCTCCTCCTCCGCCCCTCCCCCCTCCTCCTCCGCCCCTCCTCCTCCGCCCCTCCTCCGCCCCTCCTCCGCCCCTCCCCCGCCCCTCCTCCGCCCCTCCCCCCTCCTCCTCCGCCCCTCCCCCCTCCTCCTCCGCCCCTCCCCCCTCCTCCTCCGCCCCTCCCCCTCCTCCTCCGCCCCTCCCCCCCCCTCCTCCCCCGCCCCTCCTCCCCGCCCCTCCCCCCTCCTCCCCCCTCCTCCTCATCTGCCCCTCCCCCTCCTCCTCATCTGCCCCTCCCCCCGGTATCGGTTGTGTTGACGTCACTGTGGGTGAGTCTCCGCCCCTTTTCGGTTGTGAAGGGTTTGTAGTTTTGTGAGAAGGCGGTGAGTGTCCGGCCCCGGCCCCGGCCCCGGCCCCGTGTCCTCGTCCTGGGCCCGTCAGACTGGGGCCAGTGATTCTCACCCTCCAGATCAAATCCATCATTCACAGGATGTGGGTGTCGCGGACTAGGTCACCATTATATTATATCACCATCTGGTAGTTAGTTAACCCCATGGCTGTGGGTCTGGAGTCTCGGGTAGACCAGACCAGACCAGACCAGGTGAGGTGGCGGTGAGGGGGGACCGGGGGGGGGCGGACGGGGGAGGGGGGGCGACAGGGGAGCGAGGGGAGGGAGGGAGATTGCTGTTAATGTTCCATCTTTTAGAATGGGTTTCAGGTTTCAGTTCATTAATATGTTAATCCTAGAACTACTTTTAAGTCACATTTTGATTAGATTACTCACTGTGCCACCCTCAAGGTAATTTAAGGTTTTATAAAAAAGAGTGACATCTCAGCTCAGACAATGTATCAACGGTGTGAGGTTCGAGTCTGTATCTCAATCTTGAGTCAGACTGGACTGACTGCCTGCGGGTTGTGTGATGTTTGAGCAAAAATAGAATGTGTCTGCAAATGCAAATTCACCCCATGGACTTTTATGTGCGTGTGCATGTGAGGGAGGGCGAGAGAGAGAGAGACAGACAGTGTGTGTGAGAGACTGTATTTGTATATGTGCGTGCCTGGTAGAATTTGAGCATGAGTGTGACAGAGTATAAGCCTGTGAGAGGGTGTGGGTGTGTGTTGGGGAGCGGTGTGTGTGTGTGTCTAAGAGAGTGTGAATGTGAGAGAGTATGTGAGGGTGTTTATATGTGTGCTTGTGTCTGTATGAGAGTGTATAATGTAGTAGGGTCATCTGTAGTGTGACATGAACCCTAGGTCCCAGTTGAGGCCATCTCATGGGTATCACACCTAGCTGTCAGTCTCTGCTCGGCCACTTTGCATTGTTGCATATTCCAAGTTCCACCTCCTTTTCAGTAAGGTAACCAAACTACACACAGCACTCCAGGCATGGTCTCACTGAAGTCCTGTTTAACTGCAGAAAGACATCCCTTCTAAGGAGACAGTGAGGTCTGCAGATGCTGGAGATCAGAGTTGAGAGTGTGTTGCTGGAAAAGCACAGCAGGTCAGACAGCATCCGAGGAGCAGGAAAAATTAAGACCTCTGGTCCAAAACGTTGATTTTCCTGCCCTTTGGATGCTGCCTGACCTGCTGTGCTTTTCCAGCAACATGCTGTCATCCCTCCTTCTAACCTCTTCCTCTTCCAATGAAGATCCACATACCATTTTCTTTACTAATTATACGTTACACTTGCCTATTTACTTTCATTAACTGCTGTACAAGTGCACCAGGATCCCTTTGGGCATCCACACTTTCCAATGTATCACCAGTTGAACAATACTCTTCCTTTCTGTTATTCACAGCAAAGTGTATAACTTCACATTAAGCATGTTATTACTTCATCTGCTGTGTGTTTGTATTTGGAGCTGACTAACCTGAGATATCTGCACTTAGGTCTTAAGTGGTAACTGTTTAGTGATTTTGTTTCATAGAGATTCCAAGAGATGGAAGAACAACATTGGGTTGAAGCATTATTTCCTCCACGTTTCAATGTGCAAGATCTTATTGGGAAGGGTGTTACTTCGGAGCTGGTACTCGTTTCTGAAAACTTCGCAGTCAAGAGACTCAAAAGAATTAAAAACATTTACCAGCAGAAAATTGAGAATTTTCAACAAGAGCACAAATTTAAAAGGAAAGCTTACAGTTCAGGATGGACTGCATCAGTAACAGATACTCAAACTCCCATTGAAGACCTGAAATTACAGATGTGTGGAAACAGTCATGCTGGCATGTTTAAATCAGACAAATCAGATAGAAATGCTGAGAATTTTATTGATGGAATGGAAGAGCAGTGTATCTGGAACACTGAGGAACTAACAACTTTACATGAAATGAAGTGTAGAAAAGACACTAAGCAACAACATTTAAAAGCACAGCTGGCACTTGCGCATTTTCAGGCAGAAGAGCTGAAGGCACGCAACAAGAAATTAACTGTCTGCCTGGAAATCAAAGAGGCCGAACTTCATAAGACTAAACTAGATTTACAGAACAATGCCTTGTACCTAAGACAAACCATGCAAGAAAGTGTCAAAAAGGATTTGCAAATTCGAGGTCTTAAAGAAGATTTACAAGAAAAGATAGTGACCATGTATAACCTGAGCTCTCAATTGCAATGGAACAGGCTGGAAACACAGGATCGCCACCTTGAAAAGGAGAAACTCATCTCCAATTGGAAACAGATGGAACTGGAGCATCAGTTGGAAAAGGTCTGTTTGCTGGAAAGGTGGAAAGAAAAGTCAATCTTAGAACTGAAGAAACGACAAACAGAACTAGACACAGTAAAGACTGAACTGAAAAAGGAGAGATGTCAACATGCTCAAAATAAGCAAGCTCTGGAATTGTTGCGCAAGCATTGCTCTAGTTTACCAGCGTTGGACCTAGCTCAAAACTTTAAAGTTGACTTTTTAAATAAGTGATATCATCTGTTTTTTTCTATTTAATGCTTTCGGTTACTGAATATAAACTAAAATTAAACTTTTGAAGAGATCTTCAATTAGTTACTGCTTGAAATAACTACTTGAAATAAATCATTAAATATTACAGGACAAAACAATGTTGTTGCTTGATGTCCATCAAGTCTGTACCAAAATAGAAATCTAATGTTGTATCAAACATTCAACAGGATATTTACAAATGAATTTTGTGGAGCAGAAAGTGAAATTATTCCATGTTGTACCTGAATTCTTTTATAGTTTAGTTACATATTAAATATCTAATTATTTCAATTTAAATTTTGGAGTTTTTCTTTTATCTCCCATTTCTTTAATCTTTCCTCTCAATTTTCTATCTGCCTCCTTTCTTTTAAACCCTTCCACTTCTCACTCATTTCCCTTTCTTTCTCCTCTATTGTTGGTAATATATATATTTATGAATTAAGTGAAAAAACTATAAGATAGTGAAATCAAGCAGCATTGCCCTCAGAGAGGGTCCTGCTAAAGGTAAATCTTTCCGTTTCTCCTGGCTGAAGTTTGGGAGTCATAAAGATCTATGGCACAATCAAAAACAACCATCAAACTATTCCAATCCCATTTTCCAGCACTTGTCCTGTGGTCTTGTCTGAGAGAAAGTGAGGACTGCAGATGCTGAAGAGTCAGAGTCAAAAAGTGTGGCACTGGAAAAGCACATCAGGTACGCAGCATCTGAGAAGCAGGAGAGTGACGTTTTGAGCATAAGCCCTTCATCAGGAATGTTGGGGGGGGGGGGGGATAAAGGGCTGACAGATAAATAGGAGGATGGGGCTTGGAAGGCAGTAAGTGGATGCAGGTGTGGGGTGATTGTGATAGGTCAGTGGGGAGGGAACTGTGTGGCTGACCACTTCAACTCCCCCTCCCACTCTGCCAAGGAGATGCAAGTATCAGGTTCCTCCACCACCACCACCAAATCTGACTGGAGGAAGAACGCCTCATGTTCTACCTTGGGACCCTACAACCACAAGGTATCAACATTGACTTCACCAGGAAAGGATAATCTCTCAAGAGGAAAAGTCAGGGCTTGGACTCTAAGAATGAGTCTTATGATAGATGGGTTTGACAAAATTTTAAAAAATAATTGTTTTGAGGACTCTCCTGTCAAGGACATAGGCTGGAAATTCTGCAGCAGTGAATGTGAATCTAGAATAGGATGATGCTTTCCTAGTGCCAGAATTAAATGCTTCTCACAAAACATTTGAAGCATATTGTTAAAGGGGAGAGTGAAGAACTGGAAGTTATTGTACACTTTGATAGGAATGACATAATTAAGGAAAAGATCAAGGCTTTACAGAGTGAATATAAAAGGTTAGATAGAAAATTTAACAAAGTAACTCAAGAATTAAATTGCATTTCTTTCGATGCATGGAGTCTTACAGATAAAGCTGATGAACTCAGGGCATATTTGGGAATATGGGATTTGGATGTCATGCTATTGCAGAAACTTGCCTGAGGGATGGACAGCACTGGCAGCTCAATGTTCCAAATTTTGATGCTATAGGAAGGATAGAAAGAGAGGCTAAAGAGGAGGGAGAATGGTGTTGTCTGAAAAATTGTCTATTGAAAATATATGGGTTGAAACTAGAAATAAAAATGGAGTGATCATCTTAATAGGAATGTACTATAGACCCCCCAGTGAGAGGGAAATTGAGGAACAAATATGCAGAGAGATCTCAGATATATGTAAGCATAACAAGGTTGTAATAGTAGATGATTTTAATTCTCTAAACGTTGGCAAAATCATGATGTTAAAGGTTTGGATTCTTAAGAGGGAGATCAGGAAGGCAAAGAGGGGATATGAGAGCCTTGGCAGATAAGGTTCAGGATAATACAAAGAGATTCTACAAGTACATTAAGAACAACAGAGCAACTAGAGAGAGACTAGCGCCCCTTAAAAATGAAGGAGGTCATCTTTGTATTGAACCTCTAGAGATGGGGAGAGATATTAAATGAATATTTTGCGTCGGTTTTTACCATGGAGAAAGAAATGTAGGTGAGAGAACTTGGAAATAAATATTGATGTTTTAAAAACAGTTCATATACAGTCATACAGCATGGAAACAGACTCTTCAGTCCAACCAGTCCATGCCAAGCATAATCCTAAACAAATCTAGTCGCACCTGCCTGCTCCTGGTCCATATCCCTCCAAGCATTTCTTATTCATGTCCTTATCCAAATCTTTTTAAACATTGTAACTGTATCTACATCCATCATTTTCTCTGGAAGTTCATTCCACACACTGTATTAAAAAAATAGTTGCCCCTCATGTCTCAAATCTTTTTCCTGTCACCTTAAAAATAAGCCCCCTTGGCTTGAAATCCCCCACCTTAGGGAAAAAGACACTTGTCATTCACCTTATCTGTACCTCTGAGTATTTTATAAACCTCTATAAGGTCACCCCTCAACCTCCTATGCTCCAGTGAAAAATTCCCAGCCTAACCAGCCTCTCCTTATAACTCAAACCCTCTAGACTCAGCAACATCCTGGTAAATCTTTTCTGAACCCTGTTCAGCTTAATAATATCCTTCCTTTCACAGGGCGACCAGAATTGTACACAGTACTCCAGAAGAGTCCTCACCAAAGCCCTGTCCATTCTGACGAACCAACTCTTATACTTAATGATCTGAACAATGAAGACAAGTGCTAAACACGTATTTAACCACTCTCTCCCTATATGTTACAAACTTTAAAGAATTAGGTACCTGAACCCCTAAGGTCCCTCTTTTTTACAACACTATACAACGCCCTCCCGTTAATTGTCTAAGTCCTGCCCCTGTTTGTTGCATTAAATTATAATACCTCACATTTAGCCAAATTGAACTCCATCTGCCACTTTCTGCCATTGACCCATTTGATCAAAATCCCTTTGTGCTTTTGTGAATTTGTACTTGCAGAATCACATTTTACTTTGCTCAAAAATTGCATGAATCTATGTAAGATTCTGTAAATCCATTTTTAGGTTAGAATCAGTCTGATCATTGTGGCGCAGGGAGTTAACGTCTTCAATACCTTATCTGGGCCGACATGACACCAATTGTTAAAGTGCACTTGAAATGTAACTTTTAAAAAAGGTTTTGCGATTTACATATGAAAGAACTGAAACCAACATGGTCATTCTAAAAGATTAGAGATTTAACAAACAATCTGTGTCACTTTCAATATTTTCCTGTGGAATTCACTGCCACAGAGCACAGTGGAGGCCAGGACGTTAAATGTCTTCAAGGCAGAGATTGATAAATTCTTAATCTCGCAAGGAATTAAGGGATACGGGGAGAGTGCAGGTAAATGGTGTTGAAATGCCCATCAGCCATGATTGAATGGCGGAGTGGACTCGATGGGCCAAATGGCCTTACTTCCATTCCTATTTCTTATGGCCTTATGGTCTTAATATATAATTTCAGTTACATCACACTGTAAACTTTTGCTATAAATTCTGTGTTTTACAGTCTTATTCTCCACAATTACCTGATGATGATGCAGTGCTCCGAAGGCTAGTGCTTCCAAATAAACCTTTTGGACTATAACCTGGTGTTGTATGAATTTTAACTTTGTACACCCCAGTCCAACACCAGCATCTCCAAATCATGACTACCAATTTTGGTGTCATCTGCAAACTTACTAATCATGCCTTCTCTATTCTCATCTAAATCATATATTACTGTAGAGGATTACTGTCAGTCTTAGAAAACATGGAGGTGGATAAATCTCTGAGAGTTGATGAAGTGTATCCCAGGATACAGTGGGAAGTTAGAGAGGAAATTGTAGGACTCTTGCAGAAATATTTGTATTGCCTTTAACAAACGGTGAGGTATTGGATGTCTGGAGAGTGTTTAATGTTGTGCCTTTATTTAAGAAGTGTGGTGCTGCAAAAAGCACAGCAGATCAGGCAGCATCTGAGGATAAGGAGCTTTTCAGGTATAAGCCCTTCATCTAGAATTTTGCCATGAAGGGCTTATGCCCTTAACATTGATTCACATGCTCCTCGTTTGCTGCCTGACCTGCTGTGCTTTTTCCAGCGCCACACTTTTCGACTCTCACTGTCCAGCATCTGTAGTCCTCACTTTCTCTTTTATTTAAGAAGGAATGTGAGGAGAAGCCTGGAAACTATAAACCTGTGAGTCTGATTTTGGTAGTAGGTAAGTTGTTGGAAGTGATTCTGAAGGGTAGGATTTGTATCTATTTGGAGAGGCAAAGAATGATTCAGGATATTCAATGTGATTTTATGCGAGGGAAATAGTGACTCATGAACTTGATATGAGTTTTTTGAGGAAGTAACCAAGAAGTAACCAAGAAGTTTGAGACAAGAGTGGTAAACATTTTTTACTTGGACTTTAGTAAAGCCCTTGACAAGATCCTGCATGATAGACTACTTAGTAAAGTTAGATCACATGGAATTTAGGGTGAGCTTGCCATTTGAATACAAAATTGGCTTAATGGCAGGAAACAGAGGGTGGTGGAGGGGTTTGTTTTGGACTGGAGGTCTGTGACCAGCAGTGTTACACAGGGATTGGTGCTGGGTCCACTTTTGTTTGTCATTTATGTAAATGATTTAGATGAGAATATAGATAGTCTGGTTAATAATTTTGTGATTGACACCAAAATTGGTGGTATAGTAGACAGTGAAGAAGGTTATCTAAGATTGCAAAGAGATCTTGATCAATTGGGTCAATGGCTGAAGAGTGGAAGATGGAATTTAATTTGGATAAATGTGAGGTAAAACAAACAAGGGCAGGACGTATACAATTAAAAGTAGTTTAGTTTGAGATTATTTTCGGCATGGACTGGTTGGGAAAAGGGTCTGTTTAGAGTCATAGTCATAGAGTCCTATAGCATGGAGACTGGCCTTTGGCCCAAACTGGTCCATGCTGACCAAAATATCCATCCATGTTAACCCCATTTCCCTGCACTTGGTCCATATCCTTCTAATCCTATCCTATCCATGTATTTGTCTAAATGCCTTTTAAATGTTGTTATTGTATCTGCCTCAACCACTTCCACTGGCAGCTCATTCCATATGCGTACCACCCTCTGTGTAAAAAAGTTGCACCTCAGGTTCCCTTTTATTTTTTCCCCTCTAACCTTAGACTGGTGCCCTCTAGTCCTCAATTCCCCAACCCTGGGAAAAATACTGAGTGAATTCACCCTCTCCATGCCTCTCATGTTCTTATACACTTCTACAAGGTCTCCCCAGTCTCCTGTGCTCTAAAGAAAAAAGTCCTAGCTTGTCCAACCTCTCCCTATAACTCAGATCATTGAATCCAGGCAACATCCTTGTAAATTTCTTCTGCACTCTTTCCAGTTTAATAATACCCTATAACAAGATGACCAAAGCTGAAAACAATACTCCAAATGCTGCCTCAACAACATCCTGTATAAACTGCAACATAACTTCTGAACTTCTATCCTCAGTGCCCTGATTGATGAAGACCAGTGTGATGAAAACCTTCTTCGGTGCCCTGGCTATCTGTGACTCCACTTTCAGAGAACCATGTACCTGATCTCCAAAATCCCTCCTTTCCACTACACTCCTTAATGCCATATGAATCACCATGAAACTCCTGCCTAGATTTGACTTTCCAACATGCAAGACCTCACACTTACCTATATTAACCTCCATTTGCCATTTCCCAGCCAATTTCTCCAGCTGATCAAGGTTCTGCTGCAATTTCTGATAACCTTCTTCACTGTCTACACTACTGCCTATTTTAGTGTCATCTGCAAACTTACTAATCATGCGTTGTACATTCTCATCCAAACTCACAACTTTCGCTATCTTCTGTCTTCCGGGAACTCGCCTGTGGCTAACGATGACGTAAAAATATCAGCCAGGGCCCCCACAATTACTTCTCAAGCCTGTTTCTGTGCTGTATGATGCTATGTCTTTATAGAGAAAATGTTTCCATTAGGAGAGACTAGGAATGAGGGTATAGTCTCAGAGTGAAGGGGCGACCATTTAAAACTGAGATGAGGAGGAATTTCTTCAGCCAGAGTGTGGTTAATCTGCGGAATTTATTGCTGCAGAAAGCTGTGGAGACCAAGTCATTAAGTGTATTGAAGACTAAGATAGTTAGGTTCATGATTGGTAAGGGAGTCTAGGATTATGGGGAGAAGGCAGGAGAATGGTGTTACAAAACATATCAGCCATGATTGAATAGCAGAGCAGCCTCAATGGACTCAATGGCCTAATTCTGCTCCTATATCTTATGGTTTTATGGCCTGAATTTCACTTTCAAAGATCCACATTGTAAAGTTAACAATATCAATATTTCATCTCCACCTGAAACACTCTAGTTGTTCAATATTTATCTGTGCAATTTTCTATTTTTGTCTGTGAATTTTTAAAAACATTTCTGTTCTATCCTATGTGCTTGTGGGAGTGTTTCTAGAAACATGGAGATGCAATCCAACATTGACAATTTGTCTTATTCATTCAAAATGAGGAGGCGATGGTGTTGGACTGGGGTGGACAAAGTTAAAAATCACACAACACTAGGTTATAGCCCAACAGGTTTATTTGGAAGTACCAGCTTTCAGAGTGCTGTTCTTTCATCAGTAGCTAGCTGAGCGAGCGAGCAAGCCCTGAGGTGATGTCAGCTAGGTAAGTCCAGCAGTGAAATATGGTGCCTGAGGATCAGCGACTTTGACATTAGAGTCATAGAGTCATAGAGATGTACAGCACAGAAACAGCCCCTTCGGTCCAACTCGTCCGTGCTGACCAGATATCCTAACCCAATCTAGTCCCATTTGCCAGCACTTGGCTCATATCCCTCCAAACCCTTCCTATTCATATACCCATTGAGATGCCTTTTAAATGTTGTAATTGTACCAGCCTCCACCACTTCCTCTGGCAGCTCATTCTATACACGCATCACTTCTGTGTGAAAAAGTTGTCCCTCAGATCCTTTTTAAACCTTTCCCCTCTCACCCTAAACTTACTTCCTCTAGTTCTGGGTGGACACCCCCAACCCAGGGAAAAGACATTTTTTTAACGCTATCCATGCCCCTCATAATTTTGTAAACCTCTATAAGGTCACCCCTCAGCCTCCGATGCTCCAGGGAAAACAGCCCCAGCCTATTCAGCCTCACCCTGTAGCTCAAATCCTCAAACCCTGGCAATGTCCTTATAAACCTTTCCTGAACCCTTTCAAGTTTCACAACATCCTTCTGATAGGAGGGAGACCAGAACTGCACATACTATTCCAAAAGTGGCCGAACCAATGACCTGTACAGCCGCAACATGACCTCCCAATTCCTACACTCAATGCTCTGTCCAATAAAGGAAAACATATCAAATGCCTTCTTCATTATCCTATCTACTTGCGGCTCCAATTTCAAGGAACTATGAACTTGCACTCCAAGGTCTTTTTGTTCAGTAACACTCCCTAGGACCTTACCATTAAGTGTATAAGTCCTGCTACAATTTGCTATTTCCAAAACACAACACATCACATTTATCTAAATTAAACTTCATCTGCCACTCCTCAGCTCATTGGCCCAGCACCAATCCTTGTGGCATACCGCTGGTTACTGGCCTCCGATATGAAAAGCAACCCTCTGTCTTCTACCTTCAAGCCAGTTCTGTATCCAAATGGCTAGTTCTCTCTGTATTCCAGAAATCCAACCTTGCTAACCAGTCTCCCATGGGGAACCTTGTCGAACGTCTTACTAAAGTCCATATAGATCACATCCACCACTCTGCCCTCATCAATCCTCTTTGTTACTTCTTCAAAAAACTCAATCAAATTTGTGATTTTCCATGCACAAAGCTGTGTTGACATTCTCTAATCAGTGGGCTGGATGAGGTGGTGCTGGTTTTGAGCCAGCCCTAGCCACTCTTCCTTACATCAAAGACATCTCAGAAATGACTGCCAAACTACTCAGACCCCTTGGCATCATGGTAGCCCACAAACCCACCAACATACTAAAACAGAAGCTAATGAACTCAAAAGACCCTACACTAGACAACGAGCAAAACTAATGTCATTTACAAAATACCATGCAAGGACTGTAACAAACACTACATTGGACAAACAGGCAGAAAACTGATACATAAACATAAACATCAACTAGCCACAAAACGACATGACCCTATCTCACTAGTTTCCTTACATACAGATGAGGAAGGACACCACTTTGACTGGGATAACACATCCATCCTAGGACAAGCCAAACAAAGACACGCACGAGAATTTCTAGAAGCATGGCATTCCAACCAGAACTTTATCAATAAACACATCGAATTAGACTCCATCTACCACCCCCAAGAAAAGGAACAGGAAATGACTTCACCACAGGAAATAACATCACCACAGGAAATGACATCACCAACCCAAAGAAACCCAAACATATAAATAGAAAGCAGGAATTTTCAGCATTGCTTCGCCTGAGGCCACTGAAGATGTTACCTAGTAGGGTGACGAAACGTCTGAAAATGAACCTTGCAGCTCAGCGAGCAAACCTACATCCAAAACCTCAATCTGAGCTCCAGATCTTCTCAAAACTCATTCAGCTCAGAATGTGAATGTAGACAGACTTCTCTTTAAGCTCCTTCTTTTCATTTTCTCTTATTCTTAAACTGTCAAAGTAATGTTGGATTATGGTGACAAGTGAAAACATTTCACTGTATTTTATGGTATTTCACTATAGAATACATGTGACAATAAATCATTAATTCATTCATACCCCGGCTAATCAACCTATCCTGCACATCTTTGGACTGTGGGAGGAAACCCATACAGATACAAGGAGAATGGCCAACTGTCTGTATGCAGTTTGCATAAAGGTGAAATTAAACTGGCTCCCTGGTGCTGAGAGGCAACAGTGCTGACTACTCTTCCAATGTGCCATTTGAACCGCAGTTTGTAGGTACAGCATGTAATAAGGAAGGCAAATGGAATTTTGTCATTTATTGCTAAAGGAATGGAGTATAAATGTAGGGAATTGTTGCTGCAACTGTACAAGGCATTAGTGACACCACACCTAGATTACTGCTTACAACTTTGGTCCCCTTATTTGATGAGGAATGTAGTTGCATTGGAGGCAGTTCAGGGTAATGCACTAGATTGATTCCAGAGACTGAGGGGTTTGGTTTCTGAGTAATTTAGGCCTGTACTCTCTGGAGGTTAGGAAAATGAGAAGAGATCTCATTGAGGTATACAAAATGCTCAAAGGAATTGTAGAGAGGAATTTTCATCGTAGGGCAATCTAGAAAAAGAAGGCATAGTTTTAGGAAAAGGGATCACAGATTTAAAACAGATGGGAAGAAATTACTTCTCCCAAAGAGTCGTGAATCTCATGGCCTATCCTATCTAACTCTCTGATTATCTGATATGTCTCAATTCAGTCACCTGTCAACCTTCTTCTGTAATGAAAACAGCCTCAAGTCCTTCAGCCTTTCCTCATAAGGCCTTCCCTCCATACCAGACTATCAATCACTACAGTGTTACACTTGGTTACAATAGAAACACCTTGACTTCTGATTATCACCTCCACCCACAGAGCTCTCCTTTCCGATCTAAGGACGAGACTTTAAAGCATTTCCAGCTCTCCAGTCCTTATCTTAGCTACACACTTTCCTTTCACTGTCCCATTTTCTATCCTTTTCAATTTTTTGAGGGTAAGAGAAAATACATTTAGTTTTATGGATTAACTCGCATTGATCACCCATGTTGTCACCCAAGTAGCATTGAGAACCCCTTTGATTCTGATTATGGAAGGTAATGAATTTTTAAATTCCTCTAAGGGAATAACCTCTCTGAGAGTTTCACATGTGATTTCAGCTTCTAATGCTAGTATCCACCTGTCCTTTTGAATTTCAATGTTGGTTCGCCCATGCTGTTCCATAAATTCCAGAACTTTCTGTCTGCCTCTGGCATTATCTAATATGCAGCCACACACATCATAATCCCAAGAAACTTCCTCAGACAGTGAAACATAAATTTCCTGTGCTTTACCCAGTGTCCAGCCTTCTTTTGCTCATGGAGCATGCCCTGAGACGTTGGTGCCTTTTGTTCAAATGGATATCGTTTGGAGCAAGTGATGAGTTCAATCTGCTGTGTAGACAATACTCACCAGGAGTATCAGATTATTTGCTTTCAAAATGTGCAATAATCCTTCAACAGTTCTAGGTTTTAAAACAGTTTTTTTTTCCATTTCAGTTCACAATCAAAGTTACAAAAAGTATAAAGACACAGCCTTTATATGAGATGTGGTGCAGTACTGCGCGATATGCCCAATACAGTATACCTTGACAGCAAGATCACCTTGTGCCATCTTTATTGCTTTTCACAAGCATAAGTCATAGAGATGTACAGCATGGATACAGATCCTTCGGTCCAACCCATCCATGCCGACTAGATATCCCAACCCAATCTAGTCCCACCTGCCAGCACCTGGACCATATCCCTCCAAACCCTTCCTATTCATATACCCATCCAAATGCCTCTTAAATGTTGCAATTGTACCAGCCTCCACAACTTCCTCTGGCAGCTCATTCCATACACGTACCACCCTCTGTGTGAAAAAGTTTCCTCGTAGGTCTCTTTTATATCTTTCCCCTCTCATCCTAAACCTATGCTCTCTAGTTCTGGAGTCCCCGACCCCAGGGAAAAGACTTTGTCTATTTATCCTATCCATGCCCCTCATAATTTTGTAAACCTCTATAAGGTCACCCCTCAGCCTCCGACGCTCCAGGGAAAACAGCCCCAGCCTGTTCAGCGTCTCCCTATAGCTCAAATCCTCCAACCCTGGCAACATCCTTGTAAATCTTTTCTGAACCCTTTCAAGTTTCACAACATCTTTCCAATAGGAAGGAGACTAGAATTGTATGCAATATTCCAACAGTAGCCTAACCAATGTCCTGTACAGCCGCAACATGACCTCCCAACTCCTGTAGTCAATACTCTGACCAATAAAAGAAAGCATACCAGACGTCTTCATCACTCTCCTATCTACCTGTGACTCTACTTTCAAGGAGCTATGAACCTGCACTCCAAGGTCTCTTTGTTCAGCAACACTCCCTAGGACCTTACCATTAAGTGTATAAGTCCTGCTAAGATTTGCTTTCCCAAAATGCAGCACCTCGCATTTATCTGAATTAAACTCCATCTGCCACTCCTCAGTCCATTGGCCCAGTGTGGAAAGACTCCCTCGAAGCAGATTGCTAATTGACAACAGTTAAACTTGAGAGAATCTTGGTCAGGATTTCTTTTCAGCTTTCAGCTCAAAAAGTAGGGGAGTAGCCATTCTTATTTGGAAGAATCTTCCTTTTCAAATGTTAAGCCAGATAAAAGATGAGTCTGGACAGTATATATTGATCAAAGCCCTAATACATGGAAAGGTATATGGAATTTTGAATCTTTATTGCCCCTTGGCACACCCTTTTAAATTTGTAATAGAAGTGTTCTCTAAGTTGATGGCTTTTGGGGTCCGCCATACAATTATAGGAGGAGATTTTATTTGTATTATTGACCCAGAGACAGATAGGATATCTAAAAGCACTGCGGGTATATCTCTGAGATCTAGACAACTGGCGGATCTGAACAAGGAGCTAGGACTAGTGGATGTGTGGAGGTGTCTTCATCCCCAGGGTAGAGACTTTACTTTCTACTCTAATCCATACAAGTGCCATAGCAGAATTGATATGTTTTTTGCCCCTTCGACCCTTCTGAATTCAATACTGTCTTGTAAAATAGGTAATATAACTATTTCTGACCATGCTGCAGTATATAGGAAGTCAAGACTAGGAATGATACGATAGGCCCCCGACATTGGCGTATGGATCCCTTCTTATTGAAGGGTAGCAAATTTATAAAGTATTTTTCGCAGGAATTCAAAACCTTCTGGGAAATTAATTCAGGTACAGCCAGTAACCCGTCAATGATGTGGGAGACCACTAAGGCATATGCACGAGGCTTGGTCATCTCATATTCTGTGTCTCGGAAAAGACAAAAGGGAGAGCAACAGCACCTGCTCGAGGCTTGCTTGAAGGCAGCTAAAACAGTGTATGTTGACAGGCCCTCCATTACTAAGCTACAGAGGATCACAGCCCTTAGGGCAACCTTGAATACCGCACTTAGCCAAACAGAAAAGAGGGGAATATTCGCAAAGCAGAGATTATTTGAATACGGTGACAAGTCTGGCAGGTATCTAGTGTACCTTGCTAGAAAGAGAAAAGCTCCCCAAGCCATTATGTCCATTAGAGAAAGTGCTGGTACCCTGACTTGTGATTGTAAAAAGATCAATACAGCCTTTAGAATGTTTTTTTATTCCTAATGAAGGGCTTTTGCCCGAAACATCGATTTTGAAGCTCCTTGGATGCTGCCTGAACTGCTGTGCTCTTCCAGCACCACGAATCCAGAATCTGGTTACCAGCATCTGCAGTCATTGTTTTTACCTCACCTATTTTGAATTGTATAAGTCACAGAATGGGGAAGATGGAGTCTTTATTTAAAAATTTGGTCCTTCCAGGCCTAACCTTGGAGCAGGTGTCGATCTTGAATGCCCCCCTAACAACCAGGAAGTACAGGACACAGTTAGGCAGCTTCAGAGTGGCAAAGCACTGGACCAGACGGATTCCAGGCCTTTACTAAACGGGTTTCACTATTATATAACGATCACAAAGGAGCAGTGATCACCAACAGTTTAAGTTCAGATAGCTTTAGCATTGGCAGGGGCTGTCGCCAGGGATGCTCTCTCTCGCCATTACTATTTACGCTAGTGATTGAACCACTAGTGGAAGCTGTACAAACTGACCCTAATATAACTGCTCCGAGGGTTGGATCGGGCAAGCACAAAATTACTCTCTATGCGGATGATGTCTTCCTTTTCTTAAGTGATCCTTTGACGTCCATGCCCCGCTTAATTCAAGTGATCAATCTATTTGGTCATAAAATCAATTTTATGAAATCGGAGGCCATGCCGTTGGGAGGCCTTGCCAATGTATCCAATTTACCGGATGGTCACCAGAAGGTTTTCTATATTTTTATCACCCCAGTATTTGGTCAGCTGTATAAAGCCAATTTTGTGCACTTATTAGAGAAAATAAGGCAGGACCTTCAACGCTGGGGAGATCTCCCAATATCTTGGTTAGGCAGAGTAGCCTTAGTTAAGATGAATATTCTACCTCAACTTCTATATCCTATGAGAACGCTCCCCCAATGCTGCCGAAACAGGCGTTGCATAAGCTCTACGGCTGGCTTGGCTCCTCCTTCATTTGGAATCATAGATGGCCCCTTATCAAATTAGAAAAGCTGCAGCTCCCACAAGCAAGGGGAGGACTGGACTTTCCAGATATCAGGAGGTATCAATTGAGCTCTTTATTATCCTATGTAGCTGACTGGGTCTCTTGTGACCCACAATCAATCTGGTTGGATATTGAGACCTCCCAAGCAAAATGCTCCCTCATCAATCTTTTATTTATGGACAAGGTGAGAGTTATTACGGACTGCTGTATAAACTCTATTGTATTAAATACAATTAAAGCCTGGAGGATAATGCGACAAGATGAGGGTAACCTGCAAAAAACCTCCCCTAATACCCCCATAGTGGGAGCACCGGGATTTCAGCCAAGGATGACAGAGGTATCTCCTGCTTGGGAGACCTGTTCGATGGAGAAGTTTTAATGTCCTTTGAGCAGCTGCACCAGAAGTTTGGACTGCCGAACAAGGACATCTTTCGGTATTTTCAAATACGAGACTTTACACAAAAGAAGACCACACTGATAGTCAATCCTTACAAATCGGATAGGAAAAGGAGAGTACTATAGCTGATGGGGCCGCCCTTGGTCAGTTCTTTTATCATTCACTATACAATAAGGTCTCGAAGGACATGGAACGATTATATAAAACCTGGAATCAAGAATTAGGGTTGGAAATCTCTTCAGAAATGTGGGAGGACATCTGGAAAAATGCCAGAAAGATCTCTATTTGTAATAGAACTCAGGCTATTCAATTAAAGATACTTACAGGACTTATATGGCACCTGAACGACTCGCAAAATTCAAGGCAGGAGCATCCTCAATGTAAAAAGAAGTTGGCACTCTCACACATTGTCTATGGACATGTTACAAGATGATTAGGGGTTTAGATAGGGTTGACCATGAGAACCTTTTTCCACGTATGGAGTCAGCTATTACGAGGGGGCATAGCTTTAAATTAAGGGGTGGTAGGTATAGGACAGATGTTAGGGGTAGATTCTTTACTCAGCGAGTCGTGAGTTCATGGAATGCCCTGCCAGTAGCAGTCGTGGACTCTCCCTCTTTATGGGCATTTAAACGGGCATTGGATAGGCATATGGAGGATAGTGGGCTAGTGTAGGTTAGGTGGGCTTGGATCGGCGCAACATCGAGGGCCAAAGGGCCTGTACTGCACTGTATTTTTTCTAGGTTTCTATGTTTCTATGCCATAAGATCCGTAGGTATTGGGATAGAGTAGCAATTGCCTTGACAGAGATTTTGGGTACAGAGATTCGATCGGATCCAGCATTCCTACTTTTGGGCTTTCCAAATTTTCCCTCCCTGAATGTACACGGAGGAAATTATTTACTATCCTCTTCTTTTGTGCGAGGGAAACTATTTTAGTGAATTGGGTATCTGAAGGCCCCCCAGGACTTTCAAACTGGCGCAGGATAATCATGGAATATATCTCCCTTGACTTCCTCACGAATATGGTGCACTAAAAAACGGAATTATTTTACAAAACATGGCAGCCCTTTTTGAACTACATCAACACAGGCATTTTGGCCATACTGTTCAGTGCTTTTGTTTAGCTGTGGAAATGGTTCTGGCTGGTTCAGGGGCCCCCAGGAGGAGGAATCCTGTATAAATATGGGTTCTATTATGACTTGATATAAATCTATTTTGAGCATGTATCTAGATATTTAATTATTTTGTCATTTACTGCTAGTAATGTATGATATCCTATTTTATGTTTTGGTTGTTTGTAGAATCGATTAGTAGTTAGATGGGTTATTTATTTATTTTTATATTGGTGTTGTTATCATATTGTAAAGTGGAATACACGAGTTTATATTATTTTTGTAATTTTGTAAAAAAATCGTTAAATTTTTCTTTTTTCAATAAAAATACCTATATAAAACCAATTAGAGAGAATCTTTCCATCCATGTTGATGACATAGCTCCTCATTAATCTTCCAGATTACTCACCCATTTATTGGGAAATGAAATAAAGATATTGGGAAAACCTGATGTGAAAACCAAAGCAGGTGTTTGACAAGCAAGAGAAGGTGCAGATGGTTTGGAGCTAAAGGTATGATTCAGCTGGCAACAAGTTGCTGATTGGTCTGTGGAATAGTTCCAGCTAATGGTGACAAATGGCTTTTTCCAACTGACACCCACGTGATTGACTCAGGCAGCTAACCAGCTTTGGGCTGTGAACAAGATAAGGAGAAGTCATCAATTCCCATGAAGTCAGGAGCTTTCTATGTTCTCAGTGGTACTACTTATTTCTCCTTCAGTGGTTGTTTACATTAGAGTTTTAAATAGTAGAGTTATATATATTTTTTCTTTTTTTGTTTTATTTTTTTCTTTTTTTAAACCCCCACACTACCGCCTGACTGCGGTAGTGCTTATTTTTTTTTCCCCAGTACCCATGGTGTGTGTGTGTGTGTGTGCAGGTGTGAGACACAGTGAAAGACACAAAGTGCATGAATCTTTATTCAATTTCCACCACCAGGAAGATAGGAAAACACCTGAGTGGCCAGTGACAAGCAGTGCCCTTCACATCAAAGAGCAATGCTGTGTGATCAAAACAGTGAAGGGGAGGGTAGGGACTAAATCAAAATAGAGTTGGAGGGAGAAATGATGCACTCCACTCCCTGAATAGTAGAGTTATATTCTGATGGATCATAATTGTTTCTTTGTAGCTAAAGTTGATTTACCTTTAATAAGCAAGAGATCATTTTCCACATTGGAACCAATGATATAGGAAGGGAAAAGGTTGAGATTCTGAAGGGAGATGACAAGAGTTAGACAGGAATTTAAAAAGGAGGTCCTTGAGAGCAGTAATATCTAGATTACTCCCAGTGCTACGAGTTAGTGAGGGCAGGAATAGGAAGATAGAGCAGATGAATGCATGGTTGAGGAGCTGGTGTATGGGAGAAGGATTCACATTTTTGGATCATTGGAATCTCTTTTGGGTTAGAAATTACCTGTACAAAAAGGACGGATTGCACCTAAATTGGAAGGGGACTAATATACTGGCAGGGAAATTTGCTAGAACTGCTTGGGAGGATTGAAACTAGTAAGGTTGGGGGGTGGGGGTGGGGGGGACCCAGGGGAGATAGTGAAGAAAGAGATCAATCTGAGACTGGAACAGTTGAGAACAGAAGCGAGTCAAACAGTCAGGGCAGGCAGGGACAGGGTGTGACTAATAAATTAAACTGCATTTATTTCAATGCAAGGGGCCTAACAGGGAAGGCAGATGAACTCAGGGCATGGTTAGGAACATGGGACTGGGATATCATAGCAACTACAGAAACATGGCTCAAGGATGGGCAGGACTGGCAGCTTAATGTTCCAGGACACAAATGCTACAGGAAGGATAGAAAGGGAGGCAAGACAGGAGGGAGAGTGGTGTTTTTGGTAAGGAATAGCATTACAGCTGGGCTGAGGGAGGATATTCCTGGAAATACATCCAGGGAAGTTATTTGGGTGAAACTGAGAAATAAGAAAGGGATGATAACCTTATTGGGATGGAATTATAGACCCCCTAATAGTCAGAAATTGAGAATCAAATTTGTAAGGAGATCTCAGCTATCTGTAAGAATAATAGGGTGATTATGGTAGGGGATTTTAACTTTCCAAACATAGACTGGGACTGCCATAGTGTTAAGGGTTTAGATGGAGAGGAATTTAAGTGTGTACAAGACAATTTTCTGATCCAGTTATGTGGATGTACCTACTAGAGAAGGTTCAAAGCTTGACCTACTCTTGGGAAATAAGGCAGGGCAGGTGACCTGAGGCGTCAATGCGGGAGCACTTTGGGGCCAGCGGCCATAATTCTATTAGATTTAAAATAGTGATGGAAAGGGATAGACCAGATCTAAAAGTTGAGGTTCTAAATTGGAGAAAGGCCAATTTTGATGGTATTAGGCAAGAACTTTCAAAAGCTGATTGGGGGGCAGATGTTCGCAGATAAAGGGACGGATGGAAAATGGGAAGCCTTCAGAAATGAGATAACAAGAATCTAGAGAAAGTATATTCCTGTCAGGGTGAAAGGGAAGGCTGGTAGGTATAGGGAATGCTAGATGACTAAAGAAATTGAGGGTTTGGTTAAGAAAAAGAAGGAAGCATATTTAAGGTATAGCCAGGATAGAACGAGTGAGTCCTTAGATTATAAAGACAAAATAGGAGTATACTTAAGAGGGAAATCAGGAGGGCAAAACGGGGACAAATAGAGTTAAGGAGAATCTAAAGGGCTTTTATAAATACATTTAAGGACAAAAGGGTAACTAGGGAGAGAATAGGGCCCCTCAAAGACCAGCAAAGCAGCCTTTGTGTGGAGCTGCAGAAAATGGGGGAGACACTAAATGAGTATTTTGCATCAGTATTCACTGTGGAAAAGGATATGGAAGATATAGAAAGTAACAAAATAGATGGTAACACCTTGCAAAATGTCAATATTACAGAGGAGGAAGTGACGGGATGACTTGCAATGCATAAAGGTGGATAAATCCCCAGGACCTGATCAGGTTACCTTCGAACTCTGTGGGAAGCTAGAGAAGTGATTGCTGGGCCTCTTACTGAGATATTTGTCTCATTGATAGTCACAGGTGAGATGCCAGAAGACTGGAGGTTGGCTAATGTGGTGCCACTCTTTAAGAAAGGTAGTAAGGACAAGGCAGGGAACTATAGACCAGTGAGCCTGACGTCAATGATGGGCAAGTTGTTGGAGGGAATCCTGAGGGACAGGATGTAGATGTATTTGGAAAGGCAAGGACTGATTAGGGATAGTAAACGTGGCTTTGTGCGTGGGAAATCATGTTTCTCAAACTTGATTGAGTTTTTTTTGAAGAAGTAACAAAGAGGATTGATGAGGGCAGAGAGGTAGATGTGATCTATATGGACTTCAGTAAGGCGTTCAACAAGGTTCCCCATGGGAGACTGGTTAGCAAGGTTAGATCTCACGGTATACAGGGAGAACTAGCCATTTGGATACAGAACTGGCTCAAAGGTAGAAGACAGAGAGTGGTGGTGGAGGGTTGTTTTTCAGACTGGAGGCCTGTGACCAGTTATTTTTGTTATTTATATAAATGATTTGGATGTGAGCATAAGAGGTACAGTTAGTAAGTTTGCAGGTGACACCAAAATTGGAGGTGTAGTGGACAGCGAAGAGGGTTACCTCAGATTACAACAGGATCTTGATCAGATGGGCCAATGGGCTGAGAAGTGGCGAGGTACTGCATTTTGGGGAAGCGAATCTTAGCAGGACTTATACACTTACCTAGGGAGTGTTGCTGAACAAAGAGACCTTGGAGTGCGGGTTCATTGCTCCTTGAAAGTGGAGTCGCAGGAAGGGAGGACAGTGAAGAAGGCATTTGGTATGCATTCCTTTATTGGTCAGAGTATTGAGTACAGGAGTTGGGAGGTCATGTTGGAATATTGCATGCAATTCTGGTGTCCTTCCTATCTGAAAGATATTGCGAATCTTGAAAGGGTTCAGACAAGATTTACAAGGATGTTGCCAGATTTGGAGGATTTGAGCTTTGGGGAGAGGCTGATCAGGCTGGGGCTGTTTTCCCTGGAGCGTCAGAGGCTGAGGGGTGACCTTATAGAGGTTTACAAAATTGAGGGCATGAATAGGATAAATAGATGAAGTCTTTTGCCTGGGTGGGGGAGTCCAGAACTAGTGGGCATAGGTTTAGGGTGAGAGGGAAAGATATACAAGGGACCTAAGGGGCAACTTTTTCATGCATAGGGTGGTACGTGTATGGAATAAGCTGCCAGCGGAAGTGGTGGAGGCTGGTATGATTGCAACATTTAAAAGGCAATTGGATGTGTATATGAACAGGAAGAGTTTGGAGGGATATGTGCCAGGTGCTGGCAGGTGGGACTAGATTACTTACAGTGTGGAAACAGGCCCTTGTGCCCAACAAGTCCACACCAACCCGCCAAAGTGCAACCCACCCAGACCCATTCCCCTACACTTACCCCTTCACCTAACACTACAGGCAATTTAGCGTGGCCAATTCACCTAACCTGCACATCTTTGGACTGTGGGACGAAACCGGAGCACCCAGAGGAAACTCACGCAGACACGGGGAGAATGTGCAAACTCGACACAGTCGGTCGCCTGAGGTGGGAATTGAACCCAGGTCTCTGGCGCTGTGAGGCAGCAGTCCCAACCACTGTGCCATGTTTGGGTTGGGATATCTGGTTGGCATGGACAGGTTGGTCCGAAGCATCTGTTTCCATGCTGTACGTCTCTATGACTCTAAATAGGAATTCTTGTTAAGTACTGAAAGTTGATCTGTGTTTGAAAGTTGGGTCAGTTGAGGCATTCTGTGTACTTTTTAAAACCTTTAACTCCTGTGAAGGTTCCAGAAATGGGGGATTTGATTTCCAACTGTAGAGTAATATAGCTTGTATTAATCTGGTGAGCTTCACAAATGAACTGAGTAAACGTTTGTACATTTGGCTTTAGCTGGAAGAACCCAGAATTTTGATTCAGTTTAGGGCAACACCCAGAGTTTTAAAAGTGTTTTTGGAGAAATCATGATGGAAGTTGTTTGTATAAAACAGTTGCTCCTAAAGAAGTAGGTTACTTCAGTCCAAAGAACTTGTTTTAAAAATTCCAGAACAGAAGTATTGGGTTAAAACGTGAGAGTGTTACTTGAAGCTGAGAAAGACAAA
The DNA here is from genome assembly GCF_047496795.1 of Chiloscyllium punctatum. Taxonomy (NCBI): domain Eukaryota; kingdom Metazoa; phylum Chordata; class Chondrichthyes; order Orectolobiformes; family Hemiscylliidae; genus Chiloscyllium; species Chiloscyllium punctatum. The sequence continues at coordinate 88,082,947 of NC_092763.1, read as the reverse complement.
GTTCAAATCTACGAGGACTCAAGGAAAAGGCTATCTAATTCTCAAGAGTGGAGATTGAAGCATCAATAAAGTTAAACCCTACAGATGTGACCTAGAAGGGAATTCTCTTTGGTGTTTGAGTGCTGTGAAGGGGTGCTGTTGGGATTGGGATTATAATTTACTGTGTTAAATATGAATAATTTGGTTTATGTCTTTTTTGCCTAAAAATCTGCAACATTACATGCTTGTGCTTCAGTGCCAGACCACCTCATTAAAACCCAAAAAGATCCACCAGGTCAGAGTTCAGTTTAGGATCTGACTTGTCCAATGGTAACATCAACATGAACTACAATCCTGTCTATGTTTACTTTTCATTTGCATAACTTTACCAGACAGACTGCAACTTTTTTATCCTTAACTCTTTTGCTTCCTTGCATATTGATCAGTGTTAAATGTTTGTAAATATATATACCTGAAGTATGTTCATCAAAAGGCACTTTTAGTGCATGTGATTAAAACTGTGTTGCATTCTCATCAGTGGTAGGTTATTGATTTTAATTTGACAGTTATTAGTGTGGGAGATGCAAGCAACTCCAGCATTTCAAAATGTCTGTATTCTATCCTTCCTAACCGAGCTAGGGATGTAAGTTTCAATGATAGATTGTGAGCTACCAATCAGTTATTTAAGCTACTTAATTTAAAAAAGAAATCAATACAGATGTGCACACATCTGCAGATTTTGTTGCCATGTAAAAACCAACAGTGGAAAAGCAAATTCATACTTTACAAGAATCAGCAGTTCTGATCATTAACAGAAGCCTTTATCTGGAGTTAACAGTTGCATGGCTTCATTCCTTGTGTGAATGACATTGCCCCACACCTTCATTTCTCCAGTGCACTTAAAGTGGAAAGCCAACTTAAGCAGCTACCACAGCAGGTCTTTTTAAATCTCGTATCTGCTTGATCAAATAATTCTTTTCATCAGAGAATTGTTTATCATCTGTCCGATCACACTGAAACTTGCTGAGAAATTCGATCAGCTTACTTTGATTCTTTAACAGGATGTTCAAGACTGGTTGAGATATATTGGAAGTTGCTACAAAAAGCTGTTGGAAAAAAATCATATGACCACAATTAGTAAAATAGCAATATTCCAATAAGTGTATGAGACAATAGGAATGTTTGCTGCAATTCGATAAGTGGAGCAGACAAAGAGGGAGGCAGAGGCTCATGGTATTGTTGCTCGTCTAGAATCCCAGAGACCAAGGTCGTGTCCTGGGAACCTGGTTTTGAATCCAGCAACAACAGATGGTTGAATTTGAATTCATACTTTTTAAATTTGGAACTAAGAATCCAATGACTACCATGAAACAATTTGACAATTGTCAGGAAAGCCCCATCTGGTTCTTTAAAGTCATTTAGGGAAGAAAATTGCCATCCTTACTTGGTCTGGCCTCCACATAACCACATTGCTGTGGCTCTGGAGTTGACTGTTAACTTTGCTAAAAGCAAGGACTGCAAATGCTGGAAACCAGATTCTAGATTAGAGTGGTGCTGGAAAAGCACAGCAGGTCAGGCAGCATCCAAGGAGCAGGAAAATTTGACATTTCGGGCAAAAGCCCTTCATCAGGAATAGAGCTGATGAAGAGCTTTTGCCCGAAACATTGATTTTCCTGCTCCTCGGATGATGCCTGAACTGCTGTGCTTTTCCAGCACCACTCTAATCTAGAACCTTGACTGTTAACTGCCCTTTGGGCAACTAGGGATGGGTAATAAATACAGCCTAGCCAGCATCCTGTGACTGAATTAAAAACAAAAGCAAATGGTGGAGCAGCCTCAAATAGCTAAGTTCTGTTCTCAGTTTGTTTTTAATCATTCGTGGGACAGAATTATCGCTGGCTGGTCAACATTTATTTACTTGTCCTGCCCTTGAGAAGGTGGTGGTGAGAAGCATCCTTGAACTGACGCAGTCCCTGTGCAGTAGGTAGATTTGCAATGCCTTTAGAAAAGAATTCCAGGATTTTGACCCGCCAACAAGGAAGGAATGGTGATATATTTCCAAGTCAGGATGGTGAGTGTTTACATAAAGGTGGTGCCCTTTTCTTTCTAGATGGAAGTGGTCGTGGGTTTGGAATGTGTTGTCTGAGGATCTTTGAATTTCTGCAATGCATCTTGTGGATGATACACACTCCTGCTACTGAGTGTCGGTGGTGGAGGGAGTGGATACTTGTGGATGTGATGCCATTCATGTGGGCTGCTTTGTCCTGGATGGTGTCAAGCTTCTTGAGTGTTGTGGGGCTGCATCCATCCAGGCGAATGGGGAGTATTCCATCACATTCCTGACTTGTGCCTTGTAGATGGACAGGCTTTGTGGAGTCAGGAGGTGACCTGATCTTGTCACGAGGTTTTGTGGTCAGTCCAGTTGAGTTTCTGGTCAATGGTAATCCCAACCATGTTGATTGTTGGGGATTCACCATTGAATGTCAATAGGCAGTGATTAGATTGTGTGTCTTATTGGTGATGGTCATAGCCTGGCATTTATGTAGCATGAATATTACTTACCACTTGTCAGCCCAAGCCTGGATATTGTCCAGATCTTGTTGCATTTGAATATGGACTGTTTTAGGATCTAAAGAGTCACAAATAGTGCTGAACATTGTGCGACCATCGATTTATCCCCCACTTCTGACCTTATGGTGGGAACGTCATTAATGAAGATGATTGGGCCTAGGACACTACCCTCAATAGCTGTCACCTACTTCACGTCCTGCAAACCACCAACTCTTTGTGCCCTCGGCATTTTCTACTCTCTCATTCAGGACACTTCTTCATCTCTTCTCTGAGAACAGAGAAGCCACCTGACTGACCATAGTTCCCTTTGTTTGAACTGAAGACTGCTCCCCTTACACTTCCAGACATGACTATTTAGTTCAAGCACATGCAGTCCCATGTAAGCAGCTGTCAGATGAGGGCATAGGTTTAGTGAGAGGGGAAAGATATAAAAGGGATCTAACATAGAACGTAGAACATAGAACAATACAGCACAGAACTGGCCCTTCGGCCCACGATGTTGTGCTGAACATTTGTCCTAGCTTAAACACCTATCCATGTACCTATCCAATTGCCGCTTAAAGGTCACCAATGATTCTGACTCTGCCACTCCCACAGGCAGTGCATTCCATGCCTCCACCACTCTCTGGGTAAAGAACCTACCCCTGACATCCCCCCTATACCTTCCACCCTTCACCTTAAATTTATGACCCCTTGTAACACTCTCTTGTACCCGGGGAAAAAGTCTCTGACTGTCTACTCTATCTATTCCCCTGATCATCTTATAAACCTCTATCAAGTCACCCCTCATCCTTCGCCGTTCCAATGAGAAAAGGCCTAGCACTCTCAACCTATCCTCTTACGACCTATTCTCCATTCCAGGCAACATCCTGGTAAATCTCCTCTGCACCCTCTCCAAAGCTTCCACATCTTTCCTAAAATGAGGCGACCAGAACTGCACACAGTACTCCAACTGTGGCCTTACCAAGGTCCTATACAGCTGCAACATCACCTCACCACTCTTGAATTCAATCCCTCTGCTAATGAACACGAATACACCATAGGCCTTCTTACAAGCTATATCCACCTGAGTGTCAACTTTCAAAGATCTATGAATATAGACCCCAAGATCCCTCTGCTCCTCCACCTTACCCTACCATTAACCCTGTATTCCGCATTCTTATTTGTCCTTCCAAAATGGACAACCTCATACTTGACAGGGTTGAACTCCATGGTAAAAACAATGATTGCAGATGCTGGAAACCAGATTCTGGATTAGTGGTGCTGGAAGAGCACAGCAGTTCAGGCAGCATCAAGGTTGAACTCCATCTGCCACTCCTCAGCCCAGCTCTGCATCATATCTAAGTCCCTTTGCAGCCGACAACAGCCCTCCTCACTATCCACAACTCCACCAATCTTCGTTTCATCTGCAAATTTACTGACCCACCCTTCAACTCCCTCTTCCAAGTCATTAATAAAAATTACAAACAGCAGAGGACCCAGAACTGATCCCTGCAGAACTCCACTTGTAACTGGGTTCCAGGCTGAATATTTACCATCTACCGCCACTCTCTGACTCCGACTGGTTAGCCAGTTCTCTATCCAACTGGTCAAACTTCCCACTATCCCATGCCTCCTGACTTTCCGCATAAGCCTACCATGGGGAACCTTATCAAATGCCTTACTAAAATCCATGTACACTACATCCACTGCTCTACCCTCATCCACATGCTTGGTCACCTCCTCAAAGAATTCAATAAGACTTGTAAGGCAAGACCTACCCCTCACATTCCGTGCTGGCTGTCCCTAATCAAGCAGTGTCTTTCCAGATACTCATAAATCCTATCCCTCAGTACCCTTTCCATTACTTTGCCTACCACCCAAGTAAGACTAACTGGCCTGTAATTCCCGGGGTTATCCCTATTCCCTTTTTTGAACAGGGGCACAACATTCGCTACTCTCCAGTCTCCTGGCACCACCCCCATTGACAGTGAAGACGAAAAGATCATTGCCAACGGTTCTGCAATTTCCTCTCTTGCTTGCCACATAATCCTAGGATATATCCCGTCAGGCCCGGGGAACTTGTCTATTCTCAAGTTGTTCAAAATGTCCAACACATCTTCCTTCCTAACAAGTATCTCCTCTAGCTTAACAGTCCATTTCATACTCTCCTCTTCAACAATACGGTCCCTCTCATTTGTAAATACTGAAGAAAAGTACTCATTCAAGACCTCTCCTATCTCTTCTGACTCAATACACAGTCTCCCACTGCTGTCCTTGATTGGACCTATCCTCGTTCTCGTCATTCTCATGTTTCTCACATACGCATAAAAGGCCTTGGGGTTATCCTTGATCCTACCTTCCAAAGATTTTTCATTCCCTCTCTTAGCTCTCCTAATCCCTTTCTTCAGCTCCCTCCTGGCTATCCTGTATCCTTCCAACGCTCTGTCTGAACCTTGTTTCCTCAACCTTATGTAAGCCTCCTTCTTCCTCCTTACAAGGCATTCAACCTCTCTCGTCAATCAAGGTTCCCTCACACGACCATCTCTTTCCTGCCTGACAGGTACATACATATCAAGGACACGTCGTATCTGCTCCTTGAAAAAGTTCCACATTTCAATGACATCCTTCCCTGACAGCCCATGCTCCCAATTTATGCTCCTCAGATCCTGTGTTGCAGCATCGTATTTACCCTTCCCCCAATTGTAAACCTGCCCTGTTGCACGCACCTACCTCTCTCCATAACCAAGGTGAAAGTCACAGAATTGTGGTCACCATCGCCAAAATGCTCACCCACTAACAAGCCCATCACTTGTCCCGGTTCATTACCAAGTACCAAATCCAATATGGCCTCCCCTCTGGTCGGACAATCTACATACTGAGTTGGAAAAGCTTTCTGGACACACTGCACAAACACCGCCCCCGTCCAATCTACTTGATCTAAAGAGCTTCCAATCAATATTTGGGAAGTTGAAATCGCCCATGACTACTACCCTGTGGCTTTTGCACCTTTCCAAAGTCTGTTTCCCAATCTGTTTCTCCACATCTCTGCTGCTATTGGGGGGCCTATAGTAAACACCCAACAAGGTGACTACTCCTTTCCTATTTCTGACTTCAGCCCATACTACCTCCAAAGGCAGATCCCCCTCGAACTGCCTTTTTGCAGCCGTTATACCATTTCTAATTAGCAACACCACATCCCCTCCTTTTTTACCAACCCCCCCAATCTTACTGAAACATCTGTAACCAGGAACCTCCAACAACCATTCCTATCCTTCTTCTATCCATGTTTCCATGATGGCCACAACATCGTAGTCCCAAGTACCGATCCACGCCTTAAATTCACCCACCTTATTTCTGATACTCCTTGCGTTGAAGTATACACTCTTGAGCCCATCTCTGTGTCTGCAAGTATTCCCTGTCAGTGCTACTTTCTCCACAGCCTCCCTACATTCTTGGGCATCCTGAAAAACAGCTAACCTACTTGCTGGACTACAAGTCCGGATCCCATCCCACTGCCAAATTAGTTTAAACTCCCCCCCCCCCGAAGAGTGCTAGCAAACATACCTCCCAGGATACTGGTGCTGTTGGACTGGGTGGACAAAGCTTTTTTAAAAAAATCACACAACACCAAGTTCTCGTCCCACTAGCTACCTGTCAAAGGAGCAGCACTCCACAAGCCAGTACTTCCCAATAAACCTGTTGGACTATAACCTGGTATTGTGATTTTTAACTTTACCTTTTTAGTGCACTGTTTCTTCATTTAGGACTCAGACACAGTGGCTTCATTTTGCCTTGCCTTTTAGCACAGACAGCTTGTTATGAATCAAGAGGACAGGCATTTTGCTCTGCATGACATTAATATTATACCTACATCATAGAGATGTACAGCACGGAAACAGACCCTTCAGTCCAACCCGTCCATGCCAACCAGATATCCCAACCCAATCTAGTCCCACCTGCCAGCACCCGGCTCATATCCCCCCAAACCCTTCCCCTTCATATACCCATCCAGATGCCTTTTAAATGTTGCAATTGTACCAGCCTCAACCACTTCCTCTGGCCACTCATTCCATATACGTACCACCCTCTGTGTGAAAAAGTTGCCCCTTAGGTCTCTTTTATATCTTTGCCCTCTCCCTCTAAACCTATGCCCTCTAGTTCTGGACTCTCCCACCCCAGGGAAAAGACCTTGTCTATTTATTCTATCCATGCCCCTCATGATTTTATAAACCTCTATAAGGATAAGGTCACCCCTCAGCCTCTGACACTCCAGGGAAAAACAGCCCCAGCCTATTCAACTTCTCCCTTATAGCTCAAATCCTCCAAACCTGGCAACATCCTTGTAAATCTTTTCTGAACCCTTTCAAGTTTCACAACATCTTTCCAAAGGAAGGAGACCAGAATTGCACACAATATTCCAACAGTGGCCTAACCAATGTCCTGTACAGCCGCAACATGACCTCCCAACTCCTGTATTCAATACACTGACCAATAAAGGAAAGCATACCAAACGCCTACTTCACTATCCTATCCAACTGCGACTCCACTTTCAAGGAGCTATGAACCTGCACTCCAAGGTCTCTTTGTTCAGCAACACTCCCTCAGACCTTACAATTAAGTGTATAAGTCCTGCTAAGATTTGCTTTCCCAAAATGCAGCACCTCTCACTTATCTAAATTAAACTCCATCTGCCAGTTCTCAGCCCATTGGCCCATCTGAACAAGATCCCGTTGTAATCTGAGGTAATCTTCTTTGCTGACCACTACACCTCCAATTTTGATGTCATCTGCAAACTTACTAACTCTCCCTCTTATGCTCGCATCCAAATCATTTATATAAATGATGGAAAGTAGTGGACCCAGCACTGATCCTTGTGGCACTCCACTGGTCACAGGCCTCCAGTCTGAAAAGCAACCCTCCACTACCACCCTCTATTGTTTAACTTTTGAGCCCATTCTGTATCCAAATGGCTAGTCATGCCAGCCCAGGTATCAGTCTAGCAAACTTGCTCCCTCTAGATCTAGAATATCTTCCCTCAAATAAGGAAACCAAAACTACATACAATACTCCAGCTGTGTTTTCACCAAGGTCCTGGATAACTGCAGCAAGTTGTCCTTGCTCCTGTACTCATCCTCTGACTATGAAGGCCAATTACCACCTGCTCCACTTTGTTCCCTTCCCATTTTCCTTATATTCTGAAGAACTGTTACTCTACTTTCTTTGCACAGATGCTGCCAGACCTGTTGAGTTTTTCCAGCAATTTGTTTTTGTTTCTAATTTACAGCATCTGCAGGTTTTTTTTCAGTTTTAAAAATATACTATTGTGCCTGCTTTACTGCCTAATGCACCTGCATTCTTATTTTAAGGTTAGAAGTCACAAAACACCAGGTAATAGTCCAATAGGTTTATTTGAAATCACAAACTTTCATCAGGTGAAGTGAGAGAGAAGCACATAAGGAGATAGATTAATGAGATTAATAGATTATCCACATGGTGTGAGTGGAGTGCCAATAGGCTGAATGAGTCTCTGCAGGTGATCAAGTGTCAGACAGTGTGTGTAAAGGAGAAAGTGAGGACTGCAGATGCTGGAGATCAGAGCTGAAAATGTGTTGGTGGAAAAGCGCAGCAGGTCAGGCAGCATCCAAGGAACAGGAGAATCGACGTTTCGGGCATCAGCCCTTCTTCAGTGTGTGTAAAGGATCAACAGCTAAATCGTAAGTGAAGTAATGACCAATAATCTAATTATTTGAGGCAGAGAGATAATTACAAAAAGTAAGGTGATGCTGGAGACAAACCAAATGGCTGGAATAACATGATAGGTATAAGTAGCATGCTCAGGGTCTAATCAAAGTAACAAGTAATTCAAAAGTGTGCAAACTAATTAAGTTAGATCATAACAACTGATCAAGGTGATAGTGTCAAAATAGGACAGGAAGGATGTTGTTGCAAATATAGAACAATATGGTGGGGTTACATGTAGTGTAACATGATCCCAAGTTCACAGTTGAGGCCATCTTTATGGCTGTGGAACTTGGCTATCAGTTTCTGCTCGGCGATTCAGCATTGTGTATCACGAAGGCTGCCTTGGAGGACGCTTACCCAAAGATTGGACGCTGAATGTCCTTGACTGCTGAAGTGGTCTCTGACTGGGATGGAACATTCCTGTCTGGTGATTTGTTTAGATTAGATTCCCTAATGTATGGAAACAGGCCTTTTGGCCAAACAAGTCCACATCAACCCTCTGAAGAGTGACCCACCCAGACACATTCCCCATATTTACCCATGACTAATGCACCTAACGCTATGGGTAGTTTAGCATAGCCAATTCACCTTGGATTGTGGGAGGAAACCGGAGCACTTGGAGGAAACCCACGCAGAATGTGCAAACTCCACACAGACAGTTGCCCGAGGCTGGAATTGAACTTGAGTCCCTGGTGCTGTGAGGCAGCAGTGCTAACCACTGAGGCACCATACCGTCCCTGTTGTGCAGTGTCTATTCATCCATTGTTGTAGCATCTGCATAGTCTTGCCAATGTATGATGTCTTGGGGCATCCTTGCCAGATTCATCAGCTATGCTCACAAGATAGTACTGAACATCACCTGAGCACAATGCCAACTATGCTCTCCAACCAATTGCAACATTGTCATCAAACCAGCAGACAAAAGAAGAGCCATTGTCATATAGAATGGGCTACTGCAAAGAAGCATACCAACAACTGATCAACCTGGAGGATTACAGACAATTGCCTGCCGATCAACCAAAGAACACACATATCTTCTGATCAAGACCTTTGACTACTCAAGACCTTGAGTATCCTATACCCTCTTCTCCCATGTACTTCTCACACTGGAGATTTCTACTGCCTTCCAAAGATACTCAAAGCTAATACGCCTGGACAGCCAATCGTATCATGCAATAGGACCCTGTGTGAGAACCTCTCTGACTATGTCGAGGGCATCTTGAAATTCATTGTATGGGGAACCCCCAGCTTCTGTCGCAACACGACAGAATTCTTACAGAAACTCAGTAACCATGGACCAGTCAAACCAGGTACGTTCCTTGTCACAATAGATATTTCAGCACTCTCCACCAGAATCCCTGCACCGTGCCCCCACCCCAGCATTGATGGTATCTCTGCAACAGCCTCAGTACTCTGCTGCACCAAACCACTGCTACACCACTGTGAAAGATGCCTACCGCTCCATCCCCTGCCTTCATTTCAGGAACTCTGACTACAATGCCCTGTTTCTCTCCCAGCTTACAGGCTCAAGCGGGAGACCCCCTCGCGGATAAAGGTCCAGTGCTGGTCGGAGGAGGCACAGGATCAACTCCGGTGCTGTCTGGAATCAGCTGATTGGGCTGTGTTCAAACAAGCCACAGGTACTTTGGATGAGTACACCACCGTCACAGACTTGATCAGCAAGTGTGTGGGGGACTGCATACCGAGGAAGTCAATCCGAGTGTTCCCCAACAGGAATCCCTGGATGAATCTGGACATACAGAAACTGCTAAAACCAGGCGTGAGGCCTTCGGATCAAAAGACCAACTCAAACATAAGGAATCCAAGTATGACCTTCACAGAGCCATAAAGACAGCTAACGACCGATACTGATTCAAACTAGAGACCAGACAGACACCAGCCACTATGGCAAGGACTGAAGGACATCACAGGTTCTAAAAAGAGATAGTGCAAGATAGTAGATGAGGACACATCCCTCCCAGATCATCTCAATACCTTTTATGCTCGCTGTGAGCAGAATTTTGGCAGAGAGGTAACACCTATTCTGACAACTCCTGACGAACCTATCCCAACAGTCACTGCATCAGAGGTCAGATCAGTTTTACTTTGTGTGAATCCAAGGAAAGCGATGGGACCAGACAGAGTACCAAGCCATACGCTGAGTGCAGATTAACTGACAGAGGTTTTCTCTGATATCTTCAACCCCTCCCTGCAGCAGGCCACTGTCCCTGCATGTTCCAAGAGGCCAACATCATCCCTGTGCCTAAGAAGGCTCACGCAGCATGTCTCAATGACTACCACCCAGTGGCCCTAACTACGGTGGTCATGAAGTGCTTTGAAAGGCTGGTCATGGCATTAACCAACTCCAGCCTCCCCAATACTCTTGACCCACTCCAATTTGCCTATTGGACCAACAGATCCATGTCAGATGCCATATCACTTGCTGTTCACTCCTCCCTAGAACATCCTAATACCAAGAACAGCTACGTAAGAATCCTGCTTATTGACTGCAGTTCAGCCTTCAACACTATTATCCCCTCAAGACTGACTGATTGCTAAACTTAGTGATCTCGGACTAAGCCCCACTTTCTGCAACTGGATACTCCGTTTCCTGACCCACAGACCACAATCAGTGAAGACTGGGGACAATTATTCATCCTCACTTACACTCAACATTGGACCCCCCCCCCACCCCGTATGTGTACTCAGCCCCCTACCTTACTCACTGTATACCCATGACTGCGTCACCAAATACCAGACTAATGCCATTTACAAGTTCCCTGATGACACCACCATAGTTGGTCAAATGTATCACCACCTGGTCTGGCAACTGTACCATTCAAGATCGGAGATGGTTACAGAGAGTGGTGAACTCAGCCTAGACAATCACAAAGGCCAACCTCCCATCTATAGAATTCATCTATCAGGCCCACTGTCAAGGAAAGGCCGCCAGCATTCCCAAAGATCCATTCCACCCTGGCAATGTTTTTCTACAACTTCTACCATCAGGGGAGAAGGTACAGAAGCCTGAACATGCACACCAGCCGGTTTTGAAACAGTTTCTACCCTACTGTTGTTAGAATACTGAATGGACTCTCAAACTCTTAACATTCGCCTGTATCTGTGTTTGTGCTTTTGCTGCTGTTTACCTATTACAGTAGTGCTTCAACTTATGAACTTAATCCGTTCCAGGACCCGGTTCGCGAACCGAATCAAATTTTCTCATTGTTCGGATAGTGTTCACAGCGCACACGCCAAAGACAAACTGCACACGCTCCAAAGATGAACTGCTCATACCTTCGTTTGTACCTTGAATTTTGTACGGATGTTGAAGCAAAATTTTATGTACAATGCTGTACGTAAACCGATTTGTTCGTGAACGGGGTCGTTCGTATGTCGAGGCGCTACTGTATTTACTTATCTATGCTATTTAACTCTGTGATCTGCCTGTATCGCTCGCAAGACAAAGCTTTTCACTGTGCCTCGGTACATGTGACAATAAATTAAATTATATTCATTTACTCAATACCAACAACTGCCAATTTTCAAACACTATCCTACAACTCATCAGCTTCATCCTCGACCACAATATTTTCACCTTTGACAACCAGTTCTTCCTCCAGACACACGGAGCAGTCATTTGGGACCAAATGTGCACCCCAATACACAAACAATTTCATGCACAAGTTCACGCAGCTCTTCTTTGTTGCACAGGACCTCCGACCAATGCTATACACCAGTTACATTGACATTTTTCTTCCTTTTGGACTCATGGCAAGGAATCAATTAAATGATTACACAACATCAGCAAGTTTCATCCCACCATCAGACTTGCCATGGACTACTCTTCAGAATCAGTCTCATTCTTAGACACATGCATCTTCTTCAAGAACTGACACCCCAGCACCTCACTCTACCACAAGCCTACGGATAACCTCCCAATGCAGCACTTCTCTAGCTTCCACCATAGACATGTTAAAGAAGTCATCCCCTATGGACAAGCCATGTGCATACACAGGATCTGCTCAGATGAGGAGGAACGTGACAGAGACCTAAAGAGTTTAAAGGACACTCTCATAAGAATGGATATGAGCCACAATGACCTCCTCAAGACAAACACACAGGACACGACCGATTGAGTACCCTTCACGGTCCAGTACTTTCCCGGAGCAGAGAAACAATGCCATGTTCTTCACAGCCTTCAACATGTCATCAATGACGAGAAACATCTCTTCTCCAAGATCATCCCTATGTCTCCACTTCTCGCCTTCAAATAACTGCCAAACCTTAAACAGAACATTTTTCACAACAAACTACACAGCCTTCAGGACAACATTGACCACAACACCACACAACCCTGCCATGGCAACCTCTGATCTGACATGTCAGATCATTGACATGGATACTACCATCGTAAATGGGAACACCACCCAACACAAACACAGTTGGCACTTTTGTGACTTGGCCAATGTTGCCTACCTCATATGCAGCAGGCAAGGATGCCCCAAGGTATTGTACATTAACGAGATCATGCAGATACCACGACAATGGATGAATGGACACTGCACAACGATTGCCAGATGGGAATGTTCCCTCCCAGTCGAAACACTTCAGTGATTAAGGACATTCAATCTCTGATCTTCAGGTAAACATCCTCCAAGGTGGCTTTCGAGATATACAAAGCAGAATGGCCAAGCAGAAACTGATAGCCAAGTTCCATACTCATGAAGATGACTTCAGCCGTAACCTTGGGTTCAAGTTGCATTACATGTGACCCTACCATACTGTTCTGTATTTATAAAATCTTCCTTACTGTCCGTTTTGACACCATCATCTTGATTACTTATGATTAATCTATCTTAATTAGTTTGTACAGTTTTGGATTACTTGTTACTTAGATATAAGAATCTCATGCTGAGAGTCCAACCAATCACGTTGTTCCAGTCATTTGGTTTGCCTCCTGCTTCACCTTATTTTTAATTTTTTGTAATTCTATCTCTGCCCCAATTAATTGGATTATAGATCATCTCTTTGCTTGTTATTCAGCTGTTGACACTTGCACTGTCTGACACTTTTGATCACTTCGAGTCATAGAGATTTACAGCACGGAAATAGACCCTTCGATCTAACCCGTCCATGCCGACCAGATATCCCAACCTAATCTAGTCCCACTTGCCAGCACCCGGCCCATATCCCTCCAAACCCTTCCTATTCATATGCCCATCCAGATGCCTTTTAAATGTTGCAATTGTACCAGCCTCCACCACTTCCTCTGGCATCAGACTGACTGGTCTTTAATTCCCAGTCTTCTCTCTATTTTTTTAACACAGTGGGGTTACACGAACTATCCTCCAATCTATAGGAACTGTTCCAGATTCGAGAGAATCTTGGAAGATGACCACCAATGCATCCACTATTTCGTGGACCACTTCCTTAAATATTCTGGGATGTAGATTATCAGGTCCTGGGGATTTATCAGCTTTCAACCCCATCAACTTTGCCAACATTATTTCCATGCGAACACTAACTCCCTTCAGTTCCTCCCTCTTATTAAACTGTGTTTTCCAATACTTTTGGGATGTTTTTTCTGTACTCCTTTTGTGAACGCAGAAACAATGTATGTATTTAGTCGGTCAGCCATTTCTTTGTTCTCCATCATAAATTGCCATGTTTCTGACTGGAAGGGACCGCCATTTGTTCTCACTGATTTTTTTTTCACACCCCTACAGGAACATTTACAGTCAGTTCTTTTATTTCTCATAAGCTTAGTTTTGTACTTTTTTTTAACCAATAATGCCTTTGACCTCCTTTGCTGAATTCTAACCTGCTCCCACTCCTCAGGTCTATTGTTTATTTTTCTTCCTGGCCAACTTTTATGCCTCTTCCTTGGATATAATACTGTCTGTAAGCCATGGTTTGGGCATCTTAGAGTCATAGAGTCATAGAGATGTACAGCATGGAAACAGACCCTTTGGTCCAACCCGTCTATGCTGACCAGATATCCCAACTCAATCTAGTCCCACCTGCCAGCACCCAGCCCATATCCCTCCAAACCCTTCCTATTCATATACCCATCCAAATGCCCCTTAAATGTTGCAATTGTACCAGCCTCCACCACATCCTCTGGCAGCTCATTCCATACACGTACCACCCTCTGCGTGAAAACATTGCACCTTAGGTCTCTTTTATATCTTTCCCCTCTCACCCTAAACCTATGCCCTCTAGTTCTGGACTTCCCAACCCCAGGGAAAAGACTTTGCCTATTTACCCTATCCAAGCCCCTCACAATTTTGTAAACCTCTCGAAGGTCACCCCTCAGCCTCCGACGCTCCAGGGAAAACAGCCCCAGCCTATTCAGCTTCTCCCTATAGCTCAAATCATCCAACTCTGGCAACATTCTTGTAAATATTTCCTGAACCCTTTCAAGTTTCACAACATCTTTCCAAAGGAAGGAAACCAGAATTGCACGCAATATTCCAACAGTGGCCTAACCAATGTCCTGTACAGATACAACATGACCTCCCAACTCCTGTACTCAATACTCTGACCAATAAATGAAAGCATACCAAATGCCTTCTTCACTATCCTATCTACCTGCGACTCCACTTTCAAGGAGCTATGAACCTGCACTCGAAGGTCTCTTTGTTCAGCAACACTCCCTAGGACCTTACCATTAAGTGTATATGTCCTGCTAAGATTTGCTTTCCCAAAATGCAGCACCTCGCATTTATCTGAATTAAATTCTATCTGCCACTTCTCAGCCCATTGGCCCATCTGATCAAGATCCTGTTGTAATCTGAGGTAACCCTTTTCACTGTCTACTACATCTCCAATTTTGGTGTCATCTGCAAACTTACTAACTGTACCTCTTATGCTCGCATCCAAATCATTTATGTAAATGACAAAAAGTAGACTTTACTGATTTGTTTTTGTGCAAGATGGGAATGAACAATTGTTGCAGTTCACCCATGTGCTCTTTGTATGTTTGGCATTTACCTTTCCACTATCATCCCTGTCAATAACATTCCGCAATCTATCAGAGCTGAAAATGTGTTGCTGGAAAAGCGGAGCAGGTCAGGCAGCATCCAAGGAGCAGGAGAATCCACGTTTCGGGCATAAGCCCTTGGATGCTGCCTGGCCTGCTGTGTTTTTCCAACAACACATTTTCAGCTCTGATCTCCAGCATCTGCAGTCCTCACTTTCTCCTTGCAATCTATCATAGCCAAGTCAGTCCAACTCATATCATCTTAGTTTCCTTTTATTTAGGTTCAGGATCCTCATGTCAGAATCAACAATGTCAACTCTGTTGATGAGGAATTCTAACATATTATGGTTGCTCATTCCCAAAGGGTTTCACACAACCAGACTGCCAATTATTCCTTTCTCATTACACAGTACTCATGCTGGGTGGCTTGATTTGATGTGTGAGCTGGTGCCTCTACCTGTATACAATAGGTATGACAGAAGCATTGCAGTGTAAAGCATCATGAGTTTCAGAGTGCAGTGTTGAACTACTGAACTATCTGTAAATGATAAGACAGTCCAAGATGTGTCACAAAGATGTGATTGGGCTGGTGTTTCGCCTATACTGACCTCCAGAGATGAATAGGAAGTGGTTGTTGGCATGTAATGTGCCCTGAGATGTTGGGGAATGTTGGCCAGAGAATATTTGACCAGAGAAGATATAGGCAATCTGCAGTACCAGGTTACCCTCTCTCCTTAAAGTCAGGAATTAGCACCGTTCAATTTCTTACTGATACTGGGAAAATTGTACTGGATAGGGAGAAGTTGTTTCCATTAGCAAAAGGTACAAAATTGGGGGACACAGATTTAGAATGATGTATAAATGAAGCAAGGGTGATGTGAGAAAAACCTCATACTCCAGGAATAGTTACAGTCTGGAATGTACTGCCCGGAAATTTTGGTAGAGACAGGTTTCAATTGCAGTATTTGAGTAGATGTTGATTGAATATTTGTATTGAAATAGCCTGCAGGGGGATAGGATAACAGCAGGAAATTGGCTTGAGATGCTTGATTGAAGAGCTAATGCAATCACAATGGGCTGTATGGCCCCTTCTGCATGGTAACAATTCAGTGATCTGTAAATGATGCAAATTAATAAGTATTGAGGTGTTAATGCATGCAAAAGACCGCACACCCCTTACTGGTGAGATTTTCATCAAGCTGCTAAAACCTTAAGTGGAAAATCAGACTCATTTTGCTCAATACTGAGAATGCCATGATTCATTCTCATTGTATTTTTCCAACTTTCTCAGCATTACCCATGTATTCAGGAGCTGGGATGATTCCACACCTTGAATTTAAACTGGTCACAATCATGGCCCTTTCATTGAAGATCTTGTTTGTTGGATCAGGGAGAGAGAATTGAATTCTCACGGGGCCAAGAGATGTCAGGGCAAATTTCAGTTTATTTGAAGACATGACTATCATGAGCCCTTGTTCTTGCCATTGTTATAATTTACAATCAAACAATGAAAACAAGCATTTAAAATGGAAACCTCCCACAACACCAATAGGGTGCCCCTAGTCCTCACTTTCTAACCCACCATATCTACTTCCAAAAGATCATAAGTCACCATTTCTGCCACCTCCAGTGGGGATGCCACCACCAGATACATGTTCTCCTCCCCTCCTTTGTCAGTCTTCCAAAGGGACCGTTCACTCCAGGACATCGTGGTCCACTCCTCCTCCAGTCCCAACAACCCCCTCCCCATACTCAATGCATTTCCCCAATGCAGCATGTGTGACACCTGTTTATTTACCTCCTCCCTCCTTACCATCTAAGGATTTGGACACTCTCTTTCCAAGTTGAAGCAGTAATTTATCTGCTCTTTATTCAATTTAGTTATTGAATTTGCTGCTCACAATGTGGTCTCCTCTACATTGGGGAAATAAAATGCAAACTGGACGACTGCTTTGAACTTAAGTTCTGCCCACAAAAAAGACTCTGAGCTTACAGTTGCCTGCCACTTTAACACACCACCGTGTTCCCTGGTCAACGTCTCTGTCTCGGGTTTGCTGCAGTGCTCCAGTGAAGCTCAGCACAAGCTGAAAGAACAGCTCCTCATTTTCCTTTTGGGACCCTGCAGCCTTGTGGACTCAATATTGAGTTCAGTAATTTTCGGGCCCGACCAGCTCTCTCGCTGTCTCACTCTGGGGTCCATCTCTGCCTATCTATTCACTCCTTTTCCTCCCTATCCTGTCTATAGCATATGTGTTGCTCGACACATTACTCCACTTTCTCTCCACAGATGCTGCCAGACCTGCTATGCTTCTCCAGCAATCGCTGTTTTTATTTCAGATTTCCAGTATCCATGTTCTTTATTTTATTTTCGATTCCCCTGCTTCATTTACACTGGACCAGGACAGTCACTTCATTGCTTTGATGGTTTCAAAGAAGAGAAGTGATGAAAATGTGAATGACTGTCTTAAGTATGATGTACATTTGTAATAAATTGTCATTATTTGGGACCTTGCATTTGAAACTGGAGGAAAGTTGGATTACGGATTTCAGCTGAGAAGGTGGCACATTTATTAAACCAAGATCTGAAAGATATTTTGAGCAGTAGTCAATAGACAGCTTTTCTTGGAAAGTATATTGAAAAAGTTTAATGGCCTCATCAGCTAGCAGGAGAGTAAATTACCGAATGGTTATGAAATTGAATTTTATGATATGAAAACAGATGGTCATGTTACACTCAGAGGTGACATCATCTTTGCGGTGAGTTGGTTGTTTGCCATTTATATGAACGATTTGGATGAGATTTTAGGATGTATAGTTAGTAAATTTGCAGATGACATTAAAGTTAGTCATGATGTTGAGGTGCTGGTGTTGAACTGGGGTAGACAAAGTTTAAAAATCATACAACACCAGGTTATAATCCAATGGGTTTATTTGGAAGTACAAGCTTTTGGAACACTGCTCCTCATCAGGTTGCTAGTGGGGCAGGAACGTAGGACAAAGGATTTATAAGTAAAAGATCAATGTCCCTGCCCCACTAGTTACCTGATGAAGGAGCAGTGTTCCAAAAGCTCGAACTTCCAAATAAATCCATCGGATTATAACCTGGTGTTGTGTGATTTTTAACTTTGACCAATATTAGTGATATGGTCAACACTGAAGAAGGGTTATCTAAGATTACAAAGGGATCTTGATCAATTGGGCCAATGGGCTGAGGAATGGCAGATGGAGTTTAATTTGGATAAATACATTGCATTGCATTTTAGTAAAACAAACAAGCACAGGGCTTATACAATTAATGGTAAGGCCCTGGGTAATGTTGTTGAACAGAGGCACCTAGGGGTTTAGGTGCATAGTTCTTTAACAGTGTCAAACCATTGAGTATAGGAGTTGGGATTTATGTTGAGGTTGTACAGGATATTGGTGAGGCTGTTTTTGGAGTAGTGTATAGTTTGGTTGCCCTGCTATAGGAAGGATATTATTAAATTGAAGGGGGTTCAGGAAAGATTTACCAGGATGTTGCTGGGATTGGAGGGTTTCAATTATCCAGAGAGGCTGGATAGGCTGGTGTAGGAGGTTGAGGGGTGACCTTTATAGAGGTTTATAAAATCATGAGGTGTACAGATAAGGTGAATAGCAAAGATCCTCTCCCTGGGATCGGGGAGCTCAAAATTAGGAGGCAGCTTTTACATATACAAGGTGGCTCTTATGTAGAATGATCTGCCAGAGGAAGCAGTGGATGCAGGTACAGGTACAACACTTAAAAGCATTTGGACAGGTACATGAATAGGAACAGTCTAATTAGATATGGGCCAAATACAGTCAGGTGGGATGAGTTTAGTTTGGGAACATGGTTGGCATGGATGAGTTGGATCGAAGGGTCTGTTTCCATGCTGTATGATTATTTGACTGTATAACTTACCAGACAGAGAGTTGGTCGAGTTCGCCAGAATTAGAAAGACATTCCCAGGCTATCAGAGCTGAAAATAAGTCTTAAAATGTTATAATCTGAGGAGAAGGGCTGGAAATAGTCTTTGATTCTTAATCCTTCTTACAACTAAAATAGTATTGGCCGATCTACTCTATCTGAACCCCTCACGATTTTGGAAACTTCTGTCAAGTCTACTCTGTCTTCTGTCCAAGGAAAGCAGTCCCAACTTCTCCCAATGAAGGAGTTTTATCTTTGGAACCATTCTCACAAACATCTTCCACACACTCACCAATACGTTTACATTCTTCCTATGATGTGGTGCCTAGAACTGTATACAATATTTTAGCTGAGGTCTAACCAGTGTCTTGTATAAATTCAGTATCACCTCCCTGTTCTTGTATTCCATGTCCCAATTAATGAAGCCTGGATTTTCTCATGAATATAAGAACATAGAACAGGAGTAGTTCATTCAGACCTTCAAATATGCCTTGCCATCCTGTGAGATCATGGTTCATCTATCCAAGGTCTCAACTCCTCTTCTGTACTAACTTAGCATAGCCCTCATCTCCCTAATATTTCAAAACTCTACATCTTCTTTAAATACTTTAGCCTCCAGAACTCTCTGGAGCAGAGAATTACAGACGTTCACTACTATCTGGGGAAAATAAATTCCTTCAGATGTCAGTTTTAGGTTAATATCCCCTTATTTTGTAATTATGTCTCTAATTCAAGAATCCCCCACTAGTGAAAACATCTTCTCAATGTCTGCCCTGTCTAACCACCTCAGAATCTTGCATGTTTGAGAAGATAACCCCTCAATCTCTGAAACTTTAATAAATAAATGCCTCATCTGTTTAACTGTGCTTTATCAACCAAACCTTTTAATTCAGGGTTTAACCTGGCAAAAGAAAGGTACTGAAGAAGGGTCATTGGATCCGAAATGTCAACTCTGCTTTCTCTCCATAAATGCTTCCAGACCGGCTGAATTTTTCCAGCAATTTCTGTTTTTGTTTTAGCCAAGCAAATCTGTTTTGAATTCCCAGTACATCCTTCCTTAAACACTAGGCCCAAAACTACACAGTATTCACCAACACCCGCCCAGGTGTAATAAGACTTCTCTATTTTTAAATTCTAAGACCCCAGTAGTAAGAGCCAATAATCCACTTGCTGCCATATTACTTGCTGCGCCTGCATGCTAACTTGGTGTTTCATGCACAAGAATATCCAAATCTTTCTGTGCTGTACTTTTTTGAAGTTTCAAAACTAGCCAGACCTGCTGAGTTTCTCCAGCAAATTCTAGTTTTGTTTCAGATTTTCAGCATCTGCAGTTCTTTGTTTTATTTGAGTAGGTAAATTCATTTTTGGTAAAGGAATCAAAGGGTTATTGGGGAGAGATGGGAATGTGGAACTCAAAACACAAATGAATTAGCCATAATCTTTTCAAATAGTGGAGCGGTCTTAAGGGACCAAACAGTCTATATCTGTTCCTATTTTGGATTTTCGGACATATTATAAAGCAAGACCTCAAAAGCAGTAACGTCTAGATTACTTTCTGTTTCATGTGAAAGTGAGCATTGTGTAACGATGCTGTCACTTTAAAAAGGTTATTTTGTCCTTGGTTTTATTTTGAAGAGAGGTCGTACAGGCAGAGGTGCCAAAAAAGCTAAGGGCTTTAACAATGAAAGGGGAGTGACCAGTTCTCCTAGTTCAGGTTTTTCAAGTTTGTTTTTAGCTGTAGTAGTCACAAGATGTTGGAGTTCAGAAGTGTTGCAAGCTTCAGTAATGAATTCCTCCGAATTGGAGAAGAAGGGTCTGTTTCTGTGCTATAAGATTCTATGACTAAGGTTGAATCCATTTGGGTGGAAATGAGAAATTCTAAGAAGAAAAAGTCACTGATAGACATATCAGTGACTTTTTCTATCTTAAACCCTTCATTCCTGATGAAGGGTTTATGCCAGGAACATCGATTCTCCTGCTCCTTGGATGCTGCCTGACCTGCTGTGCTTTTCCAGCAACACACTTGGGACTCTAATGTCCAGCATCTGCAGTCCTCACTTTCTCGTAGTCTATAGGCTACCAAATAATAACAAAGAAATAACTAGTGCCTGTAAAAATGGTATTGCAATTATTATGGGGGATTTTAATCTACATGTTGATTGGTTGAACCAGCTCGGTCAGGATAGCCTTGAGAAGGAGTTTGTTGAGTGTATCCATGATAGTTTTCTTGAACAGTATGTAATGGAATCAATGAGGGAGCAAGCTACCCTAGATTTGGTCCTGTGTAACGAAACAGGAATAATAAATGACCTCATAGTTAAGGATCCTCTTGGAAGGCATCATCACAATTCAGAATACAGATAGAGAGTGTGAAGATAAAATCCAGTACCAGGGTCCTGCGCTTAACAAGGGAGACTACAATAGGATGAGGGAGGACTTGGGTAAAGTAAACTGGAAACAAAGACTTTATAGTGGGACAGTTGATGACTAGTGGATGACTTTCAAAGCAATTTTTCAAAGTGCTCAGCAAAAGTATATTCCAGTGAAAAGGAAGGACTGTAAGAAAGTGGGTAATCTTCCATGGGTGTCTAAGGAAATAAGGGAGGCTATCAAATTGAAAGAGAAGACATACAAAATGGCCAAGATCAGCAGGACACTAGAAAATTGGGAAAGCTTTAAAGGTCAACAGAAAGCCATAAAAAGAGCTATAAAGAAAAGTACAATAGAACATAAGAAAAAACTAGTACAGAATATAAAGACAGATAGCAAACGTTTCTACAAATATATATAAAAACAAAAAAGAGTGGCTAAAGTAAACATTGGTCCTTTAGAGGATGAGAAGGGGCATTTAGTCATGGGATATGATGAAATGGCTGAGGCACTAAATAGGTATTTTGTGTCGGTCTTCACAGTGGAGGACATGAATGACATGTCAGCAATTGACAAAGAGACGAAGGTAGATGAGGACCTGGAAACAATCATTATTACAGAAGAGGTAGTGTTGGGCAAGCTAATGGAGCTAAGGATAGACAAGTCTCCTTGCCCTGATGGAATGCATCCCAGGACACAAAAGAGAGAGCAGGAGAAACAGAAAGTGCACTTGTGGTAATTTTCCAGAATTTGCTGGACTCTAGGGCAATCCCAACAAATTGGAAAACAGCAAATGTGATACCACTGTTTTAAAAAAGGGCAGTAGACAAAAGATGGGGAATTATAGACAGGTTAGTTTAACTTCTGTACTGGGGAAGATGCTTGAGTCTGTTATCAAGGATGAAACAGCAAGGCATCTAGAAAGAAATTGTCCAGATGGCCAGATGCAGCATGGGTTCATGAAGGGCAGGTCATGTTTAACTGATTTACTGGAATTCTGTGAAGACATTATACACACAGTGGGCAACAGGGACCCAGTAGATGTGGTGGATACCTAAATTTCCAAAAGGCCTTCGATAAGGTGCCGCACAAAAGGCTGCTGCATAAGATAAAGATGCAAGGTGTTATGGGTAAAGTATTAGCATGGATAGAAGATTAGTTGACAAACAGGAAGCAAAAAGCGGGATAAGTGAGTGCTATTCTGGTTGGCAATCAGTGACTAGTGGTGTGCCTCAGAGATCAGAGTTGGGACTGCAAATATTATTCACAATTTATATAAATGATTTGGAGTTGGGGACACATGTAGTGTGTCAAAGTTTGCAGATGACACTAAGATGAGTCACAGAGCAAATTTTGCAGAGGACGGTGAAACTTTTGCAGAAAAACATAGATACTTTAAGTGAGTGGGCAAAGGTCTGGCAGATGGAATGCAATGTTAATAAATCAATGTTTTTGGAGGAGTAACAGTAAAAACGACATTTACTTGAATGGTAAAAGGTTTCAGCGTGCTGCTATGTTGAGGGAGCTGGGTCTGTTTTTGTATGAATCACAGAGGGTTGGTCTGCAGGTGCAGCAGGTACAAAAGGTCTGCAGGTACAAAAAGAAGGCAAATGGAATTTTGTCCTTCATTGCTAAAGAGATTGAGTTTAAAAGTAGGGAGGTTATGTTGCAGTTGTACAAGGTGCTGGTGAGGCCACACCTGAAGTACTGTGTGCAGTGTTGGTTTCCTTACTTGAGAAATGATGTACTGGCACTAGAGGATTTTCACTAGGTTGATTTGCTTATGAGGAGAGACTGAGTAGAGTAGGATTATATTCATTGGAATTTAGAAGAATGAGGAGGGACCTTATAGAAACATAAAATTATGAAGGGAATAGATAACATAGATGTAGAGAGGATGTTTCCACTGGTAGGTGAAACTAGGTCAAGAGGGCATAGCCTCAAAATTAGGGGGAGCAGATGTAGGACTGAATTGAGAAGGAACTTCTTCACTCAAAGGGTTGTGAATCTATGGAATTCCCTGCCCATTGAAGTAGTTGTTGATACTTCAGTAAATGTTGTTAAAGCTAAGATTTATTTTTGAACAATGAAGGAATTAAGGGTTATGGCGAGAGGGCGGATAAGTGGGGCTGAGGCCATGAAAAGATCAGTCATGATCTTATTGAATGGTGGAGCAGGCTGAAGGGGCCAGACGGCCTACTCCTGCTCCTAGTTCTTATGTTCTTATGCAAATCTCTCTCTAGATGTTGTTCCCTTCTGCCTGTAAGAATCTGTGTTTGAGTTTACCTTTTTGATAAGGGGTATGTTATGGGGTGTTACTGGATTGGAACAGCTCCTTAGTTAAGTTTTGGTCGGTTAAGTTTTTCAATAGTTCAGTTGTTCTGAATTCCACTTTTTCTTTGTGTTTCAACGGTCATGTTTAAGTAAGTTCTATGTTGCTTAAAGCAAAATGATTTGACCTGTTGCATCGCACCTGGAACGCCCATTTCACATTTACCTTTCAAATAAGAGAAAGTTATGGTCTTGGCTACCTTCTTAAAATATTTTGAGGGGGTCTAGCCCCCTGGACCATAACAATTGCAACAGAATTGAGCAGAGTAACAGAACTGAGCAATTGAATATGTGGCAGGAGGATGACTATCGGAGGGAGGGCATCAGATTTCTCACAATTAGGACTGGTTCATAGGCAGCTGGGACCTGTAAAAGATGGACCTGTTGCACCTCGGCAGGATTTAAACTTACATCTTTGCAGGAAAATAGTATGGTTGGGTGGGTTTAGACTAAATTGGCAGGGGCATGGGAACCTAACAGGCATCTCAAATTGGAGGGTAACAAGACTGGAAACAGGAAATGTAACAAGGAAAATTAGGAAACAGATGAAGCAAAGACAAGTAAGAAATAGTATCAGAATATAGAATAATGTTAAAAGGGCAGATTTAGAGGCATTTTACCTGCATACACACAATATTTGCAACAAGATTGATCATTTGAAGGCTCAAATTGATGTAAATAGATATAAATTGAGGCTATTGGTTGCCCAAGATCAGGAAATGAATGTCCCAGCATATTCATCATTTAAAAAGACTAGACAGGAAAGGGAAATGGGATAATGCTCCAGTAAGAGACCAAATCAATTCAGGATCTTAGATCAAAATAGAATCAGTTTGATGAAATTAAAGAACTTCAAGGAGCAGAACTGTGGGAAACTGAGGTCCCCTTAAAAGATATGTGCTTTCAGTATTCAATATGTTCTGTGCAGCACTGTGTAGACCTCATCTTAACTGTGTTAGTTGTAACTAGCCTTCAACAATCATAAACACAAGATCTTTCAGTCCCATACTACCTAGTTATAGTGCAAGGTTCTTGAGAATAAGAAACTTTTTGTTCTTAGTAGGAATGAAAACTAACATTCCAATGTTAAAAATCACACAATACCAGGTTATAGTCCAATAGGTTTATTTGGAAGCACTAGCTTTCGGACCGCTGCTCCTTCATCAGGTGGTAGTGGAGTATAAGATCGCAAGACACAGAATTTATAGCAGAAGTTTACAGTGTGATGTAAGTGAAACTATATATTGAAAAAGACCTGGATTGTTTGTTAAGTCTCTCATCTTTCAGAAAGAACATGTTGGTTTCATATGTAAATTGCAGAACATTTAAAAGTTATATTTTCAAGTGAACTTTAACAATTAGTGCCATATCAGCCCAGATAATGCATTGAAGGTGTGAGCTTTCCGGTGTGAGGCTGTCTGTGCCACAATGGTCAGACTGATTCTAATCTAAAAAATGGATTTACAGACTCTTACATGGATTCATGTAGTTTTTGAGCAAGGTAAAATGTAATTCTGCAAGTACAAATTCATCCCACAAACTTGTATGTGTGTGTGTATAAACGCCCGATTCATCAGCTGTACCCACAAAGTAAAGCAGAACATCATCCGATCACAACACAATGCCATCCATGCTCTCAAAACCAATTACAACATTCTCATCAAACCAGCAGATAAAGGAAGAGCCATCGTCATTCAGAATAGAACAGATTACTGCAAGGAAGTTTACCGACAACTGAACAATCAGGAACACTACAGGTAACTACCAGCTGATCCAACCAAACAGCACACCCATGAACTAAACACATTGATCAGGACTTTGGATCCAGCCCTTCAGAGTTCCCTTCATGTCCTCATTCCACGTACTTCTACTGCTTTCTGAATATACACAAAGGTAATACACCAGGACATCCCATTGTTTCAGACACTGGGACCCTGTGTGAGAACCTCTGGTTATGACGAATGCATCTTGAAACCCATTGTACAGGGGACCCCCAGCTTCTGTCATGACACAACATATTTCTTACAGAAACTCAGCACCCATGGACCAGTTGAACTGGGAACATTCCTCATCACAATGGACGTGTCAGCAGTCTATACCAGCATCCCACACAATGGCGGCATCGCGGCAACAGCGTCAGTACTCAACACCAATAACTGCCAATCTCTGAACATTGTTCTAAAACTTATCCGCTTTATCTTTGACCACAACATTTTCACCTTTGACAGCCAGTTCTTCATCCAGACACATGGAACAGCCATGGGGACCAAATTTGCACCCCAATATGCCAACATTTTTGTGCACAGGTTCAAACAAGACTTCTCCTCTGTGCAGGATCTCCAACCAACACTATACACCAGGTACACTGACGACATTTTCTCTCTCTGGACCCATGACGAGAAGTCACTGAAACAACCACACAGTGATATCAACAAGTTTCATCCCACCATCAGACTCACCATGGATTACCCTCTACTATCTGTTTCATTCTTGGACACATGCATCTTCATCAAGGATGGGCACCTCAGCACCTCATTCTACTACAAACCCACAGATAACCTCACAATGCTAAACTTCTTCAGCTTCCACCTGAAACATATTAAAAGAGCCATCCTCTATGAACAAGCCCTATGCATGCACAGGATCTGTTCAGATGAGGAGGAACGTGACTGGCACCTGGAAATACTGAAGGATGCCCTCACGAGAACAGGGTACGATGCTCATTGATCACCAGTTCTGACGTGCCACAGTGAGAAACCGTAAAGACCTCCTCAGGAGACAGACACGAGCTGCAACTGACAGGGTACCCTTCGTTGTCCAGTACTTCCCAGGAGCTGAAAAACTACGCCACGTTTTTCGCAGCCTGCAGCACATTATCAATGAGGATGAGCACTTCGCCAAGACCTTCCTCACACCTCCACTTCTTGCCTTTAAACAACTACCAAACCTCAAACAGAGGCAACAACGAAAAGTGGCCAAGCAGAGGCTGATAGCCAAGGTAGATACCCATGGGGACGGCCTCAATCGGTGACCGTATTGCACTATACACACACACAGACACTCCTACACACACACACACACACACACACACACTCTCACATGCACCCTCTCACAGATTTATACCTCTTTACACTCACACTTACACAAATACACACACTCTCTCACAGATGCTCATAACCTCCACCACCGCACCCCCCTCCCTCCCCACACCCACATGTACACATATAGTTCCATTTGCCAGCACTTGGCCCATATCCCTCTAAACCCTTCCAATTCATATACCCATCCAGATGCCTTTTAAATGCTGTAATTGTACCAGTCTCCTCCACCTCCTCTGGCAGCTCATTCCATACAGGCACCATCCTCTGTGTGAAAAAGGTTGCCCCTTAGATCCCTTTGAAAGCTTTCCCCTCTCATCATCAACCTCTAGTTTTGTACTCTCCTACCCTGGGGAAAAGACCTCGGTTATTCACCCTCTCTATGCCCCTCATGATTTTATAAATCTGTATTTCAGTTTTCAGCAGCAGGAAGAATAGGAGCTTGGGCTAGGAGCCTACTGGGAAAGATGACATCGGAGAGCAGAGGTTTATGGGAAAGGAGACTTTTATTTCCCCTCAGCTATAGAAGTGAATGTTTCTAAACCCGAGACCCTACCCTTGTAGGGCCTCCCACCCGTCCACCTCCTCTAACCTTAAACAGCAGGGACACATCAGGTAAGCTTCTCTTCTTTTTTGCTTTCTGTTAAGGGGACTAGCAGGGATGGGCAGTGCAGGGAGAGGAATGTTCCTTCTGCATGATGTTTGAGGTAAGGAACACCATTAGTGTCCCAGGATATGTACATCTGGAGGAAGTGCACCCAACTCTTGCTCCTCCAAGGCCACGTTAGGGAACTGAAGTGGGAGATGGATGAACTTTGGATCATTCGGGAGGCAGAGACTATGATAGATAAGTTACAGGAAAGTAGTTACTGCTAGGCATGAAGAAAGCTGGGTAACTGTTCGAAGGAGGGGGAAAAACAGTCAGTGCAGGGATCCCCTGTGGTCGTTCCCCTGAAAAACATGTATATCGTTTTGGATACTGTTGGGGGAATGACTTACAAGGGGTATGCAGTGGGGTGCAGATCTCTGGCACAGAGTCTGTCCCTGTTGCACAGAAGGGAAAGAGGGAAAGGAGGAGAGTGTTAGCCATTGGGGACTCAAAAGTTAGAGGCTCAGATAGAAGGTTTGTTGGGAACGAACGAGACTCACGATTGGTATGTTGCTTCCCAGGTGCCAGGGTCCGTGATGTCTCTGATTGTATCTTTGGGTCCTGAAGGGAGAGGGTGACCAGCCCCAAGTTGTGGTCCACACAGGTACTAACGACATAGGTAGAAAGAGGATAGGGATGTAAGGCAGAATTTCAGGGAGCTAGGGTGGAAGCTGAGAGCTAGAACAAACAGAGTCGTTATATCTGGTTTGTTACCCGTGCCACGTGATAGCGAGGCGGGGAACAGGGAGAGATATCAGCTGAACACGTGGCTGCAGAGACATTGCAGGAGGGAGGGTTTCAGGTACTTGGATAATTGGGGCTCATTCTGGGGAAGGTGGGACCTCTACTGGGCCACTGTTGTTTGTAATATACATAAATGATCTGGAAGAGGGCACTGTTGGTATGATCAGCAAGTTTGCAGATGACACAAAGATTGGTGGAGTAGCAGAAAGCAGGAGTAGCAGAATACAGGAGGATATAGATAGACTGGAGAGTTGGGCGAAAAAGTAGCAGATGGCTTTCAATCCAGACAAATGTGTGGTGATTTATGCAAGACTAATTCGAGAGCGAATTATACAATGAATGGGCAGAGAGATCTGGGAGTGCAGGTCCATTGTACCCTGAAGGTTGCTACACAGGTGGATTGGGTGGTTAAGAAGGCATATAGTATGCTTGCCTTCATTGGACAGGGGATTGAGTATAAGAGCTGGCAAGTCATGTTAAAATTGTACAAGACATTGGTTCGGCTGCATTTAGAATACTGTGTCCAGTTCTGGTCGCCACATTATCAAAAGGATGTGAACGTTTTAGAGAGGGTGCAGAGAAGGTTTACGAGGATGTTGCCTGCTATGGAAGGTGCTAGCTATGAGGAGAGGTTGAGTAGGTTAGGTTTATTTTCACTAGAGAAAAGGAGATTGAGGAGGGACCTGATTGAGGTTTACAAAATCATGAAGGGTATAGACAGGGTGGGTAGAGACAAGCTTTTTCCCAGGGTGAAGGATTCAATAACGAGAGGTCACGATTTCAAGGTGAGAGGTGGAAAGCTTAAGGGGGATACACGTGGCAAGTACTTCACACAGAGGGTGGTGGGCATTTGGAACGCGTTGCCAGCAGAGGGGGTAGAGGCAGGCACGGTAGATTCATTTAAGATGCGTCTGGACAGATGCAGGAGTAGGTGGGGAGCAGAGGGATACAGATGCTTAGGAATTGACCGACAGGTTTAGACAGTACATTTGGATCAGCTCAGGCTTGGAGGGCTGAAGGGCCTGTTCCTGGGCTGTAAATTTTCTTTGTTCAAACAGGACAAGCTTCACTTGAACCAGACGGGTACAAATATCCCGGGTGGGAAATTTGCTGGTGCTATTCGGGTGGGTTTAAACTAGCTCAGCAGGGGGATGGGAACCTGAGGTGTAGTTCCAGTGCACACGAGGATGAGAGTAGGGAGGGCATGGACAGCATTTCACGGTCACAGGTGTATGCTGGCAGACACACACCAAACCAGCTTGCTGTCTACATCAATGCCAGAAGTATCTGAAATAAGGCCAGTGAGCTTACAGCATGGATAGGTACCTGGGACTTCGATGTTGTGGCCATTTCGGAGACATGGATAGAGCAGGGTCTGGAATGGATGTTGCAGGGTCCAGGGTTTAGATCTTTCATTAAGAACAGTACTATAAATGGGTCAGTTTTTGTCCAGTGTGTGCAGGAGGGCTTCCTGACACAGTATGTAGACAGGCCAACAAGGGGCGAGGCCACATTAGACTTGGTACTGGGTAATAAGCCCAGCCAGGTGTTAGACTTGGAAGTAGGTGAGCACTTTGGTGATAGTGATCACAATTCTGATAGAAAGGGATAGGTGTATACCACTGGGCAAGAGTTACAGCTGGGTAAAAGGCAATTACGATGCGATTAGGCAAGATTTAGGAAGCATCGGATGGGAAAGGAAACTGCAGGGATGGGCACATTAGAAATGTGGAGCTTATTCAAGGAAAAGCTCCTGTGTGTCTCAGGTAAGTATGTACCTGTCAGGCAGGGAGGAAGCTGTAGAGCGCGGGGGCCGTGGTTTACGAAGGAAGTGGAATCTCTGATCAAGAGGAAGGCGGCAGCTTACGTTAGGATGAGATGTGAAGGCTCAGTTAGGGCGCTTGAGGGTTACAAGGTAGCCAGGAAAGACCTAAAGAGAGAGCTCAGAAGAGCCAGGAGGAGACATGAGAAGTTGTTGGCGGATTGGATCAGGGTAAACCCGAATGCTTTCCATTGGTATTTAAGGAATAAAAGAATGACGAAAGTAAGATTAGGGCCAATCAAGAACAGTAGTGGGAAGTTGTGAGTGGAGTCAGAGGAGATAGGGGAAGCACTAAATGAATATTTTTCGACAGTATTCACTCTCGAAAACAACAATGTTGTCGAGGAGAATATTGAGATACAGGCTACTAGACTAGGTGTGATTGAGGTTCACAAGGAAGAGGTATTAGAAATCCTGCAGAGTGTGATTTATCCTAGGATCCTCTGGGAAGCCAGGGAAGAGATTGCTGAGCCTTTGACATTGATCTTTAAATTGTCATTGTCTACAGGAATAGTGCCAGAAGACTGGAGGATAGCAAATGTGGTTCCCTGTTCAAGAAGGGGAGTAGAGACAACCCTGGTAATTATAGACCATTGAGCCCTACTTCAGTTGTTGGTAAGGTGTTGGAAAAGGTTATAAGAGATAGGATTTATAATCATCTAGAAAAGAACAATTTGGTTAGGGATAGTCAGCACGGTTTTGTGAAGGGTAGGTCATGCCTCACAAATCTTATTGAGTTCTTTGAGAAGGTGACCAAACAGGTAGATGAGAGTAAACCAGTTGATGTGGTGTATATGGATTTCAGCAAGGCGTTTGATAAGGTTCCCCACAGTAGGCTATTGTACAAAAAAACGGAGGCATGGGATTGAGGGTGATTTCGTAATTTGGATCAGAAACATGCTAGCTGAAAGAAAACAGAGGCTGATAGTTGATGGGAAATGTTCATCCTGGAGTTCAGTTGCTTGTGAGTTACCGCAAGCATCTGTTTTGGGGCCACTCCTGTTTGTCATTTTTATAAATGACCTTGGTGAGGGCATGGAAGGATGGATTCGTAAATTTGAGGATGATACTAAGGTCGGTAGAGTTGTGGATAGTGACGAAGGATGTTGCGAGTTACAGAGGGACATAGATAAGCTGCAGAGCTGGGCTGAGAGGTGGCAAATGGAGTTTAATGTGAAAAAGTGTGAGGTGATTCAATTTGGTAGGAGCAACAGGAATAAAGAGTACTGGGTTAATGGTAAGACTCTTGGTAATGTAGATGAGCAGAGAGATCTCTGTGTCCATGTACACAGATCCCTGAAAGTTGCCACCCAGGTTGATAGGGTTGTTAAAAAGGCATATGATGTGTTATCTTTTATTGGCAGAGGGCTTGAGTTTCAAAGTCACAAGGACATGCAGCAGCTCTACAAAACTCTGGTACAGCTGCACTGGGAGTATTGCATACAGTTCTGGTCACCACGTAATAGAAAGGATGTGAAAGCTTTGTTAAGGGTGCAGAGGAGATTTACGAGGATATTGCCTTGTTTGAAGGGAAGGTCTTATGAGGAAAGGCTAAGGGATTTAAGGCTGTTTTCGTTAGAAGAAGGTTCAAGATGACTTAATTGAGACAAATAAGATAATCAGAGGGTTAGATATGGGGGACAGTGAGACCCATTTTCCTCAGTTGGTGATGGCTAGCACGAGAGAACATAGCTTTAAATTGAGGGTTGATAGATATAAGACAGATGTCAGAGGTAGTTTCTTTACTCAGAGTAGTAGGGGCATGCAACGCACTGCCCGCAACAGTAGTAGACTCAGCAATTTCAAGGGCATTGAAATGGTCATTGGATAAACATATGGATAAAATTGGAATATTGTAAGATAGATACGCATCAGATTGGTTCCATAGGTCAGCGCAACGTTGAGGACCAAACGACCTGTACTGCGCTGCAATGTTCTATCTTCTATTTGCTTTACTGATTGCTTATTGTAAGAACCTAATGTCATTCATGTCCTGGGATATTCTGATCTCTCTGCATTGCAGAACGATGCAACCTCTCACCATTGACATAACATGCTTTTTTACTCTTTCTACAAAATGGACAATTTCACACATTCCCACTATACATTCTACTTGCTAGATCTTTGCCCTCTCAGTTAACCTATTTGATTAGATTAGATTAGATTCCCTACAGTATGGAAACAGGCCCTTTGGCCCAACAAGTCCCCACTGACCCTCCGAAGAGTGACTCACCCCCCGACCCTATATTTACCCCTGACTAATGCACCTGACACTATGAGCAATTTAGCATGCCCAATTCACCTGACCTGCACATCTTTGGATTGTGGGAGGAAACCGGAGCACCCAGAGGAAACCCATGCAGACACGGGGAGAAATGTGCAAACTCCACACAGACAGTCACCTGAGGCTGGAATCGAATCGGTGTCTCAGTGCTGTGAGGCAGCAGTGCTAACCAATGAGCCACCGTGCCGCCCCATTTGTATCCCTTTGTAGGCTCATTGTGTCTTCTTCACAACTCACTTTCTCATTTATCTTTGTATCAACAACAAATTTAGATACAAAACATTTTTATAAATTGTAATGATTTATATCGAATGCCGAATAAAATGGTAAACATGAGGATTTTCAGCATTTTAGAATCTAGCAAAAGTAGTCCAAGAAGCTATCAAATGATACTTGCTTAGCAATAACTTTGCTGAAAATGTATTGCTGGAAAAGCGCAGCAGGTCAGGCAGCAACCAAGGAGCAGGAGAATCGATGTTTCGGGCATGAGCGCTTCCTGAAGAAGGGCTTATGCCTGAAACGTCGATTCTCCTGCTCCTTGGATGCTGCCTGACCTGCTGCGCTTTTCCAGCAACACATTTTTAGCTCTGATCTCCAGTATCTGCAGTCCTCACTTTTTCCCTTAGCAATAACTTTCTCATGATGCTCAGTCTAGCTTCCCCCAGGGCTGTTCAACTTCGACTTCATTACCTCCTTTGTCCAACATGGAAAAGAGAGCTAAATTCCAGAAGTAAGGGAGTGATAGCCCTTGGCATCGAGGCCTGTTTTGACTGCATGTGGCATCAAGGAGCCCGAGCAAACTGGGGTCAATGGAATTCAATGGGAAAACTCTCCACTCATTGGAATCATATCTAAGAAGCAATTCTTAGGGACAGAATTAATCTGCACCGGAGAGGCAGGGATTAATTAAGACCAGTCAGCATGTTTTGTTAAGGGGAGGTTATGTCTGACCAACTTGAGTGAATTTTTTCGAAGAGGTGACCAGTTTTGTGAATGAGGGTAATGTATTCAATTTAGTTTATTTGGACTTCAGCAAGGCTTTTGATAAGATCCTGTTCGGGAGACTAATGAGAAAGGTAAGAGCCCATGGGATCCAAGAAAATTTGGATATTTTGATCAAGAATTGGTTGAGTGGCAGAAAGCACACAGTGGTGGTTGAGGGGTGCTTTTCTAATTTGATGTCTGTGTCCAGTGGGGTCTCACAGGAGTTAGTATTGGGCCCTTCCTGTTTGAGGTTTATATAAACAATTTTGATTTGAATGCAGGAGGGTTATCAATAAGTAGCTTTAGGGTGCAGGACCTGGAGTGTAGGGAGGTTAGGAACATGGCATCAATCTCAAAGGGGGGTGTCTGTAAACAGGAAAGTGGCTTGAAGTGTGTATACTTCAATGCAAGAAGTATACAAAATAAGGTAGGTGAACTTACCGTGGGCGGCAAGGTGGCACAGTGGTTAGCACTGCTGCCTCACAGCGCCTGAGACCTGTTGTGGCTATTACGGAGACATGGGTAGAACAGGGACAGGATTGGCTGTTGCAGGTTCCAGGGTTTAAATGTTTTAGTAGGGTCAGAGGTGGGAGTAAAAGAGGGGGAGGTGTGGCATTGCTTGTCAAAGATAGTATTACAGTGGTGGAAAGGTCGATGGATGAAGACTCGCCATCTGAGGTAGTTTGGGCTGAGGTTAGGAATAGGAAAGGTGAGGTCACCCTGTTAGGAGTTTTCTACAGGCCTCCTAATAGTCCTAGAGACATAGAAGAAAGGATTGCGAGGATGATTCAGGAGAAGAGTGAAAGTAATAGGGTGGTTGTTATGGGGGACTTTAACTTTCCTGGTATTGACTGGGAAAGTTATAGCTCAAGTTCGTTAGATGGGTCGGTGTTTGTCCAATGTGTGCAGGAGGATTTCCTGACTCAATACGTAGACAGGCCAACAAGAGGTGAGGCCATACTGGATTTGGTTCTGGGTAACGAACCAGGCCAGGTGTTAGAATTGGAGGTAGGTGAGCACTTTGGGGACAGTGACCACAGTTCGGTGACTTTTACTCTAGTGATGGAGAGGGATAAGTATGCACTGCAGGGCAGGGGTTATAGCTAGGGGCAGGGAAATTATGATGCAGTGAGGCACGACTTAGGATGCGTGCCTTGGAAAAGTAGG
This sequence comes from Chiloscyllium punctatum, assembly GCF_047496795.1. Lineage (NCBI taxonomy): Eukaryota > Metazoa > Chordata > Chondrichthyes > Orectolobiformes > Hemiscylliidae > Chiloscyllium > Chiloscyllium punctatum. The sequence continues at coordinate 88,048,314 of NC_092763.1, read as the reverse complement.
CTTCAAGGCAAGGGCGCAATTGATATGTGGAGCTTGTCCAAGGAGCAACTATTGAGTGTCCTTGATAAGTATGTACCTGTCAGGCAGGGAGGAAAGGGTCGTGTGAGGGAGCTGTGGTTTAATAAGGAATTGGAATCTCTTGTTAAAGGGAAGAGGACGGCCTATGTAAAGATGAGGCATGAAGGTTCAATTGGGGCGATTGAGAGTTATAAGGTAGCCAGGAAGGATCTGAAGAGAGAGCTAAGAGCTGCAAGGAGGGGACATGAAAAGTCCTTAGTTGGTAGGATTAGGGAAAACCCAAAGGCTTTCTATAGGTATGTCAGGAATAAAAGAATGACTAGGGTAGGAATAGGTCCAGTCAAGGATAGTAGTGGGAAGTTGCGTGTGGAGGCTGAAGAGATTGGGGAGACACTGAATGAATACTTTTCATCAATATTCACTCAGGAACAGGACATTGTTGCCGATGTGAATACTGAGTCACAATTAATTAGAATGGACGGCTTTGAGGTATGTAGGGAAGAGGTGTTGGAAATTCTGGAAAGGGTGAAAATAGATAAGTCCCCTGGGCCTGATGGCATTTACCCTAGGATTCTCTGGGAAGCAAGGGAGGAGATTGCAGAGCCACTGGCCTTGATTTTTATGTCCTCGTTGTCTACAGGAATAGTGCCAGAAGACAGGAGGATAGCAAATGCGGTTCCCTTGTTCAAGAAGGGGAGTAGGGATAACCCTAGTAACTATAGGCCGGTGAGTCTCACTTCTGTTGTGGGCAAAGTCTTAGAGAGAATTGTAAGGGATAGGATTTATGAACATCTGGATAGGAATAATGTGATCAAGGATAGTCAGCATGGTTTCATGAAGGCCAGGTCGTGCCTCACAAACCTTATTGAATTCTTTGAGAAGGCGACTAAGGAGGTGGACGAGGGTAAAGCGATAGATGTGGTGTATATGGATTTTAGTAAGGCGTTTGATAAGGTTCCCCATGGTAGGCTACCGCAAAAAATACGGAGGTACGGCATTGAGGGTGAGTTGGAGGTTTGGATTAAGAATTGGCTAGCTGGAAGAAGACAGAGGGTAGGAGTTGATGGTAAAAGCTCATCTTGGAGTGCAGTTACTAGCGGTGTTCCGCAAGGATCTGTTTTGGGACCATTGCTGTTTGTCATTTTTATAAATGACCTGGAGGAGGGGCTAGAAGTTTGGGTGAGCAAGTTTGCGGATGATACGAAAGTCGGTAGAGTTGTTGATAGTGAGGAAGGATGTGTCAGATTACAGCGTGATATTGATAAGCTGCAGAGCTGGGCAGAAAGGTGGCAAATGGAGTTCAATGTGGGTAAGTGTGAGGTGATTCACTTTGGTATGGGTAACAAAAAGATGGGGTACTGGGCTAATGGTCGGATACTTGGTAGTGTGGATGAGCAGAGGGATCTTGGTGTCCATGTACACAGATCTCTGAAAGTTGCCACCCAGGTAAATAGTGCGGTGAAGAAGGCATATGGTGTACTGGCTTTTATTGGTAGAGGAATTGAGTTCCGGAGTCCTGAGGTCATGTTGCAGTTGTATAAGACTCTGGTGCGGCCGCATCTGGAGTATTGTGTGCAGTTTTGGTCACCATACTATAGGAAGGATGTGGAGGCACTGGAACGGGTGCAGAGGAGGTTTACCAGGATGTTGCCTGGTATGGTGGGAAGATCGTACGGGGAAAGGCTGAGGAACTTGGGGCTGTTTTCATTGGAGAAAAGAAGGTTTAGGGGTGACTTGATAGAGGTGTACAAGATGATTAGGGGGTTAGATAGGGTTGACCATGAGAACCTTTTTCCACATATGGAGTCAGCTATTATGAGGGGGCATAGCTTTAAATTAAGGGGTGGTAGGTATAGGACAGATGTTAGGGGTAGATTCTTTACTCAGCGAGTCGTGAATTCATGGAATGCCCTGCCAGTAGCAGTGGTGGACTCTCCCTCTTTATGGGCATTTAAATGGGCATTGGATAGGCAAATGGAGGATAGTGGGCTAGTGTAGGTTAGGTGGGCTTGGATCGGCGCAACATCGAGGGCCAAAGGGCCTGTACTGCGCTGTGTTGTTCTATGTTCTAAGTTCACAGATAATATGAAAATCGGTGGGGTGGTAAATAGAGAGGAGGATAGCTTTACAGGAGGACTTTATGTGTGAGGTGATGCACATGGGCAGGACAAACAAGGCAAGGAATACATGATGAACAGTAGGACCCTGGAAGCACCAAAGATCAGAGGGACCTCAGTGTGCATGTTCAGTGGTTTCTTAAGATAGTAGGCTTCAGTAGATAAAGTAGCTGAGGAAGCCAATGGGATACTTGCCTTTCTTAGTCATGGCATATTGTTTAAGAACAGGGAGGTCATGCTGAAATTGCATAAAATGGAGACCTGGCCCCTCCCCAGGTGCAGGGCCCCAATAAAAAGTTGCAGGTCCAACAGTTACGATCCCCAGGCATCCCACTCAGGAACAGCATCATCTTCATGGGCAGTGTCTTGGTATTATGTGCAGCAGGATGGATGTGTAGTTACTTTGGTAATCCAACAGTGGGCTAGAGAAATGCATTGAACAACATGGTGTAAACAGCAAATGCTGGAGATTACAGCTATCAGAGACAAAAAAAAAACTTGCAGATGCTGGAATCCAAAGTAGACAGGCGGGAGTCTGGAAGAACACAGCAAGCCAGGCAGCAGTTGGAGGTGGAGAAGTCGATGCTTCGGGTGTAACCCTTCTTCAGGACTGGAGGTGGGTTTTAGATTACTTATAGTGTGGAAACAGGCCCTTCGGCCCAACAAGTCCACACCAACCCGCCGAAGCGCACCCACCCAGACCCATTCTCCTACATTTACCTCTGCACCTAACACTACGGGCAATTTAGCATGGCCAATTCACCCAACCTGTACATTTATGGACTGTAGGAGGAAACCGGAGCACCCAGAGGAAACCCATGCAGACACGAGGAGAATGTGCAAATTCCACACAGTCAGTCGCCTGAGGCGGGAATTGAACCTGGGTCTCTGCCACTGTGAGGCAGCAGTGCTAACCATTGTGCCACCGTGCCGTGTAAGGGGAGCTGCAGGTAAAGGGGGTGACGGGGGCAGGGTGGTGAAGTGGGGATAGGGGAAGACAGGTAGAGGTTGGTCTGGTTGGTTAATGGGAGGAATCAATCGGTCGCAGGTAAGTGTGGAAGGAAGAGGCGATGGGAAGGGAGTCGGGGATGGGAAGGAGGTCATTTGAAACTGGAGGTCTCAGTTATGAGTCCTCCAGGCTGTAGCCTGCCCAGGTCAAAGATGAGGTGTTGCTTTTCCAATTGGTGCAGCGGTTTGATTTGGCAATGGAGGAGGCCAAGGATGGTCATCTCGGAAAGGGAGTGGTTGGGGGAATTGAAATGGGTGGCGGGTTTGGACAACATCCATGGGTGGAGAGCAGGCCAATGTTTCCAGTCCAGATTACTCTTCATCAGAGCTGAAATGAAGTATGGAGAGGTCGGAGTTTATGGTATTGTTTGGAGGAGTAGGGGGTGTGTGTGGGGGGGTATTGGGTGGAGGATGCTGGTGGAGAACATCTGTTATTAGTTCAGGTTAAGTGATTGGAAGGTGAGAATGGCTGCACAATAGTGCGCCTCCTGCCAGACCTGAAAGGACAGACACTCCCGCTAGGATGGGGAGAGGGGAGAGAGGACATGATAATAGAATTTAACAAGCTAAAGAAAAAGGGAAGAAATGGTTCACAATTTGAAGGTGTTGAATTCAATATTGAGTCCAAAAGGTTGTAAAAGGCCTCACTTGAAGATGAGATACTGCTCCTCCAGTTTGTGTTGTGATTCACCGGAACATTGCAGCATGCTGAGTACAGATATGTGGGCATGTGAGCAGGAGGCTGTGTTAAAATGACTGCCAACGGGAAGGTCAGGTTTATGGCTTGTACTCAGACTGGAGGTGATCCGCAAAGCAGTAACCCAGTCTGCAACTGGTTTCTCCAATTTAGGGTAGGCCACATTGGGTGCAGTGAATACAGTCAAGGGGTTTGGTGCTGGAAGAGCACAGCGGTCAGGCAACAGATGCTGCCTGGTCAGCTGTGCTTTTCCAGCATCCACTTTTTGACTCTGATCTCCAGCATCTGCAGTCTTCACTTTCTAAACAGTGAATACAATCCACATGATTAGAGGAGGTACCGGTGAAGTGCTGCTTCACCCGGAAAGACTATTTAGGGCCGTTCATGGGGAGCAGGGAGCAGGTGAAGGGACAAGCATTGCACCTTCTGTGGTTACATGTTAAGGTGCTATGGTGAGGCCGAGTGGTGTTGGTGGTTGTGGAACGGACTAGCTCTGATGAATTACTTCAAATCCCCCCAGGATATTGGTACTCCTCTGGTTTAAGTGAAGACCGTCCTGATTGTAGCAGTCTTACCTACCCCAGAAAGAGCCCCAATTATTCAGTAATCCAAAATCCTTCCTCCTGCACCATCCCTGTAGCCACGTGTTCAACTCCTCTCTCTCCCTGTCCCTCGCCTTGCTAGTATGTGGCACAGGCAACAAACCAGAGACAACAACTCTGTTTGTTCTAGCTGTAAGCTTCCACCCTAGCTCCCTGAATTTCTGCCTTAAATTCCCATCCCTTTCCCGACCTATGTCGTTGGTGCTGATGTGGACCATGACTTTGGGCTGCTCCCCATCCCCCTCAAGGATTCTGAAAACACGATCTGATACATCACGAGCTCTGGCACCTGGGAGGCAACACACCAACCGTGAGTCTCTCTCATTCCCACAGAACCTTCTAACTGTCCCCCTAACTATGGAGTCCCTAATGACTAATGCTCTGCTCCTTTTCCCCCTTCCCTTCTGAGCAACAGGGACAGACTCTGTGCCAGACTCCCTCTCCCGAACAGTATCCAAAATGGTATACTTGTTGTTGAGGGGGAACAGCCACAGGGGATCCCTGCACTGCCTACCAGTTCTCTTTCTGTCCCCTGATGGTAACCCATCTACCTTCTTCTTTTACCTGACTTGTAACTACCTCCCTGTAACTCATCTCAATAACCCCCTCTGCCTCCTGAATGATCTGAACTTCATCCAGCTCCAGCTCCAGTTCCCTAACGTGGTTTTCGAGGAGCTGGAGTTGGATACACTTCCCGCAGATGTAGTCAGCAGGGACACTAGTGGTGACCCTTACCTCCCACATTCTGCAGGAGGAACATTCAACTGCCCTAACCTCCATTCCCACTGTTCTAAATTCCCAACGAGACTAGTAAAAAACTCACCGTACCAATCCTGTACGCAGAATCTTTTTTTTTGTGGTTTGAGGAGGAGGACAGGTGGGAGACTCTACCCAAGTAATGTTTCAGGTAAAGCAGCCGCCCAAATATAAAGTCTCACTTACCCAGCAGTCTCGTGATTACACCTGCTCAATGTGCACTCTACCTATACATGAGGTAAGTTTTTATATTTTAAATTTACCTTCTTGTCGGGCCTCTGGTTCTCACTGTCACTCCTCCCACTCCAACTGCCGCCGAGAAAGAGGAAGAAAATTTTCCCTTTGAATGACGTATCAGAGACTGGTGGTGGGGGGTGGGGGGGGGGAGGCATAGATTTAAGGTAAGGGGCAGGAGGTTTACACTGAGTGCAAGGAAAACTGTTCTCACCCAGAGGATGGTGGGAATCTGGAGCTCACTGACTGTAAGGGTTGTACAGGCAGAAATCCTCATGACATTGCAGAGTTATTTAAGTATGCACTAGTGATGCCAAAGCATACAAGACTATGGACCAAGTGCTGGAAAATAGGATTGGAATAGTTAAGTGATTTGTTTTTGACTGGCACAGACTTGTTGACCAAAAGGCCTTTTGATGACTCTATTACGGCAACACAAAGGAAAATGGTCATGGTTGTTGGAGGTCAGTTATCTCAGCTCCAGGATATCTCTGCAGGAGTTCCCCAGGGTAGTGTCCTAGGCCCAACCATCTTCAGCTGCTTCATCAATAACCTTACCTCCACCCTAAGGAAAGAAGTACATTTTACTCTCTTTTCCTTTAAGAATTTTGTAAGCTTCTATAAGATAGTCTCTCATCCTTTTTAAGCTCACCTGAACATATGAATTAGGAGCAGAAGTAGACCATTCAGTCCCTTGGACCTGCTCCCCCATTCAATATGAACATAGCTGATTTAATTGTAACCTCAAATCCACTCCTTTCACCTCATTGCTTAATAAAAATCTATCGCTGCCTTAAAAATGTTCAAGGTCTTTGCGTACATCCCCTTTTCAGGAAGGAAGTTCCAAAAACTCTCAACCCTCTGAAAGATATTTTGAGTCTAATCTCTGTTTTAAATGGTCAGCCCCGACACATATTTCTAGATTCTCTATAACAGGAAATGTTCTCTGCACATCTGTCAAGATGCCTCTGGTCTTTTGTTTCAATCAAGTCAGTTCTTATTTTTCCAAACATCAGCAGATACAGGCTGAGCCTGTTCAAGATTTCATCCCAAGACAAGAAACTCCATTCCAGGGATTAATACAGAACTTTCTTGAACTGACTCCAATGCACATGTGTCCTTCCTTTAAATAAGGCAATCAATGCTGTCCACAGTACTCCAGATTCACCAATACCCTGTATAACTGAAGCATAACCTCCTTACTTCTGTATTTAATTACTCTTGCAAAAAAAAAGTAGTCATTCTTTTAGCTTTCCTAATTAGTTGCTGCACCTGCATACTAATTTCACGGGCAAGGATACCTGGATTCCTCAGCACACATGGATAGGAAGGATTTAGAGGGATATAGGCCAAATGCTGGCAAATGGGACTAGATTAATTTAGAATATCTAGTCGGCATGGACGAGTTGAACCAAACCATCTGTCTCCATGTTGTACAGCTCTCTGACTTTATGACTCTATCTCCGAGCTCTGCAACCTCTCACCATTTAGATAATTTGCTGAAAGAATAAAAAAGAAGCATAAGGGACAACTTCAGATCAGTAAACCTAACCTCTGTGGTGGGTAAGTTATTTGAGAAGATTCTGAGAGATATACAGGCATTTGGAAAGACAGGGTTTGAATAGCAGTAGTCAGCATGGCTTTGTGTATAGGAGATCGTGCTGCACAAATTTGCAGTTCTTTGATGAAGTGACCCAGGAAGGTTGACGAGGACAGGGTGGTAGACATAAATGTAGCCTATATGGATTTCAGTAAGGCTTTTGATAAGGTTCCACATGGCAGGCTGCTCTGGGAGGTTACATTGCATGGAATTCAGGGGGAGCTATCAAATTGGGTACACAACTGGTTGATGTTAGTAAGCAGAGAGTAATAGTGGAAGGATGCTTATCGAACTGGAGGCCTGTGACTAGGAGAGTGCCTCAGGGGTCATACTTGGCCCATTGCTGTTTGTTATCTGTGTCAATGATTTGGATAAGAATATAGAAGTCATGATGATTAGCAAGTTTGCAGATGATACTAAAATAGATGGTATTGAGGATACTGAGGAAGGTTATCAGAAGTTGCAGCAGGTCCCTGATCAGCTGGGGAAGTGGTCCAAGAAATGGCAAATGAAGTTTAACATAGATGAGTATGTGGTCTTGCATGTTGGAAAGTCAAATCAAGGTTGGAGTTTCATAATGAATGGTAGGGCCTTGAGGAGTGTAGTGGAACAGAGGGACCTTGGAGTTCAGGTGCACAGTTCCCTGAAAGTGGAGTCACAGGTAAACAGGGCAGTGAAGAAGGCTTTTGGCACACTGGCCTTCATCAGTCAGGGCATTGAGTTTAGAAGTTGGGAAGTTATGTTGCAGTTGTTCAGAACGTTGGTGAGGCTGCACTTGGAGTATTGTGTTCAGTTTTCCTACAGGAATGATGTTATTAAACTGGAAAGAGTGCAGAAGAAATTTACAAGGATGGTGCCAGGACTCAATGGTCTGAGTTATAGGGAGAGGTAGGACAAGCTGGGACTTTTTCTTTAGAGAGTAGGATACTGAGGGGGGGATCTTGTAGAGGTGTATAAGATCATGAGAGGCATGGATAGGGTGAATGCACTCAGTCTTTTTCCCAGGGTTGGGGAAATCAGTTTAAGGTTAGAGGGGAAAGAATAAAAGGGAACCTGAGGGGCAACTTTTTTACACAGAGGGTGGTACACATGTGGAATGAGCTGCCAGTGGAAGTGGTTCAGACGGGTATATTAACAAATTTTAGAAGGATTTGGACAAATATGTGGATAGGAAAGGAGTAGAAAGATATGGGCCAAGTGCAGGGAAATGGGATTAGCGTAGGTGGACATTTTGGTTGACATGGACCACTTTGGGCCAAAGGGCCTATCTCCGTGCTGTAGGACTCTATGACACTTCAGATTTTTCCACATTTTACTCCATTTGCCACATCTTTGCCCATTCACTTTCCTATCTATATATTTTTATCGCCTCCTTGTATTTTCTATGCAATTTACTTTTTCATACCTATCTTTGTGTCATCAGCAAATTTAGCTCCAATACTTTCGATCCCTTCATCTGAACCATTAATATAAAGTGGAAAGAGGTGAGGTTCCACCAACCCCTTTAACATGCTACTCAATAAATCTTACCCACTTGAAAAGTACCCATTTATGCCTACTTTTTGCTCCTGGTGGATATTTTTTATCCATGCCAATACGTTACCATATACACTATGAGCTTTTATTTTCTGCATTAACTTTTTGTCGCAATTTATCAAATGCCTTCTGGAAATCTAAATGCAATATAGAACTCAAGGCGTGGTTAGGAACATGGGACTGGAATATCATAGCAATTACAAAAATGTTGCTTAGAGATGGACAGGACTGGCAGCTTAATGTTCCAGGATACAAATACTATCAGAAGGATAAAAAGAGAGGCAGGAGAGAAGGGGGAGTAGTTTTTTTGATAAGGGAAAGCATTACAGTTGTACTCAGGGAGGATATTCACGAAAATACATCTAGGGAAGTTATTTGGTGGAACTGAGAAATAAGAAAGGGATAATCATCTTATTGGGATTGTATTGCAGACCCCCTATCAGTCAGCAGGAAATTGAGAAACAAATTTTTAAGGTGATTTCAGTTATCTGTAAGTATAATAGTGTGGTTATGGTAGGGGATTTTAACTTTCCATAGACCAGGACTGCCATAGTGTTAAGGCTTTAGATGGACAGGAATTTGTTAAGTGTGTACAAGTATGTGGATGTACCTAACTAGAGAAGGTACAAAACTTGACCTACTCTTGGGAAATAAGGCAGGGCAGGTGACTGAGGTGTCAGTGGGAGAGCACTTTGGGGCCAGTGACCATAATTCTATTCGTTTTCAAATCGTGATGGAAAAGGATAGGCCAGATCTAAAAGTTGAAATTCTAAATTGGAGGAAGGATAATTTTGATGGTATTAGGCAAGAACTTTTGAAAGCTGATTGGGGGCAGATGTTCACAGGTAGAGGGACAGCTTGAAAATGGGAAACTTTCAAAAATGAAATTAGAGAGTCCAGAGACAGAATATTCCTGTTAGGGTGAAAGGAAAAGCTGATAGGTGTAGGGAATGCTGGGTGACTAGAGAAATTGAGGTCTTGGTTAAGAAAGATAAGGAATGTGAAGGTTTGTAGCTCAGGTTGAGGTTTAGGGTGTAGGTTTGCTCGCTGAGCTGTAGGTTTGATATCCAGACGTTTCATTACCTGGCTAGGTAACATCATTAGTGGTGACCTCCAAGTGAAGCGAAGCTGTTGTCTCCTGCTTTCTATTTATATGTTTGTCCTGGATGGGGTTCCTGGGGTTTGTGGTGATGTCATTTCCTGTTCGTTTTCTGAGGGATTGATAGATGGTATCTAGATCTATGTGTTTGTTTATGGCATTGTGGTTGGAGTGCCAGGTCTCTAGGAATTCTCTGGCATATCTTTGCTTAGCCTATCCTGGGATAGATGTGATGTCCCAGTCGAAATGGTGTTTTTTTTTCCCCTCCGTGTGTAGGGCTACGAGGGAGAGAGGATCGTGTCTTTTTGTGGCTAGCTGGTGTTTGTGTATCCTGGTGGCTAACTTTCTTCCTGTTTGTCCGACGTAATGTTTGTGGCAGTCCTTGCATGGAATTTTGTAGACGACGTTGGTTTTGTCCATGGGTTGTACTGGGTCTTTTAAGTTTGTTAGTTTTTGTTTGAGAGTGTTGGTGGGTTTGTGTGCTACTAGGATTCCGAGGGGTCTTAGTAGTCTGGCTTTCATTTCTGAAATTTCTTTGATGTATGGTAAGGTGGTTAGGGTTTCTGGCTGTGTTAGGTCTGCTTGTTGTGATTTGTTCTTGAGGAATCTGTTTTCCGAAGTTTGTCTGTGCTGCAGTGTGAGGTGGCTCGTTGGAATAGTGTTCTGATACAGCTTCGTTTGTTTGTGTTGGGATGGTTGCTGGTATAGTTAAGTATTTGGTCGGTGTTTGTCGGTTTTCTGTATTCGCAGGTTTGTAATTCTCCATTGTCCTTTCTTCCGACTGTAACGTCCAGGAATGCGAGTTTGTTGTCGGTTTCTTCCTCCTTGGTGAACTTTATGCCTGTGAGGATGTTGTTGATGATGTTAAATGTCTCTTCTATCTTGTTTCGTTTTGTGATGACAAAGGTGTCATCGACGTAGGGGACCCAGATTTTTGGTTTGATGGTTGGTAGGGCTGTTTGTTCTAGTCTTTGCATTACCGCTTCTGCTATTAATCCTGATAGCGGGATCAGGAACGGACAACGGAGAACTACAAACCTGCGTTTACAGAAAACCAACAAACACTGACCAAATACTTAACTACACCAGCAACCATCCCAACACACACAAACGAAGCTGTATCAGAACACTATTCCAATGAGCCACCACACACTGCAGCACAGACGAACTTCGGAAAACAGAGGAGAACCACCTATACAACGTATTCAAGGACATGGAAGATGTAGAATGTGGGGAAATAGATGGTGACATCTTGAAAATGTCTATATTACAGAGAGGAGGTGCTGGATGTCTTAAAATGCATAAAAGTGGATAACCCCAGGATCTAATTAGGTGTACCCAGAATTCTGTGGGAAGCTAGGGAAATGATTCTGGGCCTCTTGCTGAGATATTTGTATCATCAATAGTCACAGGTGAGGTACCGGAAGACTGGAGGTTGGCTAATGTGGTGCCACTGTTTAAGAAGGGTGGTAAGGACAAGCCAGGGAATTGTAGACCAGTGAGCCTGACGTCGGTGGTGGGCAAGTTGTTGGAGGGAATCCCGAAGGACAGGAATTACATGTATTTGAAAAGGCTGGGACTGATTAGGGATAGTCAGCATGGCTTTGGATGTGGGAAATCATGTCTCACAAACTTGATTGAGTTTTTTGAAGAAGTAGCAAAGAGGATTGAGGGCAGAACAGTAGACATGATCGATATGGACTTCAGTAAGGTGCTCAACAAGATTCCTCATGGGAGACTGATTAGCAAGGTTAGATCTCATGGATTACAGGAAGAACTCGCCATTTGGATACTGAACTGGGGTTGCTTTCAGACTGGACGGTAGTGGTGTGCCACAGCATTGATACTGTGTCACTGCTTTTTGACATATAAATGATTTGGATGTGAACATAGGAGGTATTGTTATTAAGTTTGCAGTTGACAACAAAATTGGAGGCGTAGTGGATACTGAAGGTTACCTGAGAGTATAGAGGGATCTTGATCAGATAGGCTTTTGGGCTGAGGAGTGGCAGATGGAATTTAATTTAGATAAACTAGATGCTACATTTTGGAAAAGCAAACCAGAGCAGGCTTTATACACTTACTGGTAAGGTCGTGGGGAGTGCTGAACAATGACATCTTGGAGTGCAGGTTCATAGTTGCTGGAAAGTGGAGTCGCATGTAGATAAGATAGTGAAGAAGGCGTTTGGTATGCTTTCCTTCATTGGTCAGAGCATTGAATATAGGAGTTGGGAGGTCATGTTGTGGCTATACAGGTTGAGCCACTTTGGGAATATTGCGTGCAATTCTGGTCTCCTTCCTATTGGAAGGATATTGTGAAACTTGAGATGATTCAGACAAGAATTTCAAGGATGTTGCTGAGATTGGAGAGTTTGAGCTATATGGAGAGGCTTAATGGGCAGGAGCTGTTTTTCCCTGGAGCACCAGAGGCTGAAGGGTGACCTTACAGAGGGTTCTAAAATCATGAGGAGCATGGATAGGATAAATAGACAAGGCCTTTTCCCTGGGGTGTGGGATTCCAGAACTCGAGGGCATAGGATTAGGGTGACAGGGAAAGATATAAAAGGGACCTGAGAGGCAACATTTTCACACGGAGGGTGGTACGTGTATGGAATGAGCTGCCAGAGGAAGTGGTGGAGGCTGGTACAATTACATTTAAAAGGCATCTGGATGGGTATATGAATAGGAAGGGTTTGGAGGGATATGGGCCGAGTGCTGGCAAATGGGACTAGATTAGGTTAGAATATCTGGTTGGTGTGGACAAGTTAGACTGAAGGGTCTGTTTTCATGCTGCACATCTCAATGACTCTGTGTCCACTGGTTCCCCTTTATTGACAGCACATGTTAACTTCTCAAAGAACTCCAACAGATTGGTGAAACATAATTTCCTTTAGAAATCACACAAAAGCATAAGTTCAGAGAATACAGGCTCAGTTTCCACAATCTCTCCTCATTGGACAGTCCTACCATTTCAGGAATCATTTTGGTGAATCTCTGCTGCACTGCCTCAAAGTGATGTATAGCCTTCCTGATGTTCTATAAAACTGAAGCAAGACTTCTTTGTTCCTGTAACTCAAACTGTCTAGCAAGAAATGCTAATGCACTGTTTGCTTGTTGAATTTCTTGCTGTGCCTTCCATCTATGTTTCAATGACTTATGTTGTTGTCTAAAGGGACCAAGGTACTTCTCAATCTCTCACGTTTTAAGAAAAAAACTGCACCTCCACTCCTCATACCAAAGTGAATAACCTCGTACTTACCTGTATCATATTCCATCTTCCAGACTGTCACCCTCTTGATCTCATTCAGTTTGATGAAAAGTGTTCTCTAAATGTGGAACTCAATACTGAGTCTTAAAGGCTGTAAAATATCTAAGTAGAAAATGAGGTGATGTTCCTTCATTTTTCTTATATCCCCACCCTCTACAGCCATCTTTGTTTGTGTCTTGTTGACTTTCAGGAGAGTGGACCTATTTTCTCCTTAATTACAATTTCAATTGCACTCATTTTGCATTTCAGTCCTTTTTTTACCATTATTATTACTCCCTGTATCTTTTGCTCTAGGCATCCTCAACTAACTGTTCCACTTGCTCTTCCCCTTTCCCTTTCTGGCAACAGCAATAAAAACACACCATTTTCCAGTCCTTTCATTTCTGAAGAACAATCATTTCAAAACGTTAACTATTTTTCTCTCCATTGATGTAGCCAGACATGCTGAATTTCTCTACATTTTCTGTTTTAATTCGGCATTCGCACCAAGTCTTATATCATTTGCAAACTTGCAAATTTAGTAATTGGTCCCCACATCCAAAAGTTTTGGTGTATATTGTGAAAATCTTAGGCCCAAGCAATAACCTTTGCAGGGCAAAAGTGAGGACTACAGATGCCGAAAACCAGAGTTTAGATTAGTGTGGTGCTGGAAAAGCACAGCAGGTCAGGCAGCATCCGAGGAGCAGGAAAATTGACGTTCTGGCAAAAGCCCTTCATCAGGAATAACCTTTGCAGTACATATTGTCACAGGTTGCCAATGTGACAATGACCTATTTGTTTCAACTATCTGCTTTCTGTACGTTAATCAATTTTTAATTCATGCTAGACTATTATCTTCAGTCCCACGTGCTTTAATTTTGAAAAATACCATATATACTCGTGTATAGATCAAATTTTGAAAATAGTTTTTAGCTGAAATTGGGGGTCAGCTTATACATGGGGTATTGTTTTCGAGGGCTGAAATTCATGCTGTCATTCAAAATACAATATTATTAGCAGAAGTCAATTTGATCACACAACTAATCCCCGTAAAGAAGAATCCTAAATAGTTACTGAATTCTAATCTTCTATTGCTCACCTTCCTGCCATGTCTGAGTCAGCAACACAAACTTTCATCAATTTGCTACATTCTCTGATACAGTACATGGATTTCCAATCTCTCTGCGGGTTCCTTGCCCACAGGCCACAGCTCTGACTGGCTTACATCCTGCTCGTCAGGCATGCAGGTGTTCTGACTGGTGAGCAGTGATGTCATTGGGGACGGGGACCAGCACTACCTCCCTGTCCTGATACTGCATGGGGCCGTGCTGATGGAAGGTGCTGGAGGTTTTGTAGCCTAGTGTTGAATGGGGGGGGTGGGGGGGGTGGGGGGGGGGGAGTGGAGGAGGAGGAGAAGAAGAGAGGGGTAGGGTAGCCATAGGAGGAGTGTAGGAAAGGCCCTGTTACACAGCAGCTCAGTCAACAAGCTGTGCTCGAATTAAAGAAATGAAACTTAAACTGCACACTCACACTATTATTCTAAAGAAAGCACAAATTGTAAATTAACTTAGAATAATTACCTAACACTGATTATAGTCATAGAGTCATAGAGATGTACAGCATGAAAACAGACCCTTTGGTCCAACCCATCCATGCCGACCAGATATCCCAACCCAATCTAGTCCCACCTGCCAGCACCCGGCCCATATCCCTCCAAACCCTTCCTATTCATATACCCATCCAAATGCCTCTTAAATGTTGCAATTGTACCAGCCTCCACCACATTCTCTGGCAGCTCATTCCATACAAGTACCACCCTCTGAGTGAAAAGGTTGCCCCTTAGGTCTCTTTTATATCTTTCCCCTCTCACCCTAAACCTATGTCCTCTAGTTCTGGACTCCCCAACCCCAGGGAAAAGACTTTGCCTATTTATCCTATACATGCCCTTCATAATTTTGTAAACCTCTATAAGGTCACCCCTCAGCCTCCGACGCTCCAGGGAAAACAGTCCCAGCCTGTTCAGCCTCTCCCTATAGCTCAAATCCTCCAACCCTGGCAACATCCTTGTAAATCTTTTCTAAACCCTTTCAAGTTTCACAACATCTTTCCAATAGGAAGGAGACCAGAGTTGCACGCAATATTCCAACAGTGGCCTAACCAATGTCCTGTACAGCCACAACATGACCTCCCAACTCCTGTAGTCAATACTCTGACCAATAAAGGAAAGCACACCAAATGCCTTCTTCACTATCCTATCTACAAAATTTGATTTTAAAAGAGGAACAATGTGTCCTGTAAAATCCTCTATGAGTGGATTTAATGTTATTCCTCATTGTTTTGGAACTGAACAAAGCAGTACAATGAAATGTCAAAGAATTAAAGATATAGCGGTATGTAGTTTTATTCAGATATAATGGTGCAATTAAAATGATTAGCTTTGTAATGATATTAACTTCTGGATGTATAGTGAACAAAATGCAATAAATACTGATAGACTTAATACTAGTCTGAATGAATGAATCAATCAAAATGTGCTGTAGTAAACCAGGTGAGCTGAGTAATGAATGAATTGAGATGTGATATAGTAAACAAAGAGCAATGAATAGAGTTACTGGTATGAGTGAACGAATGCGATTTAGTTTAAGTGGGTTAATGGGAACACTGACTTACTTTCTTCATTAAGCAGATACTTTCTGAAAAATCTATGAAATTTCAGCAAAATAAGTTAATGGGAACATGCAGTTTCCTTTATAAGAGGTTTATAATGCAATATACTAGGGTCAATGTATACACGAGATATATAGAAAATACAAGATTTGTTTGGCCAAAAAATGGGGCCGACTTATACATTGACCTATACACAAGTATATACGGTAACCTCCAGTGTGGGACTTCACCAAGTTTTCTCTGTTAGCACCTTCCAAATACCTGTCCATTCTCATCTGGGAACACACAAGGGCAGCAGATAGAGTCATAGAGTCCTACAGCATGGAGACTGGCCCTTTGGCCCAAACTGATCCAAGCCAACCAAAACGTCCATCCATGTTAACCCTATTTCCCTGCACTTGGCTCATATCCTTCTAAACTTTTCTTATCCATGTATTTGTTCAAATGTTTTTTCAATGTTGTTAATGTACCTACCTCAACCATTTATGCTGGCAGCTCATTCCACATGTGTACCATCCTCTGTGTAAAAAAGTTGCCCCTCAGGTTCCCTTTTATTCTTTCCCCTCTAACCTTAAATTAATGCCCTCTGGTCCTTGATTCCCCAACCCTGGGAAAAAGACTGAGTGCATTCACCCTATCCATGCCTCTCATAATCTTATACACCTCTGCAAGATGCCCCATCAGTCTCCTATGTTCAAAAGAAAAAGCCCTAGCTTGTCCAACCTCTCCCTATAACTTAGACCATTGAGTCCTGGCAACATCCTTGTAAGTTTCTTCTGCACTCTTTCCAGTTTAATAACATCCTTCCTATAATAAGGGGTGCAAAACTGAACACAGTACTCCCAAGTATAGCCTCACCAACACCAGCAGAAGTGGTTGAGGTAGGTACATTAACAACTGCAACATAACTTCTGAACTTCTATACTCAATGCCCTAACTGATGAAGGCTAGTGTGCCAAAAACCTTCCTCACTGTCCTGTCTACCTGTGACGCCACTATTAGAGAATTGTGTACCTGAACTCCAAGGTCCCTTCTTTTCCACTGTACTCTTTCAGGCCCTACAATTCACCTTGAAACTCCTACCTTGATTTGACTTTCCAAAATGCAAGACCTCACACTTACCTATATTAAACTCCAAATAGGAACACCTCCCTCTGCAGGTTCCCCTCCAGACCATTCACAGTTTTGACTTGGAAACATATCACCATTCCTACATGGACAATAAATACTGGCCCAGCCAGTCATTCCCAAATTCCAGAAATGAATATTTAAAACTTGAACAGTGAGATGTGGTCTCATTGAAATTTACAAAGTTGTAATAGGGCTTGAGAGGATGAATATAAATAGAATATTTTTTCTGGCTTGTGAGTCCATATCAGGAAACATATCTCAGAATAAAGCATAGGCTAGTTAAGACAGAGATGGGCAGTATTTTTCAGAGGCTAGTAAATCTATCCCAGAAAGCAGTGTAAGATTAATCGTTAACCATTTTCAAGACCAAAATTGCTGTATTTCTGGAGACAAGTGACATTAAGAGATATGGTGATACTGCAGGAAAATGGTGTTGCTGCGTAGATTAGATATGATCCAACTGAAGAGTAGGAAATATTTAATGGGCTGAATGGCCTTCTCCTGTTCTTATCATTTTATAATCTTTCAGCTAATGCTGGATTGAGATTGAGATGAAAATACCTTAAATACATGAAAAGCTTCAGACTGGATATTTCTGCTTTTGTCTCTCAGTAAATTCATCATCAGCTTCAGATTTTCTGGTTTACTGGTATACTTTGGCATGATGTTGTAACTATGTCTATCCAGCAGTAATTTCCCTAGAAGCTTTTGGTTAAAAAAAAGGAATTAGAATCAATAATCCAGAGGCATGGGCTAACAGTGTGGAGCCAAGAGTTCCAATGGTCAACAGCAGCTTCAGAAATTAAAACTATTTAATGAAATAAAATTTGAATAAAAAGCTGGTATTGGTAATAACCATAAATTAACATATTTTCATTAAAAACCCAGCTGGTTCACTGATAGGCCGAGGGAAGGAAATCTGCTATCTTTACCTGATTTGACCTATTCACAGTAAGCACTCTGAAATGATGTGACAAACCATTCTGTTGTATCTGAAACAGAAAAAAACTATAATAAAAATAAAAGTGCAGTGCAGTGCAGTGAATTGAATGTAATGACAAAAGAATTCCCATACCTTCAGACATTGATGCTTGGTCACATAGTTTTCAGAATGCAGCAGTTTCTCATATTCAATAAATATCTAAAAATAAGCCAAAAGTCGTGTTCAGACTTTCTACTTTTGTACATGCCTTTATTGTTTGAACAGTCCTAAGATATTTAAGAATTTTGATTAAACTTACTTTGTCATAATTCTTTTCTAAAAAATGTGCAGAAATAAGCCTATGTCGGCTGAGCAAATCCTGAAAACATTGTGAAATATCAGTTATTGAAAAGTGACGATAACATTAATCACATACCTACTAAGGAACAATCACTTACCTTAAATGAAGCAAAGGCATCTGAGGCTATGTCAAAAGTGGACAGTTCTACATATCGGAAGAAATCATAAAACTGTTCTGAGTACAGAATTATTTTTGCCAAAGACTCATAACGAATGCATTCTCGCAACATAATGCCACAATTTAATGCAATTTCTGGTGTTTCATATCTATGAAACAAAAAAAGAAATGATTTAAATGCTTTCAATTTAACATGTCAAAGCTCTGAGAGAAGTGCACTGGAAATCAAGCCTGACTCCTCCACAAGCAAGACCAGATGTGCAAAATCCATCGAGAAAAAAGAGACTGTCACCAGATTTCTTCAAGAAATTCAAAACTGATTTATTCAAAACAAACTTGTTCTTTAGGTAGACAGCAGAACTGGGTGAATAACTACTGTGCAGAACTAAACAATATCCTCTTAATCCCAAACATGCATTTATACAGACAGGATGGGATACAGCAGGTGTATCATGGGTGGGAAAAATAATTGGAAAATAAAACACTCTTGTAGATCAAGAGTAAAAGGGTGGAATGAGTTGATTTCTCATAGTTCCTTCAGTTTTCTATCAATGAGATTAAGCTGCTGTCAGCTGCAGAATAATGGAAGACCTTCAGCTAAGATGGTGAATCAGTTCACCCAGATCATTGGATTGAGTTAATGGTTCAGATTTTAAGGTTTATGAGAGATCAGAGACACTGATCTCTGGAACTTTCTCTGATTCCCAGAAAATACTGAGAAATCTCATCGGCTGGCTTGCTGTCCAATAGAAACCAAAGTCCAGGGGCTGTTACTCGTTGATAGTAGCATAGATTCTGTGATGGCTCTTCACGTTTAGTTATTAAGGCCATAAAAGCAATTTTAATCTCATTTAAAAAGCTTTGTGCTTTACCTTTCCAAAATGATGTCCTTTCCCAATTGTAGTAATTGTATTGAGGTAATTTCCCTGATTGTGGCTGTTAATCTATTCTAATCAGGAAGTCCTTACTTACATATAAAAAGGGCTAAAAAAAAAATAAGTAGGAGTGTTAGACATCCTATTCACTAAAAGAAAGAAAAAAAAAGAACAAAAAAGGGCAAGTGCCAGAGATACTGACATTCTGGTACCTGACTCTGAATGAGGCAGTACTGAAGATAAAGTCTGTTCATATGTAAATAAAGAGTGACTTGGGGACAGATACTCGCCTCTGTGGAATTATTTCAGTGGCATTGAGAATAAAGCATGATCCTAAAGAAACTCACTCGTAATAGTCATCTTTGAGTTGGGGTAAATATTTCTTAGATCATACCTTTGTTTGGGAAACTTAACTCATTCAACCCTGTCCTCAGGGACTGGGCCCAGTATGCAGAAAGACTATTATTTCTTCTGGGCAAACAATATTGTGACAGACAAAAAAACAACAAGTAATTCTCCTAACAGCCCATGGAACTGCAGCTTCTTCTGATATTAGGAGCCTTGTTTTTCCTGAGCCATCAGATACTAAAACCTTTCAAGAATTGATGGACATAGTGAAGGAATATTACAACCCTGAGCCGCCACTAATTTTTGAGATGCTGTCACCTTTACTCAGCAAGTTGTGAACTTGGGGAATCCATATTAGGATTCTTGATGAGGTTAAGATGACTGATAGAAGTCTGTGACTTTAGTTTAATCCTTAATGGCATGTGGGATTAATGATGTAACTTTGCAAAAGCACCTACAAGCTGAAGCCCAACTGGACTTCAAATAGACGCTACAATTGGCTTTATCATTGGAAAATGCAGCAAGTGGAGCATGTGAGTTGCAGGGTACTCTGACGGAAATGGATGCCCTTGCCAGTCCAAGTGAGCTTAGGGAACACCACTCAAGTGAGGGCAATTGCATTGCCTCACTCAGGATATATCTTGAGAAAGAATTCTATTTGGATGCATCACAGCATGTTATGGCAACTGCTCTGCCCAAGACCACAATAAATTAGAGAGTTGTGAACACATCACATAAACCTGTCTTTCTTTCATTGCCTCCATCTATACTTCCCACTGCCTCAGGAATCATAGAATCCCTACAGTGTCCAGCAAGCCCATACCAACCCTCTGAAGAGTATCCCACCCAGACCCATTCTCCTATTATTCTACATTTACCCTTAACTAATGTGCCTAACCTATACATCCCTGAACACTACGGGCAATTTAGCATGGCAGATTCTCCTAATCTGCACATTTTTAGACTGTGGGAGGAAACCAGAGCACCTGAAGGAAATCCATTCAGCCATGGGGAGAATGTCGGTAAAAACAAGGACTGCAGATGCTGGAAACCAGATTCTAGATTAGAGTGTTGCTGGAAAAGCACAGCAGGTCAGGCAGCATCTGTGGAGCAGGAAAATTGACGTTTCAAAAGCCCTTCATCAGGAATAGAGGCAGGAAGCCTGCAGGGTGGAGAGAGAAATGAGATGAGGGTGGGGGTGGGGAGAAAGTAGCATTGAGTACAATAGGTGAACGGGGGTGGGGATAGAGGTGATAGGTCAGAGAGGAGGGTGGGGAAGGTAGCAAAGAGTACAATGGGTGAATGGGGGTGGGGATGAAAGTGATAGGTCAGAGGGGAGGGTGGAGTGCATCGGTGGAAAGAAAGATAGGCAGGTAGGACAAGTCATGGAGTCAGTGCTGAGCTGGAAGGTTGGAACTGGGGTGAGGTGGGGAAGGGGCAATGTGGAAATTGATAAAGTCCACATTGATGCCCTGGAGTTGAAGTGTTCCGAGGCGGAAGATGAGGTGTTCTTCCTCCAGGCGTCGGGTGGTGAGAGAGCGGTAGTGGAGAAGGCCCAGGATCTCCATGTCCTCGGCTGAGTGGGAGAGGGAGTTGAAATACTGGGCCACGGGGCGGTTTGGTTGATTGGTGTGGATGACCCAGAGATGTTCCCTAAAGCGCTCTGCTAGGAGGGTTCCAGTCTCCCCAATGTAGAGGAGACCTCATCAGGAGCAACTGATACAATAAATGATACTGGTGGATGTGCAGATAAAACTTTGATGGGATGTGGAAGGCTCCTTTAGGGCCTTGGATGGAGGTGAGGGAGGAGGTGTGGGTGCAGGTTTTGCAATTCCTGCTGTGGCTGGGGAAGGTGCCAGGACTGGAAGGTGGGTTGTTGGGGGGCGTGGACCTGACCAGGTAGTTATGGAGGGAATGGTCTTTACAGAAGCAGAAAGAGGTGGAGAGGGAAATAGATCCTTGGTGGTGGGGTCCGTTTGGAGGTGGTGGAAATGTCATCGGATGATGTGGTTTATGCGAAGGTTGGTAGGGTGGAAGGTGAGCACCAAGGGTTTCTGTCCTTGTTAAAGTTGGAGGGGTGGGGTTTGAGGGCAGAGGGGCGGGATGTGGACGAGAAGCATTGGAGGGCATCTTTAACCACATGGGAAGAGAGATTGTGGTCTGAGAATGTGCAAACTCCACACAGACAGTTGCCTGAGGCTGTAATCAACCCCAGGTCCCTACCCTGTCAGGCAGCAGTGCTAACCACTGAGCCACTGTGCTGCCCCTAAGGAAAGCAGTCAACATCACCTTTCTTGATTAAGGGGTTTTGCCTGAAACATTGATTTTCCTGCTCATCGGATGTTGCCTGACCTGCTGTGCTTTTCCAGCACCACACCCTTGACTCTAATCTCTAGCATCTGCAGTCCTCACTTTTGCAAAGCATAATCAATGACCTCTCCCACCTTAGTTATACTCTCTTTCGTTGGGCAAAAGACAAAAAAATTTGACATTCAAGAACAGCTCCTTTCCTGCTGTTAACAGACTTATGAACTCTTGATATTAGGTTGATCTTTCTCTGCTGCTTCTCAGTAGCTGTAACACTATATTAGAGTCATAGAGATGTACAGCATGGAAACAAACCCTTTGGTCCAACCTGTCAGTGCTGGCCAGATATCCTAAATTAACACAGTCCCATTTGCCAGCTTTTGGCCCATATCCCTCTAAACCCATCCTATCCACACATCCATCCAGATGCCTTTTAAATATTGCAATTGTACCAGTATTCATCACTCCCTCCAGCAGCTCATTCCATACACGCACCAACCGCTGCATGAAATAGTTGCATCTGAGGTCCCTTTTAAATCTTTCCCCTCTCTCTCTTAATTCTATGGTCTCTAGTTTTGGACTCAGTCACTCTGGGGAAAAATACCTTGGCTTTTCACCCTATCCATGCTCCTCATGGTTTTATAAACCTCCAGAAGGTCACCCCTCAGCCTCCGATGTTGCAGGTAAAATTTGCCAAGAGGTGCAAGGGAGGAACAAAGGACTTCTGGGGTCAGTTGCAGATGGGGCAGTGCCAGGATGTATTGAATCTATCAGGAAGGTTTCTCACATGATAAAACAAAAGGATCGGTTAAATGCAAGAGTGTCCAAAATAAGAGTGACGAACTTAGAGCATGGATCAGTACTTGGGAATACGATGTTGTGCCATAACGGAGACATGGGTTTCACAGGGGCAGGAATGATTGCTTGATGTTCCAGAACATTTAAAAAGAACAGGGAGGGTGGAAAAAGAGGAGGATGTGTAGCATTGCTAATCAGAGAGTGCATCACAGCTACAGAAACAAAGGTTGTTGAGGAAGGTTTGTCTACTGAGTCAGTATGGGTGGAAGTTAGGAACAGCAAGGGAACAGTCACCGCATTAGGGGTTTTCTACAGAACACCTAAAAGCAATAGAGAGATTGAAGAACTCATAGGCTGGCTGTTTCTGGAAAAATGCAGAAATAGCAGGGTTGTTGTTATGGGTGATTTCAACTTTCCCAATATTGATTGGAACCTCCTTAGTGCAGATGGTTGGGATGGAGCAGATTTTGTTGGGTGTGTTCAGGAGAGTTTCCTTACTCAGTATGTAGACAGACTGATGAGGGGAGAGGCCATTTTGGATTTGTTGCTTGGCAACGAGCCAGGACAGGTGTCAGATCTCGCGGTGGGAGAGCACTTTGCTGACAGTGATCACAACTGCCTCACATTTATCATAGCCTTGGAGAGGGAAAGAAGCAGTTACCGAGGGAAGATATTAAATTGGGGAAAAGCAAATTATGACACTATCAGAAAGGAGTTGGGAAGTACAGACTGGGAGCAATTGTTCCACAGAAAGGGCACAGCAGACATGTGGAGACTATTTAAGGAGCAGTCGTTGCGAGTGATGCACAAATTTGTTCCTCTGAGACAGGTAAGAAGGGGTAAGATTAAGGAACTTTGGATGATGAGAACAGAGGAACTTCTCATCAAAAGGAAGGAGGCAGCTTACGGAAGGTGGAGGAAGTAAGGATCTAGCACAGCGTTAGAGGAATACAGGCTTACTAGAAAGGAGCTCAGAAATGGACTGAGGAGAGCCAGGAGGGGGCACGCAAAAGGCTTGGCAAGAAGGATTAGGGAGAACCCAAAGGCATTTTACTCATACATGAGGAATAAGAGAATGACCAGGGAGAAGCTAGGGCCGATCAGGGATAGCAGAGGGAACTTGTGCGTGGAGTCTGAGCAGATTGGGGAAGCTCTAAATGAGTTTTTTGCTTCAGTTTTCATTAAGGAAAGGGACCTTGTTGTGAATGAGAACTTTCAGGAGCTGGGAAACAGTCTTGACCAGATCAAGATTGCTGAAGTTGATGTGCTGGAAATTTTGGAAAACGTTAAGGTTGATAAGTCCCCAAGGTCAGACCAGATTTATCCTAGTCTGCTCCGGGAAGCGAGAAAGGAAGTTGCTAAGTTGCTGGTGAGGATAGTTGCCTCCTCACTCTCCACGGAAGTCGTACCAGAGGATTGGAAGGAGGTGAATGTTGTTCCTCTTTTCAAGAAGGGTAATAGGGAAATCCCTGGCAATTACAGACCAGTCAGTCTTACGTCTGTGGTCAGCAAAGTTTTGGAAAGAATTCTGAGGGTTAGGATTTATGACTATTTGGAACAGCATAGTGTGATTAAAGGCAGTCAGCATGGCTTTGTGTGGGGCAGGTCATGCCTCACTAATCTTATTGAGCTCTTTGAGGAGGTGACGAGACAGGTCGACGAAGGTCGAGCAGTGGATGTGGTGTATATGGACTTCAGCAAGGCATTTGATAAGGTTCCCCATGGTAGGCTCATTCATAAAGCCAGGAGGTATGGTAAACAGGGAGATTTGGCTATCTGGATTCAGAATTGGCTGACTGACAGAAGGCAGAGAGTGGTTGTCGATGGAAAGCATTCTGCCTGGAGGTTAGTGTTGAGTGGGGTCCCACGGGGCTCTGTTCTTGGGCCTCTGCTCTTTGTAGTTTTTATAAATGACTTGGATGAGGAGGTTGAGGGGTGGGTTAGTAAATTTGCAGATGGCACAAAGGCGTTGATAGTATAGAGGTCTACTGCAGGTTGCAGCACAACATAGACAAGATGCAGAGTTGGACTGAGAAATGGCAGATGGAGTTCAACCTAGATAAATGCGAAGTGATGCATTTTGGAAGGTCGAACCCGAATGCTGAATATAGGATTAAAGACAGGATCCTTGGCAGTGTGGAGGAACAGAAGGATCTGGGTGTGCAAGTACATAGATCCCTCAAAGTTGCCACCCAAGTGCATAGGGTTGTTAAGAAAGCATATGGTGTTTTGGCTTTCATTAACAGGGGGATTGAGTGTAAGAGCCGTGAGGTTTTGCTGCAGCTCTACAAGTCCCTGGTGAGACCACACTTGGAATATTGTGTCCAGTTCTGGTCGCCCTACTATAGGAAAAATACAGAGGCTTTGTAGAGGGTGCAAAGAAGGTTTACCATGATGCTGCCTGGACTGGAGGGCTTGTCTTATGAAGAAAGGTTGAATAAGCTTGGACTTTTCTCTCTGGAGAGAAAGAGGAAGAGAGGAGACCTGATTGAGGTATACAAGCTAATGAGTGGAATGGATAGAATTAATAGTCAGAGACTTTTCCCCAGAGCAGGATTGACTGGTACAAGTAGTCATAGTTTGAAGACATTAGGAGGTAAGTGTAGAGGAGTGGTCAGAGGTAGGTTCTTCACGCAGAGAGTTGTGAATGCATGGAATGCTTGGCCAGCTGTGATGGTGGAAGCAGAGTCATTGGGGACATTTAAGTGACTACTGGACATGCACATGGATAGCAGTGAGTTGAGGGGTGCGTAGGTTATATTTCACATTAGGACTAAACCTGTGCTGTGCTTTTCTATGTTCTAAGCTGAAAGAAACAAATTATATACAAATAAGCAAAGTTTCGTAGTAGTTCAAAAGATTGATCAGAATTTAAGAACCTGCAAAATATGACCAAAAATTAATAAGGAGGAGCTTAAAACAATTACATTACCAGGGAACATCTTGTGCAGTTTTGGTCTCCTAGTCGGAGGAAGGACATTCTTGCTCCTGAGGGAGTCCAGTGAATGATCACCAGACTGATTCCCGGGATGGCAGGAATGACACATGCGGAAAGGCTGGATCGACTGGGCTTGTACTCACTGGAATTTAGTAGAATGAGGCGGAATCTTATAGAAACATATAAAAGGACTGGATCGACTACATTCGGGAGGAATTGAATTGAATTGAATTCATTGTCACATGTGCAGACGCACAGTGAAAAGTTTTGTCTTGTGAGCAATACAGGCAGATCACAGAGTTAAGTAGCATAGATAAGGAAATAATCGGTAAACAGTGGCTTCAAACCTGTGAGTTTAGATAAAACATAGTTATTAGTAATTTTTAAAAGTTTGCTATTAAGTTTAAAGAGTGTAGAATGATTGTGGAAAATAGGAAACTTAGATCTGCATGCAGGAGCTCGCAAGGAGTCGACCATATCCGGTGCCATCTTGCATCCGTACGTTTGGGGAGGTGTACAACAAAGGGGTCACAGTTGAAGAATAAGGGGTAAGCCTGAATTCACCAGAGTTGTGAACTTGCGGAATTCTGTCCCACAGAAAGCTGTTAGGGCCAGTTCTTTTATACAGGATTGGCACATCAGAGAGGGAGCTGGATGTGGCCCTTGCAGCTAAAGGGATCAAGGGGTATGGAGAGGAAGTGGTCATGGGACACTAAAATTGCACAATCAGCCATGATCACATTGAATGGTGGTGCAGGCTCGAAGGGTTGATTGGACTCTTGTACACCTATTTTCCATGTTTCTTTGTCTTCTGAGAAAACCATTTGACTTAAAGACTGACAAGCCCTTAGGACCAGAGGATAAAGGAAGCCATGCCACTAGACCATTGTAATCTGGTCCAAGGTCACTATGTGGATCAATGCAGTCCTCATAGTCTCGAGGAATGGTCAGCTGTGCCACAAAAAGGTGAATGACCTAATTTTCTCCACCAGGGTAAATGCTGCACTTGATTTTTCTCTGCAACGTCACACTCACTCTCTCTGCAGCTGCGCTCACCTTACTCCAAGTCATATGGTATGCCTCTGATACAATCACATTTTCTCTTTCACTCTCAGTCACCTCCAATCTCCCACCATCACTGACCCAGTGTGGCCTCAATGCTGCCTGCTTTCTCATCCGGACACTTTTTGTCTCTCTGCACCAGCACAAATTGCTGTGCCAACCATTGTTATCTTACTCAGTCTTTCACTCATGCCTGGAGAAAACAGCCCATAAAAAGGCAGAGAGAGCCAAGTCAGATGGAGAGGGACCTGACATCTGGCTTCTCACCCACTTTGAGAAAAGAATCAAAGCAAATCCCTCACAGGAGAAGACCACGATCACTTCTGTGGGGATGCTACGGACCCATGACCCATCAACCGAATAAATGCCATTTTTCATTTCACTGCAACTCTCACAGTAACCCTCCAGTTACATTCATTGCTCACACTGAAACAAAGAAAATATGAATAGGCCACTCAACCCTTCCAGCCTGCTCCTACCATTCAATATGATCATGGCTGATCATCCAACCCAGTCCCCTGCTCTCACTTTTTTCCCCATCACCTTTGTTCAATTTAGTCCTAAGGAATATATCTAACTCTTTATTGAAAACATCCAATGTTTCAACCTAAACCATGTTCTGTTGCAGAGAATCCCACAGACTCTTCTGACTCTGTGTGAAGAAATTTCTCCTCATCTCAGTCCTCAATGGGCTACCCCAATCCTTAAACTGTAACCCCTGGTTCTGCACTCCCTGGCCTTTGGGAACACCCTTCCTGACTACCCTGTCCAGTCTTGTTGGAATTTTATAGGTTTCTGAGATCTCCCTCATTCTTCTAAACTCCAGTGAATATAATCCTGACAGAACCAGTCTCTGGATCCTACCATGGCAGGACACCACTTCAAACTATTGGCTGCAACACATTCTCTCTCTTGAGCCTTGAAGTGGAATGTCCATGATCTCTGTGGAGAAACAGAATATTCTCCACCATACCACTTATTTGATCTCTGAGGAAGAGATCCCAAGGCCCTTAAGAAGCATTGGCAACACCACCTCCTGCACTGCTACCCACCTCAGGGTCTGCTGGATACCCCCATATACTGGCACTTCATTGTCCCAACCTTTGGTCACATGCTTGAAAGCATGGCGTGTGGAAGTTGAGGAACCTGGCACTCACTCTGGATGCCCATTCTTCACATGGAGAAAAGGTGGCTCCAAGAGGTCTCCAGCCAGATGAATCATCAGAAGTCTTGTCTTGGTCCTTCACCTCCAGTCTGCCTGCTCCCTCTGACCCTTGGAATTCCAAGTCAACAAATGTGGTGCTGGAAAAGCACAGCCGGTCAGGCTGCAAGTTGGCATCCTGTCTACCCAGTGTCCACATCAGGTGCAGTGGACACAGTTGATAACGTGTGTGGAGGTGTCTGTGTGATGTGGAATGATCCTTTGGGACCTTGGATGGATTTTCCTGCACCTCCACACACAATATCTACTATATCCGTTGCTCCTGGTGTGGTCTCCTGTACATTGGGGAGACAGGAGGCCAACTTGCAGAACATTTCAGAGAATATCTCTGGGACACACACACTAAACAACACTACTGCCCTGTGGCCAAACACTTTAATTCCCCCCTCCCCTCTGCCAAGGACATGCAAGTGCCAGATTCTAGCCACCAAACGCTTGGAGGAAGAACTAGGAGAAAGTGAGGATTGCAGATGCTGGAGTACCAGAGTTGAAAAATGTCATGCTGGAAAAACACAGCAGGCCAGGCAGCATCCGAGGAGCAGAAGGGCTTATGCCCGAAACGTCGATTCTCCTGCTCCTCGGATGCTGCCTGGCCTGCTGTGTTTTTCCAGCACAACATTTTTCAACTCTGATCTCCAGCATCTGCAGTCCTCACTTTCTCCTAGTTGATCTTAACCTACTGCGAATCCTCTTGCAAGGATGCCTTCCTTGAAGAAGCTCTCCTCCTCCCTCTGCTTGGAGGAAGAACACCTCATCTTCCACCTGGGACCCTCCAACCACACGGGATCAATGTTGATTTCACCAGTTTCCTCATCTCCTCTCCCCTCACCTTATCCCAGATCCAACTCTCCAACTTGGTACTGCCCTGTAAACTGTCCTACCTGTCCATCTTCTTTCCCATCTATACACTCCATCCTCCACTGTGACCTATCACCATTACCCCCACCTTCATCTACCTATCGCATTCCCAACTACCTTCCCCCCACCCCCACCCCCAGCCCCCACTTATCTCTCAGCCCCCTTGGGCCTTCCCCAATTTCCTGATGAAGAGCTTATGCTCAAAACATCAACTCTCCTGCTCCTTGGATGCTGCCTGGTCAACTGTGCTTTTCCAGCACCACACTTTTTCACTCTGATCTCCAGCATCTGCAATCCTCACTTTCTCCTTGGAATTCTAAGTAATTTGTCTCTAGACTGTCCAGACACAAGCACCCAGGGGGTTGCTTATCCAACTTCAATGTAACAGATTCTAGTGCTGAGAGGGCTCCTTCCTTCAGCTGCACAACCTGGGGAACACTGAGATGTAGTGGGTGAGAACGAAAATAATTGAGGGCACTTTGGATAGCACTGGTGATATTTCACTTTGTATAAAATCTCATGACTTCATAATTGTTCCTGGTTTTACAATACATCTGTTTGTGTGAGTCAGTGTACATCCTGAATTTAACTGTACCAATGTGATGCCTAGCTTCATTTCACAGAATCACAGAATTGCTATAGCACAGAAGGAGGCCATTCAGTGCATCATTCCTGCTATCCCCTCATGTCAATTTCCTACCTTTCCCCCCATAGCCTGACTCACCATTTCTGTGCAAATCATCATCCAATATTCTCGTGAATGCCTAATTGAACCAGCCTCCTCCACTTCTCCAGGCAGTATATTCCATACACTTGCTGATTGAAAAGGTAATTCTTACATCACCTTTGTTTGTTTGCTCATCACTTTATTTCTATCCCTTCTTATTACTTCATTCTTTTCTAAATGGGAATAGCTTCTCTATATCTACTCTGTTCATCAATGTTTTGAAAACATTGATGAAATCTCCTCTTAACATTATTCTCTCAATGAACGTTATTCTTTCAATGAAAGAACAGTTTCTACTTCCTCACTCTGTCCTCATCACTCAAGTTTCTTATTCCTGGAACCACTCTAGTAAATCTTTTCTGCAATCTCTCTCCAATGCATTCACATTTTTCCTATTTTGTGACATCCAGGACTGTACTCAATGTTCCAGCTATGGTTGAACAAGTGTCTTGTACAAGCTCAACACAACCTCCTTGCTCTCATATTCTAAGCCCCAATTAATAAAGCCAAGAACACTATGCTTAATTCCTGTCCTGCCACCTTCATGATCTCTGCACGTAAACACCTGGGTCCTCCTTCTCCTGCAACCTTGAGATTGTACCTCATTTTATATTGCCTTTCAATGTTCCTCTGACCAAAATGCATCACCTCTCACTTCACTGCATTGAACTTCATTTACCTCCTATCCATCCACTCCATTAATTTGACAATGTCCTTACAGAGTTCCACATTGCCCTCCTCACAGTTCTTCAAAGTTTAGTATAATTTACAAACTTGGAAAGTGTCCCCTGCACACCAACATCAAGATCATTAATATATTTATCAAGAAAAATAAGGGTCCCAATACTGACTCTTGGGGAACTTCACCACAAACCTTCATCCAACTCAAAAAACATCCATTGACCATTACTCTCTGTTTCCCATCTTTCAGCCAGTTTTATATCCACAGTGCTGCTGGCCATGTAGAATATACCATGGATTGATGACTGTGCTGAGAGACTGCTGCAGCTAGTGAATGCAAGATGAATAAGGCTTACATAGGACAACGAGTTTGGCTGGTAACTTTACCCTCTTGATCAAGCATCCCCACTCTTTCCCTGGGTTCTGTATCCAAAAGTAATGAGGTGACAATGTCAAATGTGATCATTCACTGTCCATCCCTTGAAGGTCTGATGTTCTTGACTGTGGATGACTACTCCCCTCCCACGTTATGCTGTTCCCATCTAATATTGTCCTGTAATCTCCCCCTTTACAAATACTGTTGCTACCGTCACAATTGTTATCCACCCTTCCCCAAGTCTGTAGAACTCAATCCCCACAAGCAGATTCCCAAGTGTCTTTCTCCTGGCAGTGGCTCCCCTTATACCCCAAACTTTCTTTCCTTTAGTTTCTCTGACCATGGCCCACTCCTTTTGAGTGACCTAACTGGACAGCCCCAAAGCAGTAGAGCCCTGACCTTTGTTGTACAGTTCTATGTCCACATTAATGCTATCCCCAAGACTTCCACTCCAGACTTATTAAGATCAACTTCCCAGACTGCAGAGGCACAGACACACTGATTGGGAACACCCTGCCTGGAAGCCTGATCATGGCCAATCCCTGGGCTCGTACGGGAGGCTGTTCTTGACTTACTGTGCTAGGACCCCTGACTGCTGGGGGTTTCGATAGGGACTGTTTGAGACCTGGCTGCCTGCTTGCTGCATGTGCAGTGTATTATCACCGTAAACTGCTGGCACATGTTGCAGGTGTGAGATTGACAATAGGAAGAGGGCTGCTGACTTGCAAGGCAAGCTGCCTATTTGTGTGACTGCACGAAATGGCACACCAAGGTATGGCAAGAAAAAATGGAGACAAAAGCAAAATACTGTGAATGCTGGAAATCTGGAACAAACACAGAAAATGCTGGAGAAACTCAGCAGATCTGGCAGTATCTGTGCAGAGAGAAATGAGGAAGTTGATGTCTCAAGTCTTTTATTGCTCTTCTTCAGGACTTTGGGTGAGCACCCAGCTTTGAGGTTGATCAGCCTGAGATGCAGCCCAGTCTTATCCTTGAGCTGGGCACCTATCCATGTGTACAAAGTGTCCTTCAGTAGCAACTTAATGCAAATTGCCAGTGCACCCTGCAGTACTTCCTAAGCATCCTTCAGGTTGATCAGAGAAGAGCCATGAAGAGCCAGAGGCATTGGCAGTTACCATATGCCTATGTCTATGGGTAAGGTGGGTATTTGGCTGGTGCCCATGGATCATGCTCTGAGATGTTTTTACTTGGTGAACAACATGAAGGCTTTTCACAGCCAGCAGCAAGGTACCTGCTCTAACTTCCACATTGGGAATTCTCAGGATCTACTTTGTTCACGGCAGATGACAGAATAGAAAGCTGCATATGAATGAGGTGAGATCTGCAGTTAATAAGTTATAGAGTCATAGAGTAACACAGCATGGAAATAGGCCCTTTGGCCCAAACTGGTCCATGCTGCCCACTCAGCTAGTTCCAATTGCCCATATTTGGTCAATATCCCTCTAAACCCTTCCCATCCTTGTACCTATCCAAATGTTTTTTAAATATTGCCATTGTACCTGCCTCAACCACTTTTTGTGGCAGCCCATTCCACATACGCATCACTCCCTGCATGTTAATAAATAATATTCTCCTTTAGTAGGTAACTCATATCTCTCTCGTGAAAATCTGGCCTCAAACTTAAAAGGTGAAGTGATTTATTCCAACATTGATCTCACTGTATTTCTCACATAATTCTGCCACATTCCCACCATAGCTTACATTGATTAGGCCTCTTTAAGATTCCACATGATGAGTTTCTTCAGAGAAAAAAAAAATTGCTCTTGAATAAAATTGAAACCTGTTTGTGTCCCTTAAATGTTCAAACAACAAATTTCTGAATGTAGTTGTTCTTACCCCTTTAGCAACATGAAGAGAATCTGCATATGGGAGAATACATACTCTACTGTTGGTGTCTGTGTGCCAATCTGCCTACAAAGAATATTGTTGAAGATCTCCGATACATCCTTCTTGCCCTAAAGTGAGAGCAAAAGGAAATTTAGGAATTCCAAAGGCTTATGGGTAAAAGAAGTTCTGGTACCACTGTGGCAAAAAAAAGAGACATTCATCTCACTGAGTCTACACCAGTCAACATATCAGAAAATAAATCTTCAAAATTCATTTGTGGAAAGAGAAATATAACATACTTTCTCTGAAATCAAAATCCCTCCTAAAAGCAAGCAACTCAGATTTAAATATTTCATCATCTTCAA
Source organism: Chiloscyllium punctatum (assembly GCF_047496795.1). NCBI lineage: Eukaryota > Metazoa > Chordata > Chondrichthyes > Orectolobiformes > Hemiscylliidae > Chiloscyllium > Chiloscyllium punctatum. Next base: position 88,015,797 of record NC_092763.1, on the reverse strand, counting down.
AACCACATGACCAGCAAGAAATCCACTCAGACAGGTGGATAGAGAAGCTGGGATTCCACCTTTGCCTAGCACACACACCTGCCCCTGTCCATTCCATCCTCCCCTTTGAGGAACTTACATTTCTTCCAGACTAGAATCCTGAAAATGTCAAGCCTTGGATTTATACTGTCCCCAGATCAAAATGTTAGTGTTTTACTCACACATTGAAATGTAATAAGTGAAAAGACCAACATACATTTATAAAACAAACTGTGATTTAATTAACGATATGGCATAAAATTACTTAACTAATTCTGATTTAATGTACCTCAAAGTCGATCATAGGGAGACCAGCTATCAGAGTGCTGAGAAGGTCAGAGTTATAAAGCTCCTGGACTAACTGCCACAACCTCTGTCTGAGCATCCTTCCCACTTGTGCCATAAAGTATTTCCTTCATTAATATCAAGCTTTCTGACACTTCCTCAGTGACCTAAACAAAATAATGACAGTTGAGCAAGTCTCCATGAAAACATGTACAGGCAATATTGGTGAAAAGGGGTCAAGCAACAACAGCTGGACTAAACAGAAACACAGTCTAAACTCCTCTGCACATGTTTAAATTACAGGAGCTCAATATGGGAATATGGAGAGCTGCAACGAAAATCAAACAACAGAAAGTTGCTGCTATAAGATTGCCAATTAGACCTTACAACATAGTTGCAGAAATGGGCCATTCTGCCCATCAACTCGATTCCACCATTCAATCAGATCGTAGCTGATAATGATAATTCTCAACTTCACTTTCCTGTCTTTTCCCTGAAACCCTTGATTCCCTCACTGATTCAAAATCTGTCTCTCTCAGCCTTGAATATACTTAACAATCCAACCTCAACAAAGAACTCCACAGATTCACTGTCCGGTGAGAGAAGAAATCCTCCTCGCCTCTGTCTTAAATGATGTGACAATAATATGGCTTTAAGAAGCATATTTTGTTCTTTTTTTTTCTGAAGAGGGGTTGAAGCAGAGGTACTGAGCAGTCTGTTCCAAGCCAATAAAGTAAACAGTTTGTGAAGCCTTGGGGTTTTTTAAAGTTGGAACAAGATCTTTTCCCAGGAGTGGGGGAGTCTAAAACTAGAGGACATTGATTTAAGGTGAGAGGGGAAAGATTTAAAGGGACCTAAATGGGACCTTTTCACTCAGAGGGTAGTACGTGTATGGAATAAGCTGCCAGAGGAAGTGGTGGAGGCTGGTACAATTGCAACATTCAAAAGTATCTGGGTATATGAATAGGAAAAGTTTAGAGGGATATGGGCCAAATGCTAGCAAATGGGACTAAATGTGTTTCGGATATCTGGTCAGCATGGACAAGTTGGACCGAAGAGTTTATTTCTGTGCTGTATATCTCTATGACTCTCTGCTTCTAGTAGAAGCAACCTGAACAGGTGGGGTCAAGCGCCCACAGAATCAGGATTTTAGTTTAACTTTCAGTAGCTGCGGGGGTTTGGAAGCTGATATACATCTCTCTCTGCGACAGCAAAACACTCAGTTCATTCTCTCCCTCTGTGTTTTCTCTTGATGTTTTTGTCCTCCTGAACTGGAAAAGCATTGCATGTGAGACAATCTAATTTACTGAATTTGCCTTCGCCAAGAGTGTGTTTAGATTAGATTAGATTACTTACAATGTGGAAACAGGCCCTTTGGCCCAACAAGTCCACACCGACCCTCCGAAGAGCAACCCACCAAGACCCATTCCCCTACATTTACCTCTTCACCTGACACTATGGGCAATTTAGCATGGCCAATTAACCTAACGTGCACATCTTTGGACTGTGGGAGGAAACCAGAACACCCTGAGGAAACCCACGCAGACACGGGGAGAATGTGCAAACTCCACACAGACAGTTGCCCGAGGCAGAGATTGAACCCGGATCTCTGGCGCTGTGAGGTAACAGTGTTAATCACTGTGCCCTCGTGCCATTTATGGGATGTTATATATTGGAAGAGTTGTTGTTTACTATTTAAATAATTTGCTATTCTCCTTTAGGTTTTCTAATAGAGTTCAATAGAGTAGAATAGAATTCTTCTTTCTTTTGTTTATGTATTAACTATAGTGTAAGAATAAAGTGCGTTTTGCTTAAAACCTAGTAGTTTGATCAACCAAATTGCATCCAGAACATAATACCTAACACATGCCTTTAGAAATAAGAAACAGTTGGGATCTAGGCTACCCTCTTCATATATTGTGAGGGCTTTTGCTCTGTTTCTTAACAATGGGCAACCCCTTACTGTGGTCTTAGACTCTCCCACAAATGGAAACAATCTTTTCAGTTCACCTCAAGCATCGACAGCTTCTTGTTGGTGAGAATAAAGTCTAGATTTCCACTACCAAGAGAATTAAAAATGTAATAGCCTCTTGAATAATATTTTGCACCTATTCACTATTTGAATGATTTCAATCCTCAATCGTTCAGGTCCTTTTCAGTTCTTAGCATCTCACAATGTGAATCTTGGATCCAAAGTGGATAGTCTCACATTTTTCCACAACGTATCCTATTTTCCAGAGTTTTGTCGAGTCACTTAATCTATCAAACTCTCTTTGCAGCTTTCTGCTGTAATCAACATGATTTACTTTCTGCCTTATTTAATATCACCATGTATGTCTCTCTCTACTTTTGGCCAAGTCCTTTGGAAAGGATCTATGGGATGGCAACATTTCCTAATGTGTCGGCAACGAACACATCATCACCAATTCAGAAGCTCCATAGACATTCAATTCTCAGAGGAGGATGAATTAGCTGCAGATTGAACTTTGCTCCTCATTCAGACAGAACTTGCTCTTCAAAGATTCAGCAGCCATTGTGATTGACTGGCACCACTGTTGCCCCAGGAGCACATTGACAGCAGCTGACAGCACTGGGCCTACAGGCAGTCTTAGAATGCAGGGCAGGCAAAGTGTCGAATTCCCATGCTGGAGAGGGGCTGAGGGCCATGTAGGAGGGAAGAAACCTAGGAGTCTTGATGGATAGATAGAGGGAGGGAGTTTGCATGAGCAACACATACTGAGGTGTACCCATTGTGGAAAAGGGGTCCTTGAAGAGTTGATCTCTTTCCTGCACAATGTCTGAGCTGGGTGGCCTGCTGAATCCCCATCCTCATCCCTATCCCCATCCAGGAACTACTCCTGCCCAGCCTCAAATTGAGAGTGAGTGGGAAACAGCACTTAACTTGTCAATTGCAGCAACTGGGTCAGGAACAAGAAGGACGGCGAATGGAAAGACCTTGCAGTTTCAATTACATTACAAACCACTGGCAGGTATGGCACAACTTTGCTACTGCTGCCCCTCCAAGGAAGCAATTCACCTGGTGCTTCTTCACCACCATTTCCCATTGGCTGATATTTCTTTCCTTTTCAGGTAATGATCCAATTGCCCTTAAGAAAGCTTTGGTTGTACCAGCTTGTCAGCCAGTGCATCCTGAATCCCAACCACATACTGCACAAAATCTTCTCTTCACGTCGTCATTGCTTCTTTTGCCTTTTGTATTAAATTTATACACTCTGGTTGTTAATTGGTCCACCCTAAGACTATAAGATGCAGGAGTAAAATTATTCAATTAGGCCCATCAAGTCTGCTCCGCCATTTGATCCTGGCTGATATGTTTCTCAACCACATTCTCCTGTCTTCTCCCCATAACTATTGATCCCCTTACTATTCAAGAATCTATCTGTCTCTGTCTTAAAGCTACTCAATGGCTTGGCCTCCACAGCCCTTTGCACATTGAGTTCCACAGAGTCACTACCCTCTGGCTGAAGAAATTCCTCCTCACCTCTATTCTGAAGGGTTGTCTCTTCACCATGAGCATGTGCCCTTGGGTCCTTGTCTGTCCTCCAAATGGAAACATCTCCTCCAGGTCCACTCCATTCAGGCCTCTCAGTATCCTGTAAATTTCAATCAGATCTCCCGTTATCCCTCTAAACTCCATTGAGTACACACCCAGGGTTCTCATTCACTCCTCACATGACAAGACCTTCATCCCCAGGATCATTCTTGGAAACCTCCTCGGGACCCCCTCCGATGTCAGCACTCTTTTCCTTAGAATACAGGGCCCAAATCTCCTCACAATATTCAAATGCAGTCTGACCAGAGCCTTATACAGCCTCAGCCGTACATCTTTGCTCTTGTATGCTAGATGTCATGACATGAATGTCAACATTGTATTTGCCTTCCTAACTGCCAACTGAATCTGCATGTTAATCTGAAGAGAATCCTGAATCAAGATTCCCAAGTTGCTTTGCGCTTCATATTTCCAAAGCCTTTCTTGTTTAGAAAAATAGTCTAATTTTTCTACCAAAATGTACAACCTCACACTTTCTCACATTCTATTCCATCTGCCACTTCTTTGCCCAGTCCGCTAGCCTGTCCAAGTCCTGCTGCAGCCTCCCCACTTCCCTAACACTACCTCTCCCTGCATTTACTTTGTGTCATCTGCAAACTTAGCAACACTGCCCTCAGTTCCTTCATCCAGATTGTTAATAATTGTGAATGTGAATAATTGTAGTCCCAATGCTGACCCCAGCAGAACTCCATGAGTCACTAGCTGCCATCCTGAAAAAGACCCCTTTATCCCCATTCTCTGCCTTCTGCCAGTCAGCCAATCCTCTATCCATAACAATATGTGTTATCTCAGTAATTGTGTGGTGTTGCTGCTCCAAGAGAATGGTCAGGTGAGCTGGGAGAGACAGTCTAGGACTGACTGTGGAGCTGAGAAAATGCATAAAGTATTCCCTGTTCTTGTGTTCTACCTTGTGTTCTGTTTGTGGTTTTAGTGAACTACAATCAGAACAGTATCCCGCCCCTAATACCATGGGTCCTTATTTTATTTAGCAGCGTCCTGTGTGGCACCTTGACACAAAGGTTTTTCTCTCTTAGGATTGTGAGTCTTTGGAGCTCCCTTTCTGAAAATAAAATGGATGCAGAATCTTTAAATAATTTTAAGCGAGAGGAATATAGCTTCTTGATTTCCAAAGGAATTGGGGATACGCAAGAATGTCGCATTGAGATTAAAGTCAGATTAGCCATGATCATATTGAATGGCAGAGTAAATCACAAATCTTAGCAGGACTTATACACTTAATGGTAAGGTCCTAGGGAGTGTTGCTGAACAAAGAGACCTTGGAGTGCAGGTTCATAGCTCCTTGAAAGTGGAGTCGCAGGTAGATAGGATAGTGAAGAAGGCGTTTGTTATGCTTTCCTTTATTGGTCAGAGTATTGAGTACAGGAGTTGGGAGGTCATGTTGTAGCTGTACAGGACATTGGTTAGGCCACTGTTGGAATATTTAATGCAACTCTGGTCTCCTTCCTATCGGAAAGATGTTGTGAAACATGAAAGGGTTCAGACAAGATTTACAAGGATGTTGCCAGGGTTGGAGGATTTGAGCTATAGGGAGAGTTGAGTAGGCTGGGGCTGTTTTCTCTGGAGCGTCGGAAGCTAAGGGGTGACCTTATGGAGGTTCATAAAATCATGAGGGGCATGGATAGGCTAAATAGACAAAGCGTCTTCCCTGGGGCGGGGAGTCCAGAACTAGAGGGTGAGAGGGGAAAGATATAAAAGGGGCAACTTTCTCACACAGAGGGTGATACGTGTATAGAATGAGCTGCCAAAGGAAGTGGTAGAGGCTGGTAAAATTGCAATATTTAACAGGCACCTGGATGGGTATATGAATAGGAAGGGTTTGGATGGATATGGGCTGGGGGCTAGCAGGTGGGACTAGATTGTGTTGGGATATCTGGTCGGCATGGATGGGTTGGACCGAAGGGTCTGTTTCTGTGCTGTACATCTCTATGACTCTATGACATCATGGTGAAACTCTGAAGTTGGAGCATTGAGCTGAATTTTCATAATGGAGGCTGGCGGATCACATTGGGAAATTTCCCAGCCTGGTCCACTCACCTTGGTAAAACATAACCTAAATGGCCCTATTTCTTTTTCCAAGGGTTGCAAGTGGGGGCTATCCTCTCTGTTACTCCCAACTCTCAAATGCAGATGGGAGGTTGCCACAGGTGATGCCAAATGCCCCATGATTTTCTGGGACTGTTTCAATCATTTTGTGAAATATTAGGCTTTCTAGCCCTAATATCACATCCATTCCAAGTTTTCCTAACCCATGACCTCCCACACATTCGCAATGGTCACTCTTGTCCTTAATGCCAACTCAACACTCACACACTCATTCATATTACAGAGGGGGCTCAGGTTTGCAGACTGAGTGAGCAGGGCCTGGAGAACGATAAAATATTTACTTTTTGTAGTTGACATTCCAAGCTCTAGGACTACATGCTGAGGGACACACTAATGCTTGGGACAGCTTCTGCATAGGTGCAGTGGGGAAAAACCACTGTTGAAAGTCTTTCTGCCAAAGTTAACTAGGCGTCCGTTCAGTTATCAGACCCTTCCAATGTCTCAAATGTGTGAAAGTATAGTCTTGTACAAGTAAGAGGTGCCTTTGGTTTGTTTGCTAGATAGAGTCAAACTCCATTGTTTGTTTGTTTCCTCATATCTGACAGTACAGAATTTAACTGCTTTAGGAATGATATATACCTAAATATATTTTTATGAATAAAATACATTTCTGAAAATAAAAATACTTACATTTTGTTGTAGTCTGCTAGGGAAGTCTAGGCGTGCCTGTTTATAGTTGATAAGGTTCATAGAGGCAGGAGAACTCTGGCCTGTGAAATGTTCCTCCTCCTGCAATATGTGGGAAATCAGCAACACTTCCAGTGTCTATGCTGACTCCATATGCAGGAAGTGAGTTCAGCTGCAGCTGCTGATTTGCCACATGGAGCACCTGGAGCTGCAGATGGACTCACTATGGATAATCCATGAGGCTGAGAATGTCGTGGATAGTACGTTTAGTGAGCAGGTCACATCACCAGTAAGGGCTACATAGACAGAGAAGAATTGGGTGACCACAGGAAGATGAATAGTGTGCGCAGGCAGTGCAGGAGTCCCCTGTGGCCAATCTTTACTCTCAGGCAGCAAAACTGTTTTGGATACCATTGGAGGACAATGGCCTCTCAAGGAAAGCAGCAGCAGCCAGTTTGGTGACATGATGATTGGTACTGTTGTACAACAGGGAGCAGGCACAGGATATTTCAAAAGGGAAGGGTGAGCAGCCAGAGATTGTGGTCCATAATGGTATTGACAACAAAAACAGGAAGAGAGACAAGATCCTAAAAAGGGAATTCAGGAAGTTAGACAGGAGGTGAAAAGCAAGACTATAGAGTTGTAATCTCAAAATTACTTCCAATGCCACTTGCCAGTGAGGCAACAAATAGGATGACAGTAGTTAAATACATGGCTCAAGAGCTGGTGTAGGAAAAAAGGCTTCAGATATGTGGATCATTGGCATATCTTCCAGAGCAAGCGGAACCTGTACAGGAAGAACATGTTGCACCTGAACTGAAGGAACACCAATATCCTGGCATGAAGGTTTGCTAGTGCCACTTGGAAAGGTTTAAACTAGTGTGGGCAGAGCTGTAGGTCAGCAAGGAAGAGTCCGAGACTAAGGCCAATAAGACTAAGAGGAAGAACAGGTAGGGAGAGGTCAGTGAATACGGCAAGACTCATAGTCTGAAATTTAAGTGTTTCAAATGAGATAGAGAGGGATGCAAAAGAGAAGGGTTAGTTACATTACTGATGAGGGAGAATATCACAGCTGTACAGAGGGAGGACACCTTAGAGGTGTCATCCAGGGAAGTTATATGGGTAGAGCTCAGCAATAAGAAGGGTGCAGTCATTTTGAAGAGGTTGTAGTGCGGGCCTCCCAACAGCCAGTGGGAGATGGAGGAACAGATATGTGGACAAATTATGGAAAAATGTAAAAACAACAGGGTTTTTGTGATGGCTGATTTTTAACTTTCCCTATAGTGACAGGGAGTTGCTTAGTGCCAGGGGCTTGGATGGAGGTGAATTTGATGGTGAGTTCAGGACAATTTTTTGAAGCAATATGTAAATAGTCCAACTAAGGAAGGGGCACAGTAGACCTGGTTTTGGGGAATGAGCTGGCCAGGTGATCAAAATTTAAGGAACATTCAGGAACAGTGACCATAATTCTGTAAGCTTTAAATTATTTATGGATAAGGACAAGAGTAGCCCTTGGGTATTAAATTTGGGGAAGTCTAACCACCACAATAATAGGTGGTAACAGGGGAATGTAGATTGACAGCAGCTGTTTGAGGGTAAACCCACATCCAGCATGTGGGAATCTTTTAAAAGCCAACCTGTTCCTATGAAAGTGAAGGATAAGGATGACAAAATTCAGGAATCTTGGATGACAAGAAAAATTGAAAGCTTAGACAAAAAGAAAAAGGAGACAGATGTGAGGTTTAGGAAACTGAAGACAGACAGAGCTCGAAGACTATAAAGAAAGCAAGAAAGCACTTGAACAAGAAATTAAGAGGGCTAAAAGGGGCCTTGAAATGTCTGAGGCAAACAGGATTAAGAAAAATCCAAAGGCATTTTATATAAATATATACATATATAAGGAGAAGAGGGTCACGAGGGAAAGGGTAAGTCCACCCAAGGACAAAGAAGGAATTTGTGTGTGGAGCTGGATGAAGGGAGCGAGATCCTTAACAATTACTTTGTAGCAATACGCACAAAGGAGAAGGACATGGTGGGTGGTGAGTCTCAGGAGAGGTATGTTGATATTCTAGGACATGTCAATATTAAAAAAAGATATTTTGAAAAGCATTAAGATAGACAAGTGCCCAAGATCTGAGGGGTCTTTGCGTTCTCTGAAGAATAGCCAACATTGCTCCTTTGCTTAAGAAGGGGAAGAGGGATGGTCTGGGAAATTACAGGCTGGTGAGACATATATTTATGGCACAGAAATTACTGGAGAAGATTCTTAGGGATAGGATTTACTCATATTTGGAAAGAAGTTGGACTTATTAGCATTAGGCAACATGGCTTTGTGAAGAGGAGGTATTGTCTCACAAATGTGAATGAGATTTTTTTAGGAAGTGACAACTTGATCTATGAGGGCAAGGTGGTAGATATTGTCCATGTGGAATTTAACGAGGCCTTTGACAAGGTCCCTCATGGCAGGCTGATACAAAATGTGAAGTCACATGAGAACCGCGGTGAGCTGGTAAGATGGATAAAGGACTGACTTAGTCACAGAAGACAGAAAATAATGGTGGAAGGGTGAATTACAGCTTGGAGATCTGTAAACACTGGTATTTTACAGTGAACAGTGTTGAGACCCTATCCTTTGTACTATACATAAATGATTGGGAGGAGAATGTAGTGTTATTGACCAGACCAAACACTCCCCCTCCCCACCCCCTCAAAATATATCAAGGAGATAGCCTAGACCCTAAGTTTTTATTTTATTTAAAGGCAAGTGTAAGATGCCATATTCCAGACGTTATTCAATTGGTCCTACCACTGGGCTTTAAGCAAAATACACTTTATTCTTATAATTAAAATACAAAAAAATGGATTGGCATAATTTTAACTCTAGTGAAATATTTAACAAAATATTATATTATTCACCTACTAATCATCAACTGTTCCAATACAGTAGCATCCCATAAACATACCCTTGGCAAAGGCATATTCAGAGTTGAAAAATGTTGTGCTGGAAAATCACAGCAGGCCAGGCAGCATCCGAAGAGCAGGAGAATTGACTTTTCGGGCATTAGCCCTTCTTCAGGAATCATATTCAGCAAAACAGATTTCCTCATGTGCTATCTCCTTTCCAGTCCAGGAGAAAAGAACACTGAAAGAAACAATCTAGCAGCAGAGAAAGAGCTCAAGTATTTTGCTGCAGCAGAGAGAGAGCTGTATCTATCAGGTTCAATAGCAACCCCAAAGCCCAACTGAAAGCAAAACTAAAACCTTGTGTGTGTGTGAGTCTGACTCAATCCACGCATTTTTCTTTTGTCTAATTTGAAAAAAAACACTTAGGGAGCCCAAAAATATTTACCCATTGCTTCTGAAACAGACATTCCACCACCAGTACGGCAAAACCTCTCTGCAAGAGAAACAATACAGAACAAACATCTCATAAATGTACTCTATCAATAATGTAGGTGGCCTGATTAATATTTTTTCAGATGACACAAAGGTTGGGGGAGATCCAGATAGTGAAGAGGACTGGCAGGTGATACAGCAGCATATAGATAGGCTAGAGACTTGAGCAGAGAAATGGCAGATGAATGTAAGTTTGCTCGCTAAGCTGGAAGGCTCATTTTCAGATGTTTTGTCACCATAGTAGGTAACATCATCAGTGAGTTGTTGGTGAAGCACTGGTGGTATGATCTGCATTTTATTCATGCATTTAAGTTCCCTTGGGTCGGTGATGTCATTTCCTTTGGAGATGTCATTTCCTGTTGTTTTTCTCAGAGGGTGGTAAATGGGATCCAAGTCAATGTGTTTGTTGATAGAGTTCTGGTTGGAGTGCCATGCTTCTAAGAATTCACCCACAAAGGAGCTGCATTAGAACACTATTTCAATGAGTCACCACACATTGCAGCATAGAGGAACTATGAAGAGCAGAGGAAAATCACCTATACAGTGTATTCAAAAAGAATGGGTACCCAATGAACACAGTCTGCTGATTTCTCAGCAACAAACCCAAACAAGCAGACAAAATGCATCCAGAAGCCCTAGATACTCTCCCAGAAATGACTGCCAGACTACTCAGACCTCTTGGCATCATGGTAGCCCACAAACTCACCAACTCACTAAAACAGCAGCAAATGAACTTGGAAGACCTTATACAGACAACAAGGAAAACTAATGTCATTTACAAAATACTGTGCAAGGACTGTAACAAACACTACATCGGACAAACAGGCAGAAAACTAGCCATCAAGATACATGAACATCAACTAGCTGCAAAAAGACATGACCCACTCTCACTAGTATCTTTACATACAGATGAAGAGAGACACCACTTTGACTGGGCCAATACATCCAACCTAGGACAAACCAAACAGAGACATGTGTGAAAATTCCTAGAAGCATGGCACTCCAACTGGAACTCTATCAACAAACACATTGACTTGGATCCCATTTACCACCCCCTGAGAAAAAGAACAGGAAATGACTTCATCACAGGAAATGACATCACCAATCCAAGGAAACTTAAAAGCAGGCCATACCACTAGTGCTTCACTGGAGGCTCATTGATGATGTTACCTATTATGGTGACGTAACGTCTGAAAATGAACCTCCCAGCTCAGTGAGCAAACTTACATCGAGAACCTCAACCTGAGCTACAAATCTTCTCAAAACTCACTAATGACTGATGGAGTTTAATCTGGATAATTGCAAAGTGTCGCATATTGGGAGATCTAATGCAGGAGGGAAGTATACTGTAAATGGCAGAACTCTTAGTAGCTTTAGCATACAGAGGTATCTAAGTGTACAGTCCTACAGTTCCCTAAAAGTGGCAACACAAGGAGATAAGGCAGGCAAGAAGGCAGATAGCATATTTGCCTTCATTGGTCAGAGCATAGAATATTAAAAATTGGCAAGTTATGTTGCAGTTGTATAGAACCTTAGTTAGGATACATTTGGAATATTATACACAGTTGTGGTTGCCAGAAGGATATGGAGGCTTTGGAGAGGGTACAGGAACAGTTTACCAGGAGGTTGCCTGGTTTGGAGGGTATTAGATATAAGGAGAATTTGAACATTGCAGGATGAGTGGTAACCTGATAGAAGCTTCCAAAATTATGAGAGGCATGGATAGAATGGAAAGTCAGAGCCTTTTTCCCAGGGTAGAAATGCCAATTACTAGGCAAAATATGTAAGGTAAAAGGTGAACGTTTAAATGGGATGTAAGAGGCAGGTTTTGTACATAGAGGATGGTAATTTACTGTGGAAAAGAACATGGAGGATATAGAAGGTAGGGAAACAGATGATGACATCTTGAAAAATGTCCATATTACAGAGGAGGAAATGCTGGATGTCTTGAAATGCATGAAGGTGGATAAATCCCCAGGACCTGATCAGGTGTACTCTAGAACTCTGTGGGAAGCTGGAGAAGTGATTGCTGGGCCTCTTACTGAGATATTTGTATCATTGATAGTCACAGGTGAGGTGCCGGAATTCTGGAGGTTGGCTAACGTGGTGCCACTGTTTAAGAAAGGTGGTAAGGACAAGCCAGGGAACTATAGACCAGTGAGCCTGACGTTGGTGGTGGGCAAGTTGTTGGAGGGAATCCTGAGGTACAGGATATACATGTATTTGGAAAGGTAAGGACTGATTAGTGATAATCATAGACTCATAGAGATGTACAACATGGAAACAGACCCTTCAGTCCAACCTATCTTCGCCAAACAGATATCCCACCTCAATCTAGTCCCACCTGCCAGCACCTGGCCCATATCCCTCCAAACCCTTCCTATTCATATACCCATCCAAATGCCGCTTAAATGTTGCAATTGTACCAGCCTCCACCACTTCCTCTGGCAGCTCATTCCATACATGTACCACCCTCTGCATGAAAAAGTTGCCCTTAGGTCTCTTTTCTATCTTTCTGCTCTGACCCTAAACCTATGCCCTCTAGTTCTGGACTCCCCAACCCCAGGGAAAAGACTTTGTCTATTTATCCTACCCATGCCCCTCACAATTTTATAAACCTCTATAAGGTCACCCGTCAGCCTCCGATGCTCCAGGGAAAACAGCCCCAGCCTGTTCAGCCTCGCCCGATAGCTCAAATCCTCCAAACCTGGCAACATCCTTGTAAATCTTTTCTGAACCCTTTCAAGTTTCACAACACCTTTCTGATAGGAAGGAAACCAGAATTGCATGCAATATTCTAACAGTGGCCTAACCAATGTCCTGTACAGCCATAACATGACCTCCCAACTCCTGCACTCAATACTCTGACCAATAAATGAAAGCATACCAAACGCCTTCTTCACTATCCTATCCACCTGTGACTCTACTTTCAAGGAGCTATGATCCTGCACTCCAAGGTCTCTTTGTTCAACAACACTCCCTAGGACCTTAACATTAACTGTATAATTCCTGCTAGGATTTGCTTTCACAAAATGCAGCACCTCACATTTATCTGAATTAAACTCCATCTGCCACTTCTCGGCCCATTGGCCCATCTGGTCAAGATCCTGTTGTAATCTGACATAACCCTCTTCGCTGTCCACAACACCTCCAATTTTGGTGTCATCTGCAAACTTACTAACTGTACCTCTTATGCTCACATCCAAATCATTTATGAAAATGACAAAAGGTAGAGGACCCAGCACCGATCCTTGTGGCACTCCACTGGTCACAGGCCTCCAGTCTGATAAACAACCCTCCACCACCACCCTCTGTCTTCTACCTTTGAGCCAGTTCTGTATCCAAATGGCTAGTTCTCCCTGTATTCCATGAGATATAACCTTGCTAATCAGTCTCCCATGGGGAACCTTGTCGAACGCCTTACTGAAGTCCATATAGATCACATCTACAGCTCTGCCCTCATCAATCATCTTTGTTACTTCTTCAAAAAACTCAATCATATTTGTGAGACATGATTTCCCATGCACAAAGCCATGTTGACTATCCCGAATCAGTCCTTGCCTTTCCAAATACACGTACGTCCTGTCCCTCAGGATCCCCTCCAATAACATGCCAACCACTAAGGTCAAAACAGGGTAAAAACAATGACTGCGGATGCTGGAAACCAGATTCTGGATTAGTGGTGTTGGAAGAGCACAGCAGTTCAGGCAGCATTCAAGGAGCAGCGAAATCGACGTTTCGGGCAAAAGCCCTTCACCAGGAACCGAGGTCGGGCTCACCAGTCTATAGTTCCCTGGCTTGTCTTTACTGCCCGTCTTAAACAGCGGCATCACGTTTGCCAACCTCCAGTCTTCTGGCACCTCACCTGTGACTATCGATGATACAAATATCTCAGCAAGAGGCTAAGCAATCACTTCTCCTGCATTCCACAGAGTTCAAGGGTACACCTGATCAGGTCCTGGGGATTTATCCACCTTTAACCATTTCAAGACAGCCAGCACTTCCTCCTCTGTAATCTGGACATTGTGCAAGATGTTATCATCTATTTCCCTACAGCCTATATCTTCCATATCCTTTTCCACAGTAAATACCGATGCAAAATATTCATTTAGTATCTCCCCCATTTTCTGTGGCTCCACACAAAGGCTGCCTTGCTGATCTTTGAGGTGCCCTATTCTTTCCATAGTTAGCCTTTTGTCCTTAATATATTTGTAAAAACCCTTTGGATTCTCCTTAATTCTATTTGCCAACGCTATCTCATGTCCCCTTTTTGCCCTCCTGATTTCCCTCTTAAGTATACTCCTACTTCCTTTATACTCTTCTAAGGATTCACTCGATCTATCCTGTCTATACCTGACATATGCTTCCTTCTTTTTCTTAACCAAACCCTCAATTTCTTTAGTCATCCAGCATTCCCAAAGCTATCAGCCTTCCCTTTCATGTCTCACAAACTTGATTGTGTTTTTGAGGAAGTAACAAAGAGGATTGATGAGGGCAGAGCAGTAGATGTGATCTATATGGACTTCAGTAAGGCATTCGCCAAGGTTCCCATGGGAGACTGTTTAGCAAGGTTAGATCTCATGGAATACAGGGAGAACTAGCCATTTGGATATAGAACTGGCTCAAAGGAAGAAGACAGAGGGTGGTGGTGGCGGAGAGTTGTTTTTCAGACTGGAGGCCTGTGACCAGTGGAGTGCCACAAGGATCGATGCTGGGTCCACTACTTTTTGTCATCTACATAAATGATTTGGATGTGAGCATAAGAGGTATGGTTAGGAAGTTTGCAGATGACACCAAAATTGGAGGTGTAGTGGACAGCGAAGAAGATTACCTCAGATTACAACAGGATCTGGACCAGATGGGCCAATGGGCTGAGAAGTGGCAGATGGAGTTTAATTCAGATAAATGCGAGGTGCTGCTTTTTGGGAAAGCAAATCTTACCAGGACTTATACAGTTGATGGTAAGGTCCTAGGGAGTGTTGCTGAAGAAAGAGACCTTGGAATGCAGGTTCATAGCTCCTTGAAAGTGGAGTCACAGGTAGACAGGATAGTGAAGAAGGCGTTTAGTATGCTTTCCTTTTTTGGTCAGAGTATTGAGTACAGGAATTGGGAATCATGTTGTGATTGTACAGGACATTGGTTAGGCCACTGTTGGAATATTACGTGCAATTCTGGTCTCCTTCCTATCAGAAAGATGTTGTGAAACTTGAAAGGGTTCAGAAAAGATTTACAAGGAAGTTGCCAGGGTTGGAGGATTTGAGCAATCGGGAGAGGTTGAACAGGCTGATGCTGTTTTTCCCTGGAGCATCGGAGGCTAAGGGGTGACCTTATAGAGGTTTATAAAATCATGAGGGGCGTGGATAGGATAAAAAGGCAAAGTCTTTTTCCTGGAATCGGGGAGTCCAGAACTAGAGAGCATAGGTTTAGGGTGAGAGGGGAAAGATGTACAAAGAAGAACAAAGAACAAAGAAAATTGACAGCCCAGGAATAGGCCCTTCAGCCCTCCAAGCTTGAGCTGATCCAAATGTACTGTCTAACCCTGTTAGTCAATTCCTAAACATTTGTATCCCTCTGCTCCCCACCTACTCATGCATCTGTCCAGGTGCATCTCAAATGAATCTACCATGCCTGCCTCTACCACCTCTGCTGGCAACGTATTCCTGACACCCACCACCCTCTATGTGAAGTACTTGCTGTGTATATCCCCCTTAAACTTTCTCGCCCTTGAAAGCGTGACCTTTCATTGTTGAATCCTTCACCCTGGAAAAAAGCTTGTCTCTATCCACCTTGTCTATACCCTTCATGATTTTGTAAACCTGAATCAGGTCCCCTCTCAATCTTCTTTTTTTCTAATGAAAACAAACCTAACCTACTCAACCTCTCTTCATAGCTAGCACCTTCCATACCGGGCAACATCCTCGTAAACCTTCTCTACACCCTCTCCAAAGCTTCCACATCTTTTTGGTAATGTGGTGACCAGAACTGTACACAGTATTTTACATGTGGCCGAACCAATGTCTTGTACAATTTTAACATGACTTGCCAGCTCTTATACTCAATACCCTATTCAATGAAGGCAAGCATACTATATGCCTTCTTGACCACCCAATCCACCTGTGCAGCAACCTTCAGGGTACAATGGACCTGCACTCCCAGATCTCTCTGCCCATCAACTTTTCTCAAGGCTCTTCCACTCATTGTATAATTTGCTCTCAAATTAGTCTTGCCTAAATGCATCACCCTACATTTGTCTGGATTGAAATCTATCTGCCATTTTTCCTCCCAATTCTCCAGTCTATCTATATCTCCTGTATTCTCTGACAGTCCCCTATGCTTTCTGCTAGTCCACTAATTTTCGTGTCTTCATGTAAAAGAGACCTAAGGGGCAACTTTTTCACGCAGAGGGTAGTACGTGTATGGAATGAGCTGCCAGAGGAAGTGGTGGAGGCTGATACAATTGCAACATTTAAAAGGCATTTGGATGGGCATATGAATAGGAAGGGTTTGGAGGGATATGGGCTGGGTGCTGGCAGGTGGGACTAGATTGGGTTGGGATATCTGGTCGGCATGGACAGGTTGGACTGAAGGGTCTGTTTCCATGCTGTACGTCTCTATGACTCTATAAGTGCCTGGAATGTGTTGCCAGAGGAGGTGGTGGGGACAAATACTATAGCAATGCTTAAGAGGCATCTTGATAGATATTTGAATAGGCAGGGAATAGAGGAAAGAGGTTTTTAGTTTTGAGAGGCATCAGGTGGCAGCTCAGTCCTGGTGGGCCAAAGCCTTTTCCTGTGCTAGGCTGTTCTTTGTTTTTTTATTCACCAAGTATTCACTGGAAAAGAATTAGTGAACCTGGTAATAACAATGGCCTTTATAGAAAATTTTTAAAAATAGCCATTCATAACTTTTTAAAGAAATATTGCTCTTCCTACTACCAATCAAAAAGACCCTTAAAGTATCAACAACAGAAACTATAAAGATTTGAGCTCTTCTTCTTGTATTCATAAACCTTGAGTAATCAACAGAATAGATTTAAGATAAAAATCTTAAACTGTCAATCAAGCGATATTTTCTTTTCTCCACATCTGTTTCAACAAGCTAATGGAAATCTGGGATTATTATACATTCTACTTTCATCTCCCGCATCTGCCAAAGTTAGGTGACAGGAGGCTTGGAGTTAGTTGCAGAATGATTTTCAGACCAGCATTTTAAAATTCTGCAGCATGTCCCTGACTAGAGTCATGGAATCATAGAAATGTAAAGCATAGAAACAGACCCTTCAGTCCAACTCATCCCTGTTGACCAGATATCCCAACCCAATCTAGTCGCACCTGCCAGCACCCGGCCCATGTCCCTCCAACCCCTTCCTATTCATATACCCACCCAGATGCCTTTTAAATGCTGCAATTGTACCAGCGTCCACCACTTCCCCTGACAGCTCATTCCATACACACACCACCCTCGCATGAGTCAGTTACCCATTAGGTCCCTTTTATATTTTTTCTCTCTCACCCTAAATCTAGACCCTCTAGTTTTGGACTCTCCCAGCCAGGGAAAAGACCTTGTCTGTTTATCCTGTCCATGCCCCTAATGATTTTATAAACCTCTATAAGGTCAACCCTCAGCCTCCGACGCTCCAGAGAAAACAGCCCTAATCTATTCAGCCTCAAATAGCTGGGAATATCTTTGCAAATCTTTTCTGAACCCTTCCAAGTTTTACAATATCCTTCTAATAGGAAGAAAACCAAACTGCACACAATATTCCAAAAGTGGCATAACCAATGTCCTGTACAGTCGCAGCATGACCTCCCTAACTCCTGTACGCAATACTCTGACTAATAAAAGAAAGCATACCAAACGCGTTCTTCACTAACCTATCTTCCTGCGACTTCACTTTCAAGGAGCTATGAACCTGCACTCCAAGGTCTCTTTGTTCAGCAACACTCCCCAGGACCTTACCATTAAGTGTGTAAGTCCTGCTAAGATTTGCTTTTCCAAAAAGCAGCACCTCGCATTTATCTAAATGAAGCTCCATCTGCCACTCTTCAGCCCATTGGCCCATCTGATCAAGATCCTGTTGTAATCAGATGTAACCGTGCTGGGACCAGAGTCCAAGCGAATCACATAACTACGGCTGTAGACAGGGCTTTAAACTAAATGGGGGGGGGAGTTCAGTTACAGTGGAAGTTAGAAAACTAGAATTATAGGAGCACAGACAAATTATAGGAATTATAATTATAGGAATTATAGGAATTATAGGATTATAGGAACTCAGCACAGACAAATCTACGACAGAGTGTATATGGAAAGGGTTAGCAATCAAACTTCAAGCACATCGGACAAATGAATGACAATGAAAAGAGGAATGGTCAATACAGGACTGAAGGTGTTATATCTGAATGTATGTAGTATAGGGAATAGGATAAATGAGCTTGTGGCACAGATTGAAATTGGTAGGTATAACGTGGTGGACATGACAGAGACATGGCTGCAAGGGAGCTAACTATTCAAGGATATACATCCTTTCAAAAAGATAGGTAGGTGGGCAGAGGGGATGGGGTTGACTTATTAATAAGAAATTAAATCAAATTAATAGTAAGAAATGAAGTAGGGTCAGATGGTATAGAATGTATGTGGGTAAAATTGAGGGATAAAAAAATAGGTGGAGTTATGTAGAAGCCTCAAATATTAGTCAGGAGCTGGGGCGCAAGATACACCAGGAGAGGGAAAAGATGTGTAGGAAAGGCAAAGTTACAGTAATCATAGAACATAGAACATTATAGCGCAGCACAGGCCCTTTAGCCTTCAATGTTGCGCCGACCTGTGGAAAAAATCTGAAGCCTCTCTATTTTACACTATTCCATTTTCATCCATATGTTTATCCAATGATCATTTAAATGCCCTTAAAGTTGGCGAGTCTATTACAGTTGCAGGCAGAGCGTTCAATGCCCCTACTATTCTTTGAGTAAAGAGACCACCTCTGACATCTGTCCAATATCTATCACCCCTCAATCCCTTGTGCTAGCTATCACTATTCAAGGAAAAAGGGTCTCACTGTCCATCCTGTCTAGACCTCTGATTATCTTATATATCTCAATTAGGTCACCTCTCAACCTTCTTCTCTCTAATGAAAACAGCCTCAAATCCCTCAGGCTTTCCTCATAAGACCTTCCTTCCATACCAGACAACATCCTAGTAAATCGCCTCTGAACCCTTTCCAAAGCTTCCACATCGTTCCATAATGCAATGACCAGAATTGAGGGGTGTGTAGGTTAGGTTATTTTATTTTACATTAGGGTTAATCCTTGGCACAACATGGTGGGCTGAAGGGCCTGTTCTGTGCTGTACTTTTCTATGTTCTATGAAACTTTTCCAAAGCTCCCACATCCTTCCCATAATGCGGTGACCAGAACTGTATGCAATATTCCAAGTGTGGCCGCACCAGTTTTGTACAGCTACAATATGACCTTGTGGCTCTAAAACTTAATCCCTCTACCAATAAAAGCTAACACACCAGATGCCTTCTTAACAACCATTCCAGCCTGGGTGGCAACTTTCAGGGATTTATGTACATGAACACCAAGATCTCTCTGCTCATCTACACTGCCAAGAATCTTACCATTAGCCCAGTACTCTTTATTCCTGTTGCTCCTTCCAAAGTGAATCGCCTCACACTTTTCCACATTAAACTCCATTTGCCACCTCTCAGCCCAGCACTGCAGCTTATCATGAGGGATTTCAATATGCAGGTGAACTGGGAAAATCAGGTTAGTAGTGGATTGCAAGAAAAGAAATTTGTGGAATGTCTACAAGATGGCTTTGTGAAGCAGTTTGTGGTGGAGCCCACTAGGGAACAGGCAATACTGGATTTAGTGTTGTTCAATGATGCAGACTTGATAAGAAACCTTGAGGTGAAGGAATCCTGAGGAGGCAGTGATCAAAATATGATTTAATTTACTCTGCAATTTGAGAGGGAGAAGATAGAATCAGAGGTAACAGCATTACAGCTGAATAAAGGTAACTACAGAGGCATGAGGGAGGAGCTAGGCAGAATTGACTGGGAGAGGAGCCCAGCAGGAAGAACAGTGGAACAGCAATGGCAGGAGTTTCTGGGAGTAATTCAGGAGACACAGCTGAGATTCATCCCAAGGAAAAAGAAGTATGGTACAGGGAGGATGAGGCAACCATAGCTGACTAGGGAGGTCAGGGATAGTATAAAAGCAACAGAGACATCATATAATGTGGCAAAGGGCAGTGGGAAACCAGAGGATTGGGAAGCTTACAAAGACCAACAGATGGCAACAAAGAAAGAAATGAGAAGAGATAAGATTAAATATGTGGATAAGCTAGCCAGTAACATAAAGGAAGACTGTAAGAGTTTCCTTAGGCATATAAAGGGCAAAAGACAGGCAAAAGTAGACACTGAGCTGCTGGAAAATGACACTGGAGAGATGGTAGTGGGGAACAAGGAAATGGCTGAGGAACTGAATAATTACTTAGCATCGGTCTTCATGACGAAATACATGAGTAATATCCCAAAAATTCTGAAGAGTAGAGGGGCACAGCTGAGTATGGTGGCCATCAACAAAGAGAAAGTGCTACAAAATCTGAATGGCCTAAAAGTGAATAATTCACCTGGACCTGATGGTCTACACCCCAGAGTACTAAGGGAAATAGCTAAAGAAATAGTGGAGGATTTGTGGTGATCCTTCAGGAATCGCAAGAATCAGGGAGGCTCCCAGAGGACTGGATAATCACTAACGTGACAGGCCCATTTAAACATGGAGTAAAGCAAAGTACGGAAAAATACAGATCAACTAGCCTAACCTCAGTCATGGGTAAGATCCTGGAATCCATTGTGAAGGATGAGATTTCTGAATTCTTGGAAGTATATGGTAAAATAGCGCAAAATCAGTATGGTTTTGTCAAGGGGAGGTCACATCTGACAAATCTGCTAGAATTCTTTGAGGAAGTAATGAGCAAGTTAGACCAAGAAGAGGCAATGAATGTTATCTTCCTGGACTTCAAGAAGCCCTTTGATAAGATACCACGCAGGAGGCTACTGAGTAAGATAAGGACTCATGGTGTTAGTGGCAAGGTGCTACCATGGATAGAAGCCTGGCGTCTGACAGAAAGCAGAGAATGGGGATAAAAAGGTCCTTCTCAGGATGCCAGCCGGTGACAAGTGGTCTTCCGCACGGCTCAGTGTTGGGACCACAATTTTTCACTTCATACATTAACGATCTGAGGGCTTTCTGGCTAAGTTTGAAGATGATGCAAAGATAGGTAGAGGGACAAATAGTATTGAGGAGACAAGGAGGCTGCAGAAGAATTTGGAGAGGCTAGCAAAGTGGGCAAAGAAGTAGCAGATGAAATACAACGTGGGAAAGTGTGATGTCATGCACCTTAGTAGAAGAATAAAAGCATGCACTATTTTCTCAATAGGGAGAAAATTTTGAAGTCTGAAGTGCAAAAGGGACTTGAGAGTTATAGTCAGGGATTCTCTCAAGATAAACTTGCAGGTTGAGTCAGTAGTTTGAAAGGCAAATACAATGATGGCATTTATTTTGAGAAGATTTGAATATAAAAGCAGTGATGTACTTCAGAGGCTCAATAAGGCTCTGGTCAGACCACATTTGGAGTATCGTGCACAGTTCAGGGCCCAAATCTCAGGAAGGACCTATTGGTCCTGGAGGGTGTTCAGATGAGCTTCATGAGAATGGTCCCAGGAATGAAAAGCTTAACGTATGAGGAATGTTTGAGAACTCTGGGTTCATATTTAATGGAGTTTAGAAGGATAAGATTAGATTATTTATAGTGTGGAAACAGGCCCTTTGGCCCAACAAGGCCACACCGACGCGTCCTCACCCAGACCCTTACACCTAACGCCATGGGCAATTTAGCCTTGGCCAATTCACCTAACCTGCACATGTTTGGACTGTGGGAGGAAACTGGAGCACCCAGAGGAAACCCACGCAGACACGGGGAGAATGTGCAAACTCCACATAGTCAGTCACCTGAGGTGGGAATTCAACCCGGGTCTCTGGCACTGTGAGACAGCAGTGCTAACCACTGTGCCACCGTGCCACCCAGGGGATGTGAGGAGATCTAGAGCCATTGAGTCATAGAGATGTACAATATGGAAACAGACCGTTCAGCCCAACCCGTCCATGCCGACCAGAAATCCCAACCCAATCTAATCCCACCTGCCAGCACCTGGCCCATATCCCTCCAAACCCTTCCTACTCATATACCATCCAAATGTCTCTTAAATGTTGCAATTGTACCAGCCTCCACCACTTCCTCTGGCAGCTCATTCCATACACATACCACACTTTGTGTGAAAATGTTGCCCCATAGGTCTCCTTTATATCTTTCCCCTCTCACCCTCTAGTTCTGGACTCCCCTACCCCAGGGAAAAGACTTTGTCTATTTACCCTATCCATGCCCCTCATAATTTTGTAAACCTCTATAAGGTCACTCCTTAGCCTCCGACGCTCCAGGGAACACAGCCCCAGCCTACTAAGCCTCTCCCTATAGCTCAAATCCTCCAACCCTGGCAACATCCTTGTAAATCTTTCCTGAACCCTTTCAAGTTTCACAACATCTTTCTGATAGGATGAATACCAGAATTGCATGCAATATTCTAACAGTGGCCTAACCATTGTCCTGTACAGCCGTAACATGACCTCCCAACTCCTGCACTCAATACTCTGACCAATAAATGAAAGCATACCAAACGCCTTCTTCACTATCCAATCCACCTGGGACTCTACTTTCAAGGAGCTATGATCCTGCACTCCAAGGTCTCTTTGTTCAGCAACACTCCCTAGGACTTTACCATTAAGTGTATAAGTCCTTCTAAGATTTGCTTTCCCAAAATGCGGCACCTCGCATTTATCTGAATTAAACTCCATCTGCCAATTCTCGGCCCATTGGCTCATCTGATTAAGATCCTGTTATAATCTGAGGTAACCCTCTTTGCTGTCCACTACACCTCCAATTTTGGTGTCATCTGCAAACTTACCAACTGTACCTCTTATGCTCGCATCCAAATCATTTATATGAATGACAAAAAATAGAGGACCCAGCACCGATCCTTGTGGCACTCCACTGGTTACAGGCCTCCAGTCTGAAAAATAACCCTACACCACCACCCTTTGTCTTCTACCTTTGAGCCAGTTCTGTATCCAAATGGCTAGTTCTCCCTGTATTCCGTGAGATCTAACCTTGCTAATCAGTCTCCCATGGGGAACCTTGTCAAACACATTACTGAAGTCCATATAGATCACATCTACTGCTCTGCCCTCATCAATCCTCTTTGTTACTACCTCAAAAAGCTCAATCAAGTTTGTGAAACATGAGTTCCCACGCACAAAGCCATGTTGACTACCCCTAATCAGTCCTTGCCTTTCCAAATACATGTACATCCTGTCCATCAGGATTCCCTCCAACAACTTGCCCACTACCGACATCAGGTTCACTGGTCTATAGTTCCCTGGCTTGTCCTTACCACCCTTCTTGAACAGTGGCACCACGTTAGCCAACATCAAGTCTTCCGGCACCTCACCTGTGACTATCGATGCTACAAATATCTCAGTAAGAGGCCCAGCAATCACTTCTCTAGCTTCCTACAGAGTTTGAGGGTACACCTGATCAGGTCCTGGAGACTTATCCACCTTTACCCATTTCAAGACATCCAGCACTTCCTCCTCTGTAATATGGACATTTTGCAAGATGTCACCATCTATTTCCCTACAGTCTATATCTCCCATATCCTTTTCCACAGTAAATACTAATGCAAAATGCTCATTTATTATCTCCCCCATTTTCAGCGGCTCCATACAAAGGCCGCTTGCTGATCTTTGAGGGGCCCTATTCTCTCCCTCGTTACCCTTTTGTCCATTATGTATTTGTAAAAACTCTTTGGATTCTCCCTAATTATATTTGCCAAAGCTATCTCATGTCCCCTTTTTGCCCTCCTGATTTCCCTCTTAAGTATACTCCTACTTCCTTTGTACTCTTCTAAGGATTCACTCGATCTATCCTGTCTATACCTTACATATGCTTCCTTTTTTTTATTAACCAAACCTTCAAATTCTTTAGTCATCCGGCATTTCCTATACCTACCAGCCTTCCCTTTCACCCTGACAGGAATATACTTTCTCTGGATTCTTGTTATCTCATTTCTGAAGGCTTCTCATTTTCCAGCCGTTCCTTTACCTGCAAACATCTGCCTCCAATCAGCTTTCGAAAGTTCTTGGCCTTTCTCCAATTTAGAAATTCAACTCTTAGATCTGGTCTATCCTTTTCCATCACTATTTTAAATCTAGTAGAATTATGGTCGCTGGCCCAAAGTGCTCCCCCACTGACACCTCAATCTACTGCCCTGCCTTATTTCCCAAGAGTAGGTCAAGTTTTGCACCTTCTCTAGTAGGTACATCCACATACTGAATCAGAAAATTGTCTTATACACACTTAACAAATTCCTGTCCACCTAAAGCCTTAACACTATGGCAGTCCCAGTCTTACTTTTGGAATGTTAAAATCCCCTACCATAACCACCCTATTATTCTTACAGATAGCTGAGATCTCCTCACAAGTTTGTTTCTCAATTTCTCTCTGACTATTAGGGGGTCTATAATACAATCCCAATAAGGTCATCATCCCTTTCTTATTTCTCAGTTCCACCCAAATAACTTCCCTTGATGTATTCCCGGGAATATCCTCCCTCAGCACAGCTGTAATGCTATCCCTTATCAAAAATGCCACTCCCCCTCCTCTCTTGCCTCCCTTTCTATCCTTTCTGTCTCCTGGAACATCAAGCTACCAGTCCTGCCCATCCTTGACCCATGTTTCTGTAATTGCTATGATATCCCAGCACCATGTTCCTAACCATGCCCTGAGTTCATCTGCCTTCCCTGTTAGGCCCCTTGCATGGAAATAAATGCAGTTTAATTTATTAGTCCTACCTTGTCCCTGCTAGACCTAACTGTTTGACTCGCTTCTGTTCTCAACTGTACCAGTCACAGATTGATCTCTTTCCTCACTATCTCCCTGGGTCCCAACCCCCCCCCCCCTTTCCCCAACCTTACTCATTTAAATCCTCCCAAGCAGCTCTAGCAAATTTCCCTGCCAGTATATTAGTTCCCTTCCAATTTAGGTGCAATCCGTCCTTCTTGTACAGGTGATTTCTACCACAAAAGAGATTCCAATGATCCAAAAATGTGAATCCTTCTCCCATACACCAGCTCCTCAGCCATACATTCATCTGCTCTATCCTCCTATTCCTGCCCTCACTAGCTTGTAGCACTGGGAGTAATCCAGATATTACTACTGTTGAGGACCTCTAATTGAAACATACACAATGGCCTGGACAGGGTAGATGTTGAGAAGATGTTTCTATTGGTAGAGAGACTAGGACCTGAGGACACAGCCTTGGGTAAAGGGAAGACCTTTTAGAATGGAGATAAGGAGAAACTTCTTCAGCCAGAGAGTGGTGAATCTGTGCAATTCATTGCCACAGAAGGCTGTGGAGGCTAGGTCATTGAGTATATTTAAGACTGAGATAGACAGATTCTTGAGTATCAAGGAAACAGGGGTTACAGGGAAAAAGTGGAAGAATGAGTTGAGAAACTTATCAGCCATGATTGAATGGCGAAGCAGATTTGATGGGGTGAATGGTCTAGTTTCTGCTTCTATGTCTTATGGTCTTATGACCTCCTTTTAAAATTTCTGCCTAACTTCCTATATTCTCCCTTCAAAATCTTATCCTTTTCCCTTCCTATGTCCTTAGTTCCAATGTGTGCAATGACCTCCTGCTGGTACCTTTCCCCTTTGAGAATATTCCGCATCCTCTCCGAGATATCCTTAATCCTGGCACCAAGTATTCAACGCACCATTCTGATTCCTTGCTGTTCGCCACAGAATGTCTGTCTGTGCCTCTGACTAGGGAGTCTCCTATCACAATTGATTGCTTGGAACCTGATGTACCCCTCATTACATTAGAGCCGGTCTTGGTATCAGAAACTTGGCTATTTGTGCTACATTCCCCTGAGAGTCCATTACCCTCTACATTTTCCAAAACAACATACTTGTTTGAGGTGGGGATAGCCACAGGAGACTCCTGCACTACCTGCCTCCTTCTCCTACCTTTCATGGAGGTAACCCACTTCCGTGATGTCTGTGATTTTTTCCACTTCCTATAACTGCCACTCAACACACTCCCTAGCACCTGTAAATTCCTCATTGCCTCTAACTGCCACTTCAACTGACCCATATGATCTGATAGGGTTTGCAACCAAACACACTTCCTGCAGACATAATGATCCTGCAATAACATGGAAACTCTCCTTAATGTCACATGTCTAACAGGAAGAGCACCTCATTCTACTGAAGGCCATCTTTGCACCATAACAATCTATAGACCCAGAAAATAGCACAGACTTACTGCTCTAAAAAAACACTGCTCCAGGCTAACTTAGTACCTATGTTTTATATTTTTAAAATTTAATCAAAAGACAGATCTCAATAAAACATATAATCAAAAAAGAACATGCTCTACTTACTATGATAGATTTACTAAGTAAAGAGCAGCAAGATTACACTGAAAACTATGCACTTAGCTTCTCCTATGCTGTAAGCTCTCTCACACAGATTCCTCCAAGGTCAGCTGTGAATTTCACTGTTTGTTAATTTTTCTTACACGCACTCCGATGTCCAGAGATACTTGAACTCAAACAGCAAAGGCAGTGGCTGTGCAGATTCACTGCTGTGTCAGACAGCAGTGTAGGTTTCTTTCTTGTTTGATTCACTGACCATGTAGCCTCTGCTTTTTTCCTTCATCCTTGCTTACCTTTTCTGCTTTTCTATATTCTGAAGGATCACATTTTTATAATATAGCCATGTTCTCCTTTAGATTTCTTACAATCTCAACAGGAGTTTTATGAGATTTAATAAAAGGAAATGGCATGATTCATGTGCTAGTGTTAAATTTCTCTTTACTGGTGTAATCACCTGCAGAAACAAAGTAAATAAAGTTTCCAGAATTATTAAAAAACAAACATTGTTTACTTTGTTGCTAATGTGACATTAATGCTGCACCATATAGCATGGCACAGAAAACTATTCCTTACGTTTTGCTGGTATGTGGAGAATGTTTAGGAAATGTTTTGAAATAATATTCAAAAACCTTCCAGAAACATTGAGCAGAATGCAATATTGATAAAAATTTTACAATAAAACAATATTATTTGAAGATCATTGATAATATCCTACAGTTTACAATGACATGGAAAAGTCTTTAAGAACAAAATCTCAGTACACGTAGGAAAGGACTTAAGACTATAGGACCATAAGATATAGGAGCAGAATTATGTATTCGGCATTCAGGTTTGATCTGGCATTCGATCTTGGCCGACATGTTTCTCAACCCCATTCTCCTGCCTTCTCTATGCAACCCTTGATCCTTTTACGAATCAATAACCTACCCCTGACTTTAAATACACTCAATCACTTGGTCTCCACAGCCCTCTATGACAATGAGTTCCACAGATTCACCGCTCTCTGTCTGAAGAAATTCCTCAGCTCAGTTCTGAAGGGTCATCCTGAGGCTGTGCCTAATTTCTCTTACAACTGGAAACACCTTCTCCTGGTCCACTTTATCCAGGCCTCTTAGTATTCTGTAAGTTGCAGATGGATTTCCCGTCATTCTTCTAAACTCCATCGAGTTCAGACCTAGAGTCCTCAACGTTTCCTAATATGACAAGTCCTTCATCCCCAGGATATTTCTTGTAAATCTCCTCCAGACTCCCTCCAAAGCCAGCACATCCTTTCTTAGATATAGGGCCCGAAATGGCTTACAATATTTCAAATGCAGTCTGACCAGAGCCTTATACAGCCTCAGCAGTACATCCCTTCTCTTGCATTCTAGCTCGCTTGACATTGCATTTGCCTTCCCAACTGCCAACTGAACCTGCATGTTAACCATAAGAGAATCCTGAATTAGGCCTTCCGTGTCTCTTTGTGCTTCAGATTTGGGAGCCTTTCCCCATTTAAAAAATAACCTATGCCTCTATTCTTCCTACCAATGTGTATAACCTCACACTTGTAATCCATCTGCCACTTCTTTGCCCACTCTCCTGTTCTTTCCAAGTCCTTTTGCAGTCTTCCCAATTCCTCAACACTACTTATCCCTCCACCTATTATTGTGTCATCTGAAAACTTAGCAACAATGCCCTCTGTTCCTTCGTCCAGATTGTTAATGTGTAGTATAACGTGAATAGTTATGTGCCCAACACTGACCCCATGGAACTCCACTAGTCAACAGCTACCATCCTGAAAAAAATCCCTTTATTCCTCCTTTCTGCCTTCTGCCAGTCAGCCAATACTCTATCCATGTCAGTACCTTGCCACTAACTCTGTGGACTCTTGTCTTATAGCAGCCTCCTGTGTGACAACTTGTCAAAGGTCTTGTGTAAATCCAAATAATTCACATCCATTGGCTCTCCTTTGTCTAACTTGCTCGTTACCTCCTAAAAAAATTCTAACAGATTTGTCAGGCATGACCTCCTTTGATGAAGCCGCGCTGACTCGGCCCTACTTACCATGCACTTCAAAGTATTCCACATTCTCATCCTTAGTAATGGATTCTAAAAGCTTACCAAAACTGAGGTCAGGCTAACCGGCCTATAGCTTCCTATCTTTTGCCTCCCTCGCTTAAACAGTGGTGTGATATTAAACATTTTCCAGTCCTTTGGGCCCCTCTCTGACTGCAGTGACTCCTGAAAATATCACCACCAATGCCTTTACAATCTCCTCATTTATCTCCTTCAGAATTCTGGGGTATAGTCCATCTGGTCCGGGTGATTTATCCATCTTTCCAAGCATCTTCTCCCTATTCAGTTCCCCCACCATTTCTTGTTCCTCATTGCCACTCGTTTGGCCTCATTTTCTAGCAGTGCAACATTCACTCTTGTCTCTTTCTAAAAGAACTCTTGCAATCTCCTTGCATATTATTAGTTTGCCCCCTCTCATATTTTATCTTCTCCCCAGTTATTGCTTTTTCAGTTTTCCTCTGTTGGTTTTTAAAGGCTTCGCAATCATAGAATCCCTACAGTGTGGAAACAGGCCATTTGGCCCAACAAGTCCACACTGACCCTCCAAAGAGTATTCCACCCAGATCATTCCTCTACCTTATTACTGTACATTTCCCATGACTAATACACCTAACCTACACATCTCTGAACACTATGGGCAATTTAGCATGGCCAATTCACCTAAACTGCATATCTCTGGACTGTGGAATGAAACCAGAGTATCCAAAGGAAACCCATGCAGACACAGGGAGAATGTGCAAACTCCACACAGATGGTCACTCAAGGCTGGAATTGAACCCAGGTTCCTGGCACTGTAAGGCAGCAGCGCTAACCATTAAGCCACTGTACTGCCATATAAATGAGCAGAGTAGAGCTCCCATACCCTGACCAGGAATTGAACTCTGGCCGCAGCGGTGAGAATGCCAAATCCTAACCACTAGACTACCAGGGAAGGGATCAATAGACTACTAGGAAAGGGTATCCTCTGGCTTCCCACTAATATTCACCACATTTTTCTTTCTCGTTTCTCTTTATGCTGTCCCTAACTTCCCTTATGAGCCATGTTTGCCTCATCCTCCCCTTAGTATGTTTTTTCTTCTCTGGGATGAGTTTCTGCTGTGCCTCCTGAGTTACCCCCAGAAACTCCTGCCATTGCTGCTCTACTGTCTTCCCTGCTTGACTTCCTTTCCAATCAACTCTGCTCAGCTCCTCCTCATGTCTTTACTCAATTGTATTACCGTTACATCTGATTCCAGCTTTGCCCTCTCAAACTGCAGAGTAAATTCTATCATATTATGGTCACTGCTCCTGAGGGCTTTCTTTACCTTCAGCTCCCTAATCATTACAAATCACTAAATCCTGTTCCCATCTGGGCTCTATCACAAGATGTCCCAAAAAGACACTTCGTAGACATTCCATAAATTTGTTCTCTTGAGATCCACTACCAATCTGATTTTCCCAGTCCACTTACATATTGATGTCCCCCATGATTAATATAACAGTGCCTTTTCTAAGTTCTTACTTAGTTTTTTCCCACATCCTGACTACTGCTAGGAGGCCTGTACACAACTCCAATCAAGGTCTTTTCTCCTTTGTGGTTTCTGAACTCTACCAAACAGATTCTATGCCTTCTGACTCTATATCACCTTTTGCTATTGATTTAATTTCTTTTACTAATAAGGCAACCCCACCCCCTCTGCATATCTGCCTGTTCTTTTGATAGGATGTGTATCCTTGGATATTTATTTCCCAGCCCTGATCCCCTTGCAGCCTCATTCCTGTGATATCCACATCTAGCCTACTAATTTCAATCTGTGCTACAAGCTCACTTACCTTGTTTCATATGCAGTGTGCATTTAAGCACAGCACCCTCAAAACTATGTTGACTGTCCCCTTCTCATAGTCGTCCCCTTATAGAACATAGAACAGTACAGCACAGAACAGGCCCTTCAGCCCACGATGTTGTGCCGACCACTGATCCTCATGTATGCACCCTCAAATTTCTGTGACCATATGCATGTCCAGTGGTCTCTTAAATGTCCCCAATGACCTTGCTTCCACAACTGCTGCTGGCAACGCATTCCATGCTCTCACAACTCTGTGTAAAGAACCCACCTCTGACATCCCCTCTATACTTTCCTCCAACCAGCTTAAAACTATGACCCCTCGTGTTAGTCATTTCTGCCCTAGGAAATAGGCTCTGGTTATCTGCTGTGCCTGAAGTTAGATTCCTGACTGTTTCTGTACTCCCTGTCCTATTATTTATTCTGGAAACTTTGATAACCTCTGTTGAGCCCTCCCTCCCCCTTTAATCTTTTCCATAAGTTTCCACATAACTGAACCCATCCCCAACTATTTAGGTTAAAGCCATGTCCACAGCCCTGGTTATATGATTCACTAGGACTTGGATCCCAGTAACGATTCAGGTGGAGCCAGTCCCATCAGAACAGTTCCCTCCTTCCTAAGTACAGGTAACAATATCTGATGAATTTGAACCCTTTCTTCCACAACAATCTTTGAGCTATGTCTTGACCTCTTTAATCTTATTGACCCTGCACCAAATTGCTTTTGGCTGAGGTACTAATCCTGAAATTCTTACTTTTTTGGTTCTGCTTTTTGACATTAACCCCTAGCTGCTCAAATTCCCTCAAAAGAACCTCTTTCCTCTTTTTACCTGTATTGTTAGTATCTATATGGACCATGGCACATGGATCTTTCCCCACCCAGTTCCTCTGCAGCCCAGATGAAAGATCCTGAACCTGGGCACCAGGCAAGCAATTCAGCCTTCAGGACTCTTGATCCTGGCTACAGAAAACAATGTCCATTCCTCTCACAATACCAACCCTGAAATACAATTACATTTCTCTTTTCTCCCTCTCTTCAATGGTTCCCTGTACTACAGTGCTATGGTTAGTTTGTTCATCCTCTCTATAGTCTCCACTCTCATCCACACAGGGAGCAAGAATCTCAAATTTTGGCCAAGTTCAAGGGCTGAGGCACCTTCAGCATTACCTCTTGGTTCCCTCTGCCTATCTCACTCACAGACTCACCCACCTGTCCCTGACCATTGACAGAAGTTAATCTAAGGATGTGAACACTTCCTGAAACACAATGTCCAGATAACTCTCACCCACCCCAAGGTATTGCAGTGTTTGAAGTTCAGACTCCAGCTAATCAACTCTGAGCTGGAGTTCCCCAAACAACCAACACTTATTACAGATGATGGTCACTATGAAACATAATAGGGTCCACGAGCTCCCACACCATGCAGTTACATCACTTCGCCTAGCCCAAATTTCTATTTTAATTTCTTAGCTCTTAACCTGATTTTTTTAAAAATCGCACTGGTCTTTTAGTTTGTGGCCTGTAAATATTTCCCCTGCATACCTTTAAACTGAAAGAAACCTGTAACGGATAGTCAAATTAGTAGCTATCACCAACCAATCCATTTACCTCTGGTGCCATTGTTTTGTGCTGGGCCCCTGATCCTGGATTTCAATTATCCTGTTAAACAAACCTTACAAACTGTGGGACAAAAAAAGCAATCAAACAGCACTCCTCCCCATCTTCACTGAATCCCCACATTGCCTCCAAATTCCCCGAATGATATACTATCTGAGCTGTGTCTCACTCTCCTTCCTCACTGAGTGAAGCTTACTTCCTTTGAAATATGTGACTCCTTCATATCCGGAGTAAACCCAAGCTGTACAGGTCTAAAGGAACAGGTAAGTTTTATCCGGTTTTTGTTTTTTTCTCCACTAAAATCCAATTTCAGCTATGGATGCAACAATCAAATAGCTTTTCTTTATGAATCTGAGGCTGATAGAAATGACATGCATCCTGTTCCCAATTAATGCAAGCATTACACAACAGTTAACCATCAGCAATCTCATGGTTACAAGCTTTTTTACTGTACACCGGATGGGACATTGCTGGCAAGGCAATTGTTTACCCATCCTTAATTATGCTGGAGCAGATAAGCTGGAAGCTGCATTCTTGAACTGTTGCAGTCCTTGTGATTGCTGTTAGTAAGCGAGTTCCAGGAGTTTGTCCCAGCAACTTTGGAAAAACAGAATATAACTATAACCAAATCAGGGTAATGTATAACTTAAAGGGGAACTTATAGGTGGTGATGTTCACTGTCTCTGCTGCACAAATTCTTCTGGATGGTAGAAGTTGTCAGTTTGGAAGTTACTGCCAAAGGAGTCTTTGTGAGTTATTGCAATACACTTTGTAGATGGTACATTCTGTTACTACTATAGATTGTGGTAGAGGGATTGAATGTTTGAGGATGTGGTGCCAAACAAGGAGGCTGCTTTTTCCTGAATGATGTTGAGCTTCCTGAGTGTTTTTGGAGCTGCACTCATCCCTGGGAAGTATTCAATCACACTCCTGGCTTGGATCTTATAGATGGTGTGTGGTTTTTGGATTCAGGAAGTGAATTACTTGCTGTAGAATTCTCAGCCTTTGACCTGTTCTTATAGCCATGGTATTTATCTGGCTTGTCCAATTCAGTGTCTGATCAACAATAACACCCAGGATGTAGTTTAACTATAGTAACATTATTGTACATTAAGGAACAATGTTTAGGTTCTCTCTTCTTCAAGATGATTATGGAATAAAAGGAACAATGGCAGCATGGGTCCAAAGTTAGCAGAATGACGAAGAGTAGATTGAATTAAATGGAAACAGAAAATCCTGGAAAACAAGAGACTAGACTGTGCAGGTTAGAGCACTGCAGCCTAGTTTTTGTATTCTTACAACAACTTTTATTTACAGAGAAATGTATTACACATTATTCAACTCCAACTGACAACCAACCATTCAGCCTGTTCCATGCAGGTGAGATCCCAATTAATGCCTGCCATCTGAAATATAGTCATAGGAGAAATGTTTAACTGCTTCCTGTTAGAAACCTTACACAACTGCATCATACTTTCTGCTGTTATTTTTGTGTCATTCTTTTGTATCAAACTTTCCTCTTACAGATTGCGATGCCCATATTCTGGAGATTAGCTTTGTAAAGCTGTAATGATGCACTTTTAAATTTCTTACCTCTTCAACAAGATATACTTCAATCCTCTGACAATTTCTATCTCTTTCTTTTCAAAATGCCAAAAGATATCCTAAGTGACTATAAAAATTAAAATAAAACCAAAATAAAAAGCAGAATACAAGATTCCAAAATAGTGACTGAATATGTCTGCTGTATAACTAGATTTTCTTTCAGAGCTAACATCTGCACACCTAGAGTCAATTATTTCTCACAGTCACTCTGGTTCATTGGAAAACTATTAGTGATTTTGACTCTGTAGACAATGCTATTAGAACCTAGTCTCTATTATCATTTATCACATAAAGGGAAGAAAATGTTGAACTCTCCACTTCTAATTCATATTCTACTTATGGTCTTGCTCACATATTTTTGAAGTGATTTTTGTTTCTTTGGAGCCCAGGAAAACTGAGACTGCTCCGAGGATGTCACCTCTGCATTGTGATGTAATTCTTTGTTACAGTCACATGATTATCAGCAAGTAATAGCAACTAATTTTTAATTCACTTTCTTCCAATTGCAGAGCAATTAGATTAGATTAGATTACTTACAGTGTGGAAACAGGCCCTTCGGCCCAACAAGTCCACACCGCACCCGCCGAAGCGCAACCCACCCATACCCCTACATCTACCCCTTACCTAACACTACGGGCAATTTAGCATGGCCAATTCTCCTGACCTGCACATCTTTGGAGTGTGGGAGGAAACCGGAGCACCCGGAGGAAACCCACGCAGACACGGGGAGAACGTGCAAACTCTACACAGAGAGTCGCCTGAGGCGGGAATTGAACCCGGATCTCTGGCACTGTGAGGCAGCAGTGCTAACCACTGTGCCACCGTGCCGCAGAGGACAAATGCCAAGCTTATGGAAATAAACTGGTGCGGTTCCATTAACCACCTCACTTGCTTTTCCTGTTTCTTTTAATCCATTCCAAGCAACAAATAAACAATCAGTTCAGTCATGTGGCCATCTACTTTTGAAACACTCAATGAGTGTCTTATCTGAGTCTTTACATCACTTGTTGATGTTTTGCAATACCTCTAGTAGAGAACATTGATTTTAGGGGTAACTGGGGCTGGGTACCACGCTGATAAGAGCAAGAGATCCAATTCATTAAAGCTGATGGTTATTGCTCGAGATATCGTGGTGGTGTGTGGTGTTTGGGTTAGTTGTCCCAGTACATTGACATCATTTGACATGCTTTTGTTGCAATATAACCATCATTGAGTTATAGAATCATAGAAATATACAGCACAGCAACAGACCCTTCAGCCCAACTCGTCCATGCCAACCAGATATCCTAAATTAATTTAGTCCCATTTGCCAGCATTGGCCCATTGGCCTGTATCCCTCTAAACCCTTTCTATTCATATACCCAACCAGATGCCTTTTAAATGTAACTGTACCTGCATCCATCACTTCCTCCGGCAGTTTGTTCCATACATGCACCATGCTCTGTGTGAAAATGTTGTCCCTTAGGTCCATTTTAAATCTTTCCATCTCATCTTAAACGTGTGCCCTCTACTTTTGGACTCCCCTACCCTGGGAAAAAGATCTTGACTATTAACCCTATCCATGCCCCTCATGAATTTATAAACCTCTGTAGGGTCACCCCTCAACCTCCAATGCTCCAGGGAAAACAGCCCCAGTCTATTCAGGCTCTCTTTGTAGCTCAAACCCTCCAAACCTGGAAACATCCTTGTAAATCTTTTCTAAACCCTTTCAAGTTTTACAACATCTTCCCTGTTACAGGGAGACCAGAATATTACACAATATTCCAAAAGTCGCCTAACCAATGTTCTCTACAACTGTAACATGACCTCTCAATTCCTATACTCAGTGCACTGACCAATAAAGGCAAGCATATCAGATGTTTTCTTCACAATCCAGTCGACCTGTGACTCCACTTTCAAGGAGCTATGAACCTGCAATCCAATGTCCCTTTGTTCAGCAACACTGCCCAGGACCTTACCATTAAGTGTAGAAGTCCTGCCCTGATTTGCATTTCTGTAATGTAGCGCCTCACATTTATCTAAATTAAACTCCATCTACCACTCCTCAGTCCATTGGCCCATCTGTTCAAGATCCCTTTGTATTTTGAGGTAACCTGATTTGCTGTCCACTATATCTCCAATTTTGGTATCATCTACAAACTTACTAACCATATCTCCTATACTCACATCCGAATCATTTGTATAAATGACGAAAAGCAGTGGACCCAGCACCGATCCTTGTGGTACTGCGCTGGTCACAGGCCTACAGTCTGAAAGCAATCCCAAAACACTTCTTCAAAAAAACCAATCAAGTTAGTGAGACACGATTTCCTACATGCAAAGCCATGTTAACTATCCCTAATCAGTCCTTGCCTGTCCAAATGCATGCAAATCCTGTTCCTCAGAATCCCATCCAACAACTTACCCACCACTGATATCAAGCTCACCAGTCTATAGGCCCCTGCCTTTCTTAAATACTGAGCCACGTGAACCAATCTTCACCCTTCTAATACTTCACCAGTGGCTATCAATGATACAAATATCTCAACAAGATCCAGGGAGATGGTGAATACCCAGCTGCCGGTTCCGCTAACATTGAGGACCATGTGGCTGCTACATCACCATCCCCCCAGAAGACCCACTCACTGAGGTTGAATGGTCAGTCTTCAGCAAAGGGCTCATTTTCATTCTATTTCATCCAGACATAAATAAATTCTGCACATGTCATGATGTCAAGCTCTTTTTCTGCCTCCCCCACACCTATTTCTTTGAATCCAATCCATTCTTTAACAACCCCTTCTCCCACCTCCAGCAAAGTCCATCCTCCTGGACACCTCTTCCGGCCTCCTACCCTCTTTCAATTCCTTCATCTCAAACTGCTGCCTCTCCCTCCCTCTCAATTACTCCTATCTCTTCCCATTGGAATGTGTGGCCCTTCGCTCCCTTTGCTCCAATTCCAACCTACTAAACCTGCCGATAAAGTGGAGCTCGGTGGTAGCATGGTGAACTGACCTCTACATTGCTGAGGTCAGACGCCAACTCTCTGACACCTCCTCCCACCGTTCCCTCAATTATGACTCCACCTCTGATCACCAAGCCATCATTACCCAGACAATCAACAACCTCATCAGATCTCCTGTCCACAGCCTCCAATCTGATAGTTCCCCAACCCCGTACTGTCTGTTTCTATCTCCTACCCAAAAACCTGACTGCCCCAGTTGAATTTTGTCTCTGACTACTCCTGTCATACTGAGCTCATTTCCTCCTATCTCGACTCTGTTCCCCTTTGGTCCAGGAACTTCCTACCTACATTTGTGACACAACCAATACCCTCCACCTTTTCCAAAACTTTCAATTCCCCAGCCCCTAACACCTCATCTTCACCATAGACGTGCAGGCCCTTTACATCTATGTCCCCCATGTAGACCCCACCTTCAAAAAGAAATTTCTTTCTCCACTCTTATCCGCTTTCTGCAGGGGACAGTTCACTCCCTCGTCAGCTCTAAACTTCCCACCAACTTCTCCACCACACTGGTACCTTTCCCTGCAACCACAAGAGATACAATACCTGCCCCACACCTCCCCTCTTACCTCTGTCCAAGGTCACAAATAATTTTTGCAGATCTGACAGAGGTTCACCTGCACTTCATCCAACCTCATCTATTGCATCCGTTGCTCCCAATGTTGTTTCCACTATACTGGGGGAGATCAAATGCAGATTTAAGGACCAGTTCGTGGAGCATCAATGCTCTGCACTCATCAACCAACCTGACCTTCTGGTTGATATCTATTTTAATTCCCCCGCCCACGCTCCACTGGTGACATGTCCATCCTTGTCCCCCTCCATTGTCAGAGTAAGACCAAAGATAAACTGGAGGAACAACACCTGATATTTCACTTGGGGAGCTTACTGTTCAATAGTCTCAATATTGACTTCACCAGCTTCAAAATCCCTCCTTCCCAAGCATTTATCCTATATCCAGCACCCCGCTTCACCTTTCTGACCTCATCTAACCTGTCCATCTTCCTACTCATCCATCTGCTCCACTCGTCCCACTGACCAATCACAATAACCCTCTGCCTGCATCCACCTATCACCATACCCCCCCTACCTTTCCTCCACCCCTACTCCTACACCCCTCCCTTTATATACGTCAGGGCTCCTTCCCCTTCCCTAGTCCTAACAAAGGATTTCAGTCTGAAATGTTGATTTCCTGCTCCTCAGCTGCTATCTGACCTGCTGCACTTTTCCAGCTTCATATCTTTTGACTCTGGCTTCCAGCACCCGCAGTCCATACTGTTTCCAAGCTGCTGACATGGCTTCCTTCTGCCGTAACCCTGGTTCCCCACTCACTGTGGTTGTCAGGGCCCTCACTGTGCATCCAACCAATCACTGTGCTTCTGCCCTTGCTCCTTCCCATCACTCACTACAAGAATGTCCCTTGTTCTCACTCTTCATTCAACCAGCCTCTGCATTCAAAGGTCATTCTCCGCCATTTCAGACAACTCCAACAGACCGCCACCACCAATCACATCTTCCCCTCATTCCCCCATCTGCATTTTGCAGGGATTGCTCCCTCCATGACACCCTAGTCCATTTCTCAATCACCTACACCATTCCCCCATCCCATTGCACCTTCCCATGTAAACGTAGAAGGTGCAATATCTGCCCCTTCATCTCCTCCCTGCTCATTCTAAGGGCCTAAACTGTCTTACCAGGTGAAGCAGTATTTCACCTGTACCTTCTCCAACCTTGTGTATGGTAGTTGCTTCACCCAGTGTGGCCTACTCCACATTCGTCGGATATGTGGAACAGTCCATCTTCCGCAGATACACTGGCACCACCCCCCACCTTTTCCTCTGCTACATCGATGACTGTATCGGCGCTACCTTGTGCTCCCATGAGGAGGTTGAACAGTTCATCCACTTTACTAACACCTTCCACTCCAACCTCAAATTTACCTGGACCATCTCAGACTCCTCCCTTCCCTTCCTAGACCTCTCCATTTCTATCTCGGGCGACCGACTCAACACGGACATTTACTATAAACCGACCGACTCCCACAGCTACCTAGATTACACATCCTCCCACCCTGCCCCCTGTAAAAACGCCATCCCATATTCCCAATTCCTTCGCCTCTGCCGCATCTGCTCCCAGGCGGACCAATTCCATTACCGAACAAACCAGATGGCTTCCTTCTTCAAAGACCGCAATTTCCCCTGAGACATGGTTGACGATGCTCTCCACTGCATCTTCTCCACTTCCCACTCCTCTGCCCTTGAACCCCGCCCCTCCAATCACCACCAGGACAGAACCCCACTGGTCCTCAACTACCATCCCACCAACCTCCAGATACATCGTATCATCCTTCGTCATTTCCGCCACCTCCAAACAGACCCCACCACCAAGGATATATTTCCCTCCACTCCCCTATCAGCGTTCCAGAAAGACCACTCCCTCCGTGACTCCCTCGCCAGGTCCACACCCCCCACCAACCCAACCTCCACTCCTGGCACCTTCCCCTGTAACCGCAAGAAATGCAAAACTTGCGCCACACCTCCCCCCTCACTTCCCTCCAAGGCCCCAAGGGATCCTTCCACATTCGTCACAAATTCACCTGCACCTCCACACACATCATTTACTGCATCCGCTGCATCCGATGTGGCCTCCTCTACATTGGGGAGACAGGCTGCCTACTTGCGGAATGCTTCAGAGAACACCTCTGGGATACCTGCACCATCCAACCCAATCGCCCCATGGCTAAACACTTTAACTTCCCCTCCCACTGTGGCAGGTGGGGCTAGATTGGGTTGGGGTATCTAGTTGGCATGGACAGGTTGGACTGAAGGGTCTGTTTCCATGCTGTATATCTCTATGATTCTATGACTCTATGACATGCAGGTCCTTGGCCTCCTCCATTGCCAGAGCATGGCAACACGACGCCTGGAGGAAGAGCACCTCATCTTCCACCTAGGAACCCTTCAACCACAAGGGATGAATGCAGATTTCTCCAGCTTCCTCATTTCCCCTCCCCCGACCTTATCTCAGTCTCAACACTCGGACTCAGCACCGCCTTCTTGACCTGCAATCTTCTTCCCAAACTCTCCTCCCCACCCCCTCTCCGGCCTATCACCCTCACCTTAACCTCCTTCCACCTATCGCATTCTCAACGCCCCTCCCCCAAGTCCCTCCTCCCTACCTTTATCTTAGCCTGCTTGGCACACCTTCCTCATTCCTGAAGAAGGGCTTATACCTGAAAAGTAGATTCTCCTGCTCCTTGGATGCAGCCTGACCTGCTGCGCTTTTCCAGCAACACATTTTTCACCACATTGGAGAAACCAAATGCAGACTGAGTGACCACTTTACACACCTCCAGTCTGTGTGTAAGCATGACTCTGACCTTCCCGTAGCCAGTCATTTCAACACAGCCTACTTGTCTGTCCTCGGCATGCTGCAATGCTCCAACACCATTACAGTGCAAACTGGAGGTGGAACATCTCATCTTCAGACTAGACACTTTACAACATTCTGGGCTCAATACTGAGAACCCCCATTCCTTTCCTTTCTTTTAGCTTTGCTTGTTACATTCTCTGTTACCATGTCCTCTTTCCTGTACCCCATCCTAGTGGGACTGTCTGTTCTTTCCATCTCTGGCAGTTAGACACACCATTCTTCTGTCATCCTTACATTCCGATCAGTTAATCTGAACTATCAATATCCTTTCTCCCCCAATTCCACCTCCCCCAACTATAGTATATATGTCTCCCCATATGTCACATCAGCTCTGAAGAATCGAAACTCAAAACTTGAGCTTGCTATCTCTCCATGGATGCTGCCTGACCTGCTATGATCTCCAGCAATTTTTATTTTCAGTACAGATTCCAGCATCTGTAGTAATATTTGCCAACATATGATAACAAGGCCTGGTGTGTGGGCGAAGAGATAAGATCATGGGAGAAGCTACCTCAAGCCCTAAAATCGTTGAACTTTATATTGAATCCAAAAAGCTGCAGAGTTCCCAAGCAGAAAA
Source organism: Chiloscyllium punctatum (assembly GCF_047496795.1). Classification (NCBI taxonomy): domain Eukaryota; kingdom Metazoa; phylum Chordata; class Chondrichthyes; order Orectolobiformes; family Hemiscylliidae; genus Chiloscyllium; species Chiloscyllium punctatum. The sequence continues at coordinate 87,975,103 of NC_092763.1, read as the reverse complement.
TGAGATGTACTTCCAGCTTCCACTGAGCTTTGCTGCAGTACTGCAGCAAGCCTGAGACAGAAATATTGGCCAGGGAACAAGGTGGTGTGTTGAAGTGGCAGGCAACAGGAAGTTCAGGGTCTTTTTTGCAGACAGAACCCAAGGTCACTGTTGAGGCCGTTTTCATTGATTTGAAATTTGGCTGTCAGTTTCTGCTCAATGATTCTGCATTGTTTTGTCTCTTGAAGGCTGCCTTGGAGTACCATTTTGGATTACTTGTTACTTTGGTTAGACCATGTTTGCATGTGACTCTTACACCTCTTGCACATTATTCCAGCCATTTGGGTTGTCTCCAGCACCACTTTATTTTAATTTTTTTGTAATTATCTCTCTGCTTTAAATAATTGGATTATAGGTCATCTTCTTCACTTATTATTTAGCTGTTAACATTTTACCCACACCATCTGACACTTTTGATCACCTGCAGAGACTTATTATTTGACACTCCACTCACACTATTTTTATGATCTTTGGATCTCTCTGCCTATAAATTCTATGCCTGTGTGATTTTCTTTATTCCATCTGACAAAGATGCAGCATTTTGAAAGCTTGAGATTTCAAATAAACCTGTTTGACTATAGTCTGGTGGTATGTGTCTTCAGAACCTCTGCGAAATGATCACCCAGTCTATGCTTCATTTCCCCAAAATATGGGAGATCACATAAGATATAGGCCTTCATCAGGACATTCCTCATGAAATGTTGACTCTCCTGCTCCTCGGATGCTGCCTGATCTGCTGCGCTTTTCCAGCACCACACTTTTTGAGTCTGATCTGCAGTCTTCACTTTCTCCCATTTTGTGTGCAATGCAGGTAAGTGCTGCTTCACCTGGAAGGTGCGTTTAGACCCTTGAATACTGAGGAGGTAAATGGGCACATGTTTCACTTTCTGCGGTTGCAGGGGAAGGTGTTCTGGGGCTAAAATGAAGCAGTATTGGGGCAGGGTGCCCCCAGAGGCAGAACGGCCTCCTGCCTGACCTCGTTGCTGTGGTTACCGGTCCCGCCCATTCCTCCACCCGGTCCGGGGGATGGCGCCTGCGCAGACTCTTCCTAGAACCGACCAATCAGGATTGTAGAGGCGTGGCCGCGGCGACGTCATTGGGTGGCGGGCTGAGTACGGGCCCGTGTCTGGGAGCGAGCGGTGGTGGGGCGTTTGCGAGAGGCCGTGGTGAGTACGGCAGGCCTGGAGCCTAGGGCCTAGGCCACGTTGCTGCAGCTGCCTCTCCATCCTTCCCTTGTGTGTGAGCGGGAGCTGCTGACGATCCCAGCTCGTTATTACCAGATCCCGACCCTCTGCCAGCCTCCCTCCCTCATGGAGGCTCTTTGCCCGCAGGCAGCAACGTGTGGACTGGTCACTGCACAGAGGCAGGCCTTTAGCTCCATCCCGTAGCTGCTAGCTCTTTGCAGCCCATCCTGTTCCCCTTCGTTCCTTCCCCTTCCCCGGTTCATTGTTAACACCAGCTTCGCCTACTCCCATTCTCGTGGTTATCCTCCCACATTCTAACTTCAGCTGCTGTAAAACTCTGCTGCCTGTATCTTCACTCACACCAAGTCCCATTCATCGGGTAGTCCCTGTGGCGCACTCGCTCCAGGTCAAAACGTCTCAATCCTGACCCTTACTTTCAAATCCCTCTGAGGCCTTGCCCCTCCCTTACCCTGCAATCTCTACCAGGTTTGCAGTCTTTTGAGATATCAGTGCTGCTTCAATTCCAGTTTCTTCATCTGATTTTATTCATTGAGCTATTGTTGGTTGTGCCTTGACCTGAGTGGGTGCTAAATCTTGAAGCCCCCTCCGTAAAGTGTTCCATTTCTCTGTCAATGCTTTTACTAGTTTTCTTTGTTATGTGGGGTAGTTCCCTTGCATTCTATATTTTGAATTTGTTTGTTAACTGTGGGTGTCATTGGCTAAGCCAGCATTTACTCCCCATCCCTAATTGCCTTGGAGAAGATGGTGATGCACTGTTGCATTCCTGGGTTATTTTGCGTCCACGTTGCTGTTAGGAAGGGAGTTCCAAGATTTTAACCTAATGACAAATCACAAGTTGTCATGCCTCACAAGGCCAATTCATCCCATCATATACAAACCAGCTCACCAAATAATAACATGAGAAATAGGATCCAGAATAGGCCATTTGCCACTTTGAGCCTGCTCCACCATTCAATAAGATCATGGTTCATCTTTTTCGTGGACTCTGCTCAACTTGCTTGCCTACTCACCATTGTCCTTAATTCCTTTAATGTTCAAAAATCTAAAAACATTCAATAAGGTATCCTCAACTGCTTCACTAGGTAGGGAATTCCACAGATTCACAAACATTTGGGTGAAGAAGACCCTCCTCAGCCCAGTCTTAAATCTGCTTCCCCCTTATTTTGAGGTTCTGTTCCTTAGTTCTAGTTTCATCTGCCACTGTTTCTATCTTAGCTATTCACTGCATAATTTTATGTCTCTATAAGATTCCCCCCTCACTCCTCTTAATTCCATTGAATATCAACCCAGTCTACTCAATCTCTCCTCATAAGCCAACCTCCTCAACTCTGGGATCAACTGCAGTCCTTGTTTTTACCTGGAATCAACCTAGTCAACCTCCTCCAGTCTGATCATCATTCTTCACATAACCCTGCTCATTGTTTCTATTTAAATAACCATCTAATGCTGCATTGAATGTTTCAATTAAACCTATCTCACCTCTCCTAGGCAGCACATAACTGAGGCCACTTACGTGAAAAAGTTTTTTTCTCTCATCACATTTGCTTATTTTGCAGGTGTCTTTAAATCTAGAATACTTGTCATTCCTGATCCTTTTATGAGTGGAAATGATTTCTCCCAATCTACTCTAGCTCCCTCGTGATTTTGGAAATTTCTCTCAGATTTTCACTTGACTTGTTTCTCGGGGGAACAGTCTCCCCTCAAATGTTATCCTCATTGACTCTTCTAACTAAATTTTCTCATCCCTCGGGATTGTTTTTCGACATCTCATCTGCACTCTCTCCATTGCATTCACATCAGAAAGGTGCACGATATTCCGGCTAAGATCTAACAAGTATCTGACGTAAGTTCAGCATTATCTACCTGCTCTTGTACTTTATACACCTAACAATAAAGCCCAGCGTAAAAGGTACTTTACCTACTCTGTGTTGTCATCTACAATGATCTATACACAATACACCCAAATCCTTCTGCTCCTGGGCCCAATTAAGAATTGTATCTCTTATTTTATATTGTCTGTCTATAAGACAATGCAGTAACAGGAATCGGACATTTGGCTCCTCAAGCCAGCTCTGCCATTCAGTAAAATCATGGCTGATCTGACATTTCTCACATCGTTTTCCTGCTCTTTCCCTGTAGCTCTTTTTGCCCCAACTGATCAAGAATCTATCTCATCCTTAAATATACACAAGGAATCTGCACCCAGAGAGCTCTTTGACAAGGAATTTCAAAGATGCTCAGGGCTTTGAGAGAATAAATTCTTCCTGTTCTCCGTCTGTGCATGTAGTCAGTGCATGTGGGTGAGGTCTTAAATGAATACTTCTCATCTGTATTCACAGAGGAGAAAGAACATTGCTGGGAATTTCAGTTGGGATAGTCATGTTCTAGGATTAAGGAGGAGCTATTAACTGTTCTGAAAGAGGGTCACTGCACCCAAAACATTGACTCTGATTTCTCACAGATGCTGCCAAATCTGAGTTTTTTTTTCCAGCAATTTCTGATTTCTAGCATTTGCAGTTCTTTGATTTTTTTAGTGGGGTGGTATTAGATGTTTTAGCAGGCATCAAGGTGCACACATCTCCAGGGCTTGATGTGATGCCTCCTGGCTGCTATGGGAGGCAAGGTCAGGTGGGATTGCTGGGTCCTGGCAGAGATATTTAATACTTTGGCCACAGGTCAAGTGCCAAATGACTGGAGGTTAGCTAATGTGGTTCCTTTGTTCAAGATGGGCATTAGGGATAGGCCAGGTAATTACAGACTAGTTGGTCTGATGTCAGTGGTAGGGAAATTATTGGAAAAAATTGAGACGCGAGATTAATCAACACTTGGAAAGGCAGGGATTGATCAGGGATAGTCAGCACCAATGTTAGAGGAAGATCCTGTCTGACAAATTTTAATTGAGCTTTTTGAAAAGATAACTAAATATATTGTTGAGAGTAGTGTAGTTGATGTGGTTTATATGAACTTCGTTAAGGTCTTGTATGAAAGACGGGTCCACGGGATCTAAGGTAAGTGGCAGACTGGGTCCAAAATTGGCTTGTAAATAACAGGCCAAGTGGTGGAGTGATGTTTTTGTGATTGGAAGCCTGTGACCAGCAGTGTACCACAGGGATCAATGCTGACTCCCTTGCTGTTTACGTGTGTTAACATCTTGGATGTGAATGTGGCAGATTATAATTAGTAAATTTACCGATGACGTGCAAATTGGTGTTGTTGATAGGAGGATGGTCTCAGGCTGCAGTCTCGTTGATCAGATGGTAAATTGGGCAGAACAATGGCAAATGGAATTTAATCTCTAAGTGCAAAGGTATGCATTTTGGGATATCTAATAAGGGAATGTTGTAAGTTCATAGACCCTTGAAAGTGTCCGCATAGGTAAACACGGTGGTGATAAAGGTTTATGGGATGCTTGCCTTCTAGTCAGAATATAGAAACATTGTAACAACTTTATAAAACATTGGTTAGGCGACAGATGGAATACTGAGTGCAGCAAGCAGAACAGCATAATCTTAAAAATGTACTGAAGAGGGTGCAGAGTGGATTGATCAGGATGTTGGTTGGGATGAAAAGAGTCAGTTATGATAAGAGACTGGGTAGGCTGGGTTTGTTTACCTTGGAGCAAAGGAATCTGCCTGGGGGATCTGATTGAGGTATACAAAATTGTGAGACATCGTTAAAAAAGCATGTGTAATGCTGTCTTTCATTGGGAGAGATTTGGAATATAAAAGTAGGGATATAATGATGAAACGTCATAGAATTCCTACTATGCAGGTAGAGGGCATTCAGATCGTTGAGTCTGCATCACCCTTCCGAAGAGTATTCTACCCTATCCCTGTAACCCCTCACTTACCGTAGTTAACCCAACTAGTTTGCACACAGTAATTTAGCATTGCCAGTCTACCTTTTGGACTGTGGGAGGAAACGAGCGCACCCGGAGGAAACGAGCGCACCCGGAGGAAACCCACGCAGATACAGCTAGAATGTGCAAACTCCACACAGATGGTTGCCCAAGGCTGGAATTGAACCCGGCGTCCCTGTCACTGAGTGCTAACCACTATGCCATATAAGGCACTGGTAAGCCTCAACTGGAGTGCTCTGCACAGTTCTCGTCATTACATTACAGGAAGGATGTTATTGCTCTGGAGGGAATGCATAGAAGATTTAATAGAATGTTGCTGGGGTTGGAGGATTTGAGCTATGGAGAGTGGTTGAATAGGCGAGGACTGTTTTCCCTGGAACGTCGGAGGCTGAGGGGTGACCTTATAGAGGTTTATAAAATCATGGGGGGCATGAATAGGATAAATAGACAGTGTTTTCCCTGGGGTGGGGGAGTCCAGAACTAGAGGGCATAGGTTTAGGGTGAGAGGGGAAAGATATAAAAGAGACATAAGGGGCAACTTTTTCATGCAGAGGGTGGTAGGTATATGGAATGAGCTGGATTAGTGGTGCTGGAAGACCTCAGCAGTTCAGGCAGCATCCAACGAGCAGCGAAATCGACGTTTCGGGCAAAAGCCCTTCATCAGGAATAAAGGCAGTGAGCCTGAAGCATGGAGAGATAAGCTAGAGGAGGGTGGGGGTGGGGAGAGAGTAGCATAGAGTACAATGGGTGAGTGGGGGAGGAGATGAAGGTGATAGGTCAAGGAGGAGAGGGTGGAGTGGATAGGTGGAAAAGAAGATAGGCAGGTCGGACAAGTCAAGGAGACAGTAACTGAGCTGGAAGTTTGAAACTAGGATGAGGTGGGGGAAGGGGAAATGAGGAAGCTGTTGAAGTCCACATTGATGCCCTGGGGTTGAAGTGTTCCGAGGCGGAAGATGAGGCGTTCTTCCTCCAGGCGTCTGGTGGTGAGGGAGCGGTGGTGAAGGAGGCCCAGGGCCTCCATGTCCTCGGCAGAGTGGGAGGGGGAGTTGAAATGTTGGGCCACGGGGCGGTTTGGTTGATTGGTGCGGGTGTCTCGGAGATGTTCCCTAAAGCGCTCTGCTAGGAGGCGCCCAGTCTCCCCAATGTAGAGGAGACCACATCGGGAGCAACGGATACAATAAATGATATTGGTGGATGTGCAGGTAAAACTTTGGATGTGGAAGGCTCCTTTAGGGCCTTGGATAGAGGTGAGGGAGGAGGTATGGGCACAGGTTTTACAGTTCCTGCGGTGGCAGGGGAAAGTGCCAGAATGGGAGGGTGGGTCGTAGGGGGGTGTGGACCTGACCAGGTAGTCACGGAGGGAACGGTCTTTGCGGAAGGCGGAAAGGGGTGGGGAGGGAAATATATCCCTGGTGGTGGGGTCTTTTTGGAGGTGGCGGAAATGTCGGTGGATGATTTGGTTGATGTGAAGGTTTGTAGGGTGGAAGGTGAGCACCAGGGGCGTTCTGTCCTTGTTTGTGCCCATACCTCCTCCCTCACCTCTATCCAAGGCACTAAAGGAGCCTTCCACATCCATCAAAGTTTCACCTGCACATCCACCATTATCATTTATTGTATCCATTGCTCCCGATGTGGTCTCCTCCACATTGGGGAGACTGGGCGCCTCCTAGCAGAGCGCTTTAGGGAACATCTCCGAGATACCCGCACCAATCAACCAAACCGCCCCGTGGCCCAACATTTCAACTCCCCCTCCCACTCTGCCGAGGACATGGAGGTCCTGGGCCTCCTTCACCGCCGCTCCCTCATCACCAGACGCCTGGAGGAAGAACGCCTCATCTTCCGCCTCGGAACACTTCAACCCCAGGGCATCAATGTGGACTTCAACAGCTTCCTCATTTCCCCTTCCCCCACCTCATCCTAGTTTCAAACTTCCAGCTCAGTTACTGTCTCCTTGACTTGTCCGACCTGCCTATCTTCTTTTCCACCTATCCACTCCACCCTCTCCTCCTTGACCTATCACCTTCATCTCTTCCCCCACTCACCTATTGTACTCTATGCTACTCTCTCCCCACCCCCACCCTCCTCTAGCTTATCTCTCCATGCTTCAGGCTCACTGCCTTTATTCCTGATGAAGGGCTTTTGCCCGAAACGTCGATTTCGCTGCTCGTTGGATGCTGCCTGAACTGCTGTGCTCTTCCAACACCACTAATCCAGTATTTGGTTTTCAGCATCTGCAGTCATTGTTTTTACCTTATGGAATGAGCTGCCAGAGGAAGTGGTGGAAGCTGGTACAATTACATCATTTAAAAGGCATGGGTATATGAATAGGAAGGGTTTGGAGGGATATGCACCAGGTGCTGACAGGTGGAACTAGATTGGGTTGGGATATCTGGTCAGCATGGATGAGTTGGACCAAAGGGTCTGTTTCCATGCTGTACATCTCTATGATTGTATGACTATAGAGAATTGTTAGCTAAGAGGAGAGGTTGGGGTTGTTTTCCTTGGAATAGAGCAAGCTGAAGGGTGACATGATTTGATGTATACGTAATTGTGAGGGGTAGATTTAAAGTAGACTGGAGGAACCTGTTTCCTTTTTCAGAGAGTTCAAAAACCAGGGATCGTAGATTCAAATTAACTGGCAGAAGGATTAGTGGAGATGTGAGGAAGAACATCTTTATGCAGAAGGTGGTAGGTGTCTGAAATTCACTGCTTGAGTTGGTGGTGGAGGCAGAGACCCTAAAGTCCTTTATATAAAAAAAGTACCTGGATCTGCACCTTGAGTGCTGTAAGCTGCAGGGCTATGAGCTGTGTGCAGGAAGATGGGATTAGAAAGGGCATCTGGGTGTCTTTGATTCACATGAACAAGATGGGCCAAATGTCCCCCATCTATGCCGTATCATTTCTATGGTTCTACATCGAGTAGACCATGACAATCTTTTCACTATGATGAGACAAGAGGGCATAAGTTTAAGGTGAGGAGTAAATGGTTTAGAGGAGATCTGAGCAAAACTTCTTTCACCCAGTGGATGATAGAACTAGGAACATGTTGCAGAAGAGGATGGTAGAGGCATGTACTCTTGCGACATTTAAGGAAGCATCTGAATGAGAACTTAAAGTGCAAGGGCATAGTGTGGCTCCTGTTTGGAGTCTGCACACTACTCCTACCAGTGTCTCCTTACCCTTGCCATTGTGTACCTCTGCCCAAGTGGATTCGACATCATCTGAACCTAGATCTGTCTCATTTTATGTCTTACTAACATTGTTATCCCACCACCTCTTCCTTCCCTCCTGACTTTCTGAAAGGTCAGATATCCTTTAATGTTAAGCTCCCAGGTCTGGTCACCCTGTAACCATGTCAATGTAATGGCTACGTGATCATATCCATTAACTTTGTTTTAGACTGTCAGTTCATCTACCTTGTTCTGAATGCTTCATGTTTTCAAGTACCAAGCCTTTAGATTTGTCTTTTTGCAATTTTTAATCATCCTGACTCCTTATTATCCTATTTGCATCTCTCCCTTCATTAGCTTGTCTACCATTTTTACATTTTACTGTTCATTCTTTTATTACCATCATGTTTCTCTTTCCCTTCTCATCCTAAAATGCCCACCCTCCCTGCCATTCTTGTTTTAACCTGCCCAACCACACTAGCAAATATTTGCCCTAAGACATCAGTCCCAGTCCTGCCCAAGTGTAACCTGTCCAGTTTGTAGTGGTCGCACCTCCCCCAAAACCAGTCTCAGTGTCTCAGGAATCTGAAACCCTTTTCACCATGTATTCAACTGATATATCCTCCTGTTTCTTCTCTGGTTAGCACATAGTAAAGTAATCCTGATATCACTATCTTTGAGGTCCTGTTTTTCAACTTACTTCCTGATTCCCTATATTTGCTTTTACAATTTTTTTTAAGGCTATGTCATTGGTACTGATATGTACCACGACCACTGGTTGTTCACCCTCCTGCTCTAGAATGTCTTCTAGCTGCTCTAAGGAATCATGAATGGCGTTGAGCATTCATAAGTGAACATTCCTACTTCTGACCTTGTATTGGAAGCAGGTCATTAATAAAGTAGCTGGGTAGGTTTGGGCCTATAACATTACCTTGAGGAGCAGTGATGTCTAGGGGCTGAGATGATTAGCCTTCTGCAACCACAACCTCCTTCCTTTGTGCTAGGTATCACTCCAATCATCAGAGCATCCCCACAATTCCCATTGACTTCGTTTTGCAAGGGCTCTCTAATTTGTCTGTGTTTATACCAAGACTATAATGAGGTCAGGAGTCGAATGGTCCTAGTAGAACCCACATTGAGAATCAATGAATAGGTTACTTGTTTGTAAGTTCAGCTTGATAGTACTGTTGATGTCTTCCAACACTTGGATCTCAGGATGTTGATCTGGAATAGACTCGTAGATTAGTAATTGGCCAAGTTGGATTTGTCCTGCTTTTTGTGTATATTTTCCACTTTGTCACCAGCATGTTGCATTAGTTGGAGCAATTTAGCTATGAAGAGAAGCTGGATGGGCTTGGATTGTTTACTCTAGTCCAGAGAAAGCTGAGGGGGACCTAATTGAGGTGTATGAGGTTATCGAGGATGTGCACGAAATAGATAGGAAGCAGCTGTTACAGTCGGTGACCAGGAGACAAGGGCTCTTGTTCAGTGCTAATGTCCCTATCCTGGACCGGGAGGCCTATGTTCAAGTCCCACCCTCTCCAGATGTGTGTAATTAAATATCTGCACAGGTTGATTAGAAAAATAGCTTAATAAAAAAAGGTTGCATATTGAGTTGAATGGCTGAATGTTTAGTGTTAGATTTTTATTTTAGATTTAACACTTATTGTCGTGTGTACTCCAGGATAAATGTATAGTAATACAGTGTTTAATGTTGCCACACTGGGTGCCATCTTAGGTACAAGTACCTAGATACAGAATCATGACAACAAGGTAGAAAAAGAACAAAGTTGGGACAACAGAGTCCTGACACCATGCCGCTGCTGAAGCAGCTACTGCTCCTGTCGATCCACCTGGAATATGGATTCGGGTCTCCCGCAGTTGCCACTTTCTCTGCTGTTGAAAGTGGATGCCACTACCTCGAGTCCTGCACCGGGCCCATCAACGTCAACAATTCCCCTGCTCCGCTGCTGTCACCTGCTTCTGTGGTGAGCTCCCTTAAGGCTCACTACATCCCTGCTGGGCTCATTCTCTCCAAGGAGTTGACTCCTGCTGCTGCTGCCCATGCTTGGGAGGCCAGATGCACTCCAGCCCTGATAAGCGCTTCAATCTCCTTGGCTCCCAGCTCTCACTGTGAACTTGGCTGAGTTAGGGGGTCAAGGGTATGTGGATGTTAGAATACATCAAATGATACTACAGTATCCAATATTCGTGTAGTTAGAGGTGATTTGAGGGAAAAATATTTTCACTCTGCAGGTGTTGAGGAATGTGTTCCCTGGAAGGGTAGATGAGTACTTGAAATGTCATAATGTTCAAAGATATTGACCAAATGCTGGAAAGTGGGACCTACATGTGCAGTCTGATTCTTTTGTTTATCCCATATCATTATTTTTCAAATAATTGTCTATTTATGTTTCAAAAATGTAAGGATTCTGTTTTCAAGATTTTTTTAGGACAGTTCCCAAAGAAACAATACTTCTCTTCATACCTTCCTTTGTTACTTTTGGTTTTAAATTGGTTTTCCTTTTACTGATTGAGAAATGTTTTTTGCCTTAAAAGAAGCACTCAATTTTGAACAGTTTTCTTTCTAAGCATCTTTAACATAATGAAAGATTTCTAAATTCATTAAATAAAAGAACTGCGGATGCTGTAAATCAGAAGGAAAAACAAATTGCTGGAGAAGCTCAGCAGGTCTGGCAGAATCTTTGGAGAGAAATCAGTTAATATTTTGGGTTAGTTCTGAGGAATGGTCTGATTTCTCTCCACAGATGCTGCCAGACCTGCTGAACTTTTCCAGTAATGTCAATTTTTGTTCCTAATTTCACTGTCTGCAAAACTAAAGCCTCTTTGAGTCATGAAAGTGTTACTCCCTGAGAATAGTTCTTAAACAGAATTGAAGGAAATGGGTGAGAAGCTCACATGTGGCGCTTAGGCGGTTGGCACCAGGAAATGGTGAGAAGCTCCTCGGTTAGGGAAGACTGTAGGCTGGGGGCTGAGGTCAGCCTGTCTTAGCCGAGACAGCTGTATGCTGCAGGGTCCCAGGGAAAGACTGTAATGCTGTAAGGCAACTGTGGGTTGACGGGGAAGACCTCAAGGGGGCCTTTTGCTGAGTATTGCAGTTTGTCTTGATTTTATTTTAAGTAACTGTTTATTTGTTTATCTTCCAGCTAAGAAGACCTAACTCTTCTATTTGCAGTTCTTTAGCAAAGGGTAAGTTAATCTTATGGGTTTATAAGCTGTCATTGTGAAGCATTAATGAGAGTTTTTGGTCAAGTCTAAATAAAGGTGATTACAGGTGTATGAGGCATGAATTGGTAACGATGGATTGTAGGATCTTACTAAAGGGGTTGATGGTGGATAGCAATGGTTCATATTTTAAAACATGCAAGCATTGCAACAATTATTTCAGTCTGGTGCAACAGTAAGGTGGCTCAACCATGGCTTATAAAAGACATTAGGGATAATTGGAGGTGTAGTTGTCAGAGAAGAAGGTTACCTCCAAGTACAGTGCGCTGAGGAGTGGCAGGTGGAGTTTAATTTAGATAAATGTGAGGTGTTGCATTTTGGAAAGGCAAATCAGGGCAGGATTTACACATTTAATAGTAAGGTCCTGGGGAGCACTGCTGAACAGAGACCTTGGAGTGCAGGTTTATAGTTCCTTGAGAGTAGAGTCTCCAGTAGACAGGGTCGTGAAGGAGGCATTTGGTATGCTTGTCTTTATTGGTCAGTGCATTGAGTACAGGAGTTGGGAGGTCATGTTGTGGCTGGAGAGGATGATGTTTAGGCCACTTTTGGAATACTGTGTTCAACTCTGGCCTCCCAGCTGTAGGAAAGATGTTGTGAAACTTAGTCATAGAGATGTAAAGCATGAAGACGGGCCTAAACTGCGCCATGCCAACTGAAATATCCATACGCACTAACCCCATTTCCCTGCTCTTGGCCCACATCCTTCTAAAGCTGCTTATCCATGTATTTGTCTAAATGCCTTTTAAATATTGTTAATGTATCTGCCTCAACCACTTCCACTGGCAGATCATTCCATATCTGTCCCACCTCTTTTTTAAAAAAAAATAGTTGTCTTTCCAGTTCCCTTTTATTCTTTCCCCTCTAACTTTAAATTGATGCCCTAGAGTTCACGATTCCCCAACCCTGGGAAAAAGGCTGGTTGCATTTATTCTATCCATGCCCCTCATGACACTCATATAAGATACCTTCTGGTCTCCTACGCTCTCAAGGAAAATAAAAGTCCCAGCTTGTCCAATCTCTCAGTTTGGCTCACATCATTGAGTCCTGACAACATCCTTGTAAATTTCTTCTGCACTTTTTCCCATTTAATAACATCCTTCCTATAACAAGGTGACCAAAACTGAACACAATATGGTCTCACCAACATCATGTACAATAGCAACATAACTTCCCAACTTCTATACTCAATGCCCTGACAAATGAAGATCAATGTGCCAAAAACCACCTTCACTGCCCTGTCTACCTGTGACTCCTGCAAGTCCTTTTACTCATCTATATTAAACTCCTTTTGCTATTTCTCAGCCTACTTCCCCAGATAGATTAGATTAAATTAGATTCCCTCCAGTGTGGAAACAGGCCCTTCGGCCCAACGAGTCCACACAGACCCTCTGACTAATGCACCTAACACTATGGGCAATTTAGCATGGCCAATTCACCTGCCCACATCTTTGGACTGAGAGGAAACCGGAGCACCCAGAGGAAACCCACGCAGACACAGAATGTGCAAACTCCACACTGACTGTCATCCGAGGCGGGAATTGAACCTGGGACCTTGGTGCTGTGAGGTATCAGTGCTAACCACTGAGCCACCATGCTGCCTAGTTGATCAAAGTCCTCTTTTTTTAGTGTTGGAGGCTGAGGGGTGGTGTTGTAGAGGTTTTATAGAATCATGTGGGGCAGAGATAGGGTGAATAGCCAAGTTCTCTTATGCAGAGTCGGAGAGTCCAAAACTAGAGGGCATAGGTTTAAGGTAAGAGGGGAAAGATTGAAAAGGGACCAAAGGGGTAATGTTTTCACAGTGGGTGATACATGTATGGAATGAGCTGCAAGAGGAAGTGGTGGAGGTTGGTATGACTACAGCATTTAAAAGGCATCTGAATGGGTACGTGATTAGGGAGGGTTCTGGGGGCTGAGAGCCAAATGCTGACAAATGGAATTAGGATTTCTGGTCAGCATGAACGAGATGGCCCAAAAAGTCTGTTTCCATACTGTCCGGCTCTATGACTAAGATCCCAAAGATTAGACAGTTGCCAGAAAAGGCAGCAAACCTGTGGATTGGGGCATTTTAGAACATTGAGCATTACAGCGCAGTACAGGCTCTTCGGTCCTCGATGGTTTCACAGGTCGGCACAACAATCTGAAGGCCATCTTACCTACACTATTTCATTATCATCTATGTGTTTAACCAATGACCATTTAAATGCCCTTAAAGTTGGCAAGTTGACAACTGTTGCAGGCAGGGCATTCCACGCCCTCAATAATCCGAGTAAAGAACCTACCTCTGACATCTGTCCTATATCTAACACCCCTCAATTTAAAGCTAGCCTCATGCTAGCCATCACCATCTGAGGAAAAGAGCTCTCGCTGTCCACCCTATCTAATCCTCTGATCATCTTGTATGCCTCAATTAAGTCACCTCTCATCCTTCTCTAACAAAAACAGCCTCGGGTCCCTCAGGCTTTCCTCATAAAACCTTCCTTCCATATCCTTCCTACAATGCGGCGACCACAACTGTACACAATACTGTTTTGTACAGCTGAGCAACATGACTGCGTGGCTCCGAAACTCGATCCCTCCACCAAAAAAAAGCCAACACACCGTACACTGCCTTAACAACCTTATCAACCTGGGTGGCAACTTTCAGGGATCTGTGCATGTGGACACAGAGATCTGTCTGCTCATCTGTACTACTAAGAATCTTAATGTTAGTCCAGTTCTCGGTATTTCTGTTACTCCTTTCAAAGTGAACCACCTAACACTTTTCTGCATTAAACTCCATTTGCCACCCCTCAGCCCAGCTCTGCAGCTTATATATATCCCTCTATAACCTGCAACAACCTTCCACATGATCCACAACTTCACTGACTTTAGTGTCCTTCACAAATTTGCTAACCCATCCTTCTATACCCTCATCCAGGTCACTTATAAAAATGGCAAACAACAGTGGACCCAAACAGATCCTTATAGAATATAGAACATTATAGAACATTACAGCGCAGTACAGGCCCTTCGGCCCTCGATGTTGCGCCGACCTATGAAACTAATCTGAAGCCCAACTAAATTACAGTATTCCATTCTCATCATCTGTCTATCCAATAACCATTTGAATGCCCTTCAATTAGTGAGTCTATTCCTGTTACAGGCAGTGCATTCTATGTCCTTCTTACTGAGTAAAGAAACTACCTTTGACATCTGTCCTATATCTATCACCCCTCAATTTAAAGCTAATATCTCCTCGTGCTAGCCATCGCCGTCTGAGGAAAAAGGCTCTCACTGTCCACCCTGTCTAACCCTTGACTATTTTATATGTCTCAATTAAGTCACCTCTCAGCCTTCTCTCTAACAAAAACAGCCTCAAGTCCCTCAGCCTTTCCTTATAAGACCTTCTCTCCATACCAGGCAACATTCTAGTAAATCTCCTCTGAATTCTTTCCAAGGCTTACTCATCCTGAGGTTGCTGTCTTCTCCCTTTGAGCCAGTTCTATATCCAAAGGACGAGTTCTCCCTGTATTCCGTGAGATCTAACCTTGCTAAATAGTCTCCCGTGGGGAACCTTGTCGCACGCCTTACTGAAGTCCATATAGATCACATCAACTGCTCTGCCCTGATCAATCCTCTTTGTTCAAAAATTCAATCAAGTTTGAGAGACACGATTTCCCACGCACGAAGCCATGTTGACTATCCCTAATCAGCCCTTGTCTTTCCAAATACATGTACATCCTGTCCCTCAGGATTCCCTCCAACAACTTGCTCACCACTGGCGTCAGGCTCATTGGTCTATAGTTCCCTGGCTTGTCCTTACCACTCTTTTTAAACAGTGGCACCACGTTTGCCAACCTCCAGTCTTCCGGCACCTCACCTGTGACTATAGATGATACAAATATCTCAGCAAGAGCTTCAGCAATCATTTCCCTAGCTTCCCACAGAGCTCTAGGGTACACCTGATCAGGTCCTGGGGGTTTATCCACTTCTATGCATTTCAAGACATCCAGCACTTCCTCCTCTGTAATATGGGCATTTTGCACAGTATTTCACTACTTTATATAGAACATAGAACATAGAACATAGAACAATACAGCACAGAACAGGCCCTTCGGCCCACGATGTTGTGCCGAACTTCTATCCTAGATTAAGCACCCATCCATGTACCTATCCAAATGCCGCTTAAAGGTCGCCAATGAATCTGACTCTACCACTCCCACGGGCAGCGCATTCCATGCCCCCACCACTCTCTGGGTGAAGAACCCACCCCTGACATCTCCCCTATACCTTCCACCCTTCACCTTAAATTTATGTCCCCTTGTAACACTCTGTTGTACCCGGGGAAAAAGTTTCTGACTGTCTACTCTATCTATTCCTCTGATCATCTTATAAACCTCTATCAAGTCACCCCTCATCCTTCGCCGTTCCAACGAGAAAAGGCCGAGAACTCTCAACCTATCCTCGTATGACCTACTCTCCATTCCAGGCAACATCCTGGTAAATCTTCTCTGCACCCTCTCCAAAGCTTCCACATCTTTCCTAAAGTGAGGCGACCAGAACTGCACACAGTACTCCAAATGTGGCCTAACCAAAGTCCTGTACAGCTGCAACATCACCTCACGACTCTTGAATTCAATCCCTCTGCTAATGAACGATAATACTCCATAGGCCTTCTTACAAACTCTATCCACCTGAGTGGCAACCTTCAAAGATCTATGTACATAGACCCCAAGATCCCTCTGTTCCTCCACCTGACCAAGAACCCTACCATTAACCCTGTATTCCGCATTCTTATTTGTTCTTCCAAAATGGACAACTTCACACTTGGCAGGGTTGAACTCCATCTGCCACTCCTCAGCCCAGCTCTGCATCATATCTAAGTCCCTCTGCAGCCGACAACAGCCCTCCTCACTGTCCACAACTCCACCTATCTTTGTATCATCTGCAAATTTACTGACCCACCCTTCGACTCCCTCATCTAAGTCATTAATAAAAATTACAAACAGCAGAGGGCCCAGAACTGATCCCTGCGGAACTCCACTTGTAACTGGACTCCATGCTGAATATTTACCATCTACCACCACTCTCTGACTTCGACCGGTTAGCCAGTTTTCTATCCAATTGGCCAAATTTCCCTCTATCCCATGCCTCCTGACTTTCCGCATAAGCCTACCATGGGGAACCTTATCAAATGCCTTACTAAAATCCATGTACACTACATCCACTGCTCTACCCTCATCCACATGCTTGGTCACCTCCTCGAAGAATTCAATAAGACTTGTAAGGCAAGACCTACCCTTCACAAATCCGTGCTGGCTGTCCCTAATCAAGCAGTGCCGTTCCAGATACTCGTAAATCCTATCCCTCAGTACCCTTTCCATTACTTTGCCTACCACAGAAGTAAGACTTCTGTGTACCCCATTAGTAATTGAACTCCAGGATGAATATTTCCCATCAACCACCACCCTCTGTTTTCTTTCAGCTAGCCAACTTCTGATCCAAACTGCTAAATCACCCTCAATCCCATGCTTCCATATTTTCTGCATTGGCCTACCGTGGGGAACCTTATCAAGCTCCTTACTGAAATCCATATGCACCATATCAACTGCTTTACCATCATCCACCTGTTTGGTCACCACCTTAAAGAACTCAGGAAGGTTTGTGAGGAATGACCTACCCTTCACAAAACTGTGCTGACTGTGCTAATCAACTTATTCTTTCTAGATGATTATAAATCCTATCTCTTATAATCCTTTCAAAAACTTTGCCCACATCCGAAGTAAGGCTCATTGGTTTATAACTAACAGAGTTGTCTCTACTCCCCTTCTTGAACTAGGGTACAACATTTGCTATCCCCCAGTCTTCTGGTAGTATTCCTGTAGACAATGACGACATAAAGATCGAAGCCAAAGGCTCTGCAATCTTCTCCCTAGCTTCCCAGAGAATCCCAGGATAAATCCCATCTGGCCCAGGGGACTTATATATTTTCCCACTTTCCAAAATTGCTAACGCCGCCTCCATCCCGTCGAGCCTGATAGCCTGTATCTCAATATCTCGACAACATTGTCTTTTTCCACTTGTAAACTCATGAAAAATATTCATTTACTCTTAACTCTTTGGACTCCACACACAACTTCCCACTACTGTCCTTGACTGGCCCTAATCTGACACTCATCAATCTTTTATTCCTGACATACCTAGGGAAAGCTTTAGGGTATTCCTTGATCCTACCTGCCAAAGACTTCTCATGTCCCCTCTGGTTCTTCTTAGCTCTCTGTTTTAGGTCCTTCCTGACGAACTTGTGTATCTGAAGCACCCTAGCTGAGCCTTCACACCTCATCTTAACATAAGCCTCCTTCTTCCTCTTGACAAGAGATTCAACTTCTTCAGAAAACCACCATTCCCTCACTCGACCACTTCCTGCCTGCCTGACAGGTACATACTTAAGAAGGACATGCAGTAGCTGTTCCTTGAATAAACTCAACATTTCAATTTTGCCCATCCCCTATAATTTCCTTCCCCATCCTACATCTTGCTTAATCACATCATAATTGCCTTTCCTCCAGCTATAACTCTTGCCCTGTAGTATATATCTATCCCTTTTCATCACTAAAGTAAACGTAACCGAATTGTGGTCACTATCACCAATGTGCTCACCTACCTCCACATCTAACACCTGGCCAGGTTCATTATCCAGTAGCAAATCCAATGTGGTTTCACCTCTTGTTTGCCTTTCTACATACTGTGTCAGGAAATCCTCCTGCACACATTGGACAAAAACTGACCTATCTAAAGTATTCTAACTATAGCGCTTCCAGTCAATATTTGGAAAGTTAAAGATCCCCATAACAACTACCCTGTTACTTTCACTCCTACCAGAATCATCTTTGCAATCCTTTCCTCTACATCTCTGGAGCTTTTTGAAGGCCTATAGAGAACTCCCAACAGGGTGACCTCTCCTTTTCTGTTTCTAACCTCAACACTTACTAGTGGATGAGCCCTCGTCAGATATCCTTTCTGCCACCGTAATACTGTCCTTAACTAACGATGCCACACCTCCCCCTCTTTTACCACCTTCCCTGATCTTAATGGAATTCAACAAACGAACAAGAGGTTGATAAAGATGAGCAAAAGTCAGACAGCAAACTTGCAATGAACATAAAATTTGACCATAAAAACCTCTAAATATGTGAAGATATGAAGATTAGTAAAGACAACTGTCGGTCCCTTACAGCCAGAAGTCGGGTAATTTAGATAAGTTGAGAATGGGCCAACGCGTAGTGGATGCAAGTGGTCTTTCATTGAAGCATAACCGTTCAATTTTGCAGATTTTGTTTTCACAATACAGTAGTCTATTACACAAAAAATGAAAATGGAATAGAATAAGCCAAGCTATTTACGTATAATGTGTTTAAAGATTTTGATACATTGTGCAAACATAACCCATTAATCCCAAAACCACTCCATTACAGTGCTCTCTGCAGAGAGTTATCTCCTTTATCACTCCTATTGGGCTTATTTTAACTGTTAAAAATCACACAACACTAGGTTATAGTCCAACAGGTTTAATTGGTAATACTAGCTTTCGGAGTGCTACTTCATCAGGTGATTGTGGAGTACACAATTGTAAGACACAGAATTTATAGCAAAAGTTGACAGTGCGATGTAACTGAAATTATACATTGGAAAATACCTTGATTGTTTATTAAGTGTCTCGTGTTAGAATGACCATGATAGTTTCACTTCTTTCATATGTAAATCACAAAACTCTTTTTAAAAGTTACCTTCTCAGGTTAACTGTAACTATTGGTGTCTGGCCACACCTTCAACATCTTATCTGGCTTGGTATTTTTCAATGTATAATTTCAGTTTCATCACACTGTAAAGTTTTACTATAAATTCTGTGCTTTACAATTGTGTCCTCCACAACCACCTGATGAAAGAGCAACGCTCCAAAAGTTAGTGCTTCCAATTAAACCTGTAGGACTATAACCTGGTGTGATTTTTATTTTTACTGTGGCTTTGATATATTGTTTTGAGACTGCCTCTTTTTGGAGCCTTCATACAGTTAAGCTTAAACTTTCTCAGCTTCATGTAACTTTTCAAGGCTTTAACCAAATACTTCTAGTCTGGAACTTGTACTCAACTTCTCTTGAGCACATCTAGCTTCAACCAAGATCCATGCCGAATTGCCAAAATTGAAGCTTTTTAAAAAAACCTTTTTCTAAGGCATGGATGTTTGCCTCCAATCAAAGAAAAAATTCATTCTGAACAAATAGGTAAACAGATTATGAATAGATGTAGAGGCAATAGGGTAGTGGTAATGGGAGATTTTAGTTTTCCCAACATTGACTGGGATGCACTTAGCGTCAGAAGTCTGGATGGAGTAGAATTTGTACATGCAATTCTGGTCTCCTTCCTATCGGAAAGATATTGTGAAACTTGAAAGGGTTCAGAGAAGATTTACAAGGATGTTGCCAGGGTTGGAGGATTTGCGCTATGGGGAGAAGCTGAACAGGCTGGGGCTGAAGGGTGACCTTATGGGGGTTTACAAAATTGAGGGGCATGCATAGGATAAATAGGCAAAGTCTTTTCCCTGGGGTGGGAAAGTCCAGAACGAGAGGGCATAGGTTTAGGGTGAGGGGGGAAAGATATAAAAGAGACCTGAGGGGCAACTTTTTCACGCAGAGGGTGGTACATGTACGGAATGAGCTGCCAGAGGAAGTGGTGGAGGCTGGTACAATTGCAACATTTAAGAAGCATTTGGATGGGTATATGAATAGGAAGGGTTTGGAGGGATATGGGCTGGGTACTGGCAAGTGGGACGAGATTGGGTTGGGATATCTGGTCGGCATGGACGGGTTGGACCGAAGGGTCTTTTTCCATGCTGCACATCTCTATGATAGTTTTCTAGAGCAGTTTGTCAATAGTCCAACGAGGGAAGAAGCCATATTGGACCTGGTACTGAGGAGTGAGCCAGGACAAGTGGTAGAAGTTGCGGTGGGGGATTTCTTTGGGAACAGTGACCACAATTCTGTAAGTTTTATAATACTCGTAGGTAAAGAAGAGAGTGGTCCTCGGGGGAGAGTGCTAAACTGGGCTAAGGCCAATTATATCAAAATTAGGCAGGAGTTGGCAAATGTGGATTGGACACCGCTATTTAAAGGGAAGTCCACATTTGAGATGTTGGAGGCTTTCAAAGATAGGTTAACAGCAGTGCAGAATAGACAATAGGTGCAGGAGTAGGCCATTCTGCCCTTCGAGCCTGCACCACCATTCAATATGATCATGGCTGATCATCCTTAATTAATATCCTGTTCCTGCCTTAACTCCATAATCCTTGATTCCACTATCCTTGAGAGCTCTATCCAACTCTTTCTTAAATGAATCCAGAGACTGGGCTTCCACTGCCCTCTGGGGCATAGCATACCACACAGCCACCACTCTCTGGGTGAAGAAGTTTCTCCTCATCTCTGTCCTAAATGGTCTACCTCGTATTTTTAAGCTGTGTCCTCTGGTTCGGCACTCACCCATCAGTGGAAACATGTTTCCTGCCTCCAGAGTGTCCAATCCTTTAACAATCTCATGTCTCAATCATATCCCCTCTCAGTCTTCTAAACTCAAGGGTATACAAGCCCAGTCGCTCCAGTCTTTCAGCGTAAGGTAATCCCACCATTCCAGGAATTGACCTCGTGAACCTACACTGCATTCCCTCAATAGCCAGGATGTCTTTCCTCAAATTTGGAGACCAGAACTGCACACAATACTCCAGGTGTGGTCTCACCATGGCCCTGTACAGCTGCAGAAGAACCTCTTTGCTTCTATACTCAATCCCTCTTGTTATGAAGGCCAGCATGCTATTAGCCTTCTTCACGACATGCTATAGCTGCATGCTTACCTTCATTGACTGGTGGACAAGAACACCCAGATCTCTCTGTACTGCCCCTTTACCTAAATTGATTCCATTGAGGTAGTAATCTCCCTTCCTGTTCTTGCCACCAAAGTGGATAACCATACATTTATCCACATTAAACTGTATCTGCCTTGTTGAAGGAAAAGGATAGGAAGGGCAAGATTCGTGAACCGTGGATGACAGGAGAAATTGTACGGCTAGTCAAGAGGAAAAGGGAAGTGTACATAATGACTAGGCAGATAAGAACAGAACAGGCCCTGGAGGAATATTGGAAGAGTGGGACAAGTCTTAAACGAGGAATCAAGCGGACTAAAAGGGGTCATGAAATAGCTTTAGCAAGCAGAATTAAGGAAAATCCCATAGCATTTTATTCTTGTATCAGAAGCAAGTGAGTAACTAAAGAAAGGATTGGTTCACTAAAAGATAATTACGGAAGGCTGTGTGCCGAACCTGAGAGAATGGGTGAGATTCTGAATGATTACTCTGCATCAGTGCTCACTGAGGAGAGGAATATAATGAATCTTGAGATTTAAGATAGAGTTTGATTAGTCTGGATCACATTGGCATAAGTTGGAAAGATGTATTGGGTATGCTAGAGGTTATTGAGGTGGACAAATCCCCAGGATCAGATGGGATCGATCCCAGGTTACTGAGGGAGGAGAGAGAGGAAATAGCTGGGGCCCTGACAGATATCTTTGTGTCATCCTGAAATACAGGGGAGGTGCCGGAGGACTGGAAGGTTGCTCACATTTCCCCTGTACAAGAAGGGTAGTGGGGATATTCCGGGTAACTACAGACCAGTGAGCCTGATGTTGGTGGTGGGGAAGTTGCTGGAGAGTATACTGAGAGATGAGCTCATTCCTTTCCAAATATAAATAGATCCTATCGATGATGGGCAACATGGTTTTGTGCGGGAGAGATCGTGCCTTACCAACTTGATAGAGTTCTTTTGAGGAATTGACCAAGTTGTTAGATGAAGGAAGGGCTGTTGATGTCATATACATGGACTTTAGTAAGGCGTTTGAGTTTCCCCATTGTACACTAATGGAGAAAGTGAAGTCACATGGTGTGCAAGGTGTTCTAGCTAGGTGGATAAAGAACGGGTTGAGCAACAGGGGACAGTAGTAGTTGAAGGGAGTTTCTCGAAATGGAGAAAGATGACCAGTGGTGTTCCACCGGGGTCAGTATTGGGGCAACTGTTGTTTGTAATATACATAAATGATCTAGAAGAGGGCACTGTTGATATGATCAGCAAATTTGCAGATGACACAAAGATTGGTGGAGTAGCAGAAAGCATAAGGGACTGTCAGAGAATACAGGAGGATATAGATAGACTGGAGAGTTGGGCGGAAAAGTGGCAGATGATTTTCAATCCAGACAAATGTGAGGTGATGCATTTAGGCAAGACTAATTCTAGAGTGAATTATACAATGAATGGAAGAGCCTTGAGAAAAGTTGATGGGCAGAGAGATCTGGGAGTGCAGGTCCATTGTACCCTGAAGGTTGCTGTGCAGGTGGATAGAGTGTTCAAGAAGGCATATAGTATGCTTGCCATCATTGGACGGGGTATTGAGTATAAGAGCTGGCAAGTCATGTTAAAATTGTACAAGACGTTGATTCAGCTGCCTTTAGAATACTGTGTCCAGTTCTGGTCGCCACATTACCAAAAGGATGTGAACGTTTTGGAGAGGGTGCAGAGAAGGTTTACGAGGATGTTGCCTGCTATGGAAGGTGCTAGCTATGAAGAGGGGTTGAGTAGGTTAGGCTTATTTTCACCAGAAAAAAGGAGATTGAGGAGGGACCTGATTGAGGTTTACAAAATCATGAAGGGTATAGACAGGGTGGATAGAGACAAGCTTTTTTCTAGGGTGAAGAATTCAATAATGGGAGGTCATGCTTTCAAGGTGAGAGTTGGAAAGTTTATGGGGGATACATGCAGCAAATACTTCACACAGAGGGTGGTGGGCATTTGGAACGTGTTTGCCAGCAGAGGTGGTAGAGGCAGGCACGGTGGGTTCATTTAAGAGGCGTCTGGGCAGATGCATGAGTAGGTGGGGAGCAGAGGGATACAAATACTTAGGAATTGACCGACTGGTTTAGACAGTACATTTGTATCAGCTCAAGCTTGGATGGCCGAAGGCCTGTTCCTGGGTTGTAAATTTTCTTTATTCTTTGTTCTTGTTCTTTCTAAATTGGAGCTAAATGCACAACTGTCTGCCTTGTTCTCTAGTCAAATTCTCCCATTGCAAACAAATCAGCATGGCAACAGAAATACTTACAAGTTAATCACTAGGCTCCTTGGATACACAACATCTCTATACCAATAATTTAAATTCAAAAATCTAAACTCAAATACAATGTATATAATACACACACCTTGCATCACACAACAAAGGAAATCTGCAGTGAGAGTTGTGATTTGGAATGCATCACCTGGGAAATGGTGGAAGTGGATTCAGCAAAAGCATTCAAAAGGGAATTGGCTAAATAGTTCCAGAAAATTTTACAATTATATAATGAAGAGAGGAAAGTCAGATTAGTAGAGTTGCCCTGCTAAAGAACATAGGCTGAAAGGAAACCCCTGTTTGTATCATTCTCCAATTTTATGGAATGCTGTTGAGTGATTACTGATAATGGTGTGGGCCCTTTAGAGTTTAGTTGTTTGTTTCTGTCTACTGCTGCATGTGGGCAATAACCATGTTTATGTTGTGTTATGATAAAATATCTCAGATGTCCTTTCTGAAAAAAAGTTACACTTTTAAAGCATGCAGGCAGATTATGTCAACCTATATGTAATTCTAATTAAATATTGCATTCTGTTTCACAAGTATTTGAAAATAATACATTTTACTGTGTATATTCGTTTTTTCATTGTAGGTACATCTTTCAGACCGAAATAAGTAAACTCTGTACTTAAATATTAAATGAAATTGATACCTCATTTAATAGTCAACCATTTGAGTGACACTCATGATTTCTTAGCATTTCTGCGCTTGTACAGCAGTAGAATATTTCAGCACAAGAATAAGACTTTAAGGTAGTGCTGAAGGTTTGTTGCCATCTGCCACCCACACTCATTCCACTGTTTCAATCCCTGTGTATGTAAACTTCTGCTTTTATAGCACATTTTGATACTTTCGTTTCAACAAGAGATGTGATAAGCAATTCTACGAAAAAGACTTTGAATTTTAAATGGTAAATATTGCACATAGCTAAATTTGTTTATATAAGTTATTGTCTCCAAAATAAAACATAAATTTATTTTGTGAAGTGTTTTAAGCTGTTTGATATTAGGCAGTACATAAATGTAAAATCCTATTTGATGTAATTGTTTCCTATCAGATGCAGGCATACCCATCAATGCGATCCTGTTAATTTAGACTTGCATTGAGACTGCAGCAATGTATGTTGGCCTGAATGCCAAATATTAGAAAATTGAATACATGTCAGGAAAATTCTTGCATTTATATCATGCTTTTCTCAACGGCAGATTATATCAAAATGCTTTGTAGGCAATTATATACTTGAAGTGTAATACCTTTTGTCATGTAGGATGTGTGGCAGCCATTTTGAACCCAGCCATGGATGTGTACAGTAGAGAAAACGTCCCTGCAGCCCATCAAGTGTACACCATTCAAAACAAACAGCTAACTATTCGAATCTCATTTTCCAGCACTTGGCTGATAAAAATGTTTATCCCATCGAAAAATATTAGCAATATAGTTATGGTGAGCAAATAGGAAAGTGGAATTGATGCCATAGTCAGATCAGCCATGATCTTCGAGAATGACAGAGCAGGCCTCCGTGGCTGTTACTCCTAAATCCTGTATTTCCATGATTAGAAAGTCTGTTTTGCAATATTTAGTTGAGGATGAAGTTTGGTGAAGACACAAGGTAGTCTGTCTTCCTTTGGAATAGTGTCTTGGAGTCATATATCACATTACATCAGATTATAGTCCAACAGGTTTATTTGAAATCAGGACAAAGGAGCAATGCTCCAAAAGCTTGTGATTTCAAATAAACCTGTTATGACTTTCTCCTAGTTGACAAAGTAAGGACTGCAGATGCTGGAAATCAGTTGGTAGTGGGGTGTTGGAAAAGCAGCATCTGAGGAACAGGAGAATAGACATTTCAGGCCTTGCCTGAAATATCTGTTCTCCTGTTCCTCGGACGCTGCCTGACCTGCTGTGCTTTTCCAGCACCCCACTCGTGACTTTGCCAACCCCAGTTCAACACCAACAATGCCACATCATAGAGTCATACAGCATAGAAACAGACTCTTCAATCTTACCAGTCCATACTGAATGTAATCCTAAATTAAACTAGTTGCGCCTGCCTGTGCTTGGCCCATATCCTTCCAAACATTTCTTTTCACAAGTATATGAGTTAGCTCGCTGAAGCTTGAAGATTTGTTTTCAGATATTTTGTTGGCTTATTATGTAAAATCTGTAGAGTCTCTGGTGAAGCGTTGGTGGATATGTCATGCCTCTCTATTAGTAGGTCTTGGTGGTGGTGGTGTAGTGTATTGATAATGTTGCTGAACTACTAATCAAGAACCCCAGGCTAGGGATGTGGGCTCAAATCCCAGCATGGTAAAATTTGGTTTCAGATTTTAAAACAAAATGTAAAGACCATGCAACATAACATAGGAACTATGGGAAGGAGTAGGATGTTCAGGTCCTCAAGCTTGCTCCACCATTTAATATAGTCATGGCTGATTTCCTTGCAATGTCAACTCCACTTTCCTGCCTGCTCTCCATAACACTTTAACCCAATATGAAATATATCTATGTCCTCAAATTTATTCAGTGTTTCAACATTCTTTACAACATTATTGAATTCTGAAGATTCATGACTCTTTGAGATGTAATTTCTCCTCATCTCTTTTAACTCTGCTATCCCTTATCCTAAAACTGACCTCAAAAAGGAAAACATCCATTCTATGTTTACTTTATCACTCCACTTTAGCATCTGATATACATTAATTAGATCTCTCTCATTTTTCCCAATTCTAGAAGGTATAGGCCAAAGCTGTTCAATGTCTTCATAATACATGCTCTTAGGATCAGTGTAGTGAACCTCTGCTGAGCAGTCTCCAATGCAACTACGTCTTTCCTTGAGTGAGAGCACCAAAATATCCCAGGTGTAGTCTCATCAATGTCTTAGACAGTTGCAGCAGCACTTATCTACTTTTATGTTCTCTTCCTTTAACAATAAATGCCAAAATACCACTGTACCTTCATACTAGTTTTCTGTAACTCATGCCAAAAGACGACAATGTCCCTGTGCCAAAGCCATCTGAGGTAGATTGTTGATTGATGTTAAAAGCCTGCTCGGTTTAATAACAATAATCATGGAATCCCCCCAGTGTGGAAACAGACCCTTCAGCCCAACAAGTCCACACCGACCCTCCGAAGAATAACCCACCCAGATCCATTCCCCTACTACCTTATGTTTACCCCTGACCAATCCACCCTAACCTGCGCAGTTCACTAATGTCTCTTAGGGAAGGAAATTTGCTGCCTTTTCCTGGTCTGGTCTGGTCTACACGTATCTGTAGATGCACAGCTCGCAACTGCTGCTTTGACCACACACCATCCTGATTAGGAAATATATCGCCTTTCCTTCAGTATTGTTGTGTCAAAAACCTGGAATTCCCTCCCGAATGATATTCTGAGTCTACACATAGCAAGTGGATTCAAGTAGTTAATTCTTAAGGGCAGCTAAGGATGTGCAATAAATGCTAGTCCAGCCAGCAACACCCATTAGTAATTCAGAAAAAGTAAAGAAACATAAGTTGGGCCTAGAGAACCTTATACCAGAAAATGTAGAACATTTATAAATGTTACAATGTTAATGCTCATCTTCATTCAGTTTAGGAAAGAAGAGCTAAATGTTTTCTTTGGAACCAACAAAACTTGAGCTATTTCAAGTTAGTAAGTCATGTTCATTAGTTCAGATTTTAGTTCTTGATACTCTTTAAAAAGTACCCCTTGCCTACTCTTCATATTTTGGCCCCACCATGGTTTGCAATTACTGAATGCTCCCCTGTATCTCTAACAACCTTTCCAACTGATTTGAGATATTCATCACCTAATCAGCAGCATTTGATCTGGGATTCTCAAGTCTGTTTACAAAGGATGCCATCTTCCCCTGTAAATGTTGAATCTCTAATAATAACGACTTAATACTCCTTCCCCCTTTCTCAGGCGAGCTCTTCCTTCAGCATGCCATGGCCTTCTCATGGTCTTTATCTTTGTCTTTGCTTGTCCTGAAGTACACTAAGCCTTTTTTTTTCTGAACTGGGTTACTCAGCTATGTGGTATTAGAGTCATAGAGATGTACGGCATGGAAACAGACCCTTCGGTCCAACCAGTCCATGCCGACCAGATATCCCAACCCAATCTAGTCCCACTTGCCAGCACCAGGCCCATATCCCTCCAAACCCTTCATATTCATATACCCATCCAAATGCCTTTTTAAATGTTGCAATTGTACCAGCCTCCACTTCCTCTGACTGCTCATTCCACACGCGTACCACGCTCTGCTTGAAAAGTTTGCCCCTTAGGTCACTTTTATATCTTTTCTTTTCTCTTCTCGCTCTAAACCTATGCCCGCTAGTTCTGGACTCCCTGACCCCAGGGCAAAGACTTTGTGTATTTACCCTATCCATGCCCCTCATAATTTTGTAAACCTCGATAAGGTCACCCCTCAGCCTCCGATGCTCCACGGAAAACAGCCCCAGCCTGTTCAGCCTCTCCCTCCAATCCTCCGACCAGATGTGTTCTGCATATTTATCTCTGACGTTTGGATCAAACTGTCCAGGCACTGATTGTCATCCTCATGTCAGAGTGTCTCCACCTTTCACCTCAGCTGTGAACCAGAGAGATTTGATATTACACTGTAACGTTTGGACAGTCTCACTTTCCACAACTCCCATGTGCCACAGTCCAGACAAACAACCTGCTCTGCTGTATCTTCATGGAACTAGGACTCGTTCTTGCATGATGATTTGCTAGTGCTGTTCAGGAGGGTTTAACCCAAATTGCCAGGGGAATGGGAACCTGAAGATGGGTAGCTTAAATTGAAAGGAAGTAAAGCTGTTAACAGGACGTAGAAAAGGAGCAAGTGAAGTTATAAGGAAGGGAAGTATCAACTAAGCAAGAATACTAAATATTATGAAACATACACAATTCCAGCATTTAAAAGACATCTGGATGGTTATATGAATAGGATGGGTTTAGAGGGATGTGGACCAGGTGCTGGCAAGTGGAACTAGATTAGGTTAGGATATCTGGTCAGCATTGACAAGTTGGACTGAAGGGTCTGTTTCCATGCTCTATATCTCAATACCAATTTAAGGGCAATCTATCTGTTTGCAACTCGATAGATGATTTAAAGACACAAAAAGCTGGATTTACCGAGTTTGTTATTAAAGTAAGCTGGTTGCAGAAAGACCCAAGACTGAGAATTGAAATTTGAAGATAGTTGACTTTTAAGAAGTACAGCAACAAAGTAAAGGCAGGGAGGTGGTAGAAACAGATGCAGTCAAAACATTTAGGAGGCATTTAGACACATGAATAGGCAAATGAGATTAGTTTAGAATGGCATCCTGTTTGACACCGGCATGGTGGGCAGAAGGGCCAATTTCTGTGCTATACTGTTCTATATTCTGTAGGTTGGTATGCTGATTTAATAAAGGATGGGAATTGTACTGGAGAAGGATGAGTTTTCAGTTGGAAGATCAATATATGGAATCTTTTTGTGTGGAGCTAAGAAACAGCAAACCTAGCAGATATTGGTAGGAGTTGTTTATAGAACAATGCTGGTAGTGTTGGGCATGGCGTTAATTAGGAGAAGAGAGAAGCATGAGGCATGGGCAACAGTTATGGGTGACTTCAAACTGCATATAGTCTGGGTAAATTTAATGTTGAAGATGGGTTTTTTGAGTGTGTTAGGGATGATTCCTTAATATGCTGCTCTAGAAAGTCAGATAGTGAATGGGCTATTTTAGATCTAATATTACTTAACCAACTAGGGCTAATTAATCTTGTAAGAGAATTTTTGAGAATGTGTGACCATAGTATAGTATACTGTTACTCTGAGAAAGTGAGCAATCCCACATGTCTGACAGCAGATATAAGATGTGACTTTGAAGGGGCATTCCATTTGCTGTGCGGACTGATTCTGTTCTTAAGCACTAATCTCACAGGGCATGGTGTGACTTAACAGTTTCCCTCATTAAGCAAGCTTAGTGGTATATCTAGACTTGATATTTGTAGCATTGATTGCAGGTGCGTACACAAATATTTTCATTTTCTGTAACTTTAACATCTGAACGGATATCTAATTTAAGTATTTGTGGTTTCTTATGAACAAGATCCTAGTGACAAAGCATAATGACCACTATAATGGACTAGGTACATCAAAAATATAACAAATTTTTCAAAGGTAACTGGCAATTTCCAAATAGATCTTTGCTTGACATTTAGATATTTAAAAGGATGGGAATATTTTTGTACTCATTTATGGAATGTGAGCATTTATTGTCTGAGCCCTTGTTGCCCTGAAGATTTGTTGTGTTGAACTGTCCATTTGGTGTAGGTTAATCCACAATGATGTTACAAAGAATGTTAAGCTATAGAAGAAGATCATTCAGCCTGACAAGCCTGCCATGCCATTCTATAGACACATTTACCCAGAGCCTCAACTTTTTTTTTGTCAGCTCCTTACAGTCTGCAACTCTTCTACATTTCAGAAATCTTCAGTGATCTAGAGAACTTCAGACATTCATAATCATCTTGGAAGAAATTCCTTGTCTCAGTTCCCCCTTATTCTGTAAATATATCCCCTTGTTCAAGTTTCCACTCCTAGTGAAAACATCTTAACATCTACCCTGCTAACAGCAAATTTTAATGTAACATGTTGTGCTCCCCCTAAATGAAAGTTCCAGGGTTTTGACCAAGCAGCAGAAGAATAGCAATATATTTCCAAATTAGGGTGGTGAGGTGCTTGGTGAGGAACTTGTAGGTGATTGCAACCCTGTGAATCTGCTGACCTTGTCTGTCAAGATGGTTGTGGTAATGAGCTTAGAATTAGAATTGGAATTTCTACAGTGTGAAAACAGGCTCTTCAGCCCAACAAGTCCACACTGCCCCACTGAAGAATATCCCACCCAGACACATTACCCTACATTTCCCCTGACTTATACGTCTAACTTTTCCATCCCTGGACACTGGACAATTTAGCATGGCCAATTCACCTAACGTGCACATCTTTGGACCGTAGGAGGAAATTGTAGCACCCGGAGGAAACCCACACAGACGGGGCAAATGTGCAAACTCCACACAGTCGCCCAAGGCTGGAATTGAACCCAGGTCCCTGGTGCTATGAGGCAGCAGTGCTAGCCACTGTACCGCCCCCAAAGGTTTAGGAGTTGCAGTGATGAATTTCTGCAGTTCATCTTGTAGATGGTGTGCACTGCTGTTAATTGACAGTGGTGAAGGAAGTGGATGTTTGTGGTACCAACCAAGATGGTGTCAATTTTCTTGTTTTATTGGTTCTGCCTTGTAGATGGTGGGCAGGCTTTGGTGAGTGAGGAGGTGAGATACTTGCCATAGCATTCCTAGCTTCTAATTTTTGTTTGTAACTACAGTATTTATATGGCTATTCCAGTTCAACTTCTGGTCAATGGTAGCCCCCAGGGTGTTGATGGAATGAGCCTAGTTATTAGTGATTGTAAGTGTGAAGTCTTTTTCTCTTGTTAGTTTTGAGCTTTTTTCTAAATTGGTAACACCAAGGTGCTTTCAAGGTGCTGCATATAGTGTTTAAACTATAAATATGTCGATTAATCTTGCTTAGCCGTTCCAATTATTCACAGTATTTGTTTTATGTTATTTAAAAATTCCAGTTGGAGGCCAGCTTGAATGATGGCGACTGATTCTAAGGGGAAGAGAAGGGGTTCGAGACAACCAAAATGTGCTTTCTGTAAACTCAATAAAGAGGAACATTGTGGCCAGTTGTTAGTAGCCCAAAGCCAGAAGATGGCAGCACATCACAAATGTATGGTAAGTGAAGAGGCAGCAATCGCTTGGAGTCCGAAGCTAATAGTCAGGTTGACAATGACATTTCTATCATTTAGATTCAGGTTGACAATTATATTTCTATCATCAGATTCCTCTGATGTCTTCACTTGAAGTTAGTAAATCCTATATGTAAGCTGGTGCTGGTGAATCAGTGCTACTGTGCTCAGTGAGCGTTAATGAATGAATCTGGATAGGCAGATGCTAATGGTGTTTGACCAGGATTTCATCTTATTCTTTCACGAATTCATTAGGAATCAGTTGTATCAATCCCTGATTGGTGTTATCTTACCCCACTGCGCATTGCATTTGTCCATTCATCGGGTAGAGAACAAAATGTGGCTGTGCCCATGGACTCATCAATAACCATCCCTTTGTAATGAGTGATTTCTAGGTGTTATTTAGATTGGAAAGTTTTGTTTTCCCACTCTCCGAGACCTCTGTTGTCCAAATGCTAAATAAACTTGTAACTCTCCAACTCTCCTCTTCTCTTTTTCACCCCCCCCCCCCCCCCCATGCCTCATGTAAAATTTGAAAGTTGCGTGCTGTGTAGCCATGTACAATCTGTTCATCTCATAAAGGATCTGTGAAATTTGTCCTGCAAGAAGCTGATATACTATTTTGTTTTCTTCCTATTTCTAGTTATTTTCATCTGCTCTAGTGACCTCTCATTCTGAGAATGAGACTCTTGGTGGCTTCTTGCTTGAAGATATCAAGAAGGAAATAAAAAGGGGAAACAAGCTGGTATGTAGCATTCATAATTGCTCTTTGACATTTAGTGGTGAGAGAGTGATGGTTGAGGGTTGTTTTGTAGCTGGAACTGTGTCCAGTGATGTGCTATAGGGTTTGGTGCTGTGACCTTTGCTGATGCGTGCCTTAATGATCTAAGACATGAAAGTAGGAGGTTTTATCAGTGTTTGCAGATGACACAAAAATAGCGAGGAAGAAAGCCTTGGATTACAGGATGATACAGACTGGTTGATCAGGTGAGCAGAACAGTAGCCAAAGGAATTTAAAGGTGATAAATGAGGTGGTTAATTTTGGGAGGATTAGAAATCTCCTAGAAAGGATCCTAGAAAGCACAGAGGATCAGAGGGACTTTTTGCATATCCACAGATCTTTATAGGGAACAGGACAGTTTGTGATGTGTAAAGAAGGCATAAGGGATACTTTCCTTTATTAATGCTTAATGAAGCATTGAAACAAAAGCAAGAAAGTTATGGTGGAGCTGTATATGATGTTAGGTCATAGCTAAGCCACAGGAGTCATGATGTGGAGATGTTGGTATTGGACTGGGGTGGACAAAGTTGGAAGTCACATGGCGACAGGTAATTGTTCAATAGGTTTATTTGAAATCACAAGCTTTCGGAGTGCTGTTCCTTCACCTGACAAATGTTGTGGGTATCATCCAAGAACAAGGGGTTCGGGGCTAGGAATTAAATATTCAACAATGTTTCCTATCGAAAGGACAGTCAAATGGACAGTCAGGGCAGGGTTACTTCTTAGTAAGAAATTAAATCAATGCCAGGAGGCAATATAGGGTTGGAACGTTTAGAATCTTTGAGTAGCTTTGAAGAATCATAAAGGTAAAAAAGACCCTGATGTGTGTTATGTGCAGGTCTCCGTCTCCTAGCAGTAGTCAGGATGTGGGGCTGAAAATAAATCAGGAGATGGAAAAGTCATGCAAAAAGGAACTATTACAATAAACATGCGAGACATCAGTATGCAAATGGATGGCAAATCAGGTTAGTAGCAGATCTAAAGAAAAGGAATTTGTGGAAATTCCAAAATTTTTATTTTGGAGCAGCTTGTGGTAGACCTACTAGAGAATACTGCTCTAAACTCCTCCACCCCCCCCCACCCCACACAATGCAATAAAGACAGAGACCCCCCCCATTCCTCAACTACCACCATACCAGTCTCCTCATCCAACATATCATCCTAAACACTTATGTCAGCTTCAAGAATATGTTCCCCTCCCCACCCCTCTACGCCTTCCGTAAGGACCGTTCCCTTTGCCAATCCTTGGTTCGCGCTACTCTCCCCAACAATCCTCCCACACCCTGGTACCTTCTCTGCACCTGGAAAATACGCAATACCTGCCAGCATGCCACCTCCCTCCCCTCCATCCAGGGCCCCAAGCAGTCCTTCCAGGTGAGGCAGAGGTTCACCTACCTCTCCTCCAACCTAGTTTACTGTGTCTGGTGCTCCCATTATGGTCTTCTCTACATTGGGGAGACCAAATGTAAACTCAGGGAGTGTTTCATTGAGCATCTCAGCTGGGCTCATGGGGGCGACCTGACCTCCCAGTCAATGCCCATACCATCCTCAACCTCCTCCATTGTCACAGTGAATCAGCCCACAAATTGGAGGAACAACAGCTCATCTTCTGCCTCAGCAGCCTACAGTCCAGAGTACTCAACATTGAGTTCTCAGATTTCAAATAACCTCCCTTCCCATCCCTGACACCCTTTCCAGCCCTTTCCAGCCCCTCCCCCTCCCCTTCCATTCCTCTGACTGACCCTTACAGCTACCAACTGGATTCATTCCTCCCAATGAGCAACCAGTCATACCTTCCACCTGTGTTCATCTATCCTTACTTCATCAACCCACACAAAACTCTTTCCCCAAACCCCCCCCCCCCCACCTTAAAAGCCTTTAAAAACCAGTAGAGGATAACTTAAAAAAAAAAGTAAGGGGGGGAGAAGATGAAATTGAGGCAAAGCTAGCTAGTAATATAAACTATGGCAAAAGTATTTTTAACTTTCTAAAAAGGTAAGGGGGGGGGGGCAAAAGTGGGTGTTGTTCTACTGAAAGTAAGGATGGAGAAGGAGCTTTTTGACTCCTCAAAGAACTCTAAGGAAATCCTAATTTACCATGCACATCCAAGAACTCCGCAATCTCGTCCTTAATAATGGACTCTCAAATCTTACCAACAACTGAAGTCAGGCTAACCAGCCTATAGTTTCCTGTTTTTGGCCTCCCTCACGTTTTGAAGAGAGATGTTAAATTAGCCATTTTCAACTCTTCTGGAACCCTCCCTGGCTCTAGTCTAGTGATTCCTGAAAGATCACTATCAATACCGCACAGTCTTCTCAACAATCTTGTTCAAAACTCGGGATGTAGCTCATCTGTCTGGATGATGTATCCACCTTTAGACTTTGCAGCCTCTCCTGCACCATACCTTAGCTACAGTCACTACACTCACCTCTCCTGACTCTCGACATTTTGGTATGATGTCATCCACTATGAAAACATGCAAAGTATTTATTCAATTCCTCCGCCATTTCTTTGTGGCCCATTACTCCTTCTCCATCCTTACTTTTAGTAGAACAATGCCCACTTTTGCCCCTCCCTTACCTTTTTTTTAGAAAGTTAAAAATACTTTTGCCATAGTTTATATTACTAGCTAGCTTTGCCTCAATTTCATCTTCTCCCCCCTGAATGTTTTTTTAAGTTATCCTCTACTGGTTTGACAAAGGAAAGCCAGAGGATGTGATCTATGTGGATTTCCAGAAGGCCTTTGTCGAGGTACTGCACAGGAGAATGAGATCTTGAATAAGAGAAGAGCCCATGGTGTTAAGGCAAGGTACTGACATGGATAGAGTATCGACTGACTGGCAGAAGCCAGAGACTGAGGATAAAAGGGGTCTCTGTCCTCATGGTAACCACGGCATCTAGTGGAGTTCCGCAAGATTCACTGTTGAGACATGACTGGATTCATGAACAACCTGGACAGAGGAACTGAGGGCATGGCTAAGTTTGCTGATGGTCCAAAGATAGGTGGAGGCAAGGGGCTTGAGAGATAAATGGAGGGAAGTGGGGCTGGGTGGAAGGTAGGTGGAAGGTAGGTGGAGTAGATAGGTGGGAAGGAAGATGGGCAGGTAGGACAGTTCAAGAGGGCAGTGCTGAGTTCAAAGGTTGGATCTGGGATTAAGTGGGAGTGGGGTGCAGAAGAAATGAGGAAACTGATGAAATTGACAGATTCTATATGGTTGGGGGGGGGGGGGTCCCAAGGCGAAAGGCCATTACAAAAGAGAGAGTGCTAGAAAAGCTAAAAAGTCTTAAAATTGATAAATCTCCTGGCCCCAATGGGATACATCCTAGAGTTCTAAGAGAGGTGGCTGAGGAAATAGCGGAGGCACTGGTTGAGATCTTTCAAGAGTCACTGGAGTCACGGAAAGTCCCGGATGATTGGAAGATCGCGGTTGTAACCCCATTGTTCAAGAAAGGATCAAGACAAAATTGCCCGTAGTGTTAGGTAAGGGGTAGATGTAGATGTAGATGTAGATGTAGGGGTATGGGTGGGTTACGCTTCGGCGGGGCGGTGTGGACTTGTTGGGCCGAAGGGCCTGTTTCCATACTGTAAGTAATCTAATCTAATCTAAAAAAAAGATGGAAAATTATAGGCCAATTAGCCTAACCTCGGTTGTTGGTAAAATTCTAGAATCCATCATTAAGGATGAGGTTTCTAAATTCTTAGAAAAGCAGAGTCTGATTAGAACAAGTCAACATGGATTTAGTAAGGGGAGGTCATGCCTGACAAACCTGTTGGTATTCTTTGAAGAGGTGACAAGTAGGTTAGACCAGGGAAATCCAGTGGATGTGGTCTATCTAGACTTCCAAAAGGCCTTTGATAAGGTGCCACACGGGAGGCTGCTGAGCAAGGTGAGGGCCCATGGTGTTCGAGGTGAGCTACTGGGATGGATTGAGGATTGATTGTCTGACAGAAGGCAGAGAGTTGGGATAAAAGGTTCTTTTTCAGAATGGCAGCCGGTGACGAGCGGTGTCCCGCAGGGTTCAGTGTTGGGGCCACAGTTGTTTGCATTATATATTAATGATCTGGGTGAAGGGACTGGGGCATTCTAGCGAAGTTTGCAGATGATACAAAGTTAGGTGGACAGGCAGGTAGTACTAAGGAAGTGGGAAGGCTGCAGAAGGATCTAGACAGTTTGGGAGAGTGGTCCAGGAAATGGCAGATGGAATTCAACGTGAACAAATGCGAGGTCTTGCACTTTGGCAAAAAGAATAAAAGCACAGACTACTTTCTAAACGGTGAGAAAATTCGTAAAGCCAAAGTACAAAGGGATCTGGGAGTGCTAGTCGAGGATTCTCTAAAGGTCAACATGCAGGTTGAGTCTGTGATTAAGAAAGCGAATGCAATGTTGTCACTTCTCTCAAGAGGGTTGGAATATAAAAGCACCGTTGTGCTACTGAGACTTTATAAAGCTCTGGTTAGGCCCCATTTGGAGTACTGTGTCCAGTTTTGGTCCCCACACCTCAGGAAGGACATACTGGCACTGGAACATGTCCAGCGGAGATTCACACGGATGATCCCTGGAATGGTAGGTCTAACATATGATGAACGGCTGAGGATCCTGAGATTGTATTCATTGGAGTTTAGAAGATTAAGGGGAGACTTAATAGAGACGTACAAGATAATACATGGCTTGGAAAGGGTGGATGCTCGGAAATTGTTTCCGTTAGGTGAGGAGACTAGGACCCGTGGACACAACCTTAGAATTAGAGGGGGTAAATTCAGAACGGAAATGCGGAGACATTTCTTCAGCCAGAGAGTGGTAGGCCTGTGGAATTCATTGCAGCAGAGTGCAGTGGAGGCCGGGATGCTAAATGTCTTCAAGGCAGAGATTGATAGATTCTTGTTGTCTTGGGGAATTAAGGGCTACGGGGAGAATGCAGATAAGTGGAGTTGATGTGCCCAGCAGCCATGATTGAATGGCGGAGTGGACTCGATGGGCCGAATGGCCTTACTTCCACTCCTATGTCTTATGGTCTAAGGTGAAGTGTTCTTTCTCCAGTTGTTGGGTGGCTGTCTTGGGACCCTTCAACCACACGGTCAATGTGAATTTCACCAGTTTCCTCAATTCCTCCCCACCCCACGGCCCCGCTACCTTATCCCAGACCCAACTATCCAACTGCCCGACCTGTCCATCTTCCTTCTCACCTATCTGCTCCACCCTCCATTCTGACCTATCACTATTGTTCCCCACCTTCATCTACCTATCACATTCTTTGCTACCTTTGCCCCAGCCCCACCCCTCTCCCATTTATATCTGTGTCCTTGCCACACACACCCCCACCCCATTTCTGATGAAGAGCTTTTGCTTGAAATGTTGACTTTCCTGCTCCTCTGATGCTGTCTGACCGTCTGTGCTTTTCCAATGCCACTCTTTTTGACTCTTGACATCTAGCATCTGCAGTCATCACTTTCTCCTATTGACATCTGAAGCTCACAGAGACTTCAAAGTCCTGGCTCAGTATTCTCTTGAGGCTACCTTGCAGATTCAGTCAGCAGTTAGGAAGGCAAATGTGATGGCATTCATTTTGAGGGGCTAGAATGCAGGTGTCAGGATTTACAACTTTGGTTGTGTAAGGCACTGGTGCTACTGCACTTGTAATATTGTGAGCAGTTTTGGGCCTCATATCCAAGGAAGAATGTGCTGGCATTGGAGGGGATTGAGAGGAAGTTTACAAGAATGATCCCGATGCAGAGCTTGTCAAATGAGGAACAGTTGAGGACTGTGGATCTGTACTCTGAGTTGGGAAGGATGAGGAGGGATCTCCATGAAAATTCTGAACAACTGGATTAATCAACACATGGAAAGTGAGGATTAACCAGGGATAGAGTCGTAGAGATGTACAGCATGAGTTAACATAGATTTGTAAAGCTGAGATTCTGTCTGACTAAGTAGCATTTTTTGAAAAGGTGACTAAATATGCTGATGAGGGTAGTGCAATTGATGTGGTTTACATGTATTTCAGTAAGGCCTTGGACAAGGTCTCACATGGAAGGCTGGTCCAAAGGTAAGAGTCACCAGGATTCAAGGCAAGTTGGCAAACTGGATCCAAAATTGGCTTGCATATAGGAAGCACAGGGTGAAGGTGGAGGGTTGTTTTTGTGATTGGAAGCCTGTGACGGGATCCTTGCTGTTTATGTACATTAACGACTTGGATGTGAATGTAGGAGGTACAATTAGTAAGTTTGCTCATGACATAAAAATTGGGTTGTTGATAGTGAGGAGGATGGTCTCCAGCTATAGCTTGATAATGATTGGATGATAAATTGGGCAGAACAATGACAAATGGAATGTAATCTCTATAGGTGCATGGTGGTCCATTTTTGGGAGGTCAATTAAAGGATGGATGTACACATTATTCCCTAGGGATTGTTGTGCAAAGCGACCTTGATGTACAAGTACGGAGATCCTTGAATGTGTCAGCATTGATAGACAGGGTGATGATGCACACAGGATGCTTGCTTTCATTAGCTGGGGCACAGCACATAGGAGCAAGAAAGTCTTGTTACAACTTCATAAACTATTAGTTTGGCCACAGATGGAATACTGTGTGCAGTTCTGGTTGCCGCACTATCAGAAGGATGTGATTGCACCGGGGAGGTTGCTGAGGAGATGCACCAGGACGTTACCTGGAATGAAAACTCTTAGTTATGCGGAGGGACTTGATGGGGTGGGTTTATTTTCCTTGGAAAAAGTGAGGACTGTAGATGCTGGAGATCCGAATCCAGAAGTGTGCCGCTGGAAAAGCACAGCAGGTCAGGCAGCATCTGAGGGGCAGGAGAGTTGATGTTTCATCAGAATTCCTGAAAGGTTGACTCCCCTCCTCAGATGCTGCCTGACCCGCTGTGCTTTTCTTGCGCCACACTTATTTTCCTTGGAGCAGAAGAGGTCAGATGGGGGCAATTTGACTTGAGGTACTCAAAACTGAGAGGCATAGAAAAGATTACCATCTGGTTCACAAACTGCCATCTTTACCTGGGCTGGCCTCCATGGCCTACGGCAATGTGGTTAATTCAGAACTGCCCTCTGGATGATTAAGGATGGTCAAAAAATGCTGACCTAGGCAGCGATTCCCTCATCTTGTGAATTCATTTTTTAAAAATCATGCTATGGTCAGTTTGCTCATCCTCCCTGCAGTCCCTGTTCTCATCATAGAGTCATAGAGATGTACAGCATGGAATGAGACCCTTCAGTCCAATTTGTCCATGCTGACCAGATTTTTTTATTTCAAAAATATACTTTCATAAAAATATTTTGATCTGTACAATTGCTCATGCTATACATACATAAACATTCCATTTCTTTGCATACAGAAATAGAGTAATCATTCACATATACAGGTCTATACGTTTACAATGCATATATTTAGCTGAGGCGTCAGTGGAGCCCACTTACTGTGTGGGGCCCCCTGTTCTTTGGCAGGCAGACATTACACGGTGGTCTTTCCCCACTGCGCCTTGGCGGCAGCTGCCCTAAGCTTCAGCGCATCCCTCAACACATAGTCCTGGACCTTGGAATATGCCAGTCCGCAACACTCAGTCAGGGTCAGCTTCTTCAGCTGGAAGATCAACAGATTTCGGACAGACCAAAGAGCGTCTTTAACTGAGTTGATGATCCACCAGACACACTTATTGTTAGTTTCGATGTGCGTCCTGGGGAACAGACCATAGAGCACGGAGTCCTGTGTCACGGAGCTGCTCGGGACGAACCTCGACAAACGCCACTGCATTCCTCTCCAGACTTCCTTTGCATAGGCACATTCCAGAAGGAGCCCCCCCCCCCCCCCCCCGCAGCCGCTTTGAGGGCAGTGTGCGGTGCGGGCCTGCATAAAAGATCTCATGGGTAGAGCCCTTCCCACCACCAGCCAAGCCATGTCTTGGGGATTGTTGGAAAGTTCTGGCGATGAGGCATTCTGCCAAATAACTTTGACAGTCTGCCCAGGAAACTGCTCGACAGGATCCTCCCCCTCCTTTTCCCGAAGGGCCTCAAGGACACTGTGTGCTGACCACTTCCTGATGGACTTGTGGTCAAAGGTGTTTTTCTTCATAAATTTCTCTATGAAGGACAGGTGATACGGAACGGTCCAACTACTTTGAGCATTCCGTGGCAGCGAGGCCAGGCCCATCCTTCGCAATAGCGGGGACAGTACGTCAGTACCTCAGTGCGTAGTGACACTTTGTGTTTGTGTACCGGCGATCCATGCACAGCTTGATGCAGCCACACAAAGGTGGCCATCAGGGTGAGCGTGGCATTGGGT
Source organism: Chiloscyllium punctatum (assembly GCF_047496795.1). Classification (NCBI taxonomy): domain Eukaryota; kingdom Metazoa; phylum Chordata; class Chondrichthyes; order Orectolobiformes; family Hemiscylliidae; genus Chiloscyllium; species Chiloscyllium punctatum. Next base: position 87,934,532 of record NC_092763.1, on the reverse strand, counting down.
GTGTTTTGTTTTCCCTGTTGCCCAAAGCTTTGTACATCAACTCGCTTCGGACCCTGGCCATCTTTGATCTCCATACAAAATGGAAGATGGCTCGGATGACTGCGATGGTACAGGTTCTGGGAATAGGCCAGACCTGTGCCACATATAACAATACTGACAGTGCCTCACACCTGATGACCAGGTTCTTACCCGGAGATCGACCGTAGCTTCCATCTGCCCAGTTTCTGCCTCACTTTATTGATATACTACCCCCCCCCCCCCCCCCCCCCCACCCCCCCAAAGACTTGGGGCACACCCCAGCACCTTCAGGGCCAGATATCCTAACTTAATCTAGTCCTGTTTGCTGGCACTTGGCCTATATCCCTCTAAACCCTTCCTATTCATATACCCATCCAGATGCCTTTTAACTAATTGTTTAGCCTGCACCACTTCCTCTGGCAGCCCATTCCTTGCAGGCACCATCTTCTGCATGAAAAAGTTGCCCCTTAGATCCCATTTACATCTTTTCCCTCTCATCCTAAACCTATGTCCTCTAATTGTTGACTGTCTTCCCTCTTTCCTTCCCCTCTTTCCCCCCCCCACCCCCCCATATAAAAGATGTGATAAGAGAACGTATGTTTAAGGAATATAGAACCAGGCGCCATCATTTCAGAATGTAGGCTAAGTCATTTAAGATTGAGATGAAGAAACTTCCTACAATAGAAAGATGGAGCTAGGTCATTCTATTTATTCAAAAAAAGATTGAGGCATCAAGTGAATGAATAGAAAGAAGCAATATGGCATTGAGATATAAATCAGCAATCCTCATGTTGAATAGTGGACCAGGTTTGAAGGGTGGAATTGCCCAAACCTGCTCCAAGTTCATTTCTATAGGCTCTCCTTTAATCAGAGGACATATTACAAGATTGGGCAGAATGATTGCAAAAAGGATGTTTCTCCTGATTGGTGAATCTTACCTTAGTCTAGTGAATGTATAGAATCCTACATCACGGAAGGCAGTGAAGGCCAAGTCACTGATCTATTCAAAAAGGGGTTCGCAAGTTTTGAAAAGATTTGTAGCTCCGGTTGAGGTTCTGGGTGTGAGTTTACTCGCTGAGCTGGAAGGTTCAGTTTCAGATGTTTTGTCACCATGCATGAGAACATAATTGAAGCGCTGGTGTTATGTACCGCTTTCTATTTATGTTTACGTTTTCTTGGGTGTTTGGCGATGTCATTTCCTTTCTTTTTCTCCGAGGATGGTAAAGGGGGTCCAAATCAATGTTTGCTGTTAGTTCCAGTTGAAATGCCATTCTTCTAGGAATTCTCATGTGTGTCTCTGTTTGGCTTATCCTAGGATGAATGTGTTGTCCCAGTCAAAGTGGCGTCCTTCCTCGTCCGAATGTAAGGGTACTTGTGATAGTAGATCATGTCTTTTTGTGGCTAGTTGATGATCATGCATCCTGGTGGCTAGTTTTCTGCCTGTTTGTCCAATGTAGTGTTTGTTACAGTCCTTGCAAGATATTTTGTAAATGACATTAATTTTGCTTGTTGTCTGTATAGGGTCTTTCAAGTTCATTAGCTGCTGTTTTAATGTGTTGGTGGATTTGCGGGCTATCATGATGCCCTAGGGTCTGAGTAGTCTGACAGTCATTTCAGAGATGACTTTGGTGTAAGGTAAAGTGGCTAGGTTTTGGGTGCATTTTGTCTGCGTGTTTGGGTTTGGTGCTGAGAAATTGGTAGACTGTGTTCATTGGGTACCCATTCTTCTTGAAAATGCTGTGTGGGTGATTTTTCTTCTGTTTGTCATTCCTCTGTGCTGTAATGTGTGGTAGCTCATTAAAATAATGTTCTAGTGGGATGATTGCCTCTGTGGTTCAGTATTTGTCCGTATGTGGTGTTTTCCTGTAGACGCTGGTTTGAAGTTCCCCACTGACTGTGCACTCAACTGTGACATCTACGAATGGCGATTTGATGTTTTCGGTTTTTTTTTGTGAATTTTATGCCAGCAAGGATATTATTAATGGTCCTGAAGGTTTTCTCTAATTTGTTTCGTTTAATGATGACAAAGATGTCATCCACATTGCAGACCCAAAGTTTGGATCGGATGGTTGGGAGAGCTGTTTGTTCAAGTTTCTGCATTACTGCTTCTGCTAGGAACCCTGATATCGGTGATCCCATGGGTGTTCTGTTGATTTGGTTGTGGCTGAAAATGTGTTGCTGGAAAAGCACAGCAGGTCAGGCAGCATCCAAGGAGCAGGAGAATCGACGTTTCGGGCATGAACCCTTCTTCAGGAATGAATGATTAGGTTGTGGGTCTTGTTGTTGAAAGTGAAGTGGGTGGTGAGGCATAGGTCTACTAGTTTCATAATGTTGTCTTTGCTGATGAAGTTGGTGGTGTCTGGTGTTTGTATCTTTGGTTCTTCTGATAGTGTAGTCAGTGTTTCTTTAGCAAAGTTAATGTTGATGGGTGTCAACATATGTTAGATCAAAGGAGACCATTATTTCATCTTCTTCTATCTTGGTGTCTTTGGTGTTCAGGATTTCTTGAGTGCAGTGAATGGAGTGGCGTGAATCCTCTACGAAGTGTGTTAGGCTTTTGTGGAGTTCCTTGGTTAGCCTGTACGTTGATGTTCCAGGTAGAGACTGGATCTCAGGGTGGCTCCTGGTTTGTGGATTTATTGGATCGTCCTTGAAAGTGTGGTGTGTTGGACCTGTCCGGTTTCATTTTTTTTTGGAAGTCTGTTTTGTTTACTTATCTAGATTTACGTTTTGTGAGTAAGGCTGTGATTCGGTTCTCTAATTGTGGAGTTGGGTCTATCACCCACCTGTTGGTATGTGTCGGTATCTACAAGCAGTGCATTTGCTTTCTAATAGTCATCTGATTTGTTTAAAATGACTGTCAAGCGTCCTTTGTCTGCAGTTAGGACTACCAAATTTTTGCCCTTGAGTCCTTTTAGTGCTTTCCTTTCTTGTGTGTTTCCTCCTTTTTTCCTGCTTAATGTTGATGCAACTGTCTGTCTGAAGGCTTGCTGGGTTTCCTGAGTTCGTTGTCTTTCGGTGTTGCTTTTAATGCTGCTAAGAAATCCTTTTTGTTCATGTCTCTGAAGTTGTAATTTAGTCCTCTAAGAATTTTTTTCGGTCATGATTTGGAGATGCTAGTGTTGGATTGGGTGTACACAATTTAAAAAAAAATCTCACAATGAGAGGTTTATAGTCCAAACAGGTTTATTTGGAAGCACTAGTTTTCAGAGCACTGCTCCTTCGTCAGGTGGTTGTGGTGTATAAAGTCGTAGCGCACAATAGACAATAGATGCAGGAGTAGGCCATTCAGCCCTTCGAGCCTGCACCGCCATTCAATATGATCATGGCTGATCATTCCCAATCAGTATCCTGTTCCAGCCTTATCTCCATACCCCTTGACTCCACTACCTTTAAGAGCTCTATCCAATTCTTTCTTAAATGAATCCAGAGACTGGGCCTCCACTGCCCTCTGGGGCAGAGCATTCCACACAGCCACCACTCTCTGGGTGAAGTAGTTTCTCCTCATCTCTGTCCTAAATGGTCTACCCCGTATTTTTAAGTTGTGTCCTCTGGTTCAGCACTCCCCCATCAGCGGAAATATGTTTCCTCCTGCCAGAGTGTCCAATCCTTTCATAATCCTATACGTTTCAATCAGATCCCCTCTCAGTCTTCTAAACTCAAGGGTATACAAGCCCAGTCGCTTCAGTCTTTCCGTGTAAGGCAATCCTGCCATTCCAGGAATTGACCTCGTGAACCTATGCTGCACTCCCTCAATAGCCAGAATGTCTTTCCTCAAATTTGGAGACCAGAACTGTACACAGTACTCCAGGTGTGGTCTCACCAGGGCCCTGTACAGTTGCAGAAGAACCTCTTTGCTTCTATACTCAATCCCTCTTGTTATGAAGGCCAGCATGCTATTAGCCTTCTTCACGACCTGCTGTGCCTGCATGCTTGCCTTCATTGACTGGTGGACAAGAACACCCAGATCTCTCTGAACAGCCCCTTTACCTAATTTGATACCATTGAGGTAGTAATCTGCCTTCCTGTTCTTGCCACCAAAGTGGATAACCAGACATTTATCCACATTAAACTGCATCTGCCATGCATCTGCCCACTCACCCAACTTGTCCAGGTCACCCTGTAATCTCCTAACATCCTCATCACATTTCACCCTACCACCCAGCTTTGTATCATCAGCAAATTTGCTAATGTTATTGCTGATACCATCTTCTATATCATTTACATATATTGTAAAAAGCTGCGGTCCCAGCACGGATCCCTGCGGTACCCCACTGGTCACTGCCTGCCATTCCGAAATGGAGCCGTTAATCACTACCCTTTGTTTCCTATTAGCCAACCAATTCTCTATCAAAAGCTTTCTGAAAGTCCAGGTACACTACATCCACTGGATCTCCCTCGTCCATCTTCCGAGTTACATCCTCAAAAAATTCAAGAAGATTAGTCAAGCATGATTTCCCCTTCATAAATCCATGCTGACTCTGTCCTATCCTATTACTATTATCCAGATGTGCCGTAATTTCATCAGAATTTATGGCAAAAGTTTACAGTGTGATGTAACTGAAATAGTGTATTAAAAAAGACCTGGATGTTTAAGTCTGTCATCTTTTGGAATGGGCATGTTGGTTTCAGTTCTTTCATATGTAAATTCCAGAACTTTTTAGTAAATTTGTTGATGACACAAAGGTTGGAGGTGCTGTTGATAGTACCGAGGGCTATTGCAGGCTGCAGTGCGACATTGACAGGATGCAGAGCTGGGCTGAGAAATGGCAGATGGAGTTCAAGCTGGATAAATGCAAAGTGATGCATTTTGGAAAGTTGAAATTGAATGCTGAATATAGGATTAAAGACAGGATTCTTGGCAGTATGGAGGAACAGAGGGATCTTAGTGTTCAAGTGCATAGATCCCTCAATGTTACACCCAAGTGGATAGGATTGTTAAGAAAGTGTATGGTGTTTTGCCTTTTATTTAACAGGGGCATCGAGTTTAAGAGCTGGGAGGTTTTGCTGCAGCTCTACAAGTCCCTGGTGAGACCACATTTGGAGTATTTTGTCTAGTTCTGGTCATCCTACTGTAGGAAAATAGAGGCTTTGGAGAGGGTGCAAAGAAGGTGTGGGTTGGGTGTGTATGTGTGTGCGTGAGTGTAAAGGGCTATAAGTCTGAGAGGGTGTGTGTGCGCGCGCACATATGAGAGAGAGCGTTTGTGTTTGTAAGAATGTCAGTCTTTCTGTGTATATGTGTATTCCAAGGTCCTGTTTGAGACCATCCCTATGGGTACTGAACTTGGCTATTAGCCTCTGTTTGGCCACTTTGTGGTGTTGCCTGTCCTGAAGTCCACCTTGGAGAATGGTCATCCGAAGGTCCGAGGTCGAATGTCCCGGACCACTGAAATGCTGTCCGACTGGGAGAGAACATTCCTGTCTGTTGATTTATTGTGCGGTGTCCTTTCATCTGTTGTTGTAGCCTCTGCTCGGTCTCACCAATGTACTGTGCCCCTCTTTTTTTTTCAGTATCTGTTAGAGGTCAGCTTGTTAAGTTTATTTTTATCCCAGCTTCGGTGTTGTCTGTGTTCCTTTGTGAGTTTGTCTATTTTTTCTGCAGGTCTAGTTTGTTTTCTTTTGTATTTGCAGCTGTCTAATGCCTATGGCTCAGTATACTGTGTCTGTCCATTCATGGTTTATCGTGTTAGTGAGTAGTTTTCTGGCACGAAATTTCACGCAAAATGAATGTCTTTTACAAAATACCTTGTAAGGACTGTAACAAATAGTACAATAGTAAATTGGCAGAAAACTAGCCACCAGGATATAAGAACATCAATTAGCCAGAAAAAGGCATGACCCTCTATCACTGTATCTTTATGTACAGATAAGGAAGGACTCCACTTTTTCTGGGACAACATGTCCATCCTAGGGCAAGCCAAACAGACGTGCATGTGAATTCCTAGAAGCATGGCATTCCAACCGGAATTGTATTAACAAACACATTGATTTGGATCCCATGTCTCATCATTTGAGAAAAAGAATAGGAAATGACATCACCAAACACTCCAAGAAGCCTAAACACATGAATAGAAAGCGGGACATAACACCAGCGCTTCACCAATTGTTACCTAGTATGGTGACAAAACGTCTGAAACCGAACCTTGCAGCTCAGTGAGCAAACTCACATCCATTTGAGAAACGGTTTTAGAGTTAAAACATCAGCACTGGTCCTATTGAATGATCGAGCAAACTTGAAGGACCAAATGACCACCACTACCTTGTTTCTGTTTCAGCGTTTTGTTTTATAATTAAAATGTTATTTTGAGTTGATTGAAGAAGCCTGATGAAAGTCTCCCTCATTTTGGATAGCAGTACAAAAGGAAACCATTAGCCATTTGGTAATCCAATCAAATTCATTGTTATTTTCAGTTGAATGATTAATTGAAAGTTTATAAGTGTCTTTCCTTCTGCAGAGCTGCTCTTGCTGTCACCGCCCAGGAGCAACTATTGGATGTGATGTGAAAACGTGTCGTAGAACATATCATTATTATTGTGCAAAGCTTGATAAAGCCCAGATCAAGGAAGATGCGTCACAGGGCATATATCTGTATGTACAGCACATTGCTTGTTCTTTCGGATTTGTTCCTTGGGCCATTGTTTAATGATTCAATGAGTTGAAATGTTGATCTGTACTTTTTAAAATCCTTTTCTTGACAGGATCCTCTGTCAGAAACACAAAGAAGGTGCTGAGGATTCCAATGAAGGTAACTAATATATAGAAAATCGGTACAATTCATTGCATTTGTCAGCTGTTAAATAATTTTCTTTTCATTTTTGTCGCATTTTGTGTGGCTGTGTAGCACGATGGCACAGTGGTTCGCAATGCTGCCTCACAGTGCTAGAGACCCGGGTTCAATTCCCGCCTCGGGCAACTGTCAGTGTGGAGTTTGCACATTCTCCCCATGTCTGCGTGGGTTTCCTCCCACAGTCGAAAGATGTGCAGGTTAGGTGGTATGGCCATGCTAAATTGCCCGTAGTGTTAGGTGAAGGGGTAAATGTAAGGAAATGGGTCTGGGTGGGTTGCTCTTTGGAGGGTCGGTGTGGACTTGTTGGGCCGAAGGGCCTGTTTCCACACTAAGTAATATAATCTAAGTAATCTAATCTAATCAGTAATCTGATTTGCTACTGACACCTGTCTGATTAGGCAGGACTGTGTTGTTGACGTGCAGATGTTGTTAATCTGGCGCTACTTATCCCAAAGGGCCATCTTTTTTACAGGACAAGAATGGCTATAGTGGCTTCCAATTATTAACATTAGTACACCACCTCAAATGAGTGAAATTCCTTTACTGAAAGGGTCAAATCTGAAGATGCAGCACTTTCTGCTAAATGCACCTTTGCCTAACTATTGGCTACAGTAATATGGAGTTTTGGGTTATTTTGTTTGGAGGATATTTGAGCAAGGGTGCCTGACAGATGGAAGCACAAAAGTTTAAATAACTTTAACAGTTCATAAAACTTTGTGTTCAGGACAATTGAATGTCTAGGTCTGTAGAAAAGCACTTTAAATGTGGGCCACAGGTGGGAGTTCATGTAAAGGATGTTTTGGAAAGTCAAAGAAAAAGAACAAAGTAAGATTGCAGAATAATGATATGGTCATGTTAAGCAGTGTGGCACTAAGAAAGGTTTTTTCTCCGAATATATGCACCATTCATAATAAGATGGATGAATTCAAAGTTTGGGAGAAGATTTGTTGCTCGGGTACTCGTTGTTGTGGTTCTGTTCGCCGAGCTGGGAGTTTGTGTTGCAAACGTTTCGTCCCCTGTCTAGGTGACGTTCTCAGTGCTTGGGAGCCTCTTGTGAAGCGCTTCACCGGAGGCTCCCAAGCACTGAGGATGTCACCTAGACAGGGGACGAAACGTTTGCAACACAAATTCCCAGCTCGGCGAACACAACCACAACAAGGTGGATGAAATAATTGCTCCAACTTAAATAAATTCCATGTAGGTCCACAAAACTACCAGTAGCATAGGCAGTATGAATGTGTTTCTGCTTAGACATTAGGAGGAAGTAGGCATCAAATTAAGAATCAGGATTTTGAATTATTACCTGAAAGGTATGCAAATTGGTTTAAAGCAAATCTGATTAGAGCAATGAAAGTGTAGCTCAGGATAGATTATAGAAGTTGGGACTGTTCTTGGAATCCATAGACTGAGATTTAATAGAAGTGTTCAAATGCCATGAGCAGACTGGACAAAGTAGATAGGGAGAAGCTGCTACTGCTCATAAAATAATTGAGCAAGAGGGCATAGATTTAAATTGCTTTGAAAACGAAGCAAGGGATGAGAGGAAAAAAAACTGAGTAGTTTGGGTGTATCGTGGAGCCAGTTGAGTTATTCAGGAATTGTGGGAATTTCTTGGGTAGAAATGGTATGTATAGATATAGGGAAAGGGCAGACGATGAGTGAGTGGTGCCTGGAGGGAAATGAAGTACTTTTTGTTGTTGTAGTCTACTAGGAATAGAGAGCAGGAGTGAAAGACCGGACCTTAATGACTTGTAGATTAGGTAGTGTAATTAGATCCTGGATTGTTTGTAGTTGACAAGGTTTGCAGTGGGAGGAGAACTTGCTCTCATGCAATGCTCCTTTTGTGAGAAATCTCCATGGTGACAATGTATGCAGGAAGTGAGTTCTGGTGCAGCTCCTGATTTTCCACATGGAGCACCTGGAGCTGCACATAGACTCACTATGGAGAATCCATGAGGCTGAGAATGTTGTGGATAGCATGTTTAGCAACCAGGTCATGCCACCAGTAAGGGCTATACAGATGAAAGAGTGGGGTCACCAACATGAAGATAAATGAGCACAGTAGTCCCCAGTGGCCATTTCCCCCTTAAACAGGAATGCCAGTTTTAATAATCTTGGGGGAAGAATGGTCCCTCAAGGGAAAGCAACACCGGGTTGATGGCACCACGCTGTCACCACTGTGCAGCAGGTAGAATTCAAATGTAGGCAAGCAGTAGAACTGGGGGATTCCAAAGCTAGGGACACAGATTGGTGTTTCTGTGGCCGTGTGCTAGATTCCTGAATGGTGTGTTGCCTCCTAGGTGCCAGGTTCGAGATTTGAATGGGCGCAGGATATTCTAAAGGGTGAACAGTCAAAGGTTGATTTCCATGTTGGTGCTAATGACATAGGGAGATGACGACCTGCGAAGGGAGTTGGGTTGAAGTTGAAAAATGAGACCTCTAGGGTTGTAATCTTGGGATTACTTTGTGTCACATGCCAGTGAGGCTAGGAATAGAAAGATAGTACAGTTAAACATGTGGTTAAAGAGCTGGTGTAGGAAGGGAGAACTTTGGATATTTGGATGCCTTTTAGGGTAAGGGGGGACCTGTACAAGAAGGATTGGAAGGGCAGGTTGCACCTAAATTAGAGGGACACCAATAAGAAGGGTGCAGTCGCTTTGAAGGGTTTGTACTGCAGGCCTCCCAACAGCCAGTGGAACTGAAATGTGGACAATATGGAAAAGTGTGAAAGCAACAGGGTTGTTGTGATGAGTGATTTTTAACTTCCTCTATATTGACTGAGTTAAAAATCTCTCAACACCAGGTTATAGTCCAACAGGTTTAATTGGAAGCACTAGCTTTCAGAGCGCTGCTCCTTCATCAGGTGGTTGTCAGGCAGCGCTCCAAAAGCTAGTGCTTTCAATTAAACCTATTGGACTATAACCTGGTCTTGTGTGATTTTTAACTTTGTACAGCCCAGTCCAACACCGGCATCTCCAAACCATGACTATATTGACTGGGACTCGTTTAGTGCTAGGGGTTTTGAGGGGGAATTTGTTGGGTGTGTCCAGAATAGCAATATGTAAATAATCAAATGAGGAAATGGCCAAACTAGACCTGGAATTGGGGAATGAGCCCACCAGGTGATTGAAGGTTCAGTGAGTGAACACCTTCAAAACACTAACTAGAATTCTGAAAGTTTTAAGGCACATTAAGTTAAGGACAAGAATAATTCTTGGTTGAAATAATTAAATTTGGGGAAGACTCACTACCATGGTCTTCAGCAGGATCATGGGGAATGTAGACTGGGGGGGGAACTGTTTGAGGATAAATCCACATCTGACCTGTGGGAATTTTTTCTTTTAAAGCCAGATGATGAGAGTTCAGGGCCAGTATGTTCCTATGAAAGTGAAGGATAAGGATGACAAGATTTGGGACCCTTGGATGACAAAAAAGAGAGCTTCGTCCCAAAAAAAGGCTTATGTACAGTTGGCTTGATGGTAGGAGACAGGGTTATTTCTTGGACTGGAGGCTATGACCAGCATTATTCTGTAGAGATTGGTGCTGAGTCCAGTATACCTGGGGACTGGTACTAGCAAGTCCTGAAAATGAGACTATGGTTAAACAGTGGGAGGAGCTGAGAATCTGAAATGGTGTTTTGGACTGTTTCTGATAGCAGGGGTTTGGATGTTGATCTTGCAGCATGAAGGTTTGAAAGCTTCCTACCAACTTCTGACTATCAGCTGTTGGAAGCTGAGAATAGAAACTAAGTTGTAAGTATCACTGACTTCTGCTGTGAGCTGAAAAGTTTGCCTTGATAGTCTTTAGAAAATCAATAAAGCAATAATCAAATGCTGTGTTGCAACACATTTTCAAAACTGCTTAAATAACCTGGACAGTTCTATTTTCTTCTATCCCTTAACCCTGTTCCTCTTATTTGTGAATGGGGGCGGAAAACAAAGGTTATTGGGTTGAAATCATAGACGTCAAGTAGATTGTTTAATTTTGCTCTAATAAAGTTAGTGTATTGCTAAGTCTCTTGTTTAAGCTACAAAACTGGTGGCTACAATTGATTATTCAGTCTGTAGTGATTTTTTTAAAAATCTGGTTAGGAAACATTGGGGTCAAATTTGACAGCCTTTGAAGGCTTTACATTTAGTGTCACAAATACCAAGTTAGGAAGACTAAGTTGATTTGGTTGTCCCCTCTGTGTCATAACAATATTAGGTTTTATAAAATCTAGAGTGGTATGTGGTTCAGTGGTTACCACTGCTGCCTCGGTGCCAGGGACCCAGGTTCAATTCCAGCCTCGAGTGACTGTCTATGTGGAGTTTGCACGTTTTCCTTGTGTCTGTGTGGGTTTTCACTGGGTGCTCTGGTTTCCTCCCACAGTCCAAAGATGTGTAGGTGAAGGAATTGGTCAGTGGTAGCATTAGGCCGCATGGTATTGGGGGCAAAGTACTAACTTGGATTGAAAGTTGGTTGGCTGATAGGAAACAAAGAGTAGTGATAAACGGCTCCATTTCGGAATGGCAGGCAGTGACCAGTGGGGTACCGCAGGGATCAATACTGGGACCGCAGCTTTTTACAATATATGTTAATGATATAGTAGATGGTATTAGTAATAACATTAGCAAATTTGCTGATGATACTAAGCTGGGTGGCAGGGTGAAATGTGATGAGGATGTTAGGAGATTACAGGGTGACCTGGACAAGTTAGATGAGTGGGCAGATGCATGGCAGATGCAGTTTAATGTGGATAAATGTATGGTTATCCACTTTGGTGGCAAGAACAGGAAGGCAGATTACTACCTAAATGGAATCAATTTAGGTAAAGGGGCAGTACAGAGAGATCTGGGTGTTCTTGTACACCAGTCAATGAAGGTAAGCATGCAGGTGCAGCAGGTAGTGAAGAAGGCTAATAGCATGCTGGCCTTCATAACAAGAGGGATTGAGTATAGAAGCAAAGAGGTTCTTCTGCAGCTGTACAGAGCCCTGGTGAGACCACACCTGGAGTACCGTGTGCAGTTCTAGTCTCCAAATTTGAGGGAAGACATTCTGGCTATTGAGGGAGTGCAGCGTAGGTTCACGAGGTCAATTCCTGGAATGGCGGGATTTCCTTACACTGAGAGACTGGAGCGACTGGGCTTGTATATCCTTGAGTTTAGAAGACTGAGAGGGGATTTGATTGAGACATATAAGTTTATTAAAGGATTGGACACTCTGGAGGCAGGAAACGTGTTTCAGCTGATGGGTGAGTGCCGAACCAGAGGACACAGCTTAAAAATACGGGGTAGACCATTTAGGACAGAGATGAGGAGAAACTTCTTCACCCAGAGAGTGGTGGCTGTGTGGAATGCTCTGTCCCAGAGGGCAGTGGAGGCCCAGTCTCTGGATTCATTTAAGAAAGAGTTGGATAGAGCTCTCAAGGATAGTGGAATCCTGGATTATGGAGATAAGGCAGGAACAGGATACTGATTAAGGATGATCAGCCGTGATCATATTGAATGGTGGTGCAGGCTCGAAGGGCAGAATGGCCTACTCCTGCACCTATTGTCTATTGGTAAATTGTCCCTTAGTGTCTAGGGATATGTGGGATAGTTGAGTTAGCCATAGTAAATGTGGGATTACAGGGATTTGGTGGGATGCTCTTTTGGAGGCTCAGTGCAGCCTTGATGGGCCAAAATGACTACTTTCTGCATTGTTGGGATTTAATGCAATTTTTGTTTAAAAAAAAGTCAACAAAGTGAGCACTGGTCCAATAGAAAGTGAGTCTGGAGAATTAGTCATGGAAAATAAGGGCATAAGCAAAGCAAAGATGGTGGGTGCTGGGAATCCAAAACAAACACAAAATGCTGAAGGCAGCTGAGTTTCTGCAGCATTCTCATGTTGTGGAAAATATGGAGTTCGCTGAATTGAAAAATTTACATCAGTTTTCATTATAGAGCATATAAGTAACATCACTAGCATGGAACAGACCGATGTAAAGGGATAAGGCTACAAGTGTATCAAATAAGCCATGGTGTTTGTTGAAATTTTCGTACATTTTAAAAGTTTAAAGACTTGATTGTTTTTTAAAAAGCAGGATTAATCACTAAAAATCAGAATTTGCTGGAAAAACTCAGCAGACCTGGCAGCACCTGTGGAAAGAAAGCAGAATTAACATTGCTGGTCCACAGACCCTTCTTCAGAACTGATTCGTAGCTAGGAAAAGGTTGATATATCCCCTAAAGAAGGGGTAGGGTTGGTGGGTGGAGGAGGAGGAGTGAATGATAGGTGGAGATGGAGTCCAGAGAGAGCAAGCACGGGAAAACGGTTGAGCAGACAGAGGAATGGATAAAGATCAGCCTGGGAGAATGAATAGCTGCTAATATGCACCATTAGTGGCTGAGCTAATTACAGTTTTCTGGTGGTGCTGCTGACAGATGGACTCCAAGGAAACCTGAGTGAGTGTTCCCCAGGTCCTCGCAAAGGCGCTCAGAGAGCGCACAGAGAAAAACGGAGAGCTCCAAACTCGAAAGATGAGTCGGATGATGCTATGTCCACATCCTCTCAAGGGAAAGATGAAACCAGTTGCAGTTCCTATGTGAGTAATGAATTAATAACAAAAACATTGTTTTGTTTTTCCCCCCCCTATTTTCTCTTCCTTACAATTATTGAAAATTGTCCAGTTTCCTTTCAGGTCATCCATTGTCTCGATTTTCAGAATCCTTGCTGTGTGAAGAAGGTTCCACCTTTTCATTCCCTATATCTCTTGCCCAATCCTCAGTTCTGAATCCCTACTCCTGTACACTCAGCTCATGTGAACAATTTTTCTTTGTCTTGTCTAAAACTCAATCTTGTGCACCTCACATCTCACTTCAATCTCTTGCTCCAGGGAGAACAATTCCAGCTTCTCCATTCTGTCCACATCACTGAAGGTTATCATTGTTGGGTCTATTCTTATAAATCTCCTCTGAATTGAGTTAAGAACCTACACACTTTTTGGTGGAAAGCTGGTGGTGTGATTTCTTGAGTTAAAAATCTCTCAATACCAGGTCCCAACAGGTTTTTTTGGAAGCACTGGCTTTCTGAGCGCTGCTCCTTCCACAGGTGGTTGTGGAGAACAAGATTATAAGACACAGAATTTATAGCAAACGTTTATAGTGTGACGTAAACCTCTTCTCTCCTCACTCACCCACCCACCCTCTACCGAAGACCTCTGACTCCACATACACTTCAGAACTGGGCCAGAACTTGCCCTGTTCCTTATGCCAAAATTGATCATTTTGTACTTCTCTGCTTTATTTTTTCATTCATGGAATGTAAAGAAATGTCCATCCCAAGTTGCTCTTGAGAATTAATGGTAAGCTGCCGTTTTGAACTGCTACAGTAGATTTTGTGTAGACAAACAATTCTGTTCAGAAGAATTCTGCCACTTGTCTGTTCATTCTCCTCCCTCATGTCCTGTTGCAGTTGATGGTGGTGTCATCCTTACTGTTTGTAACTCCTCCAAATTAGGTACCATTGGTAAAATGTGGAATTGCTCCCAAATCCAAGTCAGCACCTTTCAAAACCATGTCCATTTCCATATAGAAGGGCAAGGAAAGCAGATACATGGAAACACCATCACCTTCAAGACCTCTTCCAAGTCAATCACCATCCTGACTTTAAAATGTGTTGTTGTACCTCCAGTGTCATCTGGGCGAATCTTTGAAATTCCTCCCTCATAGCATTGTGCTTTTAACAAGAATGAATAAATTAGTGTTTCAAGGAAGCAACTCACCGTTGGCTTCTCTAGGAGAATTAGGGATTGTAATAAATGTTGGCGCAGCCAGTGATGCCCACATCTCATGGGTGAATTAAAAGAAAAATCTTCCCATGGCTGCCTTTCCTCCAAGAAAAGCAGGCTGAGCACATTCAATCTACCTTCGGAACTCAGCTCCTCACCACTGAATCTGTTCTTGTAAATCCTCTCTGTATTGTCTACAGTCCTGTTAAGGTGTAACAGGTCCAGCTTGAAGCAGATTCCACCTGACCCAAAACTAGTTCTGATGCTTCAGAAATCTGATTCCCATTCCTTTGATCTCATTCTCCAGACATATGTCCAATCGATCAAACTTCACATTCTATTCTCAATAGCACGTGGTGCTGGGAGTAGTTTTGAGTTTCTGTTTATTACTGTCCTAACTCCCGCAAAATCTTTCAGAAACTTGTCCCAATTCATACTTGTAGCTCTTCCATTATATCCTTTACCTTGGCCTCAGAGGCAACATGTTGAATGAAGCAGAAATGTCCATCTGATCCCCTGACTGTGGAATCCTGTCTCAATGTTGCTTTTCCACTCCTCTTTACCTTCTGGGCAGCTGGATTGCCCTTGGTGTCTCAAACTTGGCTATGCCTGTACTGCCATCTTCACTAGTAACCAAAATGAAAAACCAATTTGCACAAAAGATGTACTCTGAGGACTGCTGCTATGCCTGTACTACTGTCTTAGAAAGAATGGGGGTTGACAATACTTCTGTGCTTGTACACTCTCAACCTAAGATGTGCCCACCTCTTGAATGTACTATCTATGCAGTATTCAACCTCATGGATGCACAACAGTGATTCTGTCTGTTAGTAGAATTCCAATACCCAGAGCTCCATGGCCCATCTACAACATTCCCCATACTATAGGATGTACATTCCACTTGGCTGAATTAGAAACTGTTTATTCCGGTTAGAATAACGTAAATAGCAACCTTTTACTGGCTTCTTCACCTGTACAAAACAAGTGTCAATTACTGGAATTTGGAAGAGGTAGAAAAAGAGCGCCTTCTTACCAAGCTCCCTTCTTTATTAAACGCTCACTTTACACTCTGCACTGAGTACAGATGAGGCAGCATTGAGGTAGGACTGTTTCAGTCTTCTCATTACTGAGCTTAGTTATCTGTTCAAAGGCTGAGATAAACCTAATTTATCTTCACACTCTCCTTTGTACTCTGCTCAGCACAGTAGTGTCTCTTGTACCTTCCCCCACCATCCTACCCCTCATCTTCTGCCCCACTCCCTGCCCTTGCAGACGCAGGGAAGATAATTAAACATATTGATAAATTCATGGTTATTAAGTCATTTGAAACCCCAAATTGCATTATCTTTGTAATTCTCTTTATTCTTGCTTTGAATGTGTTTTCCTTTGTAGAGAGAACGGTCTCCTCACTGCAGTAGTCCCACAATTACAGGGCCAAAGTGTGGGTTTTGTCATGCTGGAGATGAAGAAAATGAAACCAGAGGAAAACTCCACACGTCAAATGCTAAAAAGGTTGCCGCACATTACAAATGCATGGTAAGGTGATTGAATGTGTTGGAGTCACTTTGGAGATAGGCACTGCTAAGATATTGTATGAGACATAATGTATTTTGGGCTAGTCTTTGTCTCCAGACTTCAAAGTTCTAGTGAGTCCTTGTCAAATTAGCTGTATATCACAGGATTCCTATCATTAGGTTTTGTGTAAATCATGTTATGTGTGAATTGAGTAGAGCAATGTTTCTTTATGCATTATGGAAAATGCAAGAGTTTGTGATCAATTCCAAAAGAAATTACACCAAGCTAAATTGCTGAGGACAGTCGGAGGAGATTCCAGTGCTGCAGTTGAACCTAGTTTCTAGCACTATCTGACATTTCTGAATCAGTAGAATATAGCATCATAGAGCATGTGCAGCAGAGAAAGAGGCCACTCTACCCCAAGTAGCATCTGCAGCAGACAGGATGGGTGAAGTAGCAAGTTAAATGTGTCCTTCGTAATAACTCTAAAGTATTGAACAGTAGGAGGGGAAGAGCAAAGATAAGAGTGCTCTTGACCTATTGGTGCTCAAAAGTTATTAAACATTGTTACAATGAGGAGACAGACAGCCAAATAAAATCAGCCTCCCTCTCCCTGCATTTACAACACAGTAAAATTAAAACACTCAAAGACCTTGAAAATTGCCCTAGGAGTTCCTAACCAGACTTTCTGAATAACTGACACCAGAGACCAAGTTTATAGCTTAAACAAAGAATTAAAAATTTATCAGTAATACAGTAACTTTAGCAGAGCAAAGTTAAGCAACAAGGTAATCTAATTTTAATGTCTATGATTTAATCCACTGTCTCAGACAGACAGGCAGTTACAGTATAAGTCAAAAATAAAATTATATACTTAAGCAGAGTTCTGATTTTTCTCCACAGATGCTGCCTGTCCTGGTGAGCTTTTCCAGCAAATTTTGTTTTTGTTTCTGATTACAGCACCCGCATTTCTTTCGATTTTTATTGGGTTGTACATAACCAGATAGTTCACTCACACTGTTTACATGATGTGCAGTATCACAGGTGCACGGATTGAGTCCAACTTGGTTTCTGAAGGCACTTGTCAATGCAAACAGTTTCCAGTAGACTGAGGAATATTCATTTAATTCTGATAAAGATTCTATTCTCTCAACTTTCAATAATAGAATAACCAGAGAGCAATCAGATCTCCTTACTGTAACTTTTGTAACCAGAGCCCTTCCGACCAAAAACAAACTTCAAAACCAATGTGAAATTCAGGTTTTGTTCTGACTTTTTCAGGATTCTCTTGGTACCAAATGCCCCTGTCACCTCATCAAAGAACTCCAGTCAAATTTGTCAAATGTGATCAGCCCTTGATAAAGCCATGTTGACTAGGCAAAAGTGAGGACTGCAGATGCTGGAAATCAGAGTCTAGATTATAGTGGTGCTGGAAAAGCACAGCAGGTCAGGCAGCATCCGAGGAGCAGGAAAATCAACATCTCGGGCAAAAGCCCTTTATCAGGACTGAAGACAGGGAGCCACCAAGGTGGAGAGAAGCCATGTTGACTAGTATTAACTTGTCTTTTTTTTAATTCTATGTATGACTTCCATTAGTTTTCCCACTATTGATTTCAAGCTGACAGATCTGTCTGTCTATCTACTAATAAAAGCTAACACACCATATGCCTTATTAACAGCCCTATCAACCTGGGTGTCAACTTTGAGAGGTCCATATACATGACACCAAGATTGCTCTGCTCATCTACATGACACAGAATCTTAACATTCCTGTTACTCCTTCCAAAGTGAATCACCTCTCACTTTTCTGCATTAAACGCTGTTTGCCACCTCTCAGCCCTGTTCTGCAGCTCATCTATGTCCCTCTGTAACCTACAATATCTTTTGTCACTATCCACAACTGTGCCAATCTTAGTGTCATGTGCAAATTTACTAACTCATTTTTCTATGCCCTCATCCAGGTCATTTATAAAAATGACACAGCAGTGGCCCCAAAACAGATCCTTGTGGTACACCACTAGTAACTGAACTCCAGGATGAACATTTCCCATCAACCACCACCCTCTGTCTTTCAGCTAGCCAATTTCTGATCCAAGCTGCAAAATTACCCTCAATCCCATGCCTCCGTGTTTTCTGCAATGATCTACCATGGGGAATTTTATCAAATGCCTTACTGAAATCCATATACACCATATCAACGGCTTTATCTTTATCTACCTGTTTGGTCACCTTCTTAAAGAACTCGATATGGTTTGTGAGGCACGACCTACCCTTCAGAAAACCATGCTGATTATCCCTAATCAACTTATTCCTATCGAGGTGATTATAAATTCTTTCTCTTATAAGCTTTTCCAACACTTAACCCACAACTGAAGTAAGGCTCACTGTTGTAGAATTACCAGGGTTCTCTCTAGTCTCATTCTTGAACAAGGGGACAATATTTGCTATCCTCCAGTCTTCTGGTACTATTCTGTAGATAACGATGACAAAGATCAAAGCGAAAGGCTCAGCAATCTCCTCCCTGGCTTCCCAGAGAATCCTAGGATAAATTCCATCTGGCCTAGGAGATTTATCTATTTCCACACTTTCCAGAATTTCTAATACCACCTCCTTGTGAACTTCAATCTCATTGAGTCTAGTAGCCTGTTTCTCTGTATTCTCCACGACAACATTCTTTTTCCAGTGTGGATACTGATACAAAATATACACTTAGCGCTTCCCCCATCTCCTCTGGCTCCACGCACAACTTCCCACTACCATCCTTGATTGGCCCAAATCTTACCCTAGTCATTATTTTATCCCTTATATACACATAGAAAGCTTTAGGGTTTTCCCTGATCCTATCCGTCAACAACAGCAACAACTCCTGTCCCATCCTTGCTCGTTTTGGCTCTCTTTAGGTCTTTCCTGGCTATCTTGTAACTCTCAATCACCCTAACTGAGCCATCACATCTCATCCGAACATAAGCTGCCTCCTTCCTCGGCTCCCTCTCTCGACAACTTCCTGCCTGTCTGACAAGTACATACTTATCAAGGACACACAGGTATTCTTTGAATAAGCTTCACATTTCTATTGTGCTCATCCCCTGCAGTTGCCTTCCCCATCTTAAGCATCCTAAATCTTGTCTAATCTTATCATAATTGCCTTTCCCCTAGTTGTAGCTCTTACCCTCTGGTGTGTATACCTATCCCTTGCCATTGCTAAAGTAAACATAACTAAATTGTGGTCATTATCACAAAGTGCTCACCTACCTCCAAATCTAACACCTAGCTGGGTTCATTACCCAGTATCAAATCTAATGTGGCCTTGCCCCTTGTTGGCCTGTCTACGTACTGTCAGAAAACCCTCCTGCACGCATTGGACAAAAACTGACCCCTCTAAAGTACTTGAACTATAGTATTTCGAGTCAATATTCAGGAAGTTGAAGTCCCCCCATAACAACTACCCTGTCACTCTCGCTCCTATCCCGAATTATCTTTGGTATCCTTTCTCTCCATCTCTGAAACTATTCAGAGACCTAGAGGAAGCTCCCAACAGGGTGACCTTTCCTTTCCTGTTTCTAGCCTCTGCCCATACTACCTCAGAAGACAAGTCCTCAAATGTCCTTTCAGCAGTTGGAATTCTGACCTTGACTAACAATGCCACAACCCCCTCTTTTTCCATGTTCTATGTTCTTACTGAAACATCTAAATCCTGGAACCTACAACTACCATTTCTGTCCCTGCTTTACCCATGTCTCTGAAATAGCCACAACATTGAAGTCCCCAGTAACAACCCATGCTGCAAGTTCACCCACCTTATTCTGGATGCTCCTGGTGTTGAAATAGACACACTCAAATCAACTTTTTGCTTGCCAGTGCCTTCTTGCAACCTTGAAACCTTATCTCAGACCTCCCTACTCTCAATCTCCTCTATACTTGAACTATAATTTAGATTCCCATCCCCCTGCTGAATTAGTTTAGACCCACTGGAAGAACATTAGCAAATTTCGCCCCCAGGTACTCCTCTAATGATCTTATAGACCTCAGTCAGGTCCCCCCCTCAACCTCTGTCTTTCTAATGAAAATAATCCAAATCTACTCAACCTTTATTCATAGTTAGCCCTCCATACTATTCAATATCCTGGTGAACCTCATCTGCACCCCCTCCAAAGCATCTATGTTGTTTTTGGTAATGTGGTGACCAGAACTGTATGCAATATTCCAAATGTGGCTTAACCAAAGTTCTATACAACTGTAACATGACCTGCCAACTCTTACCTTCCTTCATCGATGGGGTATTGAATACATGCTGTATGCATTCTTGACTACTCAAGCGACCTGTATTGCCACCTTCAAGGTACAATGGACCTGAACACCCAGATCTCTCTGTACGTCAGTTTTTCCAGGGCTTTTCCATTTACTGGAATAGTTTGCTCATGAATTGGATTTTCCAAAATGCGTCGCCTCTCATTTGCTTGGATTGAACTCTGTCTGCCATTTCTCCTCCCAACTCTCCAATCTGTATATATTTTGCTGCATTCTCTTGACACTCCCCTTCACTATCTGCTACTCCACCAATCTTAGTGTCATCTGCAAACTTGCTAATCAGACCACCTATACCTTTCTCCAAATCATTTATGTATATAAAATTTGTCATAAAATGTTCTGACAAAGGGTCATTTGACCTGAAACGTTAACGCTGCCTCCTTTCCATAGATGGTACCAGGCTTGAAGTTTCTGTTTTGATCATAAAAATCCATCTGGTTCACTAATACCTTCTAGGACCTTGCCTGGTTGATGACACCTACATCCCTCAAGTTAATTTCTTTTTAAAAAAACTGACTGCCGTGATATTTGTGCCTTCAGTGGAATTCCCAATTGGTTCAGTGTTGCAGTGTTACACTGATGGTTAAATCAATGTTGGTGTCAAGCTACAGCACCTCAATGAATGTGGAAAATGTACAAGAATTTAAATGTCTGGCTACATTTCCAATCTTCTCCAATTTCATTAATAATGATAAAACATCCTTATTGATATTTTTGGATAGGATTCTCTCTGATCTGCAATCCCTTGGTTTGGTGTGCATTAACATATCTGCTGTTTTATGATCACTTTGATTCATGTCATTAGTGAAAGCTACTTGAGAATTGTGAACCAAAGTTGAGAAATTTCTAATGTTTGGTGAATATCTGACACTGACATCTTGGAAATCTGCTGTTTTTAAGTAGGGCTTTAAAGGAAAGCCAGTGACAACAAAAGCCAACTGTAGGCATTTAATTGGAGGAGCTGCAAGCACAGGCAAGACAACTACAAACCCAAACAGCGATGTTGTGTCTCCCATGCTCACTTCTCCAATCACAGTTTATCTGCCTCCATTCTGGAGAAGCAATCTGTGATTGCGAGAGTAGCAAGGACAGATGTTGCGGAAGCAGGGATCCTGAGATTGCCTGCATGGTTACAGCAAGACCAGTCAGAATAATCCTGCAATGTTGAGCTGCAGTGTCACCAGTTGCTTTCTGATTAACTGCTGGAAGTTGGGTAGTAGAAAGTGAGGACTGCAGATGCTGGAGATCAGAGTCAAAAGTGTGGTACTGGAAAAGCACAGCAAGTCAGGCAGCATCCAAGGAGCAGGAGAATTGACGTTTCAATCAAAAGCCCTTGATTCCTGATGAAGGGCTTATGCCCAAAATGTCGATTCTCCTGCTCGGATGCTGCCTGACCTGCTCGCTGTCCTCCAGGAGACTGAGGAAAAGTACCAACAAAAGAAAAGGGAGTGGTGGGGAGAATCTCAGCCCAAAACAGCTCTGCTAGTGATGAGGCTGGGAGCAGACCCAGGGATATTGTCATTTAGTCTTGGTGAAAACTGAGAATTGTGATTCAAGAATGAGAAATTTCTAAAGTTTCATGAATATCTGAGATTGATATTTTGGAAATCAACTGTTTTTAAATAGTGATTTGTGCAGACTTTAAAGGAAAGCAACTCTGCTGTCAGCCAGTGACGCCAGAATCTGACTGCAGGTGTTTAATTGGAGTATTGCAGTTAGACCTCACTGTATAACACTATAATGTGTACGTATATCTTTGTCTCAAAACTGCTCAGAACGTTGTCTTTGGCCACTCTCAACTCTAGTTTAAAAACACTGCAACAATATATAAAATCTATATGAAAGTGAGGACTGGAGATCAGAGTCCAGAGTGTGTTGCTGGAAAAGCACAGCAGTCAGGCAGCCCTTCAGGAATCTATAAGATCTGATGAAGGGCTTTTGCCCGAAACATCGATTTTCCTGCTCCTCACATGCTGCCTGACCTGTGCTTTTCCAGCACCACACTAATCGTGACTATAATCTCCAGCATCTGCACTTTCACCTAATCTATAAGATCAGTCTATTCCCATTTACCACACTGGTTTAGTTAAGCATAGTTATGTGATGTGCAGTATTGGATACTAGGACAAGTTAGATTTGTTTCTACAGAGGTTTTGAGGATTGAGGTAACTTAATTGAAACACAAGATCCTGAGGGGGAGGAGAAAACCAAAGATTTGCAGATACTGGAAACCCCAGAAGCTAAAACAAAAATTGCTGGAAAAATTCAGCTGGTCTAGCAGCATCTATGGAGACCAGAAGGGTCACTGGACCCAGAATGTTAACTGTATTGTCTCTGAAGACACTGCCAGACCTGAGTTTTTCCAGCAATGTCTCTTTTTGTTTAAATCCTAAGGTCTCTTGTCAGTGGAGAGAATGGTTCATCTTTTGGGAGAATCTCAGACTAGTGTTTTTTTTTTAAAAGTCTTCCATTTGAAATAGTAAGGTGGGAAATTTTATCTGAACACGTTGTGAGTCTTCAGAAGTTTCCTAAAAAGGTGGTGAAAGCCCAGTCTTTGAAAACTTTTAAGGCCAAAGTAGGGGAGTGAGAAGTTATCGGGAGTAGGCAGGATATGGATTTGGGCATACAATCATGTCAACCACGACCTCTTAATAAATGGCAGTGTGTCCGCAAAGGCTGAATGGCTTATTCTTAGTTTGTATAGCTACCAAAATTTTAATAAGCATTGTTTTTATTTACAGCTGTTTTCTTCTGGTACTGTCCAACTCACAAATTCATCTAGAAAAGATTTTGGTGATTTTGATATTAAAACAGTCATTCAAGAAATCAAGAGAGGAAAAAGAATGGTTTGTATCCTAATTTAATTTGTAAAATTGTGTTATAAATTACTGTTCTGAATGATGCTTTTGTTCCTGTTCAGCCAGCATTTCAAATGTAATTTCTATCAAATCAAAATCTTAACTGTTTACTCCATAATGCACCCTGTAATTTGTATTTCATTGACCAAATTAAGGACAGCTTTTACTTATTTTGAGTGGATTTGAAGCTTATTAATGCTTACATTGTAATATTGGGCATGAATATAAAATGATTGCAGCACATGAATAATAGATGTGTGTTGTGCTGGCTTGTGAAAACTGCTATTAATCTGACTGCCAAGGACTCTTTTCATAGCCCTACAAAATTTCCCATTTCAAGTGTGTAATCAAAATGTTTTGCTTTCAATGTACTTAAGAATTAAACAGTTTATTAGATTATTCAATGGCTGTACAATTCATGCCAGCAATTCAGTATTCATGAAATGTTTACTAGGGTGGTGCTATTGATGGTGGGCTCTTTGAAGTGGAATAATTATTGGAATGTTTGGTGCTGTGATAGAAATGGAGGAAATTCTAGAATTCTGTCCTGTTTACCTGAGTGCTCATCAGCACAATGTTTAATTTCCTGAAGTCTGAATAATTTGTTTACAAAATTTCAGAAATGTACATTGTGCAGTCAAATAGGCGCAACCATTGGGTGTGAAATAAAGGCTTGCATCAAAACTTACCATTACCACTGTGCTGTTGAAGATCGAGCCAAATTTATCGAGAATCTTGACCGAGGGATCTACAGGTATCCTGTTCTAATGGTTATTTGTCCTCCTGATTTCCCTACTCCGATCTTTTCCAGAGTGTATACTTTCTTCCTTTTGTTGAGCTTCATGCAAGTTTCATCTTGGCCTCCTCCTGAGGTCCCCACCATCTTAAGTGCTAGCCTTCAGCTAATTTGATTCATTCTATATAATACCAATGTCACTGACAAGAAGAGATGAATTGAATAATTTTCTTTGTGCTAAATAATTATTTTTATATTCTGTATTTTTTAAAAAACGAAAAATGGGCAGTTTTTTGTTTCTCCCAACGCAGTTTGCAGCATCTGGTTTAACCATCCGGGTTCGGACAAAGGGTTTATTGCTGCAGTCAAAATCCGGGGGGGTTGGTTCCTGACGTACAGCTGTTTGTGCATATGTTTAAGAAAGAAGAGAAAGGAAAGAAGTTAGGAATCAAGATCAAAGATATCAGACTCTGACTTGCTGAACGCTACTTCACATAGTCTGTGTCCATTTTTATTCAGTTGGCTGTGCGTAAAAATAGCTTTTGAAGCAGCTTTGAATTGATGGCTTCATAGTTGTAAACTGGACATTAGCTCATTTTTCAAATTAGACACAGGTTTGTTTGCAGGCATCAGATCTTTGAGACGTATTGCGATTACAGGCAGGCATTCAGACAAGCCTGGCATTCAGCTTACCCATCAGGTGTTACAAGCAGACTGACAAATAGCAGACAGATTTGTACAGTGAAAGGTGATTCAACAAACAAACCAGAAATTTCAGTCATGTAACTAGGCCTTAAGGGTTTGAGATACTCAGTTAATGAGGTGGATTTTGATGTTCCATCATCAAACTTTTTTTTTTATCCCCCACTGCAGACAACACTCCTCATTTGCACGGAGTCCAACAATGTTGGATTTTTCTTCAGAATTAGCTGAGGTAGACAACTCATCTACTTGTCCTTTGCATTGGCTTGACGAGTATTGTCAAGTTTCAGAAAGTGATGAGTTCACTTTAATCCTGTAATCGCTCCACATTTATGGAAGCAGTCAAATATGCCCAGCAGTGATGATCTCCCAAGGAAGATGTTCAATGGTATTGCCATCTGAACCCTCCATTCTCTCTCCCCCTCAATGTTCTGGGACCTTTCAACAACCAGGTATTGAACTGCACCATTTCTTACAAATACTGTCACTACAAGAGCAGGTCAGAACTCTGCTGAGAGTAACTCACCACTTGAATCTCCAAAGCCTATCCACCATCCACAATGTAGGTTAAGGGAAATACTCACCACTTTCCCAGAAGGGTACTACGCCCTCAACACTCTGGAAATTTTGCCTTATCCATAACAAAGCAGCCTGCTTGATTGGCACCCCATCCATCATCTTTAACATTCACTCTCTTCAGTACCAATGTAGGGTAGTAAGAGTACCAGGTTTAAGGTGCATGGTGATAACCATTTAGAAAACGTGCTGCTTTTATATTCTTCCTGCCAAAATGGACAACTCTTTGAAAAATTCCAATAAATTGATTGAACATGATTTTGCTTTCATAAAGCCAAGCAACCAAAACTCAGCATTTGGTGAGGTACAACCTAGATGAGTAATAAACAAGAGAATGGGTTTCGAACAAGGCAGACATTAGTCTCAGTATAACAGCGCAGTCATTTAGGACTGAAATGAGAAGTTATTTCATTCAAAGGGTTATGAATCTTTTGAATTCTCTATGCCAGAGGATTTGAATGCTCCCAATTTCGCATATGTTAAAACTTAGCTTGAGTAGGCAGAAAATTGAATCAACCGTGATTTGTATTAAGTTGTAAAACAAACCTGGCAGGGAGTATTATCTACACCTTCTAGATCTTATGTTCTTACCAAGCTAGGCTGTTCCAATACAGTTGTACCACTGGCATCTACCTGAAAATCTGGTAAATTGTTCTGTCCACAAATGCAAGACCAATTGGCACCAATGACAGAGGTAGGAGGAGTGCTGAGGATGTTAGGCTTTTAGGGAGCTAGGTTGGAAGCTCAGAGTTAGAACGAACAGAGTTGTTGTCTCTGGTTTGTTACCCGTGCCACGTGATAGAGAGTCGAGGAATAGGGAGAGAGAAGAGTTAAATGCGTGGCTACAGGGATGGTGCAGGAGGGAGGGATTTCGGTACTTGGATAACTGGGGTTCTTTCTGGGGAAGGTGGGACCTCTATAAACAGGATGGTCTGCACCTGAACCTGAGGGGCACCAGTATCCTTGGGGGGAGGTTTGCTAGTGCTCTTGGGGGGGGTTTAAACTAACTCTGCAGGGGCATGGGGACCCAGACTGTAGCTTTAGGGTGCAGGACCTGGAGTGTAGGGAGGTTAGGAATATGGCATCAATCTTAAAGGAGGGTGCCTGTAAACAGAAGAGTGGCTTGAAGTGTGTATACTTTAATGCCAGAAGTATACGAAATAAGGTAGGTGAACTCGCAGCGTGGGTTGGTACCTGGGACTTCGATGTTGTGGCTATTACGGAGACGTGGCTAGATCAGGGACAGGATTGGCTGTTGCAGGTTCCAGGGTTTAAATGTTTTAGTAGGGTCAGAGGTGGGGCAAAAGAGGGGGGGGTGTGGCTTTGCTTGTCAAAGATAGTATTACAGCGGTGGAAAGGAAGATGGACGAAGATTTGCCATCTGAGGTAGTTTGGGTTGAGGTTAGGAATAGGAGAGGTGAGGTCACCCTGTTAGGAGTCTTTTACAGGCCTCCTAATAGTCCTAGAATCGTTGAAGAAAGGATTGCGAAGATGATTCAGGAGAAGAGTGACAGTAATAGGGTGATTGTTATGGGAGACTTTAACTTTCCTGATATTGATTGGGAAAGCTATAGCTCAAGTTCGTTAGATGGGTCAGTGTTTGTGCAATGTGTGCAGGAGAGTTTCCTGACACAATATGTAGATAAGCCAACAAGAGGTGAGGCCATACTGGATTTGGTTCTGGGTAACGAACCAGGCCAGGTATTAGAACTAGAGGTAGGTGAGCACTTTGGGGACAGTGACCACAATTCGGTGATTTTTACTCTAGTGATGGAGAGGGATAAGTGTGTACTACAGGGCAAGAGTTATAGCTGGGGGCAGGGAAATTATGATGCGTTGAGGCATGACTTAGGATGTGTGGATTGGAAAATTAGATTCCAAGGCAAGAGCGTAATTGATATGTGGAACTTGTTCAAGGAGCAACTATTGAGTGTCCTTGATAAGTACGTACCTATCAGGCAGGGAGGAAAGGGTCGTGTGAGGGAGCCGTGGTTTAATAAGGAGTTGGAATCCCTTGTTAAATGGAAGAGGGCGGCCTTTGTAAAGATGAGGCGTGAAGGTTCAATAGGGGCAATTGAGAGTTATAAGGTAGCCCGGAAGGACCTGAAGAGAGAGCTAAGAGCAGCAAGGAGGGGACATGAAAGGTCCTTAGTTGGTAGGATTAGGGAAAACCCTAAGGCTTTCTATAGGTATGTTAGGAATAAAAGAATGACTAGGGAAGGAATAGGTCCAATCAAGGATAGTAATGGGAAGTTGCGTGTGGAGGCTGAAGAGATTGGGGAGGCGCTGAATGAATACTTTTCGTCAGTATTCACTCAGGAACAGGACATTGCTGTCGATATGAATACTGAGGCACGAATAAGTAGAATGGATGGCTTTGAGATATGTAGAGAAGAGGTGTTGGAAATTCTGGCAAGGGTGAAAATAGATAAGTCCCCTGGGCCTGATGGCATTTATCCTAGGATTCTCTGGGAAGCAAGGGAGGAGATTGCAGAGCCATTGGCCTTGATTTTTGTGTCCTCTTTGTCGACAGGAGTAGTGCCAGAGGACTGGAGGCTAGCAAACGTGGTTCCCTTCTTCAAGAAGGGGAGTAGGGATAATCCTAGTAACTATAGGCCAGTGAGTCTCACTTCTGTTGTGGGCAAAGTCTTAGAGAGAATTGTAAGGGATAGGATTTATGCACATCTGGATAAGAATAATGTGATCAAGGATAGTCAGCATGGTTTTGTGAAGGGCAGGTCGTACCTCACAAACCTTATTGAATTCTTTGAGAAGGTGACTAAGGAGGTAGATGAGGGGAAAGCGGTAGATGTGGTATATATGGATTTTAGTAAGGCGTTTGATAAGGTCGCCCATGGTAGGCTACTGCAGAAAATACAGAGATATGGCATTGAGGGTGAGTTGGAGGTTTGGATTAGGAATTGGCTCTCTGGAAGAAGACAGAGGGTAGTAGTTGATGGCAAAGGTTCATCTTGGAGTGCCGTCACTAGCGGTGTTCCGCAAGGATCTGTTTTGGGACCATTGCTGTTTGTCATTTTTATAAATGACCTGGAGGAAGGGTTAGAAGGTTGGGTGAGCAAGTTTGCGGATGATACGAAAGTCGGAGGAGTTGTAGACAGTGAGGAAGGATATGGCAGGTTACAGCGGGATATAGAGAAGCTGCAGAGCTGGGCAGAAAGGTGGCAAATGGAGTTCAATGTAGCTAAGTGTGAAGTGATTCACTTTGGTAAGAGTAATAAAAAGATGGATTACTGTGCTAATGGTAGACTACTTGGTAGTGTGGAAGAGCAGAGGGATCTTGGTGTCCATGTACACAGATCTCTGAAAGTTGCCACCCAGGTAAATAGTGCAGTGAAGAAGGCATATGGCGTACTGGCTTTTATTGGTAGAGGAATTGAGTTCCGGAGTCCTGAGGTCATGCTGCAGTTGTATAAGACTCTGGTGCGGCCGCATCTGGAATATTGTGTGCAGTTTTGGTCGCCATACTATAGGAAGGATGTGGAGGCACTGGAACGGGTGCAGAGGAAGTTTACCAGGATGTTGCCTGGTAGGGTAGGAAAATCCTATGAGGAAAGGCTGAGGCACTTGGGGTTGTTTTCATTGGAGAAAAGAAGGTTTAGGGGTGATTTGATAGAGGTGTACAAGATGATTAGGGGGTTAGATAGGGTTGACAGTGAGAACCTTTTTCCACGTATGGAGTCAGCTATTACAAGGGGGCATAGCTTTAAATTAAGGGGGGGTAGATATAGGACTGATGTTAGGGGTAGGTTCTTCACTCAGCGAGTCGTAAGTTCATGGAATGCCCTGCCAGTAGCAGTAGTGGACTCTCCCTCTTTATGGGTATTTAAGCGGGCATTGGATAGGTATATGGAGGATAGTGGGTTAGTGTAGGTTAGGTGGGCTTTGATCGGCGCAACATCGAGGGCTGAAGGGCCTGTACTGCGCTGTATTCTTCTATGTTCTATGTTCTAATTCAACCTGGACAGTTATCAAATCCTTATCAAAATATCAACCTTCAAGGTGATTGGCTGTTGACATATCCAGTGTCATCAAGTGACACTT
Organism: Chiloscyllium punctatum; assembly: GCF_047496795.1. Classification (NCBI taxonomy): domain Eukaryota; kingdom Metazoa; phylum Chordata; class Chondrichthyes; order Orectolobiformes; family Hemiscylliidae; genus Chiloscyllium; species Chiloscyllium punctatum. The sequence goes on along the minus strand of NC_092763.1, from coordinate 87,905,219 downwards.
ACAACACAAACTTTTCAATGAGGGTCATTCCACTGCTCTCTGAGGAGACTCAGCCCCGTGCAGAGAGAAAGTGCTTCTCCCCTCCATATTAAATGGGTGACCTGATTTTAAACTAAGTCCCCTTGTTCTAGTTGCTCCCACAAGAGATGCATCCTTTCAGCATCAACCCTATCAAGTCCCTGCAGGATCTTGTATCATGCAAAAACATCACCTCCCATTCTTCTCAACACCAATGGGTGTGGGCCCAGCCTGTTATCAGCAAAATTCAACATTCCCTGGTTCAGGTTTCGTTTTATGCTGTTATTTTTTAGATGAATTTGCATTTTAAAAACTGGAATCCAATTATGAGAGTTCTTAAAGTTAAATTTATTTGGTAGGCTATACTGTAAAAACCACAGTGGGAATGATGACCGGGATGAGGAGGATGAAGAAAGGGAAAGCATCTCACGCTATGGCAAAGAGCAAGAAGCTGATCGTAATAGAGAGGTACGTGTGAGACGTTATGGCAGCTGTGCAATGACACCTGTGCCATTATGTCTGCAAATAGTAAAATACTAATGTTTTGGGAATAATTACAATTTTCCTGTAAGTTGGGAGCAGTATGCCCATAAAATAAAACAAGCTACTGTTTGGAAGTTGCAATGAAGCTGCGTGAAGAATTGTATTCCTTATCTTCCTCACAGTGTTGTTGGTCATACTTCTCACTGACCATTTCTTAGCTTTCTTTCTTGGGATTTTTTTAATGGCATGTTTGTCATTGGCATCGATTAGTCTTGTTTAAATTTTATCCTTGACATATTGGTGGGATATAGCTAAATGGCAATGTGTATAGTTGTAGAGCCATTGACTGAATGGACTCTTTCCAGGCTGAAATCAAGTCCCTGCCAGCTTGTATAATAGTTCAGACAGAATAGTGGAGTGGCACCTTCTGATGAGTACTCCAGATGGGCAGTAATGGCCAGAGACTCTTGCATCCTGAGGAAAAGCATTTTTTTAAAGTTAGTCTATATTTCTCTACTCTACCTTGAGCCCATTTTTCTCCTTTTGAGTGCCTATCCAGTTAAAATGTTCAATTGAGTTTTTAAAAAGTTGTTTCGTCCCCAGTATCTTCCTGCTAGTGAGTCCTTGTGCCTTCAGCTGATTGGGAGCATTATCTCTTTGTGTGCCTTATCTAATCTAATCTCATACACTTCTGTCAAATGAGATATAATCTAAAGCTCATGTTTCTAAACTGCTTCTGATGCTTGACATAGTAATAAGTCCCACAAAGCATTATGTAATCTCCAATTGCAGTCAACCTTGAACCCTTGGATTAGGGAGTGTTAATTCATTAAAAAGTCAATACCTTTTGCTCATTGTTGAATGACCCAGACTGAAGCTACAAAGTTAATGGGTAGTGAATCTGGACTGTCCTGGTCAGTGGAATTTGGGCACCTTTTGTTACTGGTATTAACCTGGGGACTGGGAGTTTGGGTGAAATATTGAATTTCTGCTGGCACTCGTCGGAACTACGCAAGTTGTTGCTTTGAGAGGAGTGAAGAGATGGGCTTTCATGTTTATCAGTGCTGATTAGCAGATTAGCCAAGTTTAAAATTGTTATAAGTAATAGTCGTTTTTTGTTTGTTCATTAGGTCTTAGAAGAGGTATAGAAAAATGCATTCAAATTCCTTCTGATTTAATGGATGCCTGAATCTCTAGAGGTAATATTGCATGTTGTATGGGTTGTCAGACAGATTGCAATGCAAATAACTTTGGCCAACTGTTTTTTTTCCCCCTTTATGTTAAACAGAAAAATTAACCGAGCCTTGGATACAAGAAAGTGCCAAGAAAATGCCTGTGGATTGATTGGATGAGGCTGGTACATTGTGCTCAAGACGATAAAGGACTTGAAGCGTAGAAAATATCCAAAGATCTTTCAAGAAATCTCTTTATTCTGTCAATGTTCCTCTTAAGGAAGAGAAACAGTGTAGTGAAATAGCACGGCTAATATACCTGCTTTTTTTTGATGGGGAGATTCCATTAAATGGATTATTTAGAATATCTTTTATTACAGCCTTCTGAATTAAAATGGAAATAATTTGATTTGCTGAATTTGTGATTAGATGGCACAAGCTGACCTGATACATCTTTGCATAATGAGGGCCTTGAAGGAGCAACACCTTAACACACTCGTGCATGTGCCTTCGGGTGCTTCTGGACTTCAACATCAAGAGGAGCTCAAAAATAAAGGCTGAAATTAAAACCAATATCTAGCATAAGGTACTTTGACCACATCTTGATTAGCAAACAGTGGGTACAATATGTATTGATGGTTTCAAGCCAATTCTGAGTAGATGAATCTACATAATGGGACGACCCAGCTCTCGGTCCTAATGCTGACTTATGCTTGTAACAGCCAGATATCTGACTGGGAATGGGTTTGTCCTCCATTTTGCACTGCACCATCTGGAAGCAACTGGTAAAAGTCTAGGATGCAATGAGATGCATCAGTTCACAGGTGGTGGTGTCCCCCTTTGAACAGCATACGAATGGCATTTTTAAAATTCAAAGTATAATGAAACTTCTTCAGAAACGTATGACTGAAGCTGCACTCTGTGCAAATACCAGTCCCTGACTTGGTCAGCTAATCACGGCCTTGATGAACATACTGGTACAAATGGCATTGTCAGTGAAATCATGGTTTGGTTTCAATATTCAAGTCTGTGTTAAATGTTATAATGGAAATGAATGGTTTTTACTATTGCTAGGTTCACATCACATTATTTCCATCTTAATTTTCTTCCTGTGATTGTAGTTTCCCTTATCAAAGTTAGGGCTTCTGAATAAAAGTTTAGGATTAGATTGTTTCTGATTAGTAAACAATGTTGTTTATAGTCTGGTACCTTTTTCATATATTACCTCTCACTGTATAAAGTAGCTGCCAGGAGGAAATATTAAATTTACATGAGATGTCACTGTGTCAGCAGTGGGTGTGCTGTTCTCTTTTGCTCTAAATCAGTTGTTTTTGGATCTGGATGGCTAAACATTTTAGAAATGAATATTTTATGTAATTTGATGCCAAAATGCATCTGGTTGTTGAATGCCCTTCATTTGTATGTCCGCTCAACAGCTTAACCAGCTGGGTGTTTTTATATGTTGGTTTTACCAGCATTTTATACCACACATTCTTGGTCTAAATCATTGTTTCCTATGAATTGCTTTATATTTCCATAGTGTACCATAATTAATATCAGGCAGCATGTCATCCATGGTTTATTGTGCCCTATTCTGTGGTCTTGACTTTAACCAAAATAGCTCAGAAACATTGTTTTCCAAAACCATTCTATACTGTCCAAAAATCGTTACTTGCCTTTTTTAAGAAATTGCACTACAGAAGAGACAAGCTCAGTGTCAGTACAATGCAGCAAGGCAACAAATGGAATAAGTCCACATTCTAATTTTAGCATTTTTAAGAAAAATATCTGATTGTAAGCATTGACTTTAAACAAAAAAGTCCTTCAAAGAAAAATGTTGCTTGTTAGAATAGATTTTGCTGTGATCCACTTCTAATAGTTATTCCAAGTCTCTTCAACAGATCAGAATTAAAGACCTTTGAAATTAATAGTTGCGTGGTAGTAAATATCTTATCTTTGTAAGAGACACACTGAGCTTGTTTCATCTTGACTCATCAAAGTTAGATCAACAATGTAAATTTGACTGGAAGCAGCAGTTTGTACCACATGAGAAAAGGGTGCTATTTATGTGCAGTTCCCTTCTTATGTATATCTTTCAGTGTACTTAATGCTCCCTGAACTCTGAACAGGACAGCAATATGACCAGGCATTGTGCCTTTTACAATAAAAACTTGGAGGATAACTGTTTCCTTGTGAATTCTCCATTACAATACCTTGACTAATCAGCCCACTTCCCAACAAATAGTGTCACATTCCTTTAGCTATGTAAGTTGTTCACTCTGAAGTTTGATATGCTTGCACCTCATCTGATGATGCAAAATGAAGAGCTTCAACAATGTTTTTTCAAAGTAATGAGTTGCTGACCTTTTAAAATAAGTTCTTAGGCATTCCTTTGATTTCCTCATTTCTGTTGAAGTGCCAGTACTGATGTTGGTCAGCTAATTTGTATATCCTGCTTGTGCTAACTCCAGAGTGCCTCAAGTCCCAGCAAGGCTCCAGCTTTATCCTTTGGATCAGTCGAAAAACAAAATGTTTGCTCTTGTAACTCCAGTCAATTCTTGTCCTTTTCTAATACATCAGATCTAGCAGCTAATTGCAGTCACTTAAACCTTTGACTGATCAGGGATGCGCAGCCTGAAGGGCCTCCTGTTCCTATTTTTGAGGGGTATTTATTTTTCCAATTTACTTCCATTCGATGCTGGTCATTTTATTTGGAATGTTGCAATGGTGGGGCTAGAAAATGCATTCCTTAACTTGCCCTAGTCCGAGAACTGCAAATATTGTATTTGCTGAGATAGGTTAAAGTTCCAGTTCCAAAACCAAAACTCAGTTACACTGGAAATATTTCAAAGCTATGTTGTGGTGTTAGTTCCGTCACTTGTGAAAATCTATCTTTAATTGCAATAATTGTTTGCTGGCTGTTTCATGTCAGCTATAAAGAATTGTACTGTCTGTTATCAAGGCTTGTAGTATCTGTTGGCAAAAAAGGGAAGTGCAGAGGAGGAACTAAGGTCTCTAATGGTTCAATAAGTTCCAATAAATAGCTGAGCCAAACAGTGTGTTCGGTTACATGCGTGGTTTGAAAGTTAACATTAGGATCAAAAGACTTTACAGAAGCTGGGGCCATTTCATGAGTGCAAGAGTGAGTTGTGGTTGCTGCATAAAGGAAGGTGAACCTCACTGGGTTTGCACATACAAACGTTGTCTACAATCCTGTTTGTACTAAGTGTCAACTGCAGTTGCAGTCAAATGCCCTTTGACAACAAAGTGGAATGTGACCAGCATCAAATAAGGAACCAACTCTTTTAGGGTGGATAAAAACAAATTAATGTGATAAAATTAATATATAGGTGCAATTGACAGATGTGTGATGTTCAAACAATGTCTTGAATCATGATTGTTAAGCACTGCCTCCATAACAGTTCTGAACAGTTCAATTGCAAAAATGTACAACCATCCTGAGTTTCTTTTTCACCTGAACCAGTGAGATTATTTGTGTATAATTGTTTCTGGGTCTCACATTTTTCTGTCCAGAATGGGAATTGGTTGTATTCATTTTTAATTTTGCATTATAAGACTGTAGAAGTGCTATGTATGGTACTGATTCTATGTAAGACAGTGGAACTATTGAGTTCTGTACCCAAAGGCAATGTCTGATGTACAACCTTTGCCATGGGTTAGGAAAGTAGATAGGTCCTGAATCTATCCCAGCCAGAACAGGGATAGCTCTGTGCTGTTAGCACAATGTGATCTGTGCTAGCCATCCAGTCTCTCAGCCTCTTAGGGGGTCCAAGTTGCGACAGCATTACCCATATTTTTCCATGTGTGCTGTGCCCTGTGGAGTTAAGCGTAATGATGATAGAGGCTCCTACTACTTTTCTCCTATTTCATAGGGCTGACCATTTGTGTATGTGGACAGATTTAGAGTCATAGAGATGTACAGCATGGAAATAGACCCTTTGGTCTAACTCGTCCATGCCGACCAGATATCCTAGCCTAATCTAGTCCCATTTATCAGCACTTGGCCCATATCCCTCTCAACCCTTCCTATTCATATACCCATCCAGATGTATTTTAAATGTTATTGTAGTACCAGCCTCCACCACTTCCTGTGGCAGCTTATTCATGCACCACCCTCTGCATGACAAAGTTGCCCCTTAGCAGCAGCTTAAATGTTTCCTCTCTCACCCTAAACCTATGCCCACTACAGGGAAAAAGTCTTGTCTGTTTATCCTACTCCTGTTTTATTTCTTGGTAGTGTCCTATATTGCCAAGTGATGAAGCTATCCTCCTTGAACCTGGAGCTCTAGTTACGAGACAAGGACACTACCTAGTACAGTTTGTTTTTGTAATGTACATACTACTTCTGAACAAGCAGTTGTTGCAATTATAGTTATCTCAAAGAGCAAATGATGGAAGTGTTTCTTCATCCACTGATTGTTTTCTTCAGAGGGAATATGGCATAATTGGAACATACCCCTGCACTGGAAATGCAGAAATCCCTCTGCGATTTGTGAGCAGATAAAATCAACATGGTAAAAGTTGTTGCTTTCTGTTCATACTGCCCTATTAGTCATTGCTAATGAGTTCAATGAAGCTCATCCTACACTAGAGTAGGCTACTGCAAGCCTCTTTTGTAACTTAATCTATTCTGTCCTTCAGAATCAGAATTGGCTAATACCATAAATTACTGTGAAAACGAATAACTTGTACCTCCTGACTCACTGTGAAGGCTCCGTGCACAGAAACTAAATAGCAAAGATCTTGAATATATTCACTGCTTTGTAAAAGCAATGCAAAACATTGCACTGAGTGGCACCAACAAAGTAATTAGGGCAGCGTAGGATCCCTATCCTGTTCACCTCAGCAAATGTACCTGGTTCTCTGCTGTTGGCCTGTGGGATGTCACAGACTTGCACTTTTTCTCTGGTAAAAGAAGGCATGTGAAAGCTGAATGTGTCTAAAGGGAATGTCTCCATAGTCCCAGTGGACCATTGAGCTGTTCCCTGGAGATGGTGTGGAACTTGGAAGGGTTCAGAAAAGATTTATAAGGATGTTGCCAGGGTTGGAGGATTTAAACGATAGGGAGAGGCTGAATAGGCTGGGGCTGTTTTCCCTGGAGCATTGGAGGTTGAGGGGTGACCTTATAGAGGTTTATAAAATCATGAGTGGCATGGCTAGGATAAATAGACACAATCTTTTCCCTGAGGTGGAGTGTCCAGAACTGGAGGGCATAGGTTTAGGGTGAGAGGAGAAAGATATAAAAGGGACCTAAAGGGCAACTTTTTCATAGAGGGTGGTACGTGTATGGAATGAGCCAGAGGAAGTGGTGGAGGCTGCTACAAGATTTAAAAGGCGTCTGAATGAATATAAGATTAGGAAAGGTTGAGGGGGATATGGGCCAAGTACTGGCAAATGGGACTAGATTAGGTTAGGATAACTGGTTGGCATCGTCGAGTTGGACTGAAGAGTCTGTTTCTGTATTGTACATCTCTGCGACTCTATGACTGGTTTAACCAAGTGGTCACCACATCTCAGGTGAGGGTGAGATTGAGAAGAAATGTCCATTGTAGCCTCAGCAGTGAAGGAATTGAACCCATGCTGTTGGTGTCACTTCACATTGCAAAGCAACCATCCAGCTCAGTGATGGTCCTCTGCTACCCTCCAATATCTATACAGCTTATGAAAAAAATCTTAACTGTAGGGTCAAATAAGTGTTTTAATACAAGCATAGAATGGTGCAACTCAGCATTAGCCACTGGGCTCTCATTAAATCAGCTAGTAGCATACAGCATACGTTTATATTTCTTTCCCAGCGAGCCTTCACACCAATCTCCACCCCTCTGCCCCACCCTACCCTCCCTCCATTATGTGTCCTTTAATATTTGACTCTTTAAAGCAACAGTCCTACTGTTTTTGAGCTAGTTCTAGATTCCAGCTGACCCCTCAGTTTTTTTTCAAATGGTAGATTCTTAAAATATTACATCTGTGGCTTCTAAGGGTCTTGAAGACACAGTGAAAATATTTTTATTTTTATTTTCGTTTGCCTTATTGTAGCACTTTGTATTCCTGAAAATCTTTGTCAGATCACTTGCATTTTTTGCCCAGGGCCAAAGCAAGTTCTGTTTCATCAATTTCATTTTTAACATCCCAGTGATTCATTCACTGTCTCTGATTGCAGATGTATCAGACATAAACTGGTGAAGCTTGGATTCACTACTCCAGCTGCAGCTGTTGTTTGATAGAATTTCCTTTCTATTTTCATGCTGATTTTTGACCACTTATTATTGATGTACAATTCTGGGCATGGAAAGATTGCTACCTCATTCAAAGGTGTACTCCTTTGTGATTGTTTCTCTGTATTGAGCTACATTTCTCCCCCCATTCAATTGGGGCTGATATCCTATCCTATCATTTTGCATCTTTTTCACAGTCCTGGTTGAAATATGCTACAACTCCCACGACACCCATTTTGATGTTACCTACAACATTTGGTAGAATTCCCTCAATCTCTGGTCCCTGACCCCAATAAAACCATGAAATGTCTTCAGAACAAGAAACTTACCTAAAATTTGCTTCAGCCAAATCATTCCATGTGCCCTCCTTTGCCTTGTGTGCTTGATTTGTCCCTTTATCTATGTGAAATTATAGAAGCTGTTACTGTTTCATTTCCTCTACCTTAATTCTTGTGTTTCCAAGTGATTATTGTTTGCATCATGTTTTCACACTGGGTTATTTAAAAAATGCTAAAGATGATCTAGCTTATTATTTTGCTACTTTATCCATATCTTTGTCTGAAGTAAGGGAATGCATTTGCTGTTTTCCAGTCCCCTAGCAGTGATACAGTTTGCTCTTTTTTTCCAATGGAGCAGTGCCATGTAGCCACGTTTTGTGCTGATAATGATACTGAGGAAGCGCTGGTAAGAGATTGACCTTTCATTATTCTAATGGGGACGACTGAGATGAATCATGTGGATTCTGATCTACATGGGGATTGATCACATTAATTGAACCCTGGTCCTTGGGCTCTTCATCTGGGAATGTTGTTCTGTTATTTTAACCACTGGATCTGTACATTGAAATGATTGAAGGACAAATAATGAGGACGTACAAAAAGTTAGCATTAAGCGCTAATCATGTAGCCGACTCAATTTGTGAAATAAGTCGATTACCTTTGGTATGACATACATTCATGGAGGACGGATATATTCTTGTCCCTATAGTAATATCAAATGTAAAGCATTGGTTGTTATAGTTTTTCCTCCATGTGTGTCATTTCCTTATTTTTTCTAATTGTGAAACTGAAATTTCAGCTGGTACACTTACTGTACTAACAAAATGACATCTGCCAATTCCAAATGAGTTTTCTACCAGTTCATTTTTATTAATCTTGTAAACATTGAAAACCAATTTCTTTGTTAAAGCTGTCACGTTTAACACTTTCTTTGGTAAAGCTGTCACGTTTAACACTTTCTTTGGTTAAACATTGTGCGAATCCAAGGTTTATATTTAAAGGACATAAAGGTGCCTTAAATATGAATTTTGTTGTGATCAAATCCTCAACTCTGTACTGTAATTGCTATTCCATTGGAGTGGGGCAAATGTTCTGACCGCCTCCAGTAGTTTGGCTGCAGTCATTTCTCCTCTAATTTTTTTCCAATCAAGATGGGGACAAGTTTTAACTAAAACCATTTCATAGGATGCAAATACCACAGGCTTCCAAACTCTCTCTCTCTCTGGATTACCTTGTATCTCAGTTCTAGTACATGGCTTCTCTGGTAACTATTTTACCAGTTTTATACCAGGAGGAATCCGTCTTAATGGAGAAAATGAAGTTGTTGATGTGTTGATTGTCTTGCTTTGTAAAAGCAAGTTCAGTATTGTGCTTGTTCAGTGGTTGTTACTGCCAGTCTTGAATTAATAATCCAGAGAATGTGAACCGAAACTTCACCTGCAGAATTGAACTCGAGTTTTAAAATTTATAAAAGTGGTCATGCAGCTATAGGTTCTAAAAACCCAACTTTAGAGGGGAGGCAATAGCCTAATGGTATGATCACTCAAATATTAATCGAGACACTCAGCAAATAGTCTGGAGGCCTGGGTTCAAATCCCACCTGCCAGATGATACAATTTGAATTTAATAAAAGTTTGGAATTAAGGGTAATAATAACCATGAATCCATTGTTGATTATTGGAAAAATCCAACTGGTTCAATAATGTCCTTTTAGGGAAGGAAATCTGCTGTCATTACCTGGTCTGGTCTGGCCTACATGTGACTCCAGACCTGCAGCAATGTGGTTGAGTCTTAGCTGCCCTCTGGGCAATTAGCGATGGGCAATAAATACTGGCCTGGCCAAAACTGCCCACATCCCATGAGTAAATTATTTTTTAAAAGTAATTGAAACTCTTTGAGGAAGAAAACCTGTCATATTTATGTGATCTGGACCATTTTGAGACTTCGGTATCCACTAATTTGATTGATTATTAATTACCCATTGAAATAACCAAGCAAGTCACCCTGTTGACTTGACATCAAACTGATGCAAAATTATGTTCAAAAATAAGATCTAGTGCCATCTCTCTTTTTTTTAAGAATGGGCAATAAATGTTGGTCTTACCATTATGGCCATGTAATCAGTGAAATTTTAGAAATTCACAAAGCATTGCTATGGGACTTGAGAATAAATAGTCCACAATTAGTATCAACTTTGAGTGATGGTACATTTTAAATCTAATCAGGTTTCAATGCCAAATGGTGATTCAGCATTTTTGTGTTCAATCTGGCACTTAAAGGTGCTGTTTTACCACAAGTGTTCACAAACTCCTTTAAAACTGCACTGTTAACTGAAGAACTAAATTTAAGTTCTGAAATAAATCCTGCAGTTTCTGGTGATGTATATGGCCTGATCACTCTTGAACCTATTTTACATCTGTATCATCGTGTCTCCTTGTTTGACACATTTTCTTTGCAGTGTTTGGAAACATTCACCTTTGTTCCTGAGACTTTGTGTATAGCATCTGTAGTAGCTGTAGGACACAGTTGCAAAATGTTTAAATGAACCTTTCTTTTTTGCCCTGTGCAGTAAATGTTGAATAGTGATTTTGTTTGCATGCAGTGATGGAATGCTTGCTCAAAGTTAGGACTGAAAATGTAAAATGCTCACTATTGGGTATTGCAGTTTTGAATCCACGTGGAGATAAAATTGCCTTTGACATTTGACACAAAACACCAGGAAAAAGTTGCCACATTCCCATTTTTTAAAAATGTGTTTAACATTTTTAGTTTTGAAGTATCATGGTGTTACTTTATGTCTAAAACACTTAGTCATTGAATGTTTTTAATAAAAGTATATCTGCCTTTGAAGTTGTTTGCTCATCATTGTAGTTGCAGATTCACTGGAATTTCTATTAGTTTTAAAATAGTTTTGGAAAATGATAGACTGGATCTAAAACTTGAAGTTCTAAACTGGAGGAAGGCTAATTTTGATGATATTAGGTCAGAACTTCCAAAAACTGATCGAGGGTAGATGTTTGCAGGTAAAGGGAGAGCTGGAGAATGGGAAGCCTTCAGAAATGAGGTAACGAGAGTCCAGAGAAAGTATATTCCTGTCAGGGTGAAAGGGAAGGCTGGTTGATGTAGGGAATGCTGGATGACGAGAAAAATTTGAGGTTTTCGTTAAGAATAAGAAGGAAGCATATGTCAAGTACAGGAGAGATTGAGTGAATCCTTGGAGTACAAAGGCAGTAGGAGTATACTTAAGAGGGAAATCAGTAGGGCAGAAAGGGACATGAGATAGCTTTGGCAAATAGAGTTCAGGATAATCCAAAAGGTTTTCAGAAATACATTAAGGACAAAAGGGTAACTAGAGAGAGAATAGGGCCCCTCAAAAATCAGCAAGCTGCCTATATGTGGAGCTGCAGGAGGTGGGGGAGATAATAAATAAGTATTTTGCATCAGCGCTTGCTGTGGAGAAGGACATGGAAGATATGGAATGTAGGGAAATAGATGGTGACATCTTGAAAAATGTCCATATTACAGAGGAAGTGGTGCTGGATGTCTTGAAATGCATAAAAGTGGATAAATCCCCAGAACTCTGGGAAACGAAGGAAATGATTGCTGGGCCCTTTGAGATATTTGTATCACTGAGAGTCACAGGTGAAGTGCTGGGAGACTGGAGGTTGGCTAATGTGGTAGCATTATTTAAGAAAAGTGGTAAAGAAAAGCTAGAGAATTGTGGATCAGTGAGCCTGACCTTTGTGGTGGTCAAGTTGTTGGAGGGCATCCTGAGGGATAGGATTTACATGTATTTGGAAAGTCAAGGACTGATTAGGGATAGTCAACATGGCTTTGTGTGTGGGAAATCATGTCTCAAACTTGACTGAATTTTTTGAAGAAGTAACAAAGGATTGAGGGCAGAGCAATAGGTGTAATCCATATGGACTTCAGTAAGGCATTCGACAAGGTTCCTTGTGGGAGACTGATTAGCAAGGTTAGATCTCATGGAATACAGGAAGAACTAGCCATTTGGATACAGAGCTGGCTCAAAGATAAAAGACAGAGGGTGATGGTGGAGGGTTGTTTTTCAGACTGGAGGCTTGTGACTAGTGGAGTACCATTAGGATTGGTGCTGGGTGCACTACTTTTCATCATTTATATAAATGATTTGGATGTGAACGTAGGAGGTATAGTTAGTAAGTTTGCTGATGACACCAAAATTGGAGGTGTAGTGGACAGCAATGAAGATTACAACGGGACCTTGATCAGATGGGCCAATGGGCTGAATCGTGGCAGATGGAATTTAATTCAGATAAATGTGAGGTGCTGCATTTTGGAAAAGCAAATCAGAACAGGACTTGTACACTTAACTATACTTATACACCAGGGAGTATAGGATAAATAGACAAAGTCTTTTTCCTGGCCTGGCAGAGTCCAGAACTTAGAGGGCATAGGTTTTGGGTGAGAGAAGAAGGTAGAAAAGGGACCCAAGGGGCAACCTTTTCATGTGGAGGGTGGTGTGTGTGTGGAATGAGCTGGGAGAGGAAGTGATGGAAGCTGGTACGATTACAACATTTAAAAGGCATCTGAATGGGTATATGAATAGGAAGAGTTTAGGGGGATATAGGCCAAGTGCTGGCAAATGGTACTTGATTAGGTTAGGATATCTGAATGACATGGATGAGTTGGACTGAAGGGTCTGTTTCCATGCTGTACATCTCTATGACTAAGACCTTGGAAGAATTGACATTAGTTGTAACATTGCTTAAGGAGAAAGTGAGGACTGCAGATGCTGGAGATCAGAGTCAAAAAGTGTGGTGCTGGAAAAGCACAGCTGATCAGGCAGCATTCGAGGAGCAGGAGAGTTGACGTTTCAAGCAAAAGCTCTTCATCAGGAATGTTCACATTCCTGAAAAAGAGCTTATGCTCAAAATGTTGACCAGCTGTGCTTTTCCAGCACCACACTTTGTAACATTGCTTAAGTGCATATTGGATTCAGAGTATGTCAAGTGAACAAATGAAAAATTGCCTACAATCTTAAATTAATTTTGAGGCATACTATAAGAAAGTACTTATGAACGATGTGATTTTAAAATATTTCATTTGGAGCCATAGTTTTGAAACATGGCAAGAGGCCCTTCAGCCAATCTTGCCTGTGCTAGTCATCCAGCATCTATCTACTCTAATGCCATTTTTCAGTATTTGAACTGTAACCTTGTATGCTGTAGAATTTCAAGTGTTCATCTAAGTACTACTTAAATGCTGTGAAGATTCTTGCTTCTACAACCCCTTCAGGCAGTGAGTTCCAGATTCCCTCTGCCTCTAGGTGAAAACAATCTTACCCAAATCTCTTCTAAATCTCCTCACCTAAGTCTATGTTTCCTCGTTTTTGACCTCTCAGGGAATTTTTTTTTCCCTTATCTACTTCTGCCCTTTTATAGCTTGGTACACCTAAATTGCACCCCCACCCCTCCAGTGCTATCACATCCTTCCTTCGTGTGCACAGAAATGCGCACAGCTGTGACCTAACACTGCATTCAGTTCCATCGTAACCTCCTTGATCTTGGATTCAATGTCTTGATTAATGAAGGCAAGTATTCCAAATGTTGCCTTAACTACCTACCTAGCTTCCTTCAGTGATCTGTGGACATGCACACCAGAATCCTGCTGATCTCTATACTTCACAGGGTCCTGCCATTCTTCATGTTTAAGTAGTGAGGGAGGCAGAAGACATGAAATTATAGGCAGGTTAGCCCGACCTTGGTCGTTGGTAAGATTTTAGAGTCCATTATTGAGGATGAGATTGCAGAGTTTGCTTGGAAGTGCATGGTAGAATAGGGTGGAGTCAGCACGGGGGGGGGAGGGGTGGCTGTCATGCCTGACTAATCTGTTAAAATTCTCTGAGATGATAATGTTAGACAAAGGAAAGCCAGTGGATGTGATCTATTTGAAATTCCAGAAGGCCTTTGATAAGGTGCCACCCAAGAGATTCTTAAATAAAAGCCCATAGTGTTAGGGGCAATGTACTGGCATGGATAGGGAGAAGGTAGAGAGTGGGTTGAAAAGGGCTTTTTTTTTTCATGATGGCAGCCGGTGACTAGAGAAGTTCTGCAGCACCATACTTGTGTGTTCGGACCATACCTTGATATCATGTATATTAATGATCTGAAAGAATTGAGAGCATTGTTGTGAAGTTTGCAGATGACAAAGGTAGGTGGTGGGGCAGTAGTGCTGAGGAAGCTGGGAGGCTGCAGAAGAACTTGGAAATGCTAGGAGAGTGGGCAAAGTAGCAGATGGAATACAATATCGCAGAAAAAGAATAGAGGCATAGACTGTTTTCTAAACAGGGAAAAAAAAAATCAAATGTGAAGTGCAGAGGGACTTGGGAGTCTCCGTTCAGTATTCTCTTAATCTTAACATTGGTTCAGGTGGTGGTTCGGAAGGCAAATGCAATGTTGGCATTCATTTCAAGACAGCTAGAATACAACAGCGACTTACTGTTGAGGCTGTGTAAGGCCCTGGTCAGATTGCATTTGGAATATTTATAGCTCCACTTCTAAGGAATGATGTGCTGCTGTTGGAGGGTGTTCAGGAGATGGTTTACACGAATTATCCTGAAGTTGAAGGGCTTGTCATGTGAGGAGTGTTTTGAGGACTCTGGGTCTGTAGTCTATGGAGTTTAGAAGGATGAGGGGGGAATCTGAAAGTTACATAATATTGAGTGGCCTGGATAGAGTGAACATGAGAGATTAGGGCCTGGGAGCGCACAGCCTTTGTAAAGGAATGACCCTTTAAAACTGAAATGTGGAGGAATTTCTTCAGCCAGAGTGTGGTGATTCTGTGGAACTCATTGCTGCAGAGGGCTGTGGAGGCAGAGTCATTGAGTGTATTTAAGACAGAGATAGATTCTTGATTATTAAGGGGATCAAATGCTACTGTAAATACAAGAGAATGCAGTTGAGAAACATCAACCATGATTGAATGACACAGCAGACTCAATGGACTGAATAGTCTAATTTTGCTTCTGTGATGTACTCCTTTGCCTTGTTTGTCATTTTAAAATGCATCAGGATTAAGTTCCATTTGACATTATGCTCTCCATCTATATTGTCCTGTATTTTAAGGCTTCCCTCCTCTGTACTTACCATACTGCAAATTATCCTGTTATTACTGATCATACCACCTACCTTCCTGATGAAAGGTTTATGCTCGAAATGTCGATTCTCCAGCTCCTTGGATGCTGCCTGATCGACTGTGCTTTTCCAGCACCGCGCCATTCAACTCTGATCTCCAGCCCTCACTTTCTCCTTTTCCACCTCCTTTCATGTCTGATCATTAATATGTACAACAAACAACAAGGGATCTGGCTCTGAACCATGCGGTACACCAATGGACACAGGCTTTGAGTCACAAAAACATCCTTTTACCATGCCTCCTGTAAGTAAGGCAATTTTTGATCCAATTTGCCAAATTGCCCTGGATCGCACATGCTCTCACCTTTTTGAGCTGCCTGTTGTGAGACATTGTGAAAAGCCTCACTGAGGTCTGTGCAGATGACATCAACTACACTACCCTTATCTGCAAACGCAGTCACCGCAAAATTCAATCAAATTTGTTAGATGTGATCTCCCCCAGATAAAGTCATGCTGATTCTTTGATCAATTCTTTCCTCTCTGAATGGAGATTAATTCTGTTGCTTAGAACATTTTTCATTTCCTGTTTTAACCCTGCCACCAAACTTGAGAAACTATACCACATCAGCTGTCCCCCAATCATCTGACACTCTTCTGTAGGAGAAAGTGAGGCCTGCAGATGCTGGAGTTAGTTAAAAAGAGTTACACTGGAAAAGCATGGCATGTCAGGCAGCATCCGAGGAGTAGGATATTTGACATTTCATCAGGAATGTCCCATAAAGGGCTTATGCCCAAAATTTCAACTCCTGCTCCTTGGATGCTGTCTGACCTGCTGTGCTTTTCTAGCACCACCCTTTTTGACTCTGGCATTCTGCTATGTCCAGAGAGGACTTGAATATTCATGTCAGAACTAATGCAATCTCCTCTCTTGCCTCCCACAGTAGCCTGGGAACTTATCCACTTTCATACCTGCTAATACTGCTTTCCTCTTGATGCTAATTTGTTATCTCAGTACTCCTCCCTGATTTCTATACTTACGTTGTTCTTTCTATCAAATTCCGAAATACGGCATGCCATCCTTCTCTCTTATCCTGCTTATGGGGTAGGATTACAGAGAGAGGTCAAATTAACTGCATTCATCATACCAAAAACAAATATTTTCTTTATCCTTGAATTGAAGAGTGTTAACATTTGATCATTTCTGAACTGTGTAATAAAACTGATAAACTTGGCCCATCAGCTTTCTTTAGTCAGGAAGGTCTTAGAAGGAAGAAAAAACCCAAAGGACTTGCAGATGCTGCAAGTCAGAAACAAAAGACATTGTTGGGAAAGTTCTTGGTTCCGGCAATATCTGTGGAGAGAAAAATAGTTAAAGTTTCAGGTCTAGTTTTTCAGAAGTCTAATCTTATACTCGCGCAAGACAAACAAAAGCAAAAGTATTTGGCAAGAATGACTTTTGTTCTTGCTGAACAAAAGTCAAAGGTTGAAAGTCAATTAGATACATTGCAGGTAAGGCAACAATCTAGTGTCTCATTGATGGGCTGTTAATCTAGGGACTCAGTGTTCTGGGGCCTTGGGTTCAAATCCTGCCATAGCAGATGAATTCAATAAAAACCTGGAATTAAGAATTCACTGATGACCACAAAACCATTGTTGATTGTCGGAGAAACTCATCTTGTTCACTAATGTTGAGGGAAAGAAGTCTGCCATCCTTGCCTTTTGTCTATGTGATTCTAGACCCATAGCAATGGGGTTCACTCTTAACTGCCTTCTGGACAATTTAAGGATGGGTAATAAATGCTGGTCGAGCCAGTGATGCATCCTGTGAATGAATATAAAAAATGGTTCCGACTGTAAATTATGATAACTAGCAATCCAAGAGCACTTTTTTCCACGGAGAAAAGTTTAACTTCTGATTCCCTTGCCCAACAAAATCTACATTTTGCCTCAGAAGGCGGTGGAGCAGGATCATTGAATATTTTTAAAGTTTCAAAGTTGCAGAATCCTGAGAAAAATAAATTATCATCTTCTCTATCCTAAAAGAGGAATCCTGATTTTAAGTGTCCCATAATTTTGGACTTACTCACAAGAGGAAACATCTTTCCACATCCATCTTGTCAGGATATCTCAGAATCTTATATATTTCAATCAAGTCTCCCTCTGCCTTCCAGTGGAAACGAGTCCAGTCTTCCCAGCTGTCAATCCAGTAAATCTCCTTTGAACCACCTCCAATGTATTTACATCCTTCCTTAATTAAGGGCACCAAAAACTGCACACAATATTTGTGAAATGTGGTTTCATCATTGGTCAGAATACGTGAATCATAACTACTTTTTTTTGTTCAATTCCTCATTAATAAGGATTAATCATTTGCTGAAAATGCAAATTAATTTTTATCTTGTGCACTAGATCACCTAGAACTCTTGGTGGCTCTGAATTTAGACTGTGCACCCTCTGTTCAAAGAAATGCTCTTTTTTCAAATTCTTCCTGCCAAAGTGATACCTGCCAACATTTTCCAGATTTTTGTCCACTCAACAAGGATGAAGACCAATACAAATAATGACAAATTCATTTACTCCTCAAAATCTGCCAATCGGAAACAAAAATTCATAATCTGTTTTCTGTCAGCCTGCCAATCTTCTATTTTTCGGGAGCGAGAGAGAGGCTGCCGGGAAGGTAAATTTTCCCACTTAAAACTGACTTACCTTGAGTGTCAGCAACCTTCATTTACAGCAGCAGTGGGAGCAGTGGCAGATAGGAGCGGGGAGAGCGAGGGGCTGAGTGGGGGAGTGCGCGGGGGAGAGGGAGAGGAGATGGGGGGAGCGGGGGCAGGGCGGAGGGGTGCGGGGGCATGGGGGGAGCGGGGGTAGGGCGGAGGGGTGCGGGAAGCGGGGGGGGCTGCATGGGGGGTGGCGGTGGGGGGGGAGCGGGGGCTGAGGGGACGGTGAACAGCCAGTTGTCGTGGTGCACATAGGCACCAATGATATTGGTTAAAAAACCGGATGAGGTCGTACAAGCAGAATTTAGGGAGTGAGGAGTCAAGTTAAAAAGTAGGACCTGAGATAGTAGTCTCAGGATTGCTACCAGTGCCACATGCTAGTCAGTAGAAATGAAAGAATAGGCAAAATGAACGCGTGGCTTGAGAGATGGTGCAGGAGGGAGGGGTTCAGATTTTTGGGACATTGGGATCAGTTCTGGGCGATACGGGACTATTACAAATTGGATGGTCTCCACCTGAGCTGGACTGGAACCAATGTCCTTGGGGGTGTTTTCGCTAATGTTGTTGGGGAGGGTTTAAACTAATGTGGCAGGGGGAATGGGAACCAAATGAGGAGTTAGTGGGCAGTAAGGAGGTAGCAACTAAATATTGTAAGGAACTAGGTAATTAAGTCAGCATGACTAAGAAGAGGAGGAGGCAGGGAGCAGATGAAGAGACTGGCGGTCTGAGGTGCATTTGTTTTAATGCAAGAAGTGTAGTAGGTAAGGTGATGAACTTAGGACTTGGATTAGTACCTGGGAGGATGATGTTATTGAGACTTGGTTGAGGGCATGACTGGCCTCTACCTTTGAGCCAGTTCTGTATCCAAATGGCTAGTTCTCCCTGTATTCCATGAGATCTAATCTTGCTAATCAGTCTCCCATGGGGAACCTTGTCGAACACCTTACTGAAGTCCATATAGATCACATCTACTGCTCTGCCCTCATCAATCTTTTTTGTTACTTCTTCAAAAAACTCAATCATATTTGTGAGACATGATTTCCCATGCACAAAGCCATGTTGACTATCCCTAATCAGTCCTTGCTTTTCAAAATACATGTACATCCTGTCCCCCAGGATTCCCTCCAACAACTTGTCCACCACTGAGGTCAGGCTCACTGGTCTATAGTTCTGTGCCTTGTCTTTACTGCCCTTCTTAAACAGTGGCACCACATTGCCAACCTCACCTATGACTATCGATGATACAAATATCTCAGCAAGAGGCCCAGCAATCACTTCTCTAGTATCCCACAGAGTTCTCGGGTACACCTGATCAGGTCCTGGGGATTTATCCACCTTTAACCGTTTCAAGACATCCAGCACTTCCTCCTCTGTAACCTGGACATTTTGCAAGATATCACCATTTATTTCCCTACAGTCTATGTCTTCCATATCCTTTTCCACAGTAAATACTGATGCAAAGTATTGATTTAGAATCTCCATTTTCTGTGGCTCCACACAAAGGCCGCCTTGCTGATGTTTGAGGGGCCCTATTTTCTCCCTAGTTACCCTTTTGTCCTTAATGTATTTGTAAAACCCCTTTGGATTCTCCTTTAATTCTGTTTGCCAAAGCTATCTCATGTCCTCGTTTTGCCCTCCTGATTTCCCTCTTAAGTATACCCCAACTTGCTTTATATTTTTCTAAGGATTCACTCGTTCTATCCTGTCTATACCTGACATATGCTTCCTTCTTTTTCTTAACCAAACTCTCAATTTCTTTAGTCATCCAGCATTCCCTATACCTACCAGCCTTCCCTTTCACCCTGACAGGAATATACTTTCTCTGGATTCTTGTTATCTCATTTCTGAAGGCTTCCCATTTTCCAGCCGTCCCTTTACCTGCGAACATCTGCCTCCAATCAGCTTTCGAAAGTTCTTGCCTAATACCGTCAAAATTGGCCTTTCTCCAATTTAGAACTTCAACTTTTAGATCTGGTCTATCCTTTTCCATCACTATTTTAAAGAAAATAGAATTAAGGTCGCTGGCCCCAAAGTACTCCCCCACTGACACCTCAGTCAACTGCCCTGCCTTATTTCCCAAGAGTAGGTCAAGTTTTGCACCTTCTCTAGTAGGTACATCCACATAACTGGATCAGAAAATTGTCTTGTACACACTTAAGAATTTCCTCTCCATCTAAACCTTTAACACTATGGCAGTCCCAGTTGATGTTTGGAAAGTTAAAATCCCTGACCATAACTACCCTATTATTCTTACAGATAGCTGAGATCTCCTTACAAGTTTGTTTCTCAATTTTCCTGACTATTGGGGGGGGTCTATAATACAATCTCAATAAGATGATCATCTCTTTCTTATTTCTCAGTTCCACCCAAATAACTTCCCAGATGTATTTCTGGCAATATCCTCCCTCAGTATAGCTGTAATGCTATCCCTCATCAAAAATGCCACTTACCCTCCTCTCTTACCTCCCTTTCTATCCTTCCTGTAGCATTTGTATCCTGGAACATTAAGCTGCCAGTCCTGCATCTTAACATTCTGATTATCTTATATGCCTCTATTAAGTCACCTCTCAACCTTCTTCTCTCCAACGAAACAGCCTCAAGTCCCTCAGCCTTTCCTCGTAAGACCTCCCCTCCATACCAGGCAACATCCTAGTAAATCTCCTCTGAACCCTTTCCAAAGCTTCCACATCCTTCTTATAATGCGGTGACCAGAATTGTACACAATACTCCAAGTGCGGCCGTACCAGAGGGTTGTACAGCTGTAGCATAACCTCATGGTTACGGAACTTGATCCCTCTATTAATAAAAGCTAAAACACTGTATGCCTTCTTAACAACCCTGTCAAACTGGGTGGCAACTTTCAAAGATCTATGTACATGGACAGAAATCTCTCTGCTAGTCTACGCTACCAAGAATCTTACCATTAGCCCAGTACTTTGCATTCCGGTTACTCTGACCAAAGTGAATCACCTCACACTTGTCCGCATTAAACTCCATTTGCCACCTCTCAGCCCAGCTCTGCAGCTTATCGATGTCTCTCTGTAACCTAAACATCCTTCGTCACTATCCACAACTCCACCGACCTTCGTGTCATCTGCAAATTTACTAACCCACCCTTCTATGCCCTCATCTAGGTCGTTTATAAAAATGATGAACAGCAGTGGACCCAACACCGACCCTTGCGGTACACCACTGGGTAACTGGACTCCAGGATGAACATTTCCCATCAGCCACCACCCTCTGTCTTCTTTCAGCAAGCCAATTACTGATCCAAACTGCTATATCTCCCACAATCCCATTTCTCTGCATTTTGTACAATAGCCTACCGTGGGGAACCTTATCAAACTCCTTACTGAAATCCATATACACCATATTAACTGCTTTACCATCATCCACCTGTTTGGTCACCACCTTAAAGAACTCAGGAAGGTTTGTGAGGCATGACCTACCCTTCACAAAACCATGCTGACTATCCCTAATCAAATTATTCTTTTCTCTATGATTATAAATCCTATCTCTTATAACCTTTTCCAATACTTTACAAACAACTGAAGTAGGACTTACTGGTCTATAATTACCAGGGTTGTCTCTACTCCCCTTCTTAAACAGGGGAACCACATTTGTTATCCTCCAGTCTTCTGGCACTATTCCTGTAGACAATGACGATTTAAAGATCAATGGCTCAGCAATCTTCTCCCTGGCTTTCCAGAGGATCCTAGGATCGATCCCATTCGGCCCAGGGGATTTATCTATTTTCACACTCTGTAGGATTTCTAATACCTCTCCGTTGTGAACCTCAATCCCACCTAGTCTAGTAGCCTGTATCTCAGTACTCTCCTCAACAACATTGTCGTTTTCAAAAGTGAATACTGTTGAAAAATATTCATTTAATGCTTCTGCTATCTCCTTTGACTCCACACACAACTTCCTACTACTATCCTTAATTGGCCCTAATCTTACTTTCGTCATTCTTTTATTCCTTAAATACCTATAGAAAGCCTTAGGGTTTACCCTGATCCAATCCACCAACAACTTCTCATGTCTCCTCCTGGCTCTTCTGAGCTCTCTCTTTAGGTCTTTCCTGGCTACCTTGTAACCCTCAAGTGCCCTAACTGAGCCTTCACATCTCATCCTAACATAAACCTCCTTCTTCCTCTTAACCACAGATTCCACTTCCTTCATAAACTACGGCTCCCGTGCTGTACAGCTTCCTCCCTGCCTAACAGGTACATACTTATCTAGGACACACAGGAGCTTTTCCTTGAATAAGCTCCACATTTCTAATGTGTCCATCCCTGCAGTTTCCTTTCCCATCCGATGCTTCCTAAATCTTGCCTAATCACATTGTAATTGCCTTTCCCCCAGCTGTAACTCTTGCCCAGTGGTATACACCTATTCCTTTCTATCAGAATTGTGATCGCTATCACCAAAGTGCTCACCTATTTCCAAGTCTAACACCTGGCCGGGCTCATTACCCAGTACTAAATCTAATGTGGCCTCGCCCCTTGTAGGTCTGTCTACATACTATGTCAGGAAGCTCTCCTGCACACACTGGACAAAAACTGACCCATCTATAATACTCGTACTGCAGTGAACCCAGTCAATATTTGGAAAGTTGAAGTCCCCCTTGACAACTACCCTGCCCCTCTCACTCCTATCGAGAATCATCTTTGCTATCCTTTCCTCTACATCTCTGGAACTATTCGGAGGCCTATAGAAAACTCCCAACAGGGTGACCTCTCCTTTCCTGTTTCTAACCTCAGCCCATACTACCTCAGTTGACGAGTCCCCAAACATCCTTTCTGCAACTGTAATACTGTCCTTGACCAACAATGTCATACCTCCCCCTCTTTTACCATCTTCTCTGTTCTTATTGAAACACCTAAATCCTGGAACCTGCAACAGCCATTCCTTTCCCTGCTCTAACTATGTGTCCGAAATGGCCACAACATCGAAGTCCCAGGTACCAACCCATGCTGCAAGTTCACCCACCTTATTCCGGATTCCTCTGGCGTTGAGGTAGACACACTTCAAACCAACTTCTTGCTTGCCGGTGCCATCTTGTGTCCCTGAAACTTGATTTTGGACCTCCCTACACTCAACCTTTTCTATACTTGAACTACAATTTTGGTTCCCATCCCCCTGCTGGATTAGTTTAAACCCACCCCAATAGCCTTAGTGAAAATCCCCCCCCCCCCCAGGATATTGATATCCCTCTGGCTCAGATGAAGACCATCCTGCTTGTAGGGGTCCCACCTACCCCAGAAAGAGCCCTAATTATCCAAGAATCCAAAACCCTCCCTCCTGCACCATCCCTGTAGCCACGTGTTCAACTCCTCTCTCCCTATTCCTTGCCTCACTAGCACATGGCACTGGCAACAAACAAGAGACAACAACTCTGTTCGTCCTCGCTCTAAGCTTCCATCCTAGCTCCCTGAATTTCTGCCTTAAATCCCCATCTCTCTTCCTACCTGTGTCGTTGGTGCCTATGTGGACCACGACTTGGGGCTCCTCCCCCTCCCCCTTAAGGATCCCAAAAACACGATCAGAGACATCATGAACCCTGGCACCTGGGAGGCAACACACCAACCGTGAGTTTCTCTCGTCCCCACAGAACCTCCTATCTGTCCCCCTAACTATGGAGTCCCCAATGACTACTGCTCTGCTCCACTTCCCCCTTCCATTCTGAGCAGCAGAGATAGACTCTGTGCCAGAGCCCTGTGCCCCACTGCTTTACACTTGTAAGTCGTTCCCCCAACAGTATCCAAAATGGTATACTTATTGTTGAGGGGAATGGCCACAGGGGATCCCTGCACTGCCTGCCGGTTCCCTTTCCGTCCCCTGACTGTAACCCATCTGCCTTTTTCTTGTACCTGAGGAGTGACTACCTCCTTGTAACTCTTCTCAATAACCCCCTCTGCCTCCCGAATGATCTGAAGTTCATCCAGCTCCAGTTCCCTAATGCAGTTTTCGAGGAGCTGGAGTTGGATGCACTTCCCGCAGATGTAATCAGCAGGGACACTAATGGTGACCCTTACCTCCCACATTCTGCAGGAGGAACATTCAACTGCCCTAACCTCCATTCCCACTATTCTAAATTCCCAAAGAGACTGTTGAAAAAATAAGGAATAAAAAAATAAACTCGTTACCTTACCAATCTGGCGCACAGGTCCTTTTTTTTTGGGTAGGAGGAGAATGGGTGGGAGACACTACCCGAGTAACGCACCCACACAAATATATGCCTTCCCAGAAATCCTTCGCTCCTCCCTCACACCTCTTGGCAAATGAAGGCCCAACTCCAGAGGTAAGTCCCTTTTAATGCGGGAAAACTCACCCTTCACATTCACAAGGCTGTTATTAAACTGGAAAGTGTGTAGAAGAAATTTACAAGGACGTTGTCAGAACTCAACAGTCTGAGTTATAGGGAGAGGTTAGACCATAAGACATATGAGTGGAAGTAAGGCCATTTGGCCCATCGCGTTCACTCAGCCATTCAATCATGGCTAATGGGCATTTCAATGCCACTTACCCGCACTCTCTCCATACCCCTTACGTTGAAAAAACTAGGTGTTTTCTTTAGAGCCTTGGAGACTGTGTATAAGATCATGAGAGGCATGGTTAGGGTGAATGCACTCAGTCATTTTCCCAGAGTTGGGGAAGGTTAAGGTTAGAGAGGAAAAAATAAAAGGGAACCTGAGGGGCAACTTTTTTTACACTGAGGATGATATGCATTTGGAATGAGCTGCCAGTGGAAGTGGTTAAGGCTGGTACATTAATAACATTTAAAAGGTATTTGTCAAATACATGGATAGGAAAGGATTAGAAGGATATGGACCAAGTGCAGGGAAATGGGGTTAACATGGATGAACGTTGTGGTCAATGTGGACCAGTTTGGGCTGAAGGGCCTGTCTCTGTGCTGTAGGCCTCTGACTCTATAATTGTGTGGCCAAATTCTGCTCTAACTCCATTTACAAATTTGCCAATGACACTATTGTAGTGGGTCGCATCTCAAACAACAAAACAAAGTACAGTTAAGAGATTGACAGCTTAGCGGCATGGTGTAAAGTCAACAATCTCTCCCACAGTGTCAGCAAAATGAAGGAGTTGGTTATTGACTTCAGGAAGCAAAATGGAGAACACATCCCTGTCTGCATCAATGGTGCTTTGTGAGCTTCAGGTTCCAAGGAGTAAATATCACCAATGATCTGTCCTGGTACATTCAGATTGATGCTTCAGTCACCAAAGTCTCTACTTCCTCAGAAGGCTAAGGAAATTTGGCATTTCCACAACGATTTTTATAGCTGCACCACAGATACCATCCTATTCAGATGTATCACAGCATGGTATTGCAACTGCTCTGCCCAAAAACCAAAGAATTACAGACAGTTGTGAATACAGGCCAGTCCATCATGAAAACTAGCCTTCCATGACACAGTCTATACTTCCCTCTGTCTCAGGAAAACACTAACATAATTATGGACACTTCTCACCCGGTTATATTTTCTTCCCCCCCTCTCTGAAGGGGTTATGCCCATAATGTTGATTTTCCTGCTCCTCGGATATGACCTGACCTGCTGTGCTTTTCCAGCACCATATTCTCAACTCTTCCATTGGGCCAAAGATGCAAAAGTCTGAAAACACGGACCAACAGATTCAAGAACAGCTTCTTCCCTGCTGTTATCAGAATTATAAACAGACGTATTCATACATTAGAATTGATCTTTCTCTGCATTTTCTCTGTAGCTGCACATTGTGCATTCTATTACCCTGATGTACTTATGTAAGGTATGATTTGTCTGGTTAAAACAAAACTTCTCACTGCATCTCGAGCTTTCACCTTGTCCACTAACCTCTTATGAAAGACCTTATTAAAAGCCTTCTGAAAATCCAAATACACCACATGAACTGGTTTTCCCTCATCTATCTCCTGGTTACATCCTCAAAAAATACTCCACTGGATTTGTTAATCATGAATTGCCTTCATAAACCAATGCTGGCCCTGTGCTTTTCTGTTTGGGCTAGACAGAGCTAAGTGATTCCATGTGGGTGAAAGTGAGGACTGCAGATGCTGGAGATTAGAGTCGAGTGTGGTGCTGGAAAAGTACAGCAGGTCAGGCAGCATCCGAGGAGCAGGAGAATCAACATTTTAGGCAAAAGCCCTTCATCAGGAAAGTGATTCCATGACCAACAGATCTAAGCACTGTAGTCCTGCCACATTTGGTCATGAATGGTGATGAACAATTAAACAACTTGCTGGAGAATCAGGCTCCACAAATATCCCCTACATCAATGATGGGAGTGCAAAGAATAGGCTGAAGCATTTGCAATAATTATCAGTAGCAAGTAACATTCATGCTACAGAAATGGTAGACAATAACCATTTCCAAAAAGATAGAATCTAATTATCATCCCTTCACTTTCAATGGCACACACCATCACCACCACACCCATCCCTCGCCACGATTGACGTCCTAAGGTTACCATTGACTAGAATCTCAACTAGACTTCCCATTAAAATATAGTGATCATAAGAGCAAGCCAGAGGCTAAGAGTCTTGAAGCGGGGTAGCCATCACCTGAATCCCCAAAGTCAATCCACTATTTACAAGGCACAAATCAGGAGTGGGATGGAATACTCCACACTTGCCCTGGATGGGTGCAGCTCCAACAACACTCAAGAAGCTTGACACCATCCAGGACAAAGCAGCCGGCTTGACTGACACATCCACAAACAACCATTTCCTCCACCACTGACAGTAACAACAGTGTGTACTATGTACAAGATGTATTGAAGAAATTCACCAAAGATTCTCAGACAGCCCATTCCAAACCAATGACCACTTCCATCTAGAAGGGCAAGGGAGGCAGATACAGGGGAACATCATCCCATGCAAGTTCTTCTCCAATTTGCCACCCTGACTTGGAAATAAATTGCTGTTCCCTCATTGTTGCTGTCTTGAAATCCTGGAATTCTTGAGGGCCTTGTGGGTCTACCTACAGCACATGGATTGCAGTGGTTCAAGAAGGCAGCTCACCATCACCTTTTCAAGGCCAACAGGGAACAGGCAATAAATGTTGGCCCCGATAGTGCCATTCATGTCACACAAGTGAATACAAATAACTGAACTAATTATTGCAGATTGTGAGTCTCTGAATTTCATCACCATCTCTCCAATCATGAGGGTTTGACAGAACAGATGCTGGGATGATCTTTCTGACTGGATGTACCAGTTTGGAATGAGTTGAAATAAGGATCACTGGACACAAATTGACGCAGATACAGTCAGACCAGCTCAGTTTGTCCAACACTTTTTGTTTCAGATTTTCATCATCCTCAGTTGTTTGATTTATATTATTAGAAATGGGGAGGGCTTTTATCTCTCAGAGAGGTGGTCAGTCTTTGGAAGGACCTGGAGACTCGGACATTCAATAGGTTCCAGGTCAATGGCAGGAGGTTGACTCTGAAGTTGAGCGATCAGGTTGAAACACGATGGAAATGCACAGCCGGTCAGGCACCATCCCAGACCGCCTTCTCCTCCACGATGGGCTGAACGGCTCCCTCCAGATATTTGGCGCGGTTTGGGATATCACCGCGATCCATTACGCGGGAAGCTGCGATTGGTGATAATACGTGTTTAATGAGTAGGCCAATCACGACCTCGGATAATGGGAGCTCGAGAGATCCGAGCTTTGATTGGCCACGGGTGAAGGGTTTTGAGTGTTCGTGGGGAATCCGGGTTATGATTGGCCAGTAGCACCTGGACTCTAATTGGCCCTCGAGAGTCCAGGCTTTGATTGGCTCCGGAGAAGACAGGCTCTGATTGGCTCTGCGGAAGCCAGGCTCTGATTGGCTCTGGAGAAGCCATGCTCTGATTGGCTCTGCGGAAGCCAGGCTCTGATTGGCCAGACGGAAAGCCGGGCTATGACAAGTTGCGGTGGGGGTGACGGAGAGAGATGGCGGCGTCTAAGTGTGTGGTGGTGAGTGAGGGAGGGATCGGTGTCATGTTCCATCTGGTTTAATGTGGCGGTATGGTGTTGGGGTATGATATATAACACTCCGGTCTCGGGGGGGGGGGGGTCTGCGTGAGGCCTCCCCGCGCTCAGGGACACAGGCCGCAGCTTCTACCAGGAGGTGGGCCCTGGGGCACGAGGATACCGTTCGGCCCATCGTGTCTGTGGTGGCTCTGAAGTCCCGTGTGACCGGGTCCTGTGTGATCTCCCTTTACCCATCGCCTCTAGGGTTTCCTCCTGACAGTAGAGGACCGACAGGACACTCAGGGTAGGGGTAGACTGGAGGCTGGTGTCCCGCAGGGATCTGTACTGGGCCCTTACTGTTTGTAGAGTATGAGAATGTGAAGCACCTTTAGAAATGACACCAAGATTGTGGAGTGGTTAATACCGACGAAGATGGTTGTTGGTTACAAGAATCTATTGATGGGTTGATTCAACTGGGCAGAGCAGTGGCAGGTGGTTTGTAACCATGATAAATGTGAAGTGATACACTTTGGAAGAAGAAACAAGATGAGGGAGTATTTTATGAATGACAGGACACTGTGTACCTTTAGAGGAACAGAGGGATCTCTGTAATTACTCACATCCCTGAAGTCAGCATAGCGTGTGAATAGCATAGTTCAGGCATTAGGGAATTGTTTTCAACAGATGTGGAATTGAGTATGAGAGCAAGTAGGTAATGTTGGAGTTGTTCAGTGTGTTGGTCAGGCTGCAACTGGAGTACTGTGTGTAGTTCTAGTCACCTTACTGCAGGAAGAATGTCTATCACAAGAGGAGGTTTGACAAGATGTTGCCTGAGATGGAGAAATTGTGCTACAATGAGAGACTAGATTGGCTTGGATTGGCTTAGAACAGAGCAGGCTGAATGGGGATATGATTGAGATATATAAGATTATATGGGGAATGGATAGGGTGAGTAGGGACCAGCTGTTCCCCTTGGTTGATGGGTCAATCACAAGAGGGTGTAGTTTTGGGGTAAGGGGCAGGAGATTGAAGGGGTTGAGAAAAACAGCCTTTTCATTCAGGATGGTGGGAATGTGAAATGCATTGCCTGGGAAGATAGGGGAGGTTGGCAACTTTTTAAACCTTTAATAAAAATTTGGATGAATACTTCAAATATCATAACATTCAAGAATATGGGGCAAGTTCAGGAAGTTAGGATTAATGTGTTTTTAGTGGTAGTCATGTCAGTGCAGACTTGATGGGCTCAAGGGCCTTTTGTGCGTTGTATGACTCTGTGAACCCCTTGGCTTGTTAGGTCATGTTGTGGCTGTACAGGACATTGTTTAGGCCACTTTTGGAATATTGTGTGCAATTCTGATCTCCCTTCTATAGGAGGAAGGTGAAACTTGAAAGGGTTCAGGAAAGATTTCTGAAAATGTTACCAGGGTGGGAGGGTTTGAGCTACAGGGAGAGGCTGAATAGGCTGGGGCTATTTTCCATGGAGCTAAGGGGTTACTCTTGTGGTTTATAAAATCATGAGATGCAAGGATAGGGTAAATAGGCAAAGTCTTTCCCTGGGCTGGGGGTGTCCAAAACTAGAGGGCATGGGTAAGGGGAAAGATTTTCATGGAGAGAGTGGTGTGTGTATGGAATGAGCTGAATTGAATTGAATTTATTGTCACATGTACCGAGGCATAGTAGAAAGCTTTGTCTTACGAGCAATACAGGCAGATCAGAATTAAGTAGCATAAGTAAGTAAATAATAGGTAAACAGCAGCAAAAACAAAAACACAGGCACAGGCGAGTGTTAGGAGTTTGAGTCCATTCAGTATTCTAACAGCAGTAGGGTAGAAACTGTTTTGAAACCGGCTGGTGCATGTGTTCAGGCTTCTGCACCTTCTTCCGATGGTTGAGGTTGTAGAAAAACATTGCGAGGGTGGGATGGATCTTTGGGAATGCTGGTGGCCTTTCCTTGACAGCGGGCCTGGTAGGTGGATTCTATAGATGGGAGATTGGCCTTTGTGATTGTCCAGGCAGAGTTCACCACTCTCTGTAACCATCTCTGATCTTGAATGGTTCAGTTGCCATACAGGTAGCGATACATCCAGAGTAAGTGGTGGAGGCTGGTTTGATTGCAACATTCTGTCTGGATGTATCACTACCTGGTATGGCAACTGAACTCGTCAAGATCAGAGACGGTAGTGGCCAGCTGTGATCGATGAACAGGAAGTTTGGTTGATACAGACTGCCAGTCGTCGACCCATGACTACATACCTGGCAAACACCAGCATTTTAACTTGGAAGAATGGGAGGGGGAACACATTAAGATATATACAGTGGACCACTGTTACTGTTGACCAGAACCTGAACTGGACTCTCAACATAAATACTGGCAACATGAGCAGGTCAGAGGATAGGAATATTGCTGTAGGTAACTCCCTTCCTGACTCCCCAAAGCCTGTCTATCATCTACAATGCACAAGTAAAGAGTGTGATGGAATATTCCCCATCTGCCTGGTTGAGTGTAGCTCCAACAACACTTAAGAACTTTGACAAACAGGACAAAGCAGCCCACTTGAGAGGCACTACATACACAAATTTTCTGTTCCTTCACCACCAGTGCTCAGTAGCATCAGTGCAATACCATTTTTTTTATTATTCATTCGCAGGATGTGCACATCGCTGGCTAAGCCAGCATTTATTGCTCATCCCTATTTACGGAGAGGTAGTTAAGAGTCAACTGTATTGCTGCGGTATAAAGTTGCACGTAGGCCAGACCAGGTGAGACTTAACAATCTAATGATAATGCCACTAGGCCATCACCACTCCTTTACAAGATGCACTGAAGAAATTTACCAAAGATCCTTCGACAGCACCTTCCAAATCCATGACCATTACCATCTAGAAGGACAAGGGCAACAAATACATAGGAACATCACCACCTGCAAGTTCCCCTCCAAGCCTCTCGCCATTCATTGCTGTAAGCGATGGCCTAGTGGTATTATTCTAGACTGCTGATCCAGAGACCGAGGTGGTGTTCTGGAGTCCCAGATTCTGAACTGTTACAGCAGAAGGTGGAATTTGAACTCTGTAACAGTCTTGAATCAAGAGTCTAATGATGACTGTGAAATCATTGTTGATTGTTCGAAAAAAAATCTGGTTCACTAATTGTCCTTTTAGGGAAGGAAACTGGTTTGGCCTACATATGAGTCCAGACCCACAGCAATGTGGTTGATTCTTAACTATTCGCTGGGTAATTAGGGATAGGCACTAAATGCTGGCCCATCAGCAATGCTGTCGTTCTGTGAATGAATAAAAAGAAGATTTAGAAATATATCACCCTTCCTTTGGTGTCACTGGTTAAAATCCTGGAACTCCCTCCCCAAGGGCATTATGGATCTACTTGCAGAATATGAATTTGTAATAATTTAAAGGTAGCTCACCACCACATTTTCAAAAGCTACTAGGGATGGGCAATAAATATTGGCCCAGCTAGTGATGCCCATGTGCCACAAGTGAATAAAAAAAATTGCAATGGGATGGAATGGATGCAGGAAAGATGATTCTGCTGGCTGGTATTTCTGAAATAAGGGGTCACACTCTCAGCAATATGTAGTAGGCCAGTTCTGACTGAGAAAAGGAGAGATTTCATTACTCAAGATGGTGAATCTATGGAATTCTCTGCCACAGATAATTGTGGAGGTCAGGTGCGGTCACTGAATATAGTCAAGAAAGGAAATAGGTTTGTAGAAGCTAAAGGTTAAAGCGCATGCGAAGAAAGCACGAACATGGTGTTGAGATTAAGGATCAGCCACGATCATAAGATGGAGGAGCAGAATTAGACCAATTGCCCCATTGAGCCATTCAATCATGGCTGAAATATTTCTCAATCCCATTCTCCTGCCTTCCCTGATAACCTTAGATCCCTTTGCTAATCAAGAACACCACCTATCTATATCTGTCTTAAAGTTACTCAATGATTTGACCTTCACACCTCCCCCTGACAGAGGTTTCACAGTTTTACCACTCTCTGGCTTCAACAGAGCATGTTGAATAGTGGAGTGGGATTAATGGGCTGAAAAGCCAACCTTTCCTATTTTACTTGTTTCTGTGTTCTCCCAACCACCGCCATCCTGACTTGGAATATGTAGCCTTTTCTCCAATAATACTGGGTCAAAATCCTGGAACTTTCTTCCTTAACAATATTGAAGGTCTACTGACAGCACATGGTCAGCAACTGATCACAAAAGCAGCCCACCACCATCAAGAGCAATTAGAGCTGGACAACAAATGCTATTCCAGCCATTGAAGCCCACCTCCCCTAGGTAGTATTTTTTAAAAAAGCCATTTGGCTCCCTTAAACCTATGGCAGTGAATCAGGAAAAAGACATCGGATTGGGAGGAGGCAATGTCCTAGAGGTATTATTGCTGGACTATTAATCCAGAGAGCCAGGCAATATACTGGGGACCCAAGTCCTGAAGACCACAAAAGATGGTGAAATTTGAATTAAATTTTAAAAATCTGGAATGAAGAGTCTAATTGATGACCATGAATCCATTGCTGATGGTTGGAAATACCCATCAGGTTCACTAATGTCCTTTAGGGAAGGAAACTGCCTGGTCTGCTGTTGTTCTGGAGTCACATGTAGGTCAATGTGGTTGATTCTTAACTACCCTCTGGGCAATTACGGATGACCAATACTGGCCTCATCCCGTGAATTAATTTTTTTAAAAAGTCCCGATTCCAGCCAGTGATACTGGATCTGGAAGGATCTTGTCAGCTCCTAAACCTAATACATAAGAACTTGAAATGTTGATCTCAACCACCAAATTGCTTCAGAAGAATTTAAATTTTGTACTGTAAATTTGAATGTTTTAATATCCAATGCATGGAATAATTTTGCATGGTTGTATTTTGCAGATCACTGATGATGAACAAGGCTATGACCTCGATCTATTTTGCATCCCAAAGCATTACTCAAATGATCTGGAAAGAGTATATATTCCTCATGGTTTAATCATGGATAGGTTAGTGGTTTCTCACACACTGATACCTGACCCTATATCTTTGGAACCGTCAAACACCTTTGACAGAAAGCTTTGGGAGAGTCAGTCATAACATTTAGCTACTCCAGAATTGCTTTGCCATCAGTTCCATTGCTTTCTTTATCTAACACTGACAGCATTTATATGAAAAACGATATACCAACAATATGGGCTCACTCAGCTCTTTTAGGCTGAAAAATCAAAGAGCTACAGATGCTGGAAATCAGAAACGGAAATTGCTGGAAAAAAAACTAAGCAGGTCTGAAGAAAAATAGAAATCTCTGGAGAGAAAGCAAAGTGAACATTTTGGATTCAATGAGCCTTCTTCAGAACACGCTAACTCTACTTTCTTGTATGTGGATGGGGGAGGTATTGTGTGCGGGTGGAGGGGTTTGTTGGTGGGTGGAATTGGTTGGACAGGAGGAGAGGTCAGATAATGGGTGGTGATGGAGCCTACAGAGAGAGGGAGTTATGAAAGGGGTAGGTAAGCAAGGAGATGATTGATATCAGGCCTAGACAGAAGAAAAGCTGAATAAATGATTAGTGGGAGAGAATGGGTTAGCTGCACTGAAAGGAGCCCATTATAATTTGATAATAGGCCTCATATACAAGGAAAAAAAAAGTAAAGGTGGCGAGCAGGAAGAAAGGTTAGAACAGAAATCCTATCGCAGAAAGGAGCAGAACTTCTTCAACGTGGAAGTCCATTAAACACTAAAAACAAAGAACTATGGGTGCTAGAGTTGTGAAGCTTTATTTTAGTTCAGAAGAACAGTCACTGGAGCCAAAATATTAATTCTGCTTTCTTTCCACAGACCTGCTAGGATTTTCGATAAATTTTTACTGAACACACAATTCCAGGTGCTGCCTCACCAACATTCTGTACAGTATAAAAGGATTTCCCTATTTTAAACTCCAACCCCCTACCAATAAAGGCCAAAATTCAATTTGCCCAAATTAATTGTTGACATGTTTTAACATTTAGTGTTTTATTCACAGATCCCTTTTGGGCTGTACTTTTTTGGAGTCTCTCTCCACTTAAAGCTTTGTTTTTAGATTCTCCTCTCTGCCTCCCTCAGTAACCTGCGATTGATTCCATCATATCCTGTGGACTTATCTAGTTTAATGTTTTTCAAGACACACAACACCACCTCCTTCTTAAGATTAGGGAGATCTATGTTGATATTATCATCATCTGTGTCCTTCTTGATGAATAGCGATGCCAAGTACTCATTAAGGACCTCTCAGACTTTCTCTGGCTCCACACAAATTGCCTCCTTTGCCATTGAGTGGACCTGCCCTTTCTTTAGCTAGCCTCTTGTTCCTAATATATGTTTAAAATGCATTGCATTTCTTAGTAATCCTACTTGCCAAGGACATCTCATGACTGCTTTTAGCCCTTCTAATTCCTTAATTAATTTTTTTCCTGCTTCCTTTATTCTCCTCAGGCACCATGTCTGATTTCAGTTTTGTAAATCTTACACATGCTTCCTTTTCCTTTCTTTGACTAAATTTTTATTATCTCTTGACATTCAGAGTTCATGAATCTTGTCATCTTTGTCTTTTATCCTCGCAGATACATGTTGGTCCTGAACTCCCAATTAACTGAGCTTTAAAAGACTCCTACATGGAACTAATCTTGAAGGCTGTCCCCAATCTAATTTTTCCAGTTCCTGCCTAACTCTGTTCTAATTAGCTGTCCCCCAATTTGGCACTTCCACGCAAACCAGTCTCATCTTTCTCCATAACTATCTTAAAGCTTATGGAATTATGATTACTGTTCCCAAAATGTTTCCCCACTGAAACTTCGATCACCTGGCCAATACAAAGTGTAGAATGGCCCCTTCCTGATGAAGGGCTTTTGCCCAAAACGTTGATTTCGCTGCTCGTTGGATGCTGCCTGAACTGCTGTGCTCTTCCAGCACCACTAATCCAGTATTTGATTTTCAGCATCTGCAGTCATTGTTTTTACCTTCCGTCATTAGCCAATCTACATACTATTTCAAGAAACTCTCCTGGATGCACCTGATAAATTCTGCACCGTCTAAGTCCCTGGCCTGGGAGTCCCAATCAATATTGGGGACGGTAAAATCACGCATCACAAACAACTTTCCATGATCTGCTTACATATCTGTTCCTCTGTCTCCCATTGGTTACCTATAATGGAACCCCATTAAAATAAGTGCGCCTTTCCAATTCCTGAATTCTACTCATATGGCCTCTCTAGATGAACCCTTTAAGATGTCCTCTCTCAGTACATCTGTGACATTCTTCTTAATCAGTAATGCAACTCCCCCACCCCTTTTATAACCCTCTCTATCTTGCCTGAAACATCTAAACTCTGGAACATTGAGCTGCCAGCCTTGTTATTCCCTCAATCAAGTTTCTGTAATGACTCCAACATTGTAGTGCCATGTACTAAGCTAAGCTCTAAGTTCTGACTTACCTGTTATCCTCTTTGCATTAAAATGAATACATTTCAGACCACCAGTTCTATATTAATTTGTCTGGTCCTGTCTGTTCTTCCTATTCAACTAACTTGACTTAACCTCTCTCCTCCTCCTTCTGACCTACAGCTCTTGTTCCCACCCCTGCCACACTAACTTGGCATTAACAAACCTCCATGCAAGCGTATTGGTTCCCTTTCAGCTTAGCTGTACCCATCCTTCTTGAAAAGGTCCCTCCTGCATGGGAAGAGGTCCCAATGATTCAGATATCTGAAGACCTGCCTCCCACACTAGCACTTCAGCCATGCATTCAACTGTAATATCTTCTTATTTCTGGCTTCTCTAGCACGTTCTGCAGGGAATAATCCCAAACTTGCAACCCAGGAGAACTTGCTTTTCAACTCCCTGACTCCTGAACTTCCCTTTTGCAGAACTTCTCTCTTCCTGCCTATGTTGTTAGTACTAATATGGACCACAACCTCTGACTGCTCAACCTCCCCCCTTCAGAATATTCCGTGCCTGCTCAGAGACATCTTTGACCCTGGCACCAGGAAGGCAACACACCATTCCAGGAGTCTTGATCGTAGTCACAGAAACTCCTATCTCTGCCCCCGACTATAGATTACTACCACTCACCTACACTTCAAATCACCATGGACATCCAGTCCCTCTATACCTCCATCCGCCATGATCAGGGCCTCCAAGCCCTCTGTTCTTCCTCTCCCGATGACCCCACCAGTACCCTTCCACTGACACTCTTATTCGTTTGGCTGAACTAGTCATCACCCTCAACAATTTCTGTTTCCAATCCTCCTACTTTCTCCAGACCAAATGGGTAGCCATGGGCACCCGAATGGACCTCAGCTATGCCTGTCTTTGTCAGCTACATAGAACAGTCCATCTTTCGGAGTTACACCGGCACCACTCCCCACCTCTTCCTCTGCTACATTGATGACTGCGTTGGTGCCACCTTGTGCTCCCACGAGGAGGTTGAACAGTTCATCAACTTCACCAACACATTCTACCCCAACCTTAAATTCACCTGGACCATCTCTGACACCTCCCCTCCCCTTCCTAGACCTCTCCACCTCCATCCACAAGGACCGACTCAAAACTGACAATTTTTTTTACAAACCCCACTGACTCTCACAGCTACCTGGATTACACCTCCTTCCACCCTACCTCCTGAAAAATGTTATCCCATATTTCCAATTCTTC
Source organism: Chiloscyllium punctatum (assembly GCF_047496795.1). Taxonomy (NCBI): domain Eukaryota; kingdom Metazoa; phylum Chordata; class Chondrichthyes; order Orectolobiformes; family Hemiscylliidae; genus Chiloscyllium; species Chiloscyllium punctatum. The sequence continues at coordinate 87,868,536 of NC_092763.1, read as the reverse complement.
TGCCTCCATTGCATCTGCTCCCAGATCCACCACAGAACACAGCAGATGGCTTCCTCCTTTGAAGACTGAAATTTCCCGTCCCATGTGGTTGAAGATGCCCTCCATCGCTTCTCATCCACGTCCTGCACCTCAGCCCTCGAACCCCACCCCTCCAATCACAGCAAGAACAGAATACCTCCGGTCCTCACCTTCCACCCTACCAACCTCTGCATAAGTCGCATCATCTGCCAACATTTTCGCCACCTACAAATGGACCCCACCACCAGGGATATATTTTCCTCCCCACCCCTTCCCGCTTTCCGCAAAGACTGTTCTCTCCGTGACTACCTGGTCAGGTCCACGCCACCCTCCCCTCTTGGTACCTTCCCCGCCACTGCAGGAATTGCAAAACCTGCGCCCACCGCCTCCTCCATCCAAGGCCCCAAAGGAGCCTTTCACATCCATTAAAGTTTCAAATGCAGTTCCACCAATATCATTTATTGTATCCGTTGCTCTCGATGTAGTCTCCTTTACGTTGGGGAGACTGGAGGCCTTCTTGCAGAGCGCTTTAGAGAACATCTCCAGGACACCTGCACCAATCAACCCCACCACCCTGTGGCTGAACATTTCAACTCCCCCTCCCAATCTGCCGAGGATGGGCAGGTCCTGGGCCATCTCCATCGCTGCTCCCTTACCACCCGATGCCTGGAGGAAGAAAGCCTCATCTTCCGCCTTGGGACCCTTCAACCCCAGGGCATCAATGTGGACTTCACCAGTTTCCTCATTTTCCCTCCCCACACCTTACCCCAGTTCCAACCTTCTAGCTCAGCACCGTCGTCATGACCTGTTCCACCTGTCAATCTTCCTTCCCATCTATCCATTCCACTCTCCTCTCTGACCTATCACCTATACCCCCAACTCCATCCACCTATTGCACTCTTGGCTACCTTCTCCCCAGCCCCATCCCCCTCCCATTTATCTCTTCACCCCCGTGGCTCCCAGCCTCATTCCTAATGAACGGCTTTTGTCCAAAACATCGATTCTCCTGCTCCTCGGATGCTGTCTGACCTGCTGTGCTTTTCCAGCAACACACTCTCAACTCTGATATCCAGCATCTGCAGACCTCACTGTCTCCTACACTTCAAATCTCCCTGCTGTACAAAAGTGCCAGTTGCGATGCCCCTGATCTGGCTGCTGCTGTTGCTTTCCCTGTGACAAACCATATCCCCAGTGGTATCCAAAACAGTATATCTGCTTGAGAGAGGAATGACCACAGGTGACTCCTGCTCTGCCTGCCTGTTTGCTTTTGAAGTGGGAGTTAATTTTACGCAGGCTTTAGTTTCATTCCTGAATTGATATGGCAATGCTAGTTTTGATTATGAGGAGAGGTATCATTCATTTGTACAGAATTTGGTTCGAAGAGGAAAATCAAATCATGAGCCTACAGGACCATTCCTGTGTTGTACAGTTTTACATAATGCTATCTTTTTGTGCTGATTGCTCTATTTTGCACCATTTCAAAAAGGGGTAAGCACAAATCTGTCTGTTTATCCACAGGACTGAACGTTTGGCAAGGGACATAATGAAAGGCATGGGAAATCATCACATCGTTGCCCTCTGTGTACTCAAGGGTGGCTATAAGTTTTTTGCTGACCTTTTAGACTACATCAAAGCTTTGAACCGGAACAGTGACCAATCAATCCCAATGACGGTAGACTTCATCCGCTTGAAGAGTTACTGTGTAAGGATTTATAACCAAATTTTGAATCCTTGTTTGATAGTACAGACCTGAATGATGCTGTAAAAATAGAGATGCTGTCAAAGCTTTTCATCTTCCACTCATCAGGAGAGGTACAAGAATATCGAACTTCAGAGTGAGCAACATTGCATGAAGAAAGGGTTGTACTTGGTTAGCAAGTCAGCTCTGGGCCAAGGCGTTGTCATGGTCAATACACCAGGAAAAGGGAAATGGTACCATAGTAGTTGTGCAGGCCATACCTACAGTAGCGATGTGACAGGACTAGTAATGCTGAATCCCTGGCAAATGTTCTGGGAACATGGATTCAAATCCCTCCATAGTAAGTAGTGAACATTGATTTCATTGGAATAGTAAACTAGTTGAACGATGACCATGTAACTATTGTTAATTGTTGTAAAAACAAATGCCGTCTGTTTCACTAAAATCCTTTAGGGTTGGAAATCTGTCGTTCTTCCCTGGTCTGGCCGACATGTAATTCCAGACCTGCAGCATGTGACTGATTCTTATTTAGCCTTGTAATGGCCACACCATTGTATCAAATCACTACAAAATCTAAAAAACAGAGTAAAGCAGGATGACCTAGGCACTGGCATAGCATACCCAGCCCTGTTGACCCTGGAAAGTCCCCATGTATTTTCTTGCCTTGTTTGACCTGTCCAAGTGCATCATCTCATGCTCATCCAGATTGAATTCCATTTGCCACTGTTCTGCCTATCTGACCAGCCCATCTATATCCTCCTGTAATCTAAGGCAAGCCTTCACACTATTTACCACCCTATCAATTTTCATATTGTCTGCAGAGTTAATGATAACCCTGCTACATTCAAATCTAAGTTGCTTACATATGCCATAAGCACCAAGGTTCCAACACCGATCCCTGCAGAGTCCCACTGAAGAGTCTTCCAGTCACAAAAACACTTCTCGACCATCACCCTCTGCTTCCTGCCACTCAGCAGTTCTGCATCTGGTTACCCAAATTTCTTTGGATCTATGACTCTTTGCTATCTGTCTCCCGTCTAGGACCTCACGAAACCTGTTGAACCACAACAGCTCCTTTCTACCCCAGTACTGATGCCTGTGCCCCATGAAACCCAGTCTCCACGCTATTCTTTGAGCCATGCACTTAACTCTCATTTACTTTTGTACCAGTTTGCTTATGGCTTAGGTCGTAATCTTGAAAATCTTACCTTGGAGATTCGGCTTTTTAGTTTAGCTCCTAACTCTTCAAAATCTTTCAGCAGAATCTTGGCTTTCATCTTGTTAATGCATTGATACCAATGTGGACAAAAATAGCTGGATTCCTACCCTCCCACTCCATGCTCCCCAGTATTATTTCCCTAGCATTGTTTGCTAAGGGGCTTATGTTCCAAAGGTTTTGCTGTTTTAGAGTAGAATCACAGAATTCCTATAATGCAGAAGGAGGCCTTTCAGCCCAACGAAACTGCATTGACCCGACAAGGACCATCCTACCCAACAAAAACCCAGACATCCACCCTATTCCTGAAACATTGCATTTAGCATTGCCAATCCAGCATATATTTGGACCGTGGGAAGAAACCCACAAAGACACTGGGAGAAAGTGCAAACTCCACACAGTTGCCTGAGGCTGGAATCAAACTTGGGTCCCTGTGAGGCAGCACTGCTAACCACAGCTACCATACTAGTTTATTCTGTAGTTTGTTTTCTCACTCATTATTTTTGGCATTTAAACAGTTAACTGCACCCTGAGTCTGTCTGTCTTGGGGGGTGGCGAGTCACGGTGCACCCAGGGTCCGCCTTGGGGGGGATGTCAATGTACACTGTTTGTACTGGGTTTGTATTGTTTTCTAGCTAAGGTGGTGAGCACTGGGTATGTTATGGATTATGCCTTGGGTCTTTGGGGCACACAGTGTATGAAAGTTAATGACCTTTCACCTATCAATGACTGCTAGTCCACTGTTTCCAGTTCAGTTTTGTAAAGTTGAATGGAAACCCTAAGTCTGTATACCACAGGTATTTTGGGAAGAGTTTTGAGACTACATTTCATGGTGAGGCTGTGTTTGGAGATGTCCAGGAAATGACATTCCCAGTCATCAATCTGCTTTTTCAAAAACTTATTTGTGGGATTTAGGTGTTGCTGGCTGGCCAGCCTTAATAGCCCATCCCTATTTGTCCTTTAAGGTGGTGGTGAACTGCCTTCCTGAATCGCTGCAGTCCACTTGCTGTGGATTGACCCACAATTCCAGTAGGGTGGGAATTCCAGGATTTTGACCCAACGACTGTGAAGGAATGGCAGTATATTTCCAAGTGAGGGTGGTAAGTGGCTTGGAAGGGAACTTGCAGGTGGTGGTGTTCTTGTCCTTCTAGGTGGAAGTGGTTGTGGGTTTGGAAGGTGCTGACTAAGGATCTTTAGTGAATTTTGGAGTGCATCTTGTAGATAGTACACACTGCTGCTACTGAGCACTGGCGGCGGAAGGATTGAGTGCTTATAGATGTGGTGCCAGTCAAGTGGGTTGGTTTGTCCTGGATGGTGCCAAGCTTCTTGAGTGTTGTTGGAGCTGCACACATCCAAGCAAGTGAGAAGTATTCCATCACACTCCTGACTTGTGCCTTGTAGATGGTGGATAGACTTTGGTGTGTCAATAGGTAAGTTACTTGCCACAGTATCTCTAGTCTCTGATCTGCTCTTGTAGCCATTGTGTTTATGTGTTGAGTCCAGTTGAATATTTGGTAAGTGTAAATGATCTCCTAACCTTTATACTACTGATGAGCAGAATTGCAGGTGCTGTTTGATTACACTTCTAACATTCAATATAGTTTAATTCATATCAAGCTGTCTAACGTCATGCTGAGCCCACTTGGCCACAATGCAGAATGTATTGCAAGAAATTGGGGCAGGTGCAGTTCGAAACAGTTTGTGATGGCCTAGTGATATTATTGCTGGACTATTAATCCGGAGACTCCAATACTGTTCTGGGGACCTGGATTTGAATTCTGCTGCAGCAGATGGTGGAATTTGAGTTCAACTTTTTTAAAATCCTGAAATAAGAGTCACGTGATGAGGATAAATGCATTGTCGATTGTTGGTAAAACCTGTCTGTTTCATCAATGTCCTTAAGAAACTGCCACCCTTACTTGGTCTGGCCTACATGTAACGACTGGCTCTTAACTGGTTGACTCTTAACTGGTCTCTGGGCCAGTTGGCAATTGGAGATGGGCAATAAATGCTAGCCTAGCCAGTGATGCCCTCATCCCATGAATGAAATTTTAAAAAAACCATTGAATCCTGGAACCCCCAGCCAGCTTGATAGTTACAATTGCTTGATTTGTAAAGGACATTTTGGCATCCGGAATAAGGTGGATGAACTGGCAACGTGGGTTGGTATCTGGGACTTTGATTTTGTAGCCATTTCGGAGACATGGATAGAGCTGGAATCGTTCTTGCAGGTTCTGGGATTTCAATGTTTCCATAAGAACAGAGAAGTTCGTAAAAGGGGAACGATGGCATTGTTAGTCAAGGACAGCATTACGGTGGCAGAAAGAATATTTGAGGATGCACCAACTGAGATAGTATAGGCTGAGGTTAGAAACAGGAAAGGAGAGGTCCCTCTAGGAATTTTCTAGAGGCCTCCGAATAGTTCCAGAGATGTAGAGGAAAGGATAGCAAAGATGATTCTAGATAGGACTGAGACCAACACAGTAGTTGTTATGGGGTCTTTAACTTTCCAAATATTGACTGGAAATACCATAGAGTCATAGAGATGTACAGCACAGAAACAGACTCTTTGGTCCAACTTGTCCATGCCGACCATATCCCAACCTAATCTCGTCCCATTTGCCAGCACTTGGCCCATATCCCACCAAACCCTTCCTGTTCATATACCCATCCAGATACCTTTCAAATGTTGCAATTGTACCAGCCTCCACCACTTCCTCTGGCAGCTCATTCCATACACGTGCCACCCTCTGTGTGAAAAAGTTGCCCCATTGGTCTTTTTCTAATCTTTCCCCTCTCACCCTAAACCTATGCCCTCTAGTTCTGGACATCACTGAATATATTCAAGGAGATAGATAAGTTTTTAGATTTTAAATGCATCCTGGAAAGAAATCTGGAGTATGGCATTCATACAGAGAATCAGCCATGAACATATTGCATGACATAGAGTCACAGAAACAAACCCTTCGGTCTGACTTGCTCTTGCCAACAAGACATCCCAATCTGATCTAGTCCCATTTGCCAGCATTTGGCCCATTCCCTCCAAACCCTTCCTTTTCATATACCCATCCAGGAGCCTTTTTAAACTTCATAACTGTACCCACCTCCACCACTTCCTCTTGCATCTCATTCCATACACAAACCACCCTCTGCGTGAAAAGGTTGCCCATCTGGTCCTTTTGAAATGTCTCCCCTTCCACCTTAAAACTATGCCCTCTAGTTTTGGACTCCCCCACACCCTAGGAGAAAGGGTGCTATTCACCCTATCCACGCCTGTCATAATTTTATAAACCTCTGTAAGGTCACCCCTCAGCCTCCAACACTCCAGGAAAAACAGCCTCTCCATTTTCAGCCTCTCCCTGTAGCTCAAACCCTCCAAACCTGGCAACTTCCTTGTAAACCTTTTCTAAACTCTCACAAGTTTAACAACATCTTTCCTTCAGAAGGGTGACCAGAACAGTATGGGATACTCTAATAGTGGCCTCACCAATGTTCTATACAGCTGCATGCAACATAACATTCTGGACCTGGCTTGAGGGGCTGCATGGCCTACTCTTGCTCCTAGTTTCTGTGACAGCGCAGAGGATCAAGGAGGATGATGTCAGCATACAAAAGATAATACAATTGTTACAATGAGTTTCAGTGTTTCTATGCTAGGGAAGAAACAATAAAGCAGTTCCTGTTTCTGATGGCTATCAATGATTCATTCATTTACATAGATACATTTAGGTTTATGCATTTACAGGTTAGTGATTTAATACAATTGATCGTGCTTGCTCGGCTATTTCAGAGAGCAGCTAAAAATCAACCACATTTTAGTCCTTCCACACACATCAGTAGGCCACACTTCTGACCAAGCAATATGACATGGTGTCAAACTAAGGAGCCCCTCTGTAACAACAACTCGGTTTGATTCTGAATAAAGAACCCCTCTTAACTGCCCACCACCCCCTGCAAGTTCCCCTCCAAGCCACGCATCACCCTCTGCTTGAAAACGTTGCCCCTTGGATCTCTTTTATATCTTTCCCCTCTCACCCTTAACCTATGCCCTCTAGTTCTGGATTCGCCACCCCAGGGAAAGACATTGTCGATTTATCCTATCCATGCCCCTCATGATTTTATAATTCTCTACAAGGTCACCCCTCAGCCTTCGATGCTCTAGGGAAAACAGCCCAAGCCTATTTAGCCTCTTCCTATAGCTCAAATCCTGGAACCCTGGCAACATCCTTGTAAATCTTTTTTGAACCCTAAAACGTTTCACAGCATCAGATAAGGAAGGAGACCAGAATTGCATGCAATATTCCAAAAGTGACCCCACCAACATCCTATATGGCAGCAACATGACCTCCCAACCCCTATACACAATATTCTAACCAACAAAGGAAAGCAAACCAAACGCCTTCTTCACTATATTATCTACCTGCAACTCTACTTTCAAGGAGCTATGGATCAGTACTTCAAGGTCTCTTTGTTCAGCAGCACTCCCTAGGACCTTACCAATATGAGTGTAAGTCCACCTAAGATTTGCTTTCCCAAAATGCAGCACCTTGCATTTATCTAAATTAAACTCCATCTGCCACTCCTCAGCCCATTGGCCCATCTGATCAAGATCCTGTTATAATCTGAGGTAACCTTCTTCGCTGTCCACTACACCTCCAAGCTTGGTATCATCTGCAAACTTACTAACTGTACCTCCTATGTTCGCATCCAAATCATTTATATAAAATAAAGAAAAGTAGTGGACCCAGCACTGATCCTTATAGCGTTCCACTGGTCACAGGCCTCCAGTCTGTAAAACAACCCTCCACCACCCTGTAAAACAACCCTCTGTATTCTACCTTTGAACCAGTTCTGTATCCAAATGGCTAGTTCTCCCTGTATTCTGTGAGATCTAACCTTGCTAACCAGTATCCCAAGGGAAACTTTGTCGAATGCCTTACTGAAGTCCATATGGGTCACATCTACTGCTCTGCCCTCATCGCACCTCTTTGTTACTTCTTCAAAAAACTTAATCAAGTTCGTGAGACATGATTTCCCACGCACAAATCCATGCTGACTATCCCTAATCAGTCCTTGACTTTCCAAGTACGTGTAAATCCTGTCCGTCAGGATTCCCTCCAATAACTTGCCCACCACTGAGGTCAGGCTCACCAGTCTACAGTTCCCTGGCTTGACCTTACTACCTTTCTTAAATAATGGTACCACGTTTGCCAACCTCCAGTTTTCTGGCACCTCACCTGTGACTATTGATGATACAAAGATTTCAGCAAGAGGCTCAGTAATCACTTCTGTAGTTTCCCACAGAGTTCTGGATTTCACTTGATCAGGTCCTGGAGATTTATCCCCTTTATGTGTTTCAAGACATCCGGCACTTGCTCCTCTCTAATATGGACATTTTTCTAGATGTCACCATCTATTTCCCTACATTCTATATCTTCCATGTCTTCCTTCACAGTAAATACTGATGTAAAATACTCATTTAGTATCTCCCTCATCTGCGGCTCCATACAAAGGCTGCCTTGCTGATCTTTGAGGAGCCCTATTCTCTTCCTAGTTACCTTTTTGACCTTAATGTATTTCTTAAAAACCCTTTGGATTCTCCTTAACCCAATTTGTCAAAGCTTGCTCATGTCCCCTTTTTGCCCTCCTGATCCATCTCTTAAGTATACTCCTACTGCCTTTGCACTCTTCTAAGGATTCACTCGATCTATCCTGTCTATACCTAACATATGCTTCCTTCTTTTTCTTAACCAAACTCTCAATTTCTTTAATCATCCAGCATTCCCTATACCTACCAGCCTTTCCTTTCACCCTGACAGGAATATACCGTCTCTGGACTCTCGATATCTCATTTCTGAAGGCTTCCCATTTTCCAGCTGTCCCTTCACTTGCGAACATCTGTACCCAAAATCAGTTTTTGAAAGTTCTTGCCTAATACCAATAAAATTAGCCTTCCTCCAATTTAGAACTTCAACTGTTAGATCTGATCTATCTTTTTCCATCACTGTTGACTTCTGGGAAGGTGAGTCTAACCGTTTAAAAGACTTACCTCAGGCGTCGGGGCCTTCATTTGCCGAGAGGTGCGAGGGAGGAGCGAAGGAATTCTGGGAAGGTGAATCTAACCGTTTAAAAGCCTTGGTTGTCAGGTCTCTGGCACTGAGCCTAGCACTGTGGCTCAGAAAGGAAGGGGGGGGGGGAATAGAAAAGTGCTAGTGGTAGGGGACTCGATAGTTAGACGGATTGACAGGAGATTTTGTGGTTAGGAAGGGGACTACTGGAAGGTATGTTGCCTTCCTGGTATCAGGGTCCAGATGTCACCGATCGGGTTTACGAGATTCTGAAGGGGGAGGGTGAGCAGCCAGAAATCGTGGTACATATTGGCACCAATAATATAGCCAGGAAATGGATTGAGGATCTGAAAAGTGAATACAGAGAGTGTGGTTGGAAGCTGAAGAGTAGGACGAGTAGAGTAGTGATTCCAGGTTTGCTACCGGTGCCATGAGATAGTGAGGTGAGGAACAGTCAGCGAATGCAACTTTACACGTGGCTGTGAGGCTGGTGCAGGAAGATGGGCTTCAGATACCTTGACCATTGGGATAACTTCTGAGGAAGGTGGGACCTGTACATGAAGGACGGGTTGCACCTGAACTGGAGGGGCACAAATGTCCTGCGTGGGAGATTTGCTTGGGTAATTCAGGAGGGTTTAATCTAGTTTGGCAGGGGGTGGGAATCAGAGCCACATGTCTGAGAGGGGGTCAGTTGCAGTGACACGATATATTGAATCTATCAGGAAGGTTTCTCACGCAATGAAACAAAGGGATTGGTTAAAGTGTGTCTGCTTTAATGCAAGGAGTGTCTGAAATAAGGGTGACAAACTTAGAGCATGGATCAGTACTTTAGGATATGATATTGCGGCCGTAACCGAGACGTGGGTTTCACAGGGGCAGGAATGGTTGCTTGATGTTCCAGGGTTTAGAACGTTTAGAAAGAACAGGGAGGGTGGAAAAAGAGAAGGAAGTGTAGCATTGCTAATCAGAGAGTGCAAGAGTGCATCACAGCTACAGAAATGAAGGTTATTGAAGGTTATTCATGCCCCCTCCTGTCTCTCCTCAGTCCATTTCTGAGCTCCTTTCTAGCAAGCCTGTAATCCTCTAAAGCTGTGCTAGATCCTTGCTTCCTCCACCTTACTTAAGGTGTCTTCTTCCTTTTGACACCTTAAAAGGAAGGTTTGTCCACTGAGTCAGTGTGGGTGGAAGTTAGAAACAGCAAGGGAACAGCCACCTCATTGGCGGTTTTCTACAGACCACCTAATACCAATAGAGAGATTGAAGATCTCATAGGCAAGCAGATTCTGGGAAAATGCAGATGTAGCAGGGTTGTTGTTATGGGTGATTTCAACTTTCCCAATATCGACTGGAACCTCCTAAGTGCAGATAGTTTGGGTGAAGCCATTTTTGTCAGATGTGTTCAGGAGGGTTTCTTTACTCAGTATGTAGACAGGCCGATGAGGGGAGAGGATAATTTGGATTTGGTGCTCTTCGATGAGCCAGGACAGGTGTCAGATCTCGTGGTGGGAGAGCACTTTGGTGAAAGTGATCACAACTGCCTCACATTTAGCATGGCCTTGGAGAGTGAAAGGAGCAGTTACCAAGGGAAGATATTTAATTGGGGAAAAGGAAATTATGATGCTATCAGACAGGAATTGGGAAGTACAGACTGAGAGCAATTGTTCCACAGGAAGGGCACAACAGACATGTGGAGACTATTTAAGGAGCAGTTGTTGCGAGTTATGCACAAATTTGTTCCTCTGAGACAGGTAAGAAGGGGTGAGATTAAGGAACCTTGGATGAAGAGAACAGAGGAACTTCTCGTCAAAAGGAAGAAGACACCTTAAGTAAGGTGGAGGAAGCAAGGATCTAGCACAGCTTTAGAGGATTACAGGCTTGCTAGAAAGGTGCTCAGAAATGGACTGAGGAGAGACAGGAGGGGGCATGAAAAAGGTTTGGCAAGAAGGATTAGGGAGAACCCAAAGGTATTTTACTGATACGTGAGGAATAAGAGAATGATCAGCGAGAAGGTAGGGCTGGTCAGGGATAGCGTAGGAACTTGTGCGTGGAGTCTGAGCAGATAGGGGAGGCCCTAAATGAGTTTTTTGCTTCGGTTTTCATCAAGGAAAGGGAACTTGTTGTAAATGAAAACTTAGAGGAGCTGGGATACGGTCTTGACCAGATCAAGATTGATGAAGATGATGTGCTAGAAATTTTGGAAATCATTAAGATTGATAAGTCTCCAGGCCCAGACCAGATTTATCCTAGGCTGCTCTGGGAAGCGAGAAAGGAGGTTGCTAAGCCGCTGGCGAGGATGTTTTCCTCCTCACTCTCCACGGGAGTTGAACGTTGTTCCTCCAAGAAAAGTAATAGGGAAATCTCTGGCAATTACAGACCAGTCAGTCTTACGTTTGTTGTCAGTAAAGTTTTGGAAAGAATTCCGAGGGATAGGACTTATGAGTATTTGGAAAAGTATAGTGTGATTAAAGGCAGTCAGCATGGCTTTATGAGGGGCAGGTCATACCTCACAAATCTTATTGAGTTCTTTGAGGAGGTGTCAAGACAGGTCGACGAAGGTCGAGCAGTGGATGTGGTGTATATGGACTTCAGGAAGGCAGTTAATAGGGTTCCCCATGGTAAGCTCATTCATAAAGTCAGGAAGTATGGGATACAGGGAGATTTGGCTATCTGGATTCAGAATTGGCTGGCTGACAGAAGGCAGAGAGTGGTTGTAGATGGGAAGTATTCTGCCTGGAGGTCAGTGTTGAGTGGGGTCCCACAGGGCTCTGTTCTTGGGCCTCTGCTCTTCGTAGTTTTTATAAAATGACTTGGATGAGGAGGTTGAGGGGTGGGTTAGTAAATTTGCAGATGACACAAAGGTTGGAGGTGTCGTCGATAGTATAGAGGTCTACTGCAGGCTGCAGTGTGACATAGACAGGATGCAGAGCTGGGCTGAGAAATGACAGATGGAGTTCAACCTGGATAAATGTGAAATGATGCATTTTGGAAGATCAAACTTGAATGCTGAATATTGCATTAAAGGCACGATTCTTGGCAGTGTTGAGGAACAGAGGGATCTGGGTGTGCAAGTACATAGATCCCTCAAAGTTGCCACCCAAGTGGATAGGATTGTTAAGAAAGCATATGGTGTTTTGGCTTTCATTAACAGGGGGATTGAGTTTAAGAGCCGCGAGGTTTTGCTACAGCTCTACAAGTCCCTGGTGAGACCACACTTGGAATATTGTGTCCAGTTCTGGTCGCCCTACTATAGGAAAGATACAGAGGCTTTGGAGAGGGTGCAAAGAAGGTTTATCAGGATGCTGCCTAGACTGGAGGGCTTGTCTTAGGAAGAAAGGTTGAATAAGCTCGGACTTTTCTCTCTGGAGAGAAGGAGGAAGAGAGGAGACCTGATCGAGGTGTACAAAATAATGAGAGGAATAGATAGAGTCAATAGCCAGAGACTTTTCCCCAGGGCAGGATTGACTGGTACGAGGGGTCATAGTTTGAAGATATTAGGAGGAAGGTATAGAGGAGATGTCAGAGGTAGGTTCTTTACACAGAGAGTTGTGAATGCATGGAATGTGTTGCCAGCTGTGGTGGTGGAAGCAGAGTCATTGAGGACACTTAAGCGACTGCTGGATATGCACGTGGTTAGCAATGAGTTGAGTGCGTAGGTTAAGTTACTATATTTGACATTAGGATTAAATCTTGGCACAACATCGTGGGCCAAAGAGCCTGTTCTATGCTGTACTTTTCTATGTTCTATGTTCAATATTTTAAAACTCATAGAATTATGCTCGCTGGCCCTAAAGTGCTCCCCCACTGACACCTCAGTCACCTGCCCTGGTTTATTCACGAAGAGCAGATCAGGTTTTGTATCTTGTCTAGTAGGTACATCCGCCTACTAAATCCCCAGAAAACTTTCTTGTACACTCTTAACAAATTCCTCTCCATCTAAACCCTGAACACTATGGCAGTCCAGTCTCTGTTTGGAAAGTTATAATTCCCTACCATAACCACCCTATTATTCTTACAGATAACTGAAATCTGCTCACAAATTTGTTTCTCAATTTCCTGCTGACAATTAGGGGGCCTATAATTCAATCCCAATAAGGTGATCCATCTACCAGGCTGCTGTCAAGGAAAGGCCGCCAGCATTCCCAAAGATCCATCCCACCCTGGCAATGTTTTTCTACAACTTCTACCATCGGGGAGACGGTATAGAAGCCCTCCAGTCTAGGCAGCATCCTGATAAACCTTCTTTGCACCCTCTCCAAAGCCTCTGTATCTTTCCTATAGTAGGGCGACCAGAACTGGACACAATATTCCAAGTGTGGTCTCACCAGGGACTTGTAGAGCACCATCCGGTTTCAAAACAGTTTCTACCCTACTGTTATTAGAATACTGAATAGATTCATAAACTCTTAACATTTGCCTGTACCTGTGTTTTTGTTTATGCCACTGTTTACCTATTATTTACTTATCTATGCTACTTCTCTCTGTGATTTGCCTATATTGCTCGCAAGACAAAACTTTCTACTGTGTCTCAGTACATGTGACAATAAATTCAATTCAATCCAATTCAATCGTCCCTTTCTTATTTCTCAGTTCCACCCTAATAACTTCCCTGGACGTATTTCCGGGAATATCCTCACTAAGTACAGCTGTAATGTTATCCCTTAACAAAAACGGTACTCCCCCTCTCTTGCCTCCCTTTCTATCCTTCCAACAGCATTTGTATCCTGGAACATTAAGCTGCCAGTCTTGTCTATCCCTGAGCCACATCTCTGTAATTGCTATGATATCCCAGTCCCATCTTCCTCACCATGCCCTGGGTTCATATACCTTCCCTGTTAAGCGTCTTGCATTGAAATAAGTGCAGTTTAATTTATCAGTCCAATGTTTTTTCTCTGCTTTGTTCCTGCCTGCCCTGACTGTTTGACACTTCTTTTCTCAACTGTACCAGTGTCAGATTGATCTCTTCCCTCAGTATTTCCCTGGGTCCTTGATACTGGGTAATGAACTCAGCCAGGTGTTAGGTTTGGAGGTAGGAGAGCACTTTGGTGATAGTGACATAATTGGTTATGTTTACTTTAGCGCTGGACGGAGTTAGGTATATACCACAGGGCAACAGTTATAGCTGATCGAAAGGCAATTATGATGCAATTAGGCAAGATTTAGAATGCATAGGATGGGGAAGGAAACTGCAGGGGATGGGCACAACTGAAATGGGGAGCTTATTCAAGGAACAGTTACTGTATGTCCTTGATAAGTATGTACCTGTCAGACAGGGAAGAAGTGGTTGAGCGAGGGAGCAGTGGTTTACTAAAAAAATTGAATCTCATGACGGAGGAAGAAGGCGGCTTGTGTTATGATGAGATGTGAAGGCTCATTTAGGGCGCTTCAGAGTTACAAGTTAGACAGGAAGGACCTAAATAGAGAGTGAAGAAGAGCCAGGACGGAATATGAGAAGTTGTTGGCAGATATGGTTAAGGAAAACCCTAAAGATTTCTCTAGGTATATCAGGAATAAAAGAATGACAAGTGTAAGTTGAGGGCCAATCAAGGGTAATAGTGGGAAGTTGTGAGTGGAGTCCAAGGAGTTAGGAGAATCACTAAATGAATATTTTTTGTCACTTTTCACACTAGAAAAAGACAATGTTGTCGAGGAGAATACTGAGATATAACTATATAGGGTCAATTTTCACAAGGAGGAGGTGTTAGCAATTCTGGAAAGTGTAAAAATAGATAAGTCCCCTTGGCCAGATGGGATTTATCCTAGGATTATCTGGGAAGCCAGGGAGGAGATTGCAGAGCCTTTGGCTTTGATCTTTATGTTGCCATTGTCTACAGGAATAGTGTCAGAAGACTGAAGGATAGCAAATGTCGTTCCCTTATTCAAGAAGGAGAGTAGAGACAGCCCTGGTAATTATAGACCTATGAGCCTTACTTTGGTTGTGGGTAAAGTGTTGGAAAAGGTTATAAGAGAGAGGATTTACCATCATCATGAAAGGAACTAGTTGATTACAGGTAGTCAACATGGTTTTGTGAAGGGTCGGTCGTGCCTCACAAACTTTATTGAATTCTTTGAGAAGGTGACCAAACAGGTAGATGAGGGTAAAGTAAGGTAGGCTGTTGCACAAAAATGGGAGAAATGGGATTGAGGGTGATTTAGTGGTTTGGATCAGAAGTTGGCTAGCTGATAGTGGTTGATGTACATGGACACCAAGATCTCGTGATCATCCTGGAGTTCAGTTACTGGTGGTGTGCTGCAAGAATCTCTTTTGGATCCCTTGCTGTTTGTCATTTTTATGGGTGACCTGAATGAGGGCATGGAAGGATCGGTTGGTGGATTTGCAGATGATACTGAGGTTGGTGGAGTTGTGGATAGTGCTGAAGAATGTTGTAGGTTACAGAAGGACATAAGAGCTGGGCTGAGAGGTGGCAAGTTGAATTTAATGTGGAAAAGTGAGGTGACTCACTTTGGAAGGAGCAACAGGAATAGAGAGTACTGGGCTAATGGTAATATTCTTGGTAGTGTAGATGAGCAGCGAGATCTTGGTGTCCATGTACATAGATCCTTGAAAGTTGCCACTCAGGTTTATAGGGTTGTTAAGAAGGCATATGGTGTGTTTGCCTTTATTGGTAGAGGGACTGAGTTTCAGAGCCATGAGGTCGTTTTGCACCTGTACAAAACTTTGGTGCGGCCGCAATTGGAGTATTGCATACAGTCCTGGTCACCGCATTATAGGAAGGATGTAGAAGCTTTGGAATGGGTTTAGAGGAGATTTACTAGGATGTTGCCTGATATCGAGGGAAGGTCTTATGAGGAAAGGCTGAGGGACGTAGGGCTGTTTTTGTTGGAGAGAAGAAGGTTGAGTGAGAGGTGACTTAATTGAGACATATAAGATAATCAGAGGGTTAGAAAAGGTGGATAGTGTGAGCCTTTTTCCTCGGCTGCTGATGGCTCGCACGAGGGTCATAAATTGAGGGCTGATAAATAAATATAGGACAGCTGTCAGAGGTAATTTCTTTACTCAGAGTAGTAGTAGTGGCATGGAACGCCCTGCTTGCAATAGTAGTAGACTCACCAACTTTAAGGACATTTAAATGATCATTGGATAAACATATGGATGAAAATGTAGGATAAATAGGCTTCAGATTGATTTCACAGTTTGGCACAGCATCAAAGGCTAAAGGGCCTGTACTATTTTGGATGTAGGTTTGCTCGCTGAGTGGAAGGTTCATTTCCAGACGTTTCGTTACCCTACCAGGTAACATCTTTAGTGGGCCTCAGGTTGATGAAAACTGCTGAAAATTCCTGCTTTCTATTTATATGTTTGGGTTTCTTTGGGTTGGTGATGTCATTTCCTGTGGGGACATTATTTCCTGTGGTGAAGTCACTTCCTGTTCCTTTTTTCTCAAGGGGTGCTAGATGGGGTCTAACTCGATGTGTTTGTTGACCTACATCCAAAACCGCAACCTGAGCTACAAATCTTCTCAAAACTCTCGAAGGCCTATACTATGCTGTAATGTGGTTATAAATGGAAGAAGGAATATTGATAGCAGAGGCTTAAGTGTCTTTATATATTCTTTTTGAGTAAACTAAAATGTCATTAATTAACTGGCGTTTATGAACTCTTAGTAACTAAAGCAAAAATTGGAACACGGGTGTCTCTTTACATATGCTCACATTGTTATCCAATTACTGCTCCTCAATAAACTTTAATTTCTACAGTTCACACTTGATGTACACAGTCTGGTTACCACGTTTCTTACCTTACAGTAGTGACTACACTCAATTGTCTGTGAAGTATTTTAGAGAGACCTCACATTAGGATAGGCATCAGAAACAAAAACAAAGTGCTGGAAACACTCAACAGATCTGGCAGCATCTCTGGAGAGAAAGTTGTTGCATTAGATCTAGTGACCGTTCTTCAGAACTGCTCTGTTCAGAGGCAGGCAATGCATTTCAGACCCCTAACCAATTCTCTGCGTGAAAACATTTTCCTCAAATCCCCTCTAAACTGCCTGCCTTTCATTTTAAAATTAAACCCCCTTTGTTATTAACCCTTCAACTAAAGGGAAGAGCTGCCTTCTATCCATCCTGTGCATGCCCCTTAGGATCTTGTACATCTCCAACAGGTACTCCCTCAACCTTCTCTGCTCCAAAGAAAACAACCTGAGCCTATCCAGCCTCTCCTCGTGGCTGAAATACATCATCCCAGGCAGCATCCTGGTGAATCCCTTTGTTTTTGTCCTCTCTCTCTCTGTTTCTCTCTCTCTGTTTTTCTCTCTCTCTCTGTTTTTCTCTTTCTCTGTCTCTCTTCTCTCTTTCTCTGTCTCTCTCTCTCTCTCTGTTTTTCTCTCTGTTTTTCTGTCTCTCTCTCTCTCTCTGTCTGTCTCTGTCTCTGTCTCTCTCTGTTTTTGTTTCTCTCTCTGTCTCTCCCACCCTCCCCCTTCCCCTCCCACTGTGTCTCTGTCTCTCTCTCACTGTGTTTCTCTCTCAAAGCATTTGACCAGATTTGTTAGGCATGACCATCTCCTGACAAAGTCATACTGACTATCTCTGATCTACCCTTTCCTCTCTGAATGGCGATTAACTTTCTTCTTCCCTGTTTTCTCACTAGTTTCTCCACCATTAATGTGAGACTCATTGGTCTATTGTTCACTGATCTATTTCGAACACCCTTTTTGTGAAGTGAAACCACATTAGCTGTTCTCCAGGCCCCTGGCACCTTTCCTGTGGCCAGAGATGAATTAAAAATTTGGGTCAAGGCCGTTGTAATTTTCACCCTTGTCTCCCACTCCAAGCCCGCAGCAATGTGTTTGATTCTTAATTGCCCTCTGAAAAGGCATTGAAACAAGGATGGATGATAAATACTGGCCTTTAATATTTGTTAATCTGCACATTCTGAATGTAAAGCAATGTAAATCAGTTTTGTTTTTAAATTTCAGAATGATCAGTCGACTGGAGAGATAAAGGTGATCGGTGGAGACAACCTTTCAACCCTAACAGGAAAGGTACTACAGCATCAGTAACACTTATTGCACAGAAGGAAGTGGGACAAGGCCAGCAGATGCTGTTGCATTGCTGAGCCAGAGGGAGTGAGCAGAGTGCAGGCAAGGGTAGTGTGGGGTGGATGGTGAGTGTGTGTGTGTAGGGTGTGGCCATGGTGGGGGGAGGGATGGAGTCTGCGTGTGTTCGTGTTCAGAGTCCGATCACCTTTTCAACCATTAAATGAGATCCATTCAGTTTTCAGCTTGATGAAGAAGTGCAATGAGCCTACATGAATTAAAGATTATTTTAATAGAAAGCAACTTAGAGTCCGACAGCACAGAGACAGGCACTTTGGCCCAAACTGGTCCATGGCAACCAAAATGTCTGTCCGTGCTAACCGCATTTCCTTGCACTTGGCCCATATCTTTCTAAACCTTTACAATCCATGTATTTGTCCAAATGGTGAGGGATGTCATTAGTGTCCCATCCAAGTACATCTACAGGAAATGCACCCAACTCTCGCTCCTCCAAGACCGTGTTAGGGAACTGGAGCGAGAGCTGGATGAACTTCGGATCATTCGGGAGGCAGAGTCTGTGATAGGTAAGAGTTATGGGAAAGTAGTTACTCCTAGGCACGAAGAAAGCTGGGTAACTGTTTGAAGGGGGTAGAAAACAGTTAGTGCAGGGATCCCCTGTGCTCGTTCCCCTGAAAAACAAGTATACCGTTTTGGATACTGTTGGGGGGATGACTTACCAGGGGCATGCAGTGGGGTGCAGATCTCTGGCACAAAGTCTGCCCTATTCCACAGAAGGGAAGGAGGGAAAGGAGGAGAGTGTTAGTCATTGGAGACTCAAAAGTTAGAGGATTAGATAAAAGGTTTATTGGGAATGAACGAGATTCACGGTTGTTGTGTTGCCTCCCAGGTGCCAGGGTCCGTGATGTCTCGAATCGTATGTTTGGGTCTTGAAGGGAGAGGGTGACCAGCCCCAAGTTGTGGTCCACATAGGTACCAACGACATAGATAGAAAGAGGATAGGGATGTAAGGCAGGATTTCAGGGAGCTAGGGTGGAAGCTGAGAGCTAGAACAAACAGAGTCGTTATCTCTGGTTTGTTACCCGTGCCACATGATAGCGAGGCGAGGAACAGGGAGAGATATCAGCTGAACACATGGCTGCAGGGATGGTGCAGGGGGGAGAGTTTCAGGTTCTTGGATAATGGGGGCTCATTTGGGGGAAGGTGGGACCTGTAAAAACAGGACAGTCTTCACTTGAACCAGAGGGGTACTAATACCCTGGTGGGAAATTTGCTGGTGCTTCAGGTGGGTTTAAACTGGCTCAGCAGGGGCATAGGAACCTGAGGTGTAGTTCTATTGCACAGGAGGATGAGAGTAGGGAGGACAGGGACAGGATTTCATGGTCATAGGAATGTGCTGGCAGACAGCAAGTTGGTTTGAAGTGTGTCTACTTCAATGCCAGAAGTATCCGAAATAAGGTAGGTAAGCTTGCAGCATGGATAGGTACCTGGGACCTCAATGTTGTGGCCATTTCGGAGACATAGATAGAGCGGGGTCAGGAATGGATGTTGCAGGTTCCAGGGTTTAGATCTTTCATTAAGAAGAGACAAGGCGGTAAAAGAGGGGGAGGTGTGGCATTGTTAGTCAAGGACAGTATAATGGTGGCTGAAAGAACTTTTGACGAGGACTTGTCTGCTGAGGTGGTATGGACGGAGGTTAAAAACAGGACAGAACAGCTCACACTGCTGGGAGTTTTTTATAGACATCTGCAGAGTTCGAGGAATGTGGAGGAGAGGATTGACAAAACGACCCAGGGTAGGAGTGAAAGGAACAGGATGGTCATTATGGGGGACTTTAACCTCCCAACATTGACTGGAAATGCTATAACCCTAGTACATCAGATGGATCAGTTTTTGTCCAATATGTGCAGGAGGATTTTCTGACACAGTATATCGAAGGCCCGACAAGAGGGGAGGGCACACTGGATCTGGTGCTTGGTAATGAACCAAGCCTGGTGTCTGATTCCGTGGTAGGTGAGCACTTTGGAGAGAGTGACCATAATTTGGTTACATTTAGTTTAGCGATGGAAAGGGATAGGTACATGCCAGAGGGCAAGAGTTATCGATGGGGGAAGGGCAATTATAATGCGATTAGGCAAGACTTGGGAGGCATAGAATGGGGTAGCAAAATGCAGGGGATGGGGACATAAAATGTGGAGCTGGCTTAAGGAACAGGTATTGTGTGTCCTTGATAGGTATGTCCCTGTCAGACAGGGAGGAAGTGATAAGGTAAGGGATCCGTGGTTTACTAAAGTAGTTGTACCTCTTATTAAGTGGAAGAGGGAGGCTTACGTGATGTTGAGACGAGATGGTTCAGATGAGGCAATGGAGAGTTACAGATTAGCTAGGAAGGATTTAAAGAGAAAGTTAAGAAGAGCAAGGAGGGGACATATGCACTCTTTAACAGGTAGAATAAAGGAAAACCCTAAACTTTCTATAGGTATGTGAGGAATAAAAAGATGATTAGGGTAGGAATAAGGTCAAGATTAGAGTGATGCTGGAAAAGCACAGCAGATTAGGCAGCATTCTGCTGTGCTTTTCCAGCACCACTCTAATTTTGACTCTAATCTCCAGCATCTGCAGTCGCCACCTCTGCCTAGGGTAGGAACAGGGCCTGTGTGTGGACCCTGTAGAGATCGGAGAGGTGATAAACAAATATTTCATATCTGTTTTCACTCAGGAAAAGGAGAATATTGTAGAGGAGAAGAATGAGTTACGGGAGATTAGACTGGAAAGGTTAGTAAGGAGGAGGTGTTATCAATTCTAGAAAGAGTGAAAGTAGACCAGTCCCCTGGGTCGGATGGGATTTATCCGAGGATTCTCCGAGAAGCTAGGGAGGAGATGGTGGAGCCTTTAGCCTTTGAATCGTCATTGTCTACAAGTTTAGTACCAGAGGACTGGAAGGTTGCAAATGTTGTGCCCTTGTTCAAGAAGGGCAGTAGAGATAACCCAGATAATTATAGACCAGTGAGCCTTATGTCTGTTGTAGGACAAGTTTTGGAAAGGATTATAAGAGCTAGGATTTATAATCTAGCAAGCAACTGTTTGATTGGCGATAGTCAACATGGTTTTGTCAAGGGCAGGTCATGTCTCACAAACCTCATTGAGCTTTTTTAAGAAGCTGACCAAGCATGTGGATGAGGGTAGGGCAGTTGAAGTGGTATACATGGACTTCAGTAAACCTTTGATAAGGTTCCGCGTGTTAGGCTGTTGGAAAAAATGCAGACACATGGGACTGAGGATGATTTAGCAATTTGGATTAGAAACTGGCTTTCTGGAAGAAGGCAGCGAGTGGTGGTTGATGGAAAATATTCAGCCTGGAGTCCGATTACTAGTGGTGTGGCACAAGGATCTGTTTTGGGACCACTGCTGTTAGTAATTTTTATAAATGACTTGGACGCAGGAATAGGTGGATGGGTTAGTGAGTTTGCAGATGACTCTAAAACCGGTGGAGTAGTGGACAGTGTGGAAGAATGTTACAGGTTGCAGGGGGACTTGGATAAACTGCACAATTGGGCTGAAATGTGGCAAACGGAGTTCAATGCAGATAAATGTGAGCTGATTCACTTTGGGAAGAATAACAGGAAGACAGGATACAGGGTCATTGGAGAGATTCTTGGTAGTGTGGATGTGCAGAGGGATCTTGTACATAGATCCCTGAAAGTTGCCACCCAGTTGCTGTTAAGAAGGCATACGGTGTGTTAGGTTTTATTAGTAGAGGGATTGAGTTCCAGAGCTGTAATATATCGCTACAACTATACAAAATTCTAGTGCGGCCACACTTGGAATATTGTGTACAGTTCTGGTCTCTCCATTACTGGAAGGATGTGGAAGCATTGGAAAAGGTGCAGAGGAGATTTACCAGGATGTTGCCTGGTCTGGAGGGAACGACTATTGAGGAAAGGCTGGGGGACTTGCGTCTGTTCTCATTGGAGAGAAGAAGGCTAAGAGGGGATTTTATAAAGACATATAAGATGATCAGAGGATTAGATAGGGTAGATAACGACGAGGGGGCATAGCTACAAATTGAGGGGTGGTAGATTTAAGATAGATGTCAGAGGCAGGTTCTTTACTCAAGAGAGTGGTAAGGGCGTGGAATGCCCTACCTGCCAATGTAGTTAAGTCAGCCACATTAGGGGCATTTAAGCAATCCTTGGATAAGCACATAGATGATGATGGGATAGTGTAGGGGGATGGGCTTAGATTAGTTCATAGGTTCATGTGTAATGTATCTCTCAATCTTCTCAAGTAACTTACCTCTCACGCATGTTAAGTTTACTGGTCTATAGTTCCCAGGCTTTTCTTTGCAGACCTTCTTGAATCAGGGCACAACATTTGCTATCCTCCGATTCTCCGGGAGCTCACCCGTGCTAACATTGATGCAAAACTATCAGTTAGAGCCCTGCAATTTCTTCTCTAGCCTTTTGCAGTGTTCTTGGATATATCTGGTCAGGAACAGATTTATCCATCTTCATACACAAAGAAACCTCGATTATCGGAATATTAATTACCCCAAAATTGGGTTAACCGAAAGAGATCTCAAGGACCCAATAGAAACATTACATCAAAGACGTGTTTCCAACACTGATCGCATCTTTTGTGTACAGTGATTAAACAGGTACCGTCTCCAAATAACTGACATCCTGCCCTCTCTCTACCTCGACACTTGCCCTTGAGTTCTACACAGGGGTGTACCCTAACCCCCCTTCCCCACATAATCTCTCCATCTGTCCTGTACAGGGCTGTGTGTGTGTGTGTTAGTTATTTGGAGATTCACCCCCCAAGAGGCAGCAGCAGCAGTTTTGTTGTTGATGTCCCATCCAGCTGCCACGGAGAGAGAGGCAAATGGAGGGAGGAGGAGGATCTGGGGGCAGGGGGGGGAAGGGTGTAGGTGATGCACGGGAGCGAGGGCAGTGGCTTGTGCACGGTGTGCTGCTGCCTCGTCTCCTGAATGGGGAGCAGACTTAAAACACTCTGAGCCCCAGAGGAAGGGCATTTAACCGATTAACTGAATAATTGATTATCCGAACAAAATCGTGCCCTCCCATCTCATTTGGATAGAACATAGAAAAGTACAGCACAGAACAGGCCCTTTGGCCCACAATGTTGTGCCGAGGTTTAATCCTAATGTAAAATATAATAACTTAACCTACACACCCCTCAACTCACTGATACCCATGTGCATGTCCAGCAGTCGCTTAAATGTCCCCAATGACTCTGCTTCCACCACCACAATAATTGAGTTTCCTCTCTAATATAATACATCCAACATCTCGACTGTGATATGGACTGTCCCCAAGATACTACTTAGAACTTATACGCAGAATGTAGCCATTTTTATTTATTTGTCAGGATGTTAATATATTTTAAAAAACATAGAATTTGAGAGTAGTAATTTATATTTAGCAGGAAAAGCTCTTGCATGTTGTGAATTGCAGGGTTATTGATGTTTTATCTGTGATGAAATAAAATGTTTAACAATTTTATTTCTCTTTCCCTTCTCGCAACTTTGGGAGACAGAATGTTTTAATTGTTGAGGTTAGTCTTTTTATTTTAAACTTATATTAATGTTATGAATTGCACTGCTGATTACTTTGTGGTTACAACTCCACTTGGCCCAATTTTTACTCCTTTCTCCACGGAAGTTGACTTCTGCTTTTGCACCATTCATTTTTTGAATCTTGTCCCACTCTGCTTTTCATTTTAATGAGTCAAAGTAGTCTGACCTTGGAATCTCCCTTATGGTATTCAGCAATTAGTTTCTCCTCTTGGAGAAGACTGTTTTCTAGAATTTGATCAGAGTAATTCACAACGGATCTTGAAGGAACCTGTTTGGGAGAGATCACCGCACAGAAACCGATAAGTAAACAATTTAAAGTATAGCCTTGCTATAAATCGATAATAATAAGTAGAGTGTGTACCTTCTTGATTATGTTTTTATTGGGATCTGACTCTTGATTAAATTTTAAAAATATAAGCCATAAGTATTAAGTTAGCCTGGAGCAGTGTTTTCTAGAGCAATAAGACGATGCTATTTTTGGGTCTGTAGATTGGAAGGTGCAAAAATGGTCTTTACTAGAGTGATATGCTCTTCTTGTTGGATGTGGGAGTTTAGAGAGAGTTTACATGTTAATGAGGATTATATCTGAAATAAATATCAGTTGCAAATCCTATCAGATTGAATGTATCAGTTCATGCGACAGTTAGAGGCGGTGAAGAATTTGCAAGAGCAAGGGGGTGTGATAGGTGGCAGTTATAGGAAGAGAGAAAAACTGCAAATGTAGTCACATAGATGGGTTAACTCCAGGAAAGGTAGGCAGCTAATGCAGGAGTCTCTGTGGCTATCCTCATTTCAAACAAGTGTGTTGTTTTGGAAAATGTAGGGGGTGATGGATTCTCAGGGGAATATAGCATGGGCAGCCAAGTTTCTTGTATCAAGACAGGCTCTAATGCGCGGTATGTCGGGTTCCATGCGATCGATTATGTTAGTGGACTGTCTGGTCAGAGGCACAGACAGATGTTCCTGCGGCTAGCAGCAAAAAATCAGAATGGTGTGTTGCCTCCCTGGTGCCAGGTAAAAACAATGACTGCAGATGCTGGAAACCAGATTCTGGATTAGTGGTGCTGGAAGAGCACTGCAGTTTAGGCAGCATCCAAGGAGCAGCGAAATCGACGTTTCGGGCAAAAGCCCTTCATCCTTCATTCCACACTGTAATGTAATCTGAATCTGTAATCCAGTCTCTGGTACTAGGATCAAGGATGTCTCAGAGAGAATGCAGAATGTTCTCGAGGGGGAGAGGGACCAGCAGGCGGTCATTATACACATTGGAATCAATGACATAGGAAGGGAAAAGGATGGTTTCTGAAGGGAGAATATAGAAAGTTAGGCAGGAATTTAAAAAGGAGGTCCTCGAGGGCAGTAATATCGGGTTACACCCGGTGTTATGAGCTAGTGAGGGTAGGAATAGGAGGATAGAGCAGATGAATGCATGGCTGAGGAGCTGGTGTATGGGAGAAGGATTCACA
Source organism: Chiloscyllium punctatum (assembly GCF_047496795.1). Classification (NCBI taxonomy): domain Eukaryota; kingdom Metazoa; phylum Chordata; class Chondrichthyes; order Orectolobiformes; family Hemiscylliidae; genus Chiloscyllium; species Chiloscyllium punctatum. The sequence goes on along the minus strand of NC_092763.1, from coordinate 87,843,456 downwards.
TTTTTGGATCTTTGGATCTTCTGGGGTGGAAGTGACCTGTATAAGAAGGGTGGATTGAACCTGAACTGGCAGGGAGATTTGCTAGAGCTGCTCAGCAGTAAACTAGTAAGGAGGGGAAGTAGGACCCAGGGAGATAGTGAGGAAAGAGATTAATCTGAGACTGGTACAGCTGAGAACAGAAGCGAGTCAAACAGTCTGGGCAGGCAAGGACAAAGTCGAAAAAAAGGTAGGACTGATAAAATAAACTGCATTTATTTTAATGCAAGAGGCCTAACAGGGAAGGCAGATGAACTCAGGACATGTTTAGGAAGATGGGACTGGGATATCATAGCAATTACAGAGATGTGGCTCAGGGATGGACAGGACTGGCAGCTTAATGTTCCAAGGTACAAATACTAGAAGAAGGATCGAAAGGAGGCAAGAGAGATGGGGGTGGCGTTTTTGATAAAGGATAGCATTACAGCTGTACTGAGGGAGGCTTATTTGCATTGAACTGAGAAATAAGAAAGGGATGATCACCTTATTGGGATTGTATTTTAGATCCACTAATAGTCAGAGGGAAATTGAGAAACACATTTGTGAGCAGATTTCAGTTTTCTGTAGGAATAATAGATTTAGATTGGATTAGATTCCCTACAATGTGGAAACAGGGCCCTTCAGCACAACTAGTCCACACCAACCCACCGAAGACCCATTTCCTCTGCACTAATGCACCTCACACTACGGGCAATTTAGCCAATTCACCTAACCTGCACATTTTTTGGATTCTGGGGGGAAACTGGAGCACCCGGAGAAAACCCACGCAGACACAGGGAGAATGTGCAAACTCCACACAGACAGTCACCCGAGGCTGGAATTGAACCTGGGACCCTGGTGTTGTAAGGCAGCAGTGCTAACCACTGAGCCACCATGGTTATTGTAGGGAATTTTAACTTTCCAAACATAGACTGGGACTGCCATAGTGTTAAGAGTTTAGATGGAGAGGAATTTGTTCAGTGTGTACAAGAAAATTTTCTGATTCAGTATGTGGATGTACCTACTTGAGAAGGTGCAAAACCTGACTTACTCTTGGGAAATAAGGCAGCGCAGGTGTCTAAGGCGTCAGTGGGGGAGCACTTTGGGATCATAACACTCTTAGTTTTAAAATAGTGATGGAAAAGGACATTTTGGATCTAAAAGTTGAAGCTCTAAATTGGAGGAAGGGTAATTTTGATTGTATTAGGCAAGAACTTTCAAAAGCGACTGGGGGCAGATATTCGCAGGTAAAGAGATGGCTGGAAAATGGGAAGCCTTCAGAAATGAGATAATGACAGTCCAGAGACAGTATATTTCTATTAGGGTGAAAGGAAAGGCTGGTAGGTGTAGGGAATGCTGGATGATGAGAGAAAGTGAGGGTTTGGTTAAGAAAAAGAAGGAAGCATATGTCAGGAATAGACAGGATAGATTGAGTGAATCCTTAGACTATAAAGGCAGTAGGAATAAACTTAAGAGGGAAATCAGGAGGGCTCAAAGAGACATGAGGTAGCTTTGGCAAATAGGGTTAAGGAGAATCCAAAGGGTTTATAGAAATACGTTTAAGGACAAAAGGGTAACTAGGAAGAGAACAAGGCTCCTCAAAGCAGCAAGGGCGGCCTTTGTGTGAAGCCGCAGGAGATGAGGCAGATACTAAACGAGTATTTTGGATCAGTATTTAATGTGGAAAAGGACGTGGAAGATATAGAATGTAGGGAAATAGATGGTGACATCTTGAAGATTGTCCATATTATAGAGGAGGAAGTGCTGGATGTTTTGAAACGCAAAAAAGTGGATAAATTTCCAGGACCTGATCAGGTGTATTCTAGAACTCTGGGAAACTAGGGAAGTGATTGCTGGGTCCCTTACTGAGATATTTATATCATCGATGGTTACAAGTGAGGTGACGGAGGACTGGAGGTTGGCTATCATGGTACCACTACTTATGGAAGGTGGAAAGGATAAGCCAGGGAACTGTAGACTGGTGAGCCTGATGTTGGTGGTGGGCAAGTTGTTGGAGGGAATCCTGAGGGACAGGATTTATACGTATTTGGGAAGGCAAGACTGATTAGGGATAGTCAACATCATGTTGTGTGTGGGAAATCATGTGTTGTGAACTTGATTGAGTTTTTTGAAGAAGTTACAAAGAGGATTGATGATGACAGAGTGGTAGACATGATCTATATGGACTTCAGTAAGGTGTTCAACAAAGTTCCCCGTGGGAGACTGGTTAGCAAGGTTAGATATCATGGAATACAGGGAAAACTAGCCATTTGGATACAGAACTGGCTCGAAGGTAATAGGCAGAGGGTGGTGGTGGAGGGTTGCTTTTCAGACTGGAGACCTGAGACCAGTGGAGTGCCAGAAGGATTGGTGCTGGGTCCACTACTTTTTGTCATTTATATAAATGATTTGGATGTGAACATCGGAGGTATAGTTAGCAAATTTGAAGATGACACCAAAATTGGAGGTGTAGTGGACAGGGAAGAAGGTTACCTCAGATTACAAAAGGATCTGGACCAGATGGGCCAATGGGCTGAGAAGTGGCAGATGGAGTTTAATTTAGATAAATGTGAGGTGCTGCATTTTGGGAAAGCAAATCTTAGCAGGACTTATACACTTAATGGTAAGGCCCTAGGCAGTGTTGCTGAACAAAGACTTTTTGAGTGCAGGTTCATAGCTCCTTGAAAGTAGAGTCACAGGTAGATAGGATAGTGAAGAAGGCGTTTGGTATGCTTTCCTTTATTGGTCAGAGCATTAAGTATGGGAGTTGGGAGGTCATGTTGCGGCTGTACAGGACTTTGGTTAGGCTACTTTTGGAATATTGCGTGCAATTCTGGTCTCCTTCCTATTGGAAGAATGTTGTGAAACTTGAAAGGGTTCAGAAAAGATTTACAAGGATGTTGCCAGGTTTGGAGGATTTGAGCTATAGGGAGAGGCTGAGCAGGCTGGGGCTGTTTTTTTTCTGGAGTGTCAGAGGCTGAGGGGTGACCTTATAGAGAATTATAAAATCATGAGGGGCATGGATAGGATAAATAGACAAATTCTTTTCCTTGAGGTGGGGGAGTCCAGAACTAGAGGGCATACGTTTAGAGTGAAAGGGGAAAGATATAAAAGAGGCCAAAGGGGCAACTTTTTGAGTAGAGGGTGGTATGTGTATGGAATGAGCTACCAGAGGAAGTGGTGGAGGCTGGTACAATTACAACATTTAAAAGGCATCTGGATGGGTATGTGAATAGGAAGGGTTTAGAGGAATATGGGCCAAGTGCTGGTAAATGGGGCTAGATTAGGTTGGGTTATCTGGTTGGCATGGACAAGTTGGACCAAAGGGTCTGTTTCTGTGCAGTATATCTCTAAGTCTATATGGACATGTAATAGTGAGCTATATTTTCCAGAAATTATGTTGCATTACCACATGCATATTAAAACTACACAGAGCATATACTGGAGATTCACCGGGATAATTCCATAGATTATATAAAATTTGAGGAGGGGCCGGCAAGATCAGATTTATCTCTGCTGTGCACCATGCATCATGCTTTTACCTTAGAGTCAGGGTGTTGTAGTTCTGGTCTTACTTCAGAGACATGAGCAGAATAATCCTTGCTGTTGTTCCACTACAGTACTGTGTGTGTGCTTCACTATTGGAGGTGCTGACTGTTATATGAGGCATTAAATCAGCTCTGTTGTTTCCATCACATTGTTTCAAAGAGGTGTTCATGTTATCTTTGATATTCAGGTCTGTATTTTATGAGAGAATCAATTATTATGTGGTGGAGCTGAAACCATTACCAAGTCAGCACAAACTTATTGAATAGAGGAACAGGGTTCCTGCTGCTGAGTCCTATTCAAGGTTTTAAAATGTGTTTATATAGTGATTCAACAGCAAAATCTCAATCAAAATATGGTGCCCTTAACAAAAACCCAATTTATATATGAGTGTATATGCGAAAATGCAAATTAGGGACAGGAGTACTTCCTTCGGCCCATTGAGCATACTCCATCATTCATTGAGATCATGGCTGATCCAATTGAGGCCGAAACCCCAATTCTGACTATCCACAACCTTGGACTCCGTTGTTGGTCAAAATTCAATCAACCTCTATCCTAAAAACATAACTCTCAACCTTCTGAGAGGAAAGAATTCTCCTCATCATCTCAAGTTCAACACTCCTAAATTTAAACTGTCTCCCTTCATTCGTTTAAAGGAGAAATATCCTTTCATCACCAGCTTGTCAGACTGTCTCATTGGATATCACCTTGAACACCTTGTAATGTAGTCAAACAATCCTGGATGCTAAACTTCTCATTTAATGACTCATGTAGGAGAGCATTTCGGTGATAGGGGCCACAAGTACCTCACCTTTTACCATAGCCATGGAGTGGGATAGGAGCAGACAGTATGGGAAGGTATTTAATTGGGGAAGGGGAAATTATCCTGTTATTGGACAGGAGCTGTGGAGTATAAATTGGCAACAATTGTTCAACAGGAAAAGCACAGCAGAAATGTGGAGGCTGTTTAAGGAGCACTTGCTGCGAGTGCTGCAGCGGCACGGTGGCTCAGTGGTTAGCACTGCTGCCTCACAGCACCAGGGTCCCAGGTTTGATTCTAGCCTTGAGTGACTGTCTGTGTAGAGTTTGCACATTCTCCCCGTGTCTGCGTGGGTTTCCTCCGGGTGCTCCGGTTTCCTCCCACAGTCCAAAGATGTGCAGATCAGGTGAATTGGCCATGGGAAATTGCCCGTAGTGTTAGGTAAGGGGTAGATGTAGGGGTATGGGTGGGTTGCGCTTCGGCGGGGCAGTGTGGACTTGTTGGGCCGAAGGGCCTGTTTCCACACTGTAAGTAATCTAATCTAATCTAAAATGGACTGAGGAGAACTAAGTGGGGGCACGAAAAAGCTTTGGTGGGAAGAATTAGGGAAAACCCAAAGTTGTTCCACACATATGTGAGGAATAAGAGAATGATCAGAGAGAGGGTCGGGGCAATCAGGGACAGTGGAGTGAACTTGTGCCTGGAGTCTGAAGAAGTAGGAGAGGCCATATTGAGTTTTTTCTCCTTCAGTATTCACTAGAGAGAGGTACCTTGTTGATAGTGAGAACACCGTGGACCAGGTTAATAGGCTTGAACAGATTAATATTAAGTAAGTGGATGTGCTAGAAATTCTGGGAAGCATCAATATAGTTAAGTCCCAAGGCTGAACCAGATATATCTAAGGTTACTACAGGAAGCGAGGAATGAGATCGCTGCACCTCTGGTGATGATCTTTGCAACCTCACTCCACAGGAAGAGTACCGGATGATTGATGGGAGGTGAATGCTCTTCCTCCGTTCGAGAAAGAGAATAGGGAAATCCCTGGGAATTACAGACCAGTCAGTCTTAGGTCTGTGATAAGCAAGGTACTGGAAAGGATCCTGAGGGATAGGATTAATGACTATTTGGAAAAACATAGTTTGATTAAAGACAGTCCGCATAGCTTTGTGAGGAGCAGGTCATGTCTCACAAACCTTACTGAGTTCTTTGAGGATGTGACGACACTAGTTGATGAAGGTTGAACAGTGGATGTGGTGTATATGGATTTCATTAAGGCATTTGATAAGGTTCCCCACAGTCGGCTCATTCAGAAAGTTAGGAGGTATGGGATACAGGGAATTTTGGCTGGCTGAAAGAAGACAGTGAGTGGATGGAAAGTATTCCACCTGGAGGTCGGTGACCAGTGGTGTCCCACAGGGATCTGTTCTTGGGCCTCTGCTCTTTGTAGATTTTATAAATGACTTGGATGAAGAAGTGGGAGGGTGGATTTGTACGTTTGCTGATGACACAAAGGTTGGTGGTGTTGTAGATAGTGTCGAGGTTTGTTGCAGGCTACAACATGACATTGACAGGATGCAGAGCTGGGCTGAAGAGTGGCAGATGGAGTTCAACCTGGACAAATGCGAAATGATTTATTTTGGAAGATCAAATTTGAGTGCTGAATATAGCGTTAAAGACAGGATTCTTGGCAGTGTTAAGGAACAGTGGGAACTTGGGGTCCATGTACATAGATCCCTCAAAGTTGCCACCCAAGTTGATAGGGTTGTTAAAAAGGCGTATAGTGTGTTGGCTTTCAATAGCAGGGAGATTGAGTTTCAGAGCCACGAGGCTTTGCTGCAGCTCTATAAAACCCTGGTTAGACCACACTTGGAATATTGTGGCCAGTTCTGGTCCCCTCATTATAGGAAGGATGTAGATCCTTGAGAGAGGGTGCAGAGGAGATTTACCAGGATGCTGCCTGGATTGGAGGGCGTGTCTTATGAAGAGAGGTTGAGTAAGCATGTGCATTCCACACTGGAGAGAAGAAGGAAGAGAGGTGACTTGATAGAGGTGTACAGGGTAATGAGAGGCATTGATAGAGTGGATAACCAGAGATATTTCCCAGGGCAGAAATGGCTGTCACAACTTTAAGGTGATGGGAGGAAGGTGTAGGGGAGATGTCAGAGGTAGCTTTTTTATGCAGAGAGTGGTGGGTGTGTGGAATGCACTGCTAGTGGTGATAGTAGAGTCAGAAACATGAGGGACATTTAAACGACTGCTGGACAAGTACATGGACAGCAGTAAATTGAGGTGTGTGTAGGTTAGATTTACCTTAGATTAAGGTAAATGCTTGGCACAACATTGTGAGCCGTAGGGCCTGTACTGTGATGTAAATTCCAGAGATTAAATGTAAAGTTGCTGTGGTCCCAGAGGACCATAAGCCTTGATTCTCATTAGAGAAAGATGATTGTCGGTGTTTTAACCCAAGGACCACCTTGCCTCAGGAGAAGTTAAGAATCCTTCATGGTAACCTCAGCTAGCGTGGGAATTGAACCCACAAAATTGGCTTCTCTGTATTGCAAACCAGTCATTCAGCCAACTGAGCTAACGGCTGCTGATGACATGACTACCGTTGATGGAGTAGGGTGGTGGTTGTGTGAGGAGTCAGTCTCAAAACCAGGGTTCACTATAGCTAGAGGAGGTTAGATTAGATTAGATTCCTTACAGTGTGCCCAACAAGTCCACACCGACCCTCCGAAGAGCAACCCACCCAGACCCATTCCCCTACATTTACCCCTGACTAATCCACCTAACACTATGGGCAATTTAGCGTGGCCAAGTCACCTGACCTGTACATCTTTGGACTGTGGGAGGAAACCGGAGCACCCGGAGGAAACCCCACAGACACTGGGAGAATGTGCAAACTCCACACAGATAGTTGCCCGAGGCAGGAATTGAACCCTGGTCTTTGGTGCTGTGAGGCAGCAGTGCTAACCACTGAGCCACCGTGCCGCTACATAACTAGGTAGTGTGATTTCACAAAGAAATTTAAACAGGAGAATGCCAGTCTTAAATTTGAGCTATAGGGAACAAACACAACTTAGGTGAATGGTACTTGCTCTAAGTTAGAGAATTGCAGCAAGGTTTCAGTTTAGCTTGAATTTATGAATATCAGTGGCTGGATAGCTGAGACTGTGGATAACAAACGTTTAATAGATGAATGCGGGAGAGCCAAGGGATAAACACTGATGCTGACAAATGAGGATGGGAGAGACAATGTTGGCACTTGTAGGGTTTCGGTTGGTTGGTAGGGGGAGGGCTGCTGTTGGGGAGTGGGTAGTGCTGATGCTTACCTGTAGATGGAGGGGCAGGGTAGCACTGACATTCGTATGGTGGGGATGTGTCTGAGGAGCATTATTGTGTTGACCTCACAGCTTTCTATGAATCATACTTTACTCCCTTTTTCACAGGATATAATTGACACAGGTAAAACAATGCAGACTCTGCTGAGCATGTTGCAAGATTACAAACCCAACATGGTGAAAGTGGTGAGGTAAGCCTCATGTGAAACCTATCCAAAGATCAACTTAAACAGTGGGTAATAGATTGCCGAAATACCTTATGGCCTTGTGTTATTGTCAGCTCCAGAATCTCCAAACCCACATCTGTTATTGTTAATTTCAGTTCACACCCCATGATCCCTAACACCACAGCCTTTTCGAACCAGGCGTTTTTCTGAATATGTCCCAATTCTTGGGGCATCAACCCTTCGGGGGACTGCTCCTGCTGTCACAGAAAAATGCTTCAACTATTTGCATCAAATCTTCTATGCTCGCTTTGAGCAGAATTTTGGCAGAGGTAACACTTATTGCGGCAAGTCCTGGCGAACCTATCCCAACAGTCACTGCATCAGAGGTCAGATTGATTTTCCTTCGTGTGAATCCTAGGAAAGCGATGGAACCAGACGGAGTACCAGGTCATCTTGGACATCTCCAACCTCTCCCTGCAGCAGGCCACAGTCCCTGCATGTTCCAAGAGGCCAACATCATCCCTGTTCCTAAGAAGGCTCATGCAGCATGTCTCAATGTGGCCCTAACTACGGTGGTCATGGTATTAATCAATTCCAGCATCCCTACTACTCTTGACCCACTCCAATTTGCCTATCAGACCAACAGATTCATGTCAGATGCCAAATCGGTTGCCCTTCATTCGTCCTTAGAACATCTTGACACCAAGAACAGCTACATAAGGATCCTACTCATCGACTACAGTTCAGCCTTCAACACTATTATCCCCTCGAGACTGATTACTAAACTTAGTGATCTCGGACTAAACCCCACTCTCTGCAACTGGATCCTCGGTTTCCTGACCCACAAAGCACAATCAGTGAAGACTGGGGACAATTATTCATCCTCACTTACACTCAACACTGGAGACCCCCAGGGGTGCATACTCAGCCCCCTACTGTACTCACTGTATACCCATGACTGCATCGCCTAATACCAGACTAATGCCATTTACAAGTTTGCTGATGACACCACCATTGTCGGTTGAATCTCAGATGATGACGAAACAGACTACAAACAGGAGGTGGGAGACCTGAAAAAATGATGCACTGAGAACGACCCAGCTCTCAATGCAGGCAAAACCAAAGAACTCATTATTGACTTTCGGCAGGATGTTACTCATGCTCCCCTACACATTAACAGCACAGAGGTGGAACAAGTGGAGAGTGTCAAGCTCCTGTGAGTGGTCATCAACGACAAGCTTTCTTGGACTCTTCATGTGGATGCACTGGTTACAAAGGCCCAACAACGTCTCCTCTTTCTCAGGCAGCTGAGGAAATTTGGCATGATGGAGAATACCCTCGCCAACTTTTATAGGTGCGCCATTGAGAGCATTCTGTCTGAATGTATCACTACCTGGTATGGAACTGTACCATTCAAGATCGGAGATGGTTACAGAGAGTGGTGAACTCGGCCCAGACAATCACTCAGGCCAACCTCCCATCTATAGAATTCATCTACCAGGCCCCGCTGTCAAGGAAAGGCCACCAGTATTCTCAAAGATCCATCCCACCCTGACAATGTTTTTCGACAACCTCTACCATCAGGGAGAAGGTACAGAAGCCTGAACACACGCACCAGCTGGTTTCATAACAGCTTCTACCCTAGAATACTGAATGGACTCACAAGCTCTTAACATTCGCCTGTACCTGTGTTTTTGTTTTTGCCACTGGTTACCTATTATTTACTTTTCTATGCTACTCAACTCTGTGATCTGTCTGTATTGCTAATAAGACAAAGCTTTTCACTGTGCCTCGGTACATGTGACAATAAATTAAATTAAATTTTCTCAGATTTTAACCCAAAATCACACTTCCTTGTGTGGCTGTTTTTAGCAATTTGTTTGATTTATTAATTATTTTCCTTTGTTAATACACCGTCTTGGAAGGAAGGATTGAATTTGGAAAAACAGGATTTAATATCATCTGAAATGACTAATCTTGTGTGTTTCTTAAATGGTTCAAAGTTACATTCAAGTTGGAACCATTGGACTCTGGTTTACCATTATTTGTATTTTTAAAATTTTCTGCTTGACTCTGCAATTCTAATGGCAATTGAGTGTATGAAATTGTCATTTCATCGTTTCACTAATGCTCTCTTCTTTCTTAATAGTCTGCTGGTTAAACGAACTCCTCGAAGTGTGGGCTATCGGCCAGACTGTGAGTATTGCATTTCAATCCAGGATGTCTTTCAAACTGTAATTGCCTCTGAATCATCATTTCCTCTAAGCAGTGCAGTAAGGCATAGTCCCCACGCAGACCACTGATACATCAGTCCCATTAGATTACTGAGTGAGAAAGGGAATCACACACTTCAGTATGTTGCTAGTGTACTTCAAACAATAAATTAGAGGCAATGTTGCTTAGAACACAGCTCACTTATCAAATACCTTCATGAATTAAGCTCCAAGGGCTGGCATTAATTCCTCCAATCCCTGATCATTGCTCCAGTTTTAAGTAAAATACAATGAATAAGTCATCTTTCTCTATAAAAGGGGCATAAATTCTGATAATGTGTCTTAATTAGAGAACTACTGGCCCCAACTACTCGTAGCCTTTAATATCTAACTTGTCTAAATCCACCTTCCTGCTCACCACCTGTAGCCTTTAATATTCAACTCTCTGCTGTGTTCCAGACCTTTTTAACATCCTACTTTCCAAGCTATTAGTGAATTTCCTTCAATAGACTGTGCTTCAATTCAAACTTAGGTTAGTTTAGAAAGAGCCAACACTCAGGAGTTTAATGTCTGGGAGAAAGTGAGGACTACAGATGCTGGAGAGTCAGATGTTGAAACATGTTGAGCTGGAAAAGCACAGCAGGTCAGGCAGTATCTGAGGAGCAGGAGAGTTGATGTTATGGGTATCAGCTCTTCATCAGGATTGTGGAGGGGGAAAGGAGCTGGGAGATAAATAGGTGCGTGAGGGTGTGGTTGGGGAAAGGTAGCTGTGAAGGCACTAGTTAGATGCAGATGGGGGGTAATTGTGATAGGTCAGTGGTAATGGTGGAGCGGAGAGGTGGGAAGGAAGGTTGGTCAAGAGGGCGGTGCTGATATTGAGGACTGGATCTGGGATGAGAAGTGGGGAGGGGAGATTGGGAAACCAGTGAAGTTGATGTTGATGCCGTGTGATTGAAAGGTCCCAAGATGGAAGATGAGGTGTTGTTCCTCCAGTCAGCAGTATCATGTTTGGGTCAGTTTTGTTCTGCATGCTTACTTGAATCTTGGGTTGAACATGAAGCATTAATAAATTATTCCTGATGTTTAGATAGTTCCAATACTATGTTGTTGTTGATCATGAATGTAGTTAAAGGATGATCCCAGGGGATCTGCACCCATAATATCAAAGTCCAAGCTGTGCTGGATGTTCAACATTGCCGTGTTAAATTTTGCATTAATTGTCACTTTGCAAGTATTTCACTCATCTTAATGAACTTTACTTACAGTTGTTGGTTTTGAAGTTCCTGACAAGTTTGTGGTTGGATATGCACTCGACTATAATGAATACTTCAGAGACTTAAATGTAAGTAATTCACAATTTTTGGTTCTCATTCTCTCTCTCTTGCATTCTCTCTCTCTCTCTCTCTCGCATTATCTCTCTCTCTCGTTATCTCTCTCTCATTTGGGCAGCACGGTGGCTCAGTGATTAGTGCGGCCTCACAGCACCAGGATCCCAGGTTCGATTCCAGCCTCAGGCAACTGTCTGTGTGAAGTTTGCACATTCTCCCTGTGTCTGTGTGGGTTTCCTCCCGGTGCTCCAGTTTCCTCCCACAGTCCAAAGATGTACAGGTCAGGTGAATTGGCTATGCTAAATTGCCATAGTGTTAGATGAAGGGGTAAATGTAGGGAAATGGATCTGGGTGGGTTGCTCTTCGGAGGATTGGTGTGGACTTGTTGGGCCAAAGGGCCTGTTTCCACACTGTAAGTAATCCACTCTTAATAATTCTAAAAATTCTCTCTCGTTCTCTCTCTCTTTCTTGTTCTTTCTCTTTCTCACTTTCTCTCTCTCTCTTTCTTTCTTTCTTTCTTTCTTTCTTTCTTTCTTTCTTTCTTTCTTTCTTTCTTTCTTTCTTTCTTTCTTTCTTTCTTTCTCTCTCACATCTCTCTCTCTCTCTCTCACATCTCTCTCTCTCTCACATCTCTCTCCTTTCTTTCTCTTTTGCACTCTCTTTCTCTCCCTCTCTCTCTTGTTCTCTCCGTCTCTCCCTCTCTCTCTCTGTCTCGCTCTTGTTCGTTCTCTTTCTGTCGTTCTCGTTCTCTCTCTCTCTCGTTTCTCTCTCTTGTTTCTCTCTTTCATTCTCTCGTGTTCTCGCGTTCTCTCTCTCCCTCGTTCTCTCTTGTTCTCGCTCTCCCTCGTTCTCTCTTGTTCTCGCTCTCCCTCGTTCTCTCTTGTTCTCACTCTTTGTTGTTCTCTCTCGCTCTTTCTTGTTCTCTCTCATTCCCTCTCTCTCTCGTTCTCTCTCTGTCGTGTCTCTCTCTCTCTCTCTCGTTCTCTCTCTGTCGTCTCTCTCTCTCGTTCTCTCTCTCTCTGTATTGTTCTCTCTCAGTTCTCTCTCGTTTTTTCTCTCTCTCTCATTTTCTCTGTCTCTTTCTATCTCTCTCTCTCTCTTTTCTCTTTCTCTCTCGTTTTCTCTTTCTATCTATAGAGAAATTGGCACTCACAGTCATCTATATATTAGAGAAAATACCATCTAAACAAAACGATACCAATGATGACAGAAATTGAGGCAGAGAGATAATTACAAAAAACTAAAAATAAGGTGATGCTGGAGACAAACCAAATGGCTGGACTAACATGATAGGTATAAGAGACTCCAAGTCACCTGACGAAGGAGCAGTGCTCCAAAAGCTTGTGATTTCAAATAAACCTGTTGGACTATAACCTGGTGTCGTGTGACTTCTGACCTTATCTGACCAAAATGGATAACCTCTCACTTATTCACATTAAACTTCATTAGCTAAATTCTGACCCATTCACCTAACCTACACATATCCATTTGTAAATTTCTCTTTTTTCATAGCAGCACACTTTCTCACCTATTTTAATGTCATCTGTAAATCTGGCTGTTACATCTCTATCCCCGCACCCAAGTAATTAATATCGTTTGCAAATAATTGGGGTCCAAGGGCAAACTACTTACATCTTGTCAACTGGAAAAAGACCCATTCATCCCGACCTTCCACTTTCTGTTAGTTAGCCAATCTTCTATCCAAGCTAATAAATTACCCCCAAAACCCACATGACCTTGCCATGTGTATTAACCTTTTATGCAACTCTTTATCAAATGCGTGCTGGAAGACCAGACGTGCTACATCTGGAGGACCCCCTTTATCCACTTTGCTTGCAACATCTTTGGAGGGCGCTCGAATAAATTTGTCAGAAATAATTTACCCTTCAGGCTGACTCTGATAGCTCAAATCCTGCTGGCTTTATGTTTCCATTTGTGGAGTTTATATGCTTTTATTCCTGTAGAAGTTCATTCCACTTGCCTACATTTACATCTGAATTCAGGTTGTTGATATAAACTACGCACTGGGACAATCCCAGCATCTAATCCTTGCTGCATTGACACGACTTATTTTCTCTTTCAGCACATTTGTGTAATCAGTGAAAAGGGAAGAGAGAAGTACAAGGCATGAGGTGTGTGGCACTTCGATGGACTGTCAGATTGCGATGGTTGAAATCAGCTGAAGACATTCAGTCTAGAAGATAATCTCTAGGGCTATGTGTTTGTTACTGTCAGTGAATTAGATATTTAAGGGCCCATCATGAACGTACTTAAGTATTTATTTTTGTACTGCAAAAACATAAAATTACAATCTATCATCACCTTTTGTTATATCCATTTCATTCTGCAGTTATTGCTTGTATTAAGTTTGCTTGAAAAAAATTTGGTAAATTTTATATGATTAGTGAGAAACAGTAAAGGAACCAGAAGTAGCAATAATCATGATAATGCAAGTGTTTCCACCATGGTGGCTTGAATGATGATTGTTTACATTAACCTGTGACTTACTCCTGTTACTGGAACTGGTCTTTCTGTCAAAGGGATGCCATCAAAGAGATTCTTCCACACTTTAAGAATTCATTATAGCTGTCAAGGTAATAGCACACAAATCAGGGACTAGTGATGGTCCCCCAATTAAAATTCCACTGGACAGAGGAATGTAATGTGTCAGATTGAGGTATTGCCTGTCACTGGACAGTAAGACCAAGAGAGGTGCGTCTGATGGACCAACATCTTCTAGCCATAGGAGAGATGAATAGTACCTTGGGACAAGAATAAAGTTCCTTCTCTTTGCCCCACTTTCCACTGTCTCAGTATACACCACAGGATTTCCAGGAGCTCTCTTGCACCTCTGGTTTGCTCCAGTTGGTGTCCAGCATGAAGTTCTGTTAGCTGTTCAGTGATGAGCAGAGAGAAATCCTGTCTGTATTTCCCTTCTGGATTGTTACCAAAACTTTGCCCAGTCCACTTTACCTTATTAAACATTGATTAAACAAGTTACAAGGTAAGAGATTAGGGAAATTGAAAATTATAAAATATCATCTTAAATGTCTGACACCAAGATATGTTCCATTGAGAGAGATTCTGTGATGCATCATCCATCTGTAATTAAGGAAGCTAAGAATTGTATCAATTTGAAAGAAAAAACACACTATAGAAAAAAACAAAGCACAGAAAGAGGCCATTTAGTCAGGCTGTAATAAACTAGGTGACAATTTTAAACCTGTTTTTTAGGACCTGGTCCCAAGCAGGTTCCAGCATTTCAGGTACATCCTGATCCATTTCACATGAGTTCCAGGCACCTATCATCCAATGTTCCAGTTAGTTTTTTTTCTTCACAACTCCTCTGGAAACAAGTCAATACTGTAAACAATGTTGGCATGCTCTGGGAAAGCGCAAGTCCAGTGGTATTATCAGTGGATTGTAAATCCAGAAACTCAGGTAATGTTCTGGGGATCCAGGTTCGAATCCGGCCACGGCAGTTGGTGGAATTTGAAATCAATAAAAATCTAACTGATGACCATAAATCCATTGTCAAATGTTGCAAATATCCATCTGGCTCACTAATGTCCTTTTGGGAAGGAAACTGCCATCTTTAGGTGATCTGGCCTCTGTGACTCCAAATTTACAGCAATGTGGTTGACTCTTAACTGTCCTCTGGGCAATTAGAGATGGGCAATAAATGTTGGCCTAGCTAGTGATGTCCTCATCCAACGAGTACAAAAACAAAAAAAAAGTCTGAGCAATTACCTGTAACCAGACAGCTTAATGGAAATGTTGCCATCATCCACTGGGTGAAATATTTTCCTCATGTCTGCTCTAATCCTTCTACCAATCGCCCTAAATCTGTGCTTCAGTATTTAACATCTTCAATAGAGGAAACCGGTCTTCACTGCCAATTCTATCCAAGCCTCTCTTTATTTTGTACGTTTCAATTGAGTTTACCCCTTAGCCACCTCTGTTCTAAAAATAATAACCTATCCAGTCTTTCCTCATAGCTGCAAAGTTCAAACCCTCACAACATTCTTGTAAATTTCCTGTTTACTCTCCCTAGAGCAATTGTGTTCTTCCTGTAGTGTGGTGACCAACTTACAATGTGTGTACTTTCAAATGCGATCCCATAAGGAGTGTAATTTTAACTCTCTGACATATAAATATTTCCTGCACTTATGCACAGCTGCTTTATATTGTCATGCATTAGGTTAGTTAAAAATTAACAGAATCCATTTTTTACCACCTTATTTGCCATTTGTCTTCAGAGACCTGTGCACGTTCACTCTAAGGTCTCTTACTTTCTCTACCCTTTCAACATCCATTTATTGTTATAATAACTGCTGGCAAAACTCAGCAGATCTGGTAGTATTTGTGGGAAGAATGCAGAGTTAACATTTCAGGTTTAGACTCAATGTTAACTCTGCTTTCTCCTCATTTATTATTTATTCCCTTATTTTGTTTTTCTTCCCCAAATGCATTACCTCCTGTTTATCTGGATTGAATCCCATTTACCACTTTTCCACCCACTCAATCAAACCTTTGACATCATCCTGAAGTCGACAGCAACCTCTTCACTGTTGACTTCCTGTCCAGTTTTGTGTCATCTGCATATTTTCTAATTAAACCTTCCACATTTAAGTCTAAGACATGAACATATACAGTCAGTTCTTCTATAATGCAATGGTTGCGTTCTTGTACAACCCCAGGTTGTAGAAAAATCGTGCTTTAGAAATAGTGCTTAAAGTGTTGGTGATGTAATCACATTATAGCCAACACACGTTTTAAAAGTTCGTTCTGTAGAAACAGTGTCCCCAATTTATAATTTGTGTTACAGCAAATTCACTGACGAAATGCACATTATAACAGAACAACCTGGACCACAAATTGTAAATGACTCAACAAAGATCCCTGTGAAAGACCACTGGAGGTCCATTCCATTCACAAATGGAATCTGTTAACTATCGCCCGTTAGATGAGGGAGCAGGCTGAGCCAGTGATGCCCACCAAAAAAAACTGTAAACCATTTGGTCCATCGAGTCTGCTCCACTATGCAGTGAGATCATTCGTTAACTCCACTTTTCTGCCTTTTTGCCATAACACTTAATTCCCTTACTGATTAAAGTTCTGTCTATCTCAGCCTTGAATATATTTAATAATTTAGCCCCTAGCTCTCCAAAGAATTCTACAGGTTCAATTCTTTCTGAGAGAAGAAATGTCTTCTCTTAAATGAGTGACCCTTTATTCTGAGATTATATCCTCTCATCCTAGCCTCTCCCACAAGGTGAAACAACTTTTCCATGTTACCCTGTTTCCTGTCACTGAAGCGATTTTGGATCCAACCATCCCATCACCTTGTGTCTCATTTGGTTTAATTTTTTTGACCTATCTGCCAAGGACGACCTTGTTGAATGCCTCATTGCAATCCATGTAGACGAGTCCACTCTACAATTGTCATCAATTATCCTTCTTACTTCCTTAAAAATTCAACTAAAACTGCTTCGACTTTCCCCTAAAACCTAGGATGATGATGTCAGCGTGTACGAGGGGGCATAATTACAAATTGAGGGGTGATAGATTTAAGACAGATGTCAGAGGCAGGTTCTTTACTCAGAGTGGTAAGGGCATGGAATGCACTACCTGCCAATGTAGTCAACTCAACCATATTAGGGAGATTTAAACAATCCTTAGATAAGCACATGGATGATGATGAGATAGTGTAGGGGGATGCGCTGAGAATAGTTCACAGATCGGCGCAACATTGAGGGCAGAAGGGCCTGTTCTGCTCTGTATTGTTCTATGTTCTGAAACCAACGCTGGAACCTGTTCAGAGGAAGGGTCATTCAACCCAAAGTATTAACTTTGATTTCTCTCCATGTATGCTGCCAGACCTATTGATGAATTTGTGCTTTCTAAGCAACAGTTAATCTTCTATCTCAGGATTGATTTTAATAATTTGTCTACCACAAAGGTTCAAATTGACCGGCCTGTAATTATTTGGCGTATACCTCTCAGCCGTTTTGAATGATGAAACAATATTTGTTGACCTCTGATCCTTTGGAATCTCATCCCTAGCTTGTGTAAATTAGAAAATGATCCTCAGAGCATCTGCTATTTTTTTCCTGAGTTCTGTTGTTTTTAATAGCCTAGGATACAATGCATCTGGCCCTGATAATTTATCCCCTTCCTGAAGGTCAGTACTTTCCTTCTCATAAGCTTATTTGATTTAATATTTCACATTCTAGTTAAAGCAACGTCGTCTTCATCCCTATGTTTTGTGAAGACAGACAAAATGCACATTAAAATCCTTGCCCACATCTGCAAGTTATCTTGTGGTTTCTATGATAGGCCCGAACCTTAGTCATTCTCCTGCTCTTCATCCACTGATAGGGAGTTGGTTAGCTCTTGGCTAGGCAGTTGATTTGTGTGAGTGATTGAAAGACTGATGCCACACTGTGGGTTCAATTTCCACCCAGTTGAGGTTACCTTCTCAACCTCCTTTTGTCTGAGGCATGGTGACCCTCAGAATAAATAGCCAACAATCCTCTCTCTCTTTCTTTTGAGAGACAGAGCGAGAGCGAGCAGCCTTATGTCCTGGTGGGACTATGGCATTTTACTATGTATTCATTTTACCAGTCTGTATTCTGTTTGTTTTTCTAATTTTCCCTTTTTCACTTCACCTTGTACTCAAGCTTTACTCTCACTAGCCTTCCTAACATGACGTTTGTTTTTGAAAATATCCTGAACTCTATTTTTCTTCTTCCTCTTACCTGTTTGCGGCTGATCAATCATTGGGGATCTCGATTTGGCAGCGTCATCCTTTATTTGTGTTGGGACATCGCTACTCTGAGCAGAATTGTATAATACTGCAAATAAATAATTGTGGCCCCAGCATTGATTTCTCTGGCACTCCAATAGTTATAGGTTGCCATGGTGAAAATGTTCCCCATATCCTAACTTTGTCTTAAATGAGTTAGCCAATTCTCCATCTATGCTAATATGCTACCTTCAACACCATGGCTCTTATTCAGCAGACATTGGCAAATTTCCAAATCTCTAGGAACTTTCAGAATCTAAGGATTCCTGGAAGGTTGCTACTGGTGCATCCACTATCTCTATCGTTACTTCCTTTAACATCCAAGGATGCATCCCAATCAGGTACAGGGGACATCTCGGTCTTTAGATCCATAAGTTTCCCTAGCACTTTTTCTCTAGTGATGATTATTGCATTTACTTGCTCTCCTTTTACTTGAATATTTTGTGATTCTGGAATGCTATCAGTGTCTCCTGCCATGAAGACTGATGTGAATTATTTATTATTATACTCTTCTGCCATTTCCTGGTGCCCATTATTATTTCCCCAGCCCCATTCGCTAAAGGTCTTTGTTCATTTTGGCTTCTGTCTTCCTTTGCCTTCTAAAAAAAACAGGCTGTCCTCACATCATTCACACATCAAGAGGTCTACTGAGTATGCACCGATTAAAAAACTACTCTAAATCTACATTTTTCACACTTGTTAACATTTAAGGCTATATGTTGTGGTTCTGTTCGCCGAGCTGGGAACTTGTCTTGCAAACGTTTCGTCCCCTGTCTAGGTGACATCCTCAGTGCTTGGGAGCCTCCTGTGAAGCGCTTCTGTGCTGTTTTCTCCGGTATTTATAGTAGCCTGTCTCTGCCGCTTCCGGTTGTCAGTTCGAGCTGTCCACTGCAGCGGCCGGTATATTGGGTCCAGGTCAATGTGTTTGTTGATAGAGTCTGTGGATGAGTGCCATGCCTCTAGGAATTCCCTGGCTGTTCTCTGTTTGGCTTGCCCTATAATGGTAGTGTTGTCCCAGTCGAATTCATGTTGCTTGTCGTCTGTGTGTGTGGCTACTAAGGATAGCTGGTCGTGTCGTTTCGTGGCTAGTTGATGTTCGTGTATACGGATCGTTAACTGTCTTCCTGTTTGTCCGATGTAGTGTTTTGTGCAGTCCTTGCATGGAATTTTGTACACTACATTAGTTTTGCTCATGTTGGGTATCGGGTCCTTTGTTCTGGTGAGTTGTTGTCTGAGCGTGGCTGTTGGTTTGTGTGCTGTTATGAGTCCTAGTGGTCGCAGTAGTCTGGCTGTCAGTCCAGAAATGCTCCTGATGTATGGTAGTGTGGCTAGTCCTTTGGGTTGTGGCATGTCCTCATTCCGTTGTCTCTCCCTTAGGCATCTGTTGATGAAATTGCGAGGGTATCCGTTTTTGGCGAATACTTTGTATAGGTGTTCCTCTTCCTCTTTTTGCAGTTCTGGTGTGCTGCAGTGTGTTGTGGCCCTTTTGAATAGTGTCCTGATGCAACTTCGTTTGTGTGTGTTGGGGTGGTTGCTTTCATAGTTTAGGACTTGGTCTATGTGTGTGGCTTTTCTGTAAACCTTTGTGGTGAATTCTCCGTTCGGTGTTCTATTCATAAGGGCCACAACACACTGCAGCACACCAGAACTGCAAAAAGAGGAAGAGAAACACCTATACAAAGTATTCGCCAAAAACGGATACCCTCGCAATTTCATCAACAGATGCCTAAGGGAGAGACAACGGAACGAGGACATGCCGCAAACCAAAGGACTAGCCACACTACCATACATCAGGAGCATTTCTGAACTGACAGCCAGACTACTGCGACCACTAGGACTCATAACAGCACACAAACCAACAGCCACGCTCAGACAACAACTCACAAGAACAAAGGACCTGATACCCAAGATGAGCAAAAACTAATGTAGTGTACAAAATCCCATGCAAGGACTGCACAAAACACTACATCGGACAAACAGGAAGACAGTTAACGATCTGTATACACAAACATCAACTCGCCACGAAACAACACGACCAGCTATCCTTAGTAGCCACACACACAGACGACAAGCAACATGAATTCGACTGGGACAACACTACCATTATAGGGCAAGCCAAACAGAGAACAGCCAGGGAATTCCTAGAGGCATGGCACTCATCCACAGACTCTATCAACAAACACATCGACCTGGACCCAATATACCGGCCGCTGCAGTGGACAGCTCGAACTGACAACCGGAAGCGGCAGAGACAGGCCACTATAAATACCGGAGAAAACAGCACAGAAGCGCTTCACAGGAGGCTCCCAAGCACTGAGGATGTCACCTAGACAGGGGACGAAACGTTTGCAAGACAAATTCCCAGCTCGGCGAACAGAACCACAACAACGAGCACCCGAGCTACAAATCTTCTACCAAACTTTGGATTTAAGGCTATAGACCAAGTGCTATGATATTTCAAATGCTCATCCAAGTACATTTTAAAGGTTGTGAGGTTTACCAACTTAATTGTCGAGAGTGTAGTGCTGGAAAAGCACAGTACTCCTGATGAAGGGTTTATGCCCGAAACGTCGATTCTCCTGCTCCTCGGATGCTGCCTGACCTGCTGTGCTTTTCCAGCAACACACCCTAGACACTGATCTCCACCTTCTGCAATCCTCACTTTCTCCTTACCAACTTAACTACCTTCACAGGCAATGCCTTCCAGATTCCTACTGCCCTCCGAGTGAAGAAGTATTCCTCAAATCCTCTCTAAACCTCCTGCCTTGCACCCTAAAATTATACCCTCAATCTTTTTGTTCACTCGTTGGGCGTGGGCATCACTGTCTGTCCAGCATTTAATGCCCGTCCCAAGTTGTCCCTTGAGAAAGTGGTTGTGATTTGCCTTGAACTGCTGCAGTCCATGTGCTATAGGTAGACCCATATTATCTTTAGGGAAGGAATTTCATGAATTTGATCCAGTGACAGTGAATGAACAGCAAAATATTTCCAAGTTGGGATAGTGGCTTGGAGGGAACTTTCAGGTGGGATTGTTCTTATGTAACTGTTGCCCTTGTCCGTCTAGATGGATGTGGTCATGGGTTTAGAAGGAGCTGACTGAGGATTGTTGATTAATTGAGGGAGTGAATAATTGTGGATGTGGTCTCAGTCAAGAGAGCTACTTCATTCTGAATGCTGTCAAGCTTCTTGATGTAATGCAGCTGCACTCATCCAGGCAATTGAGTATTCCATCACACTCCTGACTTGTGCCTTGTAGATGTTGGGCAGTCTTTGGGAAATCATGAGGTGATTTACTCACTGCAGTATTCCCAACCTCTGACCTTATTCACATGACTGGTCCAATAGAGTTTCTTGTTAATGTTAATCTCAGGGATATTGATAATGGGGAATTCAGTGATGGTAATGCCATTGAACGTGAAGGGGTGGCAGTTAGATTGCCTCTTATTGGAGATGGTCATTGCCTGATATTTGTGTGGTATAAAGGTTACCTGCTACTTTTCAACTAAAACCTGGATATTGCCCATATCTTGTTGATTTTGGATATGGACTGCATCAGTATCTGAGGAGTTATGAATAAAGCAGAATATCCCCACTTCTGACCTTATGATGGAGGTAAGTCATTGATGCAGCTGAAGATGGTTGGGCCTAGGACACTACCCTGAGGAACTCCTGCAGACATGTCCCGAGGCTGAGATGACTGACCTCCGACAACCACAACCATCTTTCTATATGCCAGGTATGACTTCAATCCCACAAAGAATTTTCCCTGATTCACATTTTGCTCGGGCTCCTTGATGCCACACTCACTCAAATGTGGCCTTGATGTGGAGAGCTGTCACTCTCACCTCACCTGTGGAATTCAGCTCTTCTTTCATGTTTGAACCAAAACTATAATGAGGTCAGGGGCTGAATGGCCCTGAAATATCCCAAACTGGGCATGACTGAGCAGGTTATTGCTGAGTGGGTGCTGCTTGATAGCTCTGTTGATGACACCTTCCATTGGCTTTCCCTATCTCTGGATACATTTTTGTAGGTTTTCATGGAATGTGGACATCACTGGTTGTGGCAGCACTTGTTGCCTTTGAACTGAGAGCAGCTCTCGGTCATTTCAGAGAGAGTTACGAGTCAACTGTTTTGCTATAGGTCTGGAGTCACATGAGGGCAGATCAGGTAAGGATGGCAGTTTTCTTTCCCTAAAGGGTATTAGAGAGTCAGCATAATTGTTTCATGGTGCCACAGTGGAATTTGAACCCATGTTCCCAAAACCTTGTTTGGGTCGTTTGATTACAAGACCAATGACAATACCGCCTTTAGGGTGGCACAATGGCTCAGTGGTTAGCACTGCTGCGTCACAGCACCAGAATCCCAGGTTTGATTCTGGCCTCAGTTGACTATCTGTGTGGAGTTTGCACATTCTCCCTGTGTCTGTACGGGTTTCCTCAAGGTACTCCAGTTTCCTCCCACAGTCTAAAGATGTGAAGGTCAGATGAATTGGCCACGCTAAATTGCGTATAGTGTTAGATGCATTAGTCAGAGGGAAATGGAACTGGGTGGGTTACTCTTCGGAGGGTCGGTGTGGACTTGTTGGACCAAAGGGCCTGTTTCCATACTGGAGGGAATCTAATCTAATCTAAATATCATTGCCTTTCCTGAGTATTGTCCATACTCTCTTTCTGGTCTTTTAGAGAATGAGGCTACCAGAAGTATTGAACAAGATTTTTTTTCTTTGTCTTCACCATAGAAAAATTAAGAAACTTCTCAAAAAAGCTTGAAAATTAAAATCTGAAAGGGAGTATCTACAAAGAGTCACCATCATTGGGAAAAGATAGATACTGGGAAAACAATTAAACTTAAAGGCTGCCAAAATCCTAGGACCAGATGGTGTGCATCTCAGGAAGTGGCTGCTGAGTTGATAGAGGTATTGGTTATAATTTTGCCAAGCCTCTTAGATTAATAAACTTATATTTTCCTGCTTTCTGTCTCCCTCCTTTCTTGAATAGAGATTGTTATACTGGCTATTTCCAATCCCCTAGAACCCTATCAGAATCTAACATCTGTAATCATGAAAATTGCTGGAATCCATTAAACAGGTTATGGCAGGATATTTATAAAATCATAATGCAATCAGGAAGTATCATTGTAGATTTATGAAAAAAAGTCATATTTGACTAATTCTCATGAGTATTACTAGACGGAGTAACAGACAAGCTGAATAAAGGTGAACCTTTAGATCTAGATGGAGGCATTTAATAAGGTGCTGCAGCAAAGGTTGCTACACCATATCAGTGAATGGTATAGAGAGTGATGCATCAGCATAGAGAAAGATTGTCAAGAGGACCTGAGTCCAAAAAAGGGTATGGATGGGTTTAAGTGAGTGAGCAAACTTCTGGCACACTAGGAAAGTGTGAGCTTGTCATTTCTGGTAGAAAGAGTTGAGAAAAAAGGCATCTGTGTGTCTTAGTAAATGAAATCTCAAGGGAAAGGGTCAGGAAACCTTACTGCAGCATCAGTGAGTTGCCATCTGGAAAACTGTAGTTTCAGTTTATTTATTTAGAAAATAATGCAACTGTGTTAGAAACAGTTCTGAGAATGTCCACGCGACTCATGCCTAGGAAGAAGGCATTATCTCATGGAGAAAAATTGTGCAGATTTAGCCGATATGTACCATTATTGAATGAAATGTGAGTTTATGGAAATGTACAAGATCTTCAGGGAATTGACAGGGTGGATACTGGGGGGGTTGGGGGGCGGGGTGGTGTGGTTCCTCTTATGGGGAAGACTCAAATTAACAGTTTAGAAGAGGAATATTTTTTTTCTTGAAGGGCTGTTTATGTGAAATTTCTTCCCCAGTGAATAGTGGATGCAGGGTCAGCAAATTTATTCAGGGCTGAATTAGATTTCAGAAGGACATGTGTGATGAAGATTATGATGGCAGATAGGAAAATGGAGCTGAGACCAGAACTAGATCAGCTATAATCTTAATAAACAATTGAGCAAACTTGAAGGGCCAAAAGGCCTACTTAGCTCCTACGTCTATGTTTCTATGGCTTCAACAAAAGAAGAAACTTCAGAAACTTAAAACTTTCTCATTCATGAGAAAAACAGTTATAGAAACATAGAACATAAGTGTTGGATAGGCCATCTGACCTTTCAATCCTGCTCTACCATTCAATCTGATCATGGCTAATCTTCCAACTCAGTCCCCTGATCCTGCTTTCTCCCTATACCCTTTGACCTCTTTAGCCCTAAGAACTGTATCTGTTCAATGTTTTGGCCTCAACTGCTTTCTATGACAGAGAATTCCACAGGTTCACCACTCTTTAAGTGCAGAAATTTCACCTCATCTAAGTCCTAAATTACATACCCCATATCCTTAGATTGTGACCTGTGGTTCTGGACTTCCTGGTCATTGGAAACATCTTTCCCGTGTTTATCCTGTTTAGTCCTGTGAGATCCCCTCCTCATTTTTCTAAACTCCAGTGAATATAATCTTAACCTTTGATTTCGCTGCTCATTGGATGCTGCCTGAACTGCTGTGCTCTTCCAGCACCACTAATCCAGTATTTGGTTTTCAGCATCTGCAGTCATTGTTTTTACCTTATAATCCTAACCAATCCAGTCTCTCTTCATACATCAGCCTACCATCCCAGGAATCAATCTTGTAAACTTTTGCTGCATTCCTTCATTATCTAGAATATCCTTCCTCAGATAAGTAGGTCAAAACTACACATAGTACTCCCAATGTGGTCTCATCAAGGCCCTGTACAATTGCAGGAAGATATCCCTGCTTCTGTATTCATAGAGTCATACAGCGTAGAAGCAGAGCATTTAGTCCAACTCATCCATGCCAACCAAGTTTTCCAAACTAAACTTATCCCACTTGCCAATATGACAATAGTATGGCTTTAAGAGGCATATTTTGACCTGTTTTTATATGAAGAAGGTTGAGACAGCTAAAAGCTGGGGTTTTTTTCTTTCTGCTAGAATTGCATGTGAGGCAACTATTTTACAGAATTTGCCTTTGCCAAGAGTGTGTTTGTGATTATTATATTGGAACAGTTAATTAGTAACAGTTAGTATACATTGTTAAGCATTTCGATAGTTACAGTTAAGCCAATGCTTTTATTTGTATTTAGTCTGTATTACAATGTAGTATAAAAATAAGTTTGATTTGCTTAAAGTCAAGTAGTTTGACCAATTGAATTGCACCTGGAATATAATGCCTTACACTTACCTATACAATAAGAAAAAATTAGGGACCAAACTATCATCTTAACATATTTGAGGGTGATCAGTCTGGTCCGTAACAAACTGCTGCTCTTGTTGGGATCAAAATCTGTAGTTCCAGGCTGGATTGTTGGACTCAAAGGCAGCGAGTGGTGAGTGTTGGTATTTTGCATTCGATTGGTTGAAACAAGGTGTGCCTTGTGTAATAATGGCTGTTCAGGCACTAAGGCTTTTCTGGTGGTGGAAGAAGTTACTTTGTGTATTTTATTGAAAGTGAGCAAAACAAAACTTTCAGAATTGGCAGAGAGATTGAAGTTGGAATTGCCTGTGTCTGTGAGGAAAGGGGAAATAATTGCAGCTATAGCTTTACATTTGTAATTACCAGGAGTGCAATCAGAATTATTGGAGATTGATAAAACTTCGTTCCAAATGAAGCAGCTTGAAGTAGAGGCAATGCCAAGGAAAAAGAAAAGAAAGAAAAAAGGAAATGAAACAGTTTGAATTATGATTGAAAGCAGAGGGAAAAGAAAGGAAAAGAGTGGCAGTAGCAGAAGAAAGGGAGAAAGAGTTTTTGAACTAGAGATTTGAATTGAAAACTCAAAGTTGTCTCGAAATGGCAGAGGTAGAGTTGAAAGGTAGAGTAATGATGAGAACAGTGATGGAGAGCAATCCATTATAGCAAAAGGCCTGGTGCGAATCTGTTTAAATAAGTTCAAGCTGCATGGTGGCTCAGTGGTTAACACTACTGCCACACAGCACCAGGGACTCTGGTTCAATTCCAGCCTTGTGACAGTCTTTGTGGAGTTTGCACATTCTCCCTGTGTCTGCGTGGGTTTCCTCTGGGTGCTCCGGTTTCTTTCCACAGTCCAAAGATGTGCAGGTTAGATGAATTGGCCCATACTAAATTATCCATAGTGTTCAGGGATGTATATGTTAGGGGTAAATGTCGGGGAATGGGTTTGGGTGGGATACTCTTTGGAGGGTCGGTTTGGACCTTTTGGGCTGGAGGGATCCCACACTGTAGGGATTCTCTTCTATTCATTGCCTAAGTTCAACAAGAAGGATGTGCAGTCATTTCTTCTATAACGCGATAGTCACGTTCCTGTGTGACTCTGCTCTAAACAAAAATTGTGTAATGCAAATAACACTTAAATCTAAGTGCAATCTAATCGTGTTATAACCAACACACATTTTAGAAGTTCGTGTTTTAGAAACAGCATTCCCTATTAACCAATTGCATTAATGATTTGCGTTAACGAAAGATTTGTTATAGCAGCATTGACTATAGAAGCTTTTTTTATTTCATTTGAGCAAGTGGCTAACCAAATGAAATGGCTGGTGACCATGCAGGTATTGTTGATCCAAACAAAGTTGGTAGGTAGAGCTAGTGACATATTTGCATAACTATTATTGGAGGTATCTGGGAAGTACAATAAGGTGAAAAAAGCCACCTTAAGTGCTTATGATCTAGTACCAGAAGCCTAGAGATAACGTTTTAGGAATCTAAGGAGGAAACCTGGTTAAACATATGTAGAGTTTGAAAGGATCAAACAAACTAATTCTGATAAGTGGATAAGGGCATTGAAAATAGATCAAACATATGATGTTCTGAGAGAGTTATTCTGCAGGAGTTCAAAAATTCACTTCTTTTCCTTGGATAGTGACAGCGAGCAGGAGGGGACATAACTTTAAATTGAGGCGTGATAGATATAGGACAGATGTCAGAGGTAGTTTCTTTACTCAGAGTAGTGAGAGGTGTGGAACAGCCAGCCTGCAACAGTAGTAGACTTGCCAACTTTAAGGGCTTTTAAATGGTCATTGGATAGACATATGGATGAAAATGGAATAGTATAGGTTAGATGGGCTTCAGAGTGGTTTCACAGGTCGGCGCAACATCGAGGGCCAATGGGCCTGTACTGTGGTGTACTACTATGTTCTATGTGTGTTCTAATGCGAATGTGGAGAAGAGCAGAGAGCTAAGACTAAGATTAGCAGTAAAAATGGCTGATGATTATGAAAATTTGGCTTCCAACATCAATTTCAATCTGTGAGGGATAGAAATTGGGGAAAAGAGAAATTCTCAGGTGGTAAGGGAAAAGGAGATCTCGTTGAAAATAGGGAAAAAGGAGACCCATGAGGGGGAAAGAGAAGTAAAACATTTCAGGTATTTTCACTGCAATAAAATAGGCCACATGAAGTTACAGTATTGGTAGGTTAGAAAACTGGTTGTGGGAAAACAGGATAAGTCTAGTGTGGAAAATCAGGCAGCAGAGGTTTTAAGGGATGCAGTCCTGGGATTTGTCCTGACTGTGGTAACAAGGTCACAAAGCCACAGATTGAAGTAGGAGGAGAAATCAAAGAATAAAGATAAGCAAGTTGAAGTTCAATTATTAGAAACCATGTTTGGTCAAAAGGTTGAGGAAAACAAGAACAGGTGGAGGACAAAGTGGATATTTTTAGTTCAGGGAAATTAACTGAATTCCAACAGAAAGATGAAAAACTAAAGCAGTTGTATCAAAAGCATGCATAGAAGAAGAATCTGAACGTATCCCAAAATGTTACTGTCTTAAAATGATGACTTGATGAGGAAATGAAAACCACCACATATTCAGGCAGATAAGAAATTAGCAGAAGTTCATCAAGTTGAATTATTGGTGGATTACAGAAAGGAGGTGTTGTGGGTAGCACATCAATCACCAGTAGGAGGTCATTTGGGAGTAAGAAAAATTCAAGCTAAAATACAAAAACATTTTTATTGGCCTGGAATGTATAAGGATATGGTTGAATTTTGCTGGACATGTTATATGGATCAGGTAATTGGAAAAACACAGACAATGGTGAAACCAGCATCCTTATACCCATGCCTGCATTTGAGGAACCTTTTACAAGGGTCTTAATTGATTGCATAGGACCCCTCCCCAAAACAAAGTGTGGGAATCAGGATTTATTGACCATAATGGATGTGTCGACTATATTTTCAGAGGCCATTCCATTACACACTATTAAGGCTGAAAGGATTATAGAAGAGTTACTCAATTTTTTACTAGATTTGGACTACCCACAATACAATTGGATCAGGGATCAGCTTTAACATCAAAATTACCCAAGAAAGTTATGGATAGCTTAGGGATAAAAGAAATCAAATCTACTGTATAACAGACTGTTAACATACTTAACTTTCCCAATGGAACCTCCTTCGAGCAGATGGTTTGGAAGGAGCTGTTTTTGTAAGGTGTGTTCAGGAGGGTTTCCTAACTCAGTATGTTGACAGACGGTCAAGGGGAGAGGCCATTTTGGATTTGGTGCTCGGCATTGAGACAGGGCAGGTGTCAGATCTTGTGGTGGGAGAGCATTTTGGTGATAGTGACCACAATTGCCTCACATTCTACATAGCTATGGAGAAGGAGAGAAGCAGGCGCAATGGGACGATATTTAATTGAGGAAAAGGAAACTATGATGCTATCAGACGTGAGATGGGAAGCCTGGACTGGGAGCAATTGTTCCATGGAAAGGGCACTATAGACATGTGGAGACTGTTTAAGGAACAGTTGTTGCGAGTGATGCATAAATGTGTTCCTCTGAGACAGGCAAGAAGGGGTAAGATAAAGTAACCTTGGATGACGAGAGAAGAGGAGCTACTCGTCAAAAGAAAGAAGGCAGCTTATGCAAGATGGAGGAAACAAGAGTCTTGCTCAGCTCTAGAGGATTACAGAGAATCGACGTTTCGGGCATGAGCCCTTCTTCAGGAATGAGGAGAGTGTGCCAAGCAGGCTAAGATAAAAGGTAGGGAGGAGGGACTTGGGGGAGGGGTGTTGGAAATACGATAGGTGGAAGGAGGTCAAGGTGAGGGTGATAGGCCGGAGTGGGGGTGGAGGCGGAGAGGTCAGGAAGAAGATTGCAGGTTAGGAAGGTGATGCTGAGTTCGAGGGTTGGGACTGAGACAAGGTTGGGGGAGGGGAAATGAAACTGGAGAAATCTGAGTTCATCCCTTGTGGTTGGAGGGTTCCTAGGCGGAAGATGAGGCTCTCTTCATCCAGCTGTCGTGCTGCTATGGTCTGGCGATGGAGGAGTCCAACGACCTGCATGTCGTTGGTGGAGTGGGAGGGGGAGTTGAAGTGTTGAGCCACGGGGTGGTTGGGTTGGTTGGTCCGGGTGTCCCAGAGGTGTTTTCTGAAACGTTCCGCAAGTAGGCGGCCTGTCTCCCCAATATAGAGGAGGCCACATCGGGTGCAGCGGATACAGTAAATGATGTGTGTGGAGGTGCAGGTGAATTTGTGGCGGATATGGAAGGATCCCTTGGGGCCTTGGAGGGAAGTGAGGGGGGAGGTGTGGGCTCAAGTTTTGCATTTCTTGCGGTTGCAGGGGAAGGTGCCCGGAGTGGAGGTTGGTTTGGTGGGGGGTGTGGACCTGACGAGGGAGTCACAGAGGGAGTGGTCTTTTCGGAACGTTGATAGGGGAGGGGAGGGAAATATATCCCTGGTGGTGGGGTCCATTTGGAGGTGGCGGAAATGACAACGGATGATATGATGTATATGGAGGTTGGTGGGGTGGAAGGTGAGGACCAGTGGGGTTCTGTCCTGGTGGTGATTGGAGGGGCGGGGCTCAAGGGCGGAGGAGCGGGAAGTGGAGGAGATGCGGTGGAGAGCATCGTCGATCACGTCTGGGGGGAAATTGCGGTCTTTGAAGAAGGAGGCCATCTGGGTTGTTCGGTATTGGAACTGGTCCTCCTGGGAGCAGATGCGGCGGAGACGAAGGAATTGGGAATATGGGATGGCGTTTTTACAGGGGGCAGGGTGGGAGGAGGTGTAGTCTAGGTAGCTGTGGGAGTCGGTCGGTTCATAGTAAATGTCCGTGTTGATTCAGTCGCCCGAGATAGAAATGGAGAGGTCTAGGAAGGGGAGGGAGGAGTCTGAGATGGTCCAGGTAAATTTGAGGTCGGGGTGGAAGGTGTTGGTAAAGTGGATGAACTGTTCAACCTCCTCGTGGGAGCACGAGGCAGCACCGATACAGTCATCGATGTAGTGGAGGAAAAGGTGGGGGGTGGTGCCAGTGTAGCTGCAGAAGATGGACTGTCCCACATATCCTACGAAGAGGCAGGCATAGCTGGGGCCCATGCGGGTGCTGCCTGACCTGCTGTGCTTTTCCAGCAACACATTTTCAGCTCTGATCTCCAGCATCTGCAGTCCCCACTTTCTTCTAAAGGATTACAGGCTGGTGAGGAAGGAGCTCAAAAATGGTCTGAGGAGAGCCAGGAAGGGGCACGAAAAAGGCTTGACAGGAAGGATTAGGGAGAATCCAAAGGCATTTTACACGTATGTCAGGAATAAGAGAATGATCAAAGAAAGAGTAGGGCCAATCAGGGATAGCATAGGGAACTTGTGTATAAAGTCTGGGAAGGTAGGGGAAGCCCTAAATGAGTTTTTTGCTTCTGTCTTTACGAAAGAAAAGGACCTTGTAGTGAATGAAACCATTGAGGAGCAGGTAAGCATGCTGGAACGGATAGAGATTGAAGAAGCTAGTGTGCTGAAAATTTTGACAAATATTAAAATTGACAAGTCACCAGGGTCAGATCAGATTTGTCCTCGGCTGCTTTGGGAAGTGAGAGATGTGATTGTTTTGCCGCTTGCGAAGATCTTTGCATCCTCGCTCTCCACCAGAGTTATACCTGAGGACTGGAGGGAGGCAAATGTAATTCCTCTCTTCAAGAAAATAAATAGGGAAATCCCCAGCAATTACAGACCAGTAAGTCTCACGTCTGTCATCTGCAAGGTGTTAGAAAGGATTCTGAAGGATAGGATTTATGACCATCTGGAAGAACATGGCTTGATGAATGCAGTCAGCACAGCGTTGTGAGGGGCAGGTCATGCATCACAAATCTTATCAACTTGTTTAGTAACATCCTCAAAGAACTCAATGAGGGTCGAGTGGTGGATGTGATGTATATGGACTTCAGCAAGGCATTTGATAAGGTTCCCCATGGTAGGCTCATTCAGAAGGTCAGGAGGATTGGGAATACAGGGAAATTTAGCTGTCTGGATACAGAATTGGCTGGTCGACAGAAGACAGCGAGTGGTAGTGGAAGGAAAGTATTCTGCCTGGAAGTCAGAGGTGAGTGCTGTTCCACAGGGCTCTGTTCTTGGGCCTCTACTCTTTGTAATTTTTATTAATGACTTGGATGAGGAGATTGAAGGATGGGTTAGCAAGTTTGCAGACGACACAAAGGTTGGAGGTGTCGTTGACAGTATAGAGGACTGTTGTAGGCTGCAGCATGACATTGACAGGATGCAGAGATGGGCTGAGAAATGGCAGATGGAGTTCAACCTGGATAAATGCGAAGTGATGCATTTTGGAAGGTCGAACTTGAAAGTTGAGTACAGGATTAAAGACAGGATTCTTGGCAGTGTGGAGGAACAGCGGGATCTTGGTGTGCAGATATATAGATCCCTTAAAATGGCCACCCAAGTTGACAGGGTTGTTAAGAAAGCATATGGTGTTTTGGCTTTCATTATCAGGGGGATTGAGTTTAAGAGCCGTGAGATCTTGTTGCAGCTCTATAAAACTTGGGTTAGACCACACTTGGAACACTGTGTCCAGTTCTGGTCACCCTATTATAGAAAAGATGTGGATGCTTTGGAGAGGGTTCAGAGGAGGTTTACCAGGATGCTACCTGGAATGGAGGGTTTATCTTATGAAGAGAGGTTGACTGAGCTCAGACTTTTTTCATTGGAAAAAAGAAGGAAGAGAGGGGACCTAATTGATGTGTACAAGATAATGAAAGGCATAGATAGAGTTGATAGACAGAGACCTTTTCTCAGGGCAGAAATTGTTAACACAAGGGGTCATAGTTTTAAGCTGTTTGGTGGAAAGTATAGAGGGGATGTCAGAGGCGGATTCTTTATGCAGAGAGTTGTGACAGCATAGAATGCATTGCCAGCAGCAGTTGTGGAAGCAAGGTCATTGGGGACATTTAGAGACTGCTGGACATGCATATGGTCACAGAAATTTGAGGGTTCGTACATTAGGTTTACCTTACATGAGGATCAATGGTTGGCACAACATTGTGGGCTGAAGGGCCTGTTCTATGCTGTACTGTTCTATGTTCTATCTAAAATCACAGGGAGCATTAGGACAATGGCATACAACATTGCAGACCATGTTAAGAGTTACAGTCAAGATTATCCAGAGGATTGGGATAAAGGAATTCCATTTGTACCTTCTGCAATTAGGGATGCATTTAATGAGTCAACAAAATTCAATCTATTTGAATTAGTATTTGGGCATGAGGTGAGAGGACCACTGAAATTAAGTAAGGAGAAATTGGTGAATCAGAGTTTAGAGACTACATACTTATGTATTATGTATCAAAGTTTTGGGAAAGATTAAATAGAGCAGATGAGTTGGCTAGACAGCATTTGAAAGTAGCACAGCATGCAATGAAACAGGAAGCAGAGAAGAACTCCCAAAGAATCGTGTTACTCCCAGTGGTAGGTGAACCTGTAAAGCAAGGTTCAGTGTACTACACCAAATTGAAAGGAAATTGAGTGAGATGAATTATTTGGTAAGAACGCTAGAAAGAAATCTCACAGTGTAACATGTGAATGTGCTCAAAAGGTATTTTGATCGGGAAAGAAAGCCAAAGGAGACGTTGTTATTGGTTACAACACAGAGTGAAGAACCAAGTACAGATGATTCGGTATTGAACATTCCTCACATTAAATTGGACAACAAGGAAGTCTCATAAATTTGAATAAATTATTGAGTTTCCTTTCAGAGGTGTGGGCTTGGTGATAAACCTGGCTAAGAGTGAGTTTGCAAAAGTCCAAGTCATTGAACATGGACAGATGGCCCCATGGGTTGTGAAAACAAAGGTTATTGGGGAAATTCCCATACCATCGACGAAGAGGGAAGTATTACAATTCCTGGGATGGAGTGATTTTTATTGAAAGTTTGTTCTGAATTTTAGCAGTGTGGTTGCTCCATTGACTTCTGCGGAAGTGCAGAAAATTTCAGTGGATGGAGGAATGTCAGAAGGCATTTGACACCTAGAAACCTGTGTTATCCACTGCTCCAGTGTTAGCTATACCTAATAGTGCAAAGCCACTCGAGGTGGCTATCAATACTAGTGATGTAGATGTCAGTGCTGTACTCCTGCCAGAAGACAACGGGACGATAGAAAGAGTTATTGGTTATTTTTCCAGAAAATGGAATAACTTTCAACAGAAATATTCCACAAGTGAGAAGTTGACCTTGAGTTTAGTGTTGGCATTGCAACATTTATATTGCTAGTCATTTGTCTGAGATGATTGTATAAAATGATCATAACCCCTTAATGTTTATTGGAAAAATTTAAGGATAAAAATTCCAGACGGTTTAGATGGAGCTTATTATTGCAGCCAATTAATTTGTGAATTATACACATGGCAGGACAAGAGAACATAATTACTGACATGTCATAACTTTTAAGAAGGAAGATGGAGCGTTCAGTGGCGGGGAAAACAGACTGAAACGGACTGTAGTAGCAAATGTTTACATGGTCAGAGACATTGTAATGTATATTGTAGTGCACTCATACAGTAAGGCAAAAGGTTTTTCCAAAATGAAGGCATCTTTGTATATTGTTAGTTCATTCTTTAAGGGGCCAGATGTAATGATACTGTAGATTTAATACTGTATATTTTGTCCTGGTTTTTTCATGATGAAAGATTGAGACAGAGATCCCAAGCGATCTGCTCGAAGCCAATAAAGTAAACAACTTGTGAGGCCTTGAGGTTTTTTTACAAGTTGGAACAATAGAAGCAGCCTGAATGGGTTTGGCCTAGCTCCCACAGTAGGAGATCTTCAGCTTTACCTTTCAGCAGTTATTGGGGTCTTGAAGCTGGATGTTGGAGCTGTTTTTCCTCTCTGTTACAGCAAAAGGCTGGGGTTCTCTTCCTGCTGGTAGAATTGCATTTGAGACTATCAATTTTGCTGAATTTGCCTTTGCCAAGGATGTGTTTATGGGATGTTAGTATACTGGAACAGTTAATTAGTAGTAATTAATATATATTTAATTTTGTTAAGCATTTCGATAGAGTTACAGTTTTATTTGTATTTTGTCTGTATTTTATCTCAAGTAAAACACACTTTATTTTTACACAAAAGTTGAGTAATTTGATCAATCAAACTGCATCTGGAACCTAATGCTTTATACGTATCTTTACAATAAGAAAAAGTGAAGATCTGCACTATCTTCTTAATATATTTTAAAGGGGTTTGGTCTGGTTATAGCGCCTGCCCTCCTTCAAAACTTCCCCATTGTCCCCAACCCCATCAATACAGCTCACCATCAACACAGATCCCCATCAATACACCTTCCCCATCAATGCCCCTCCTCCAACATCCCTCCCAATCAACACCCCTACCCATCAATACCTGCCCCATCAATACGACTCCCCACATCAATAACCCCCATCAATAACCCTTCCCAATTAACACCCCTCCTCTGTCATTACAGATCAACCAGCAATACCCCACCCCCTTAAATCTCTTCTCCATCAAAACCCATCCCCAGTACTACCTCTTCCTACCAATACTCTCCCAATCAATAACCTTCCTCCATCAACACCCCTTCCCCATCAATACACCTTCCAATTAACATCCCCCCCATCAATACCCCTCCCCAATCAACACGTGACCCCATCAAACCCTTCTCATCAACACCCCTCCCCATCAACACCCCATCCCCATCAACACCCCATCCCCATCAACACCCCATCCCCATAAATACGCCACCCCCATCAATATTCCTCTCCCATTAAAATCTCCCATCAATACCCCTCCCCATCAACACCTCTCCTAATCAACACCACTCCTCCACTAACACCCCTCCCCCATTAATAGATCTTGTCCATCAACACACCTCCCCCACCAACATCTCTTCTCATCAATACCCCTGCCCATCAATATCCATTCCCCATA
The DNA here is from genome assembly GCF_047496795.1 of Chiloscyllium punctatum. NCBI lineage: Eukaryota > Metazoa > Chordata > Chondrichthyes > Orectolobiformes > Hemiscylliidae > Chiloscyllium > Chiloscyllium punctatum. Next base: position 87,808,091 of record NC_092763.1, on the reverse strand, counting down.
AATACCCCTCCCTTAACACCCATCCCCCATCAAATTCCCTCCCCATCAACACCCTAGCCCATTAACGCCACTTCACCTTCAATACCACACCTCCATCAGCATCCATCCCCCATCAATACCCTTCCACCATCAATACCTCTCCCCATCAATACACATTCCCCATCATACCTCCCATCAACACCTTGCCCCATCAACATCCCGCCCCATCTAAACCTCCCCATCAACACGCGATCCCATCAAACCCTTCTCACCAACAATACTCCTCCTCCATTATACCCTACCCCCAACAAGATCCCTCCCTATCTTTCCCATCTCCCATCAACACTCCTTCCCGACCAACACACCTGAACCAACAATATTTGTCTCCCATCATACCCCAACCCCAACACACTCCCTCCCCATCAGTGCCCCTCCCCCATTGAACATGGAACAATACTGCGCAGAACAGGCCCTTCGGCCCACAATGTTGTGCTGACCTGTGAACTAATCTAACCCATCCCCCTACACTATCCCATCATCATCCATGTGCTTATCCAAGGATTGCTTAAATGCCCCTAATGTGGCTGCGTTAATTACATTGGCGGGCAAGGCATTCCATGCCCTTACCACTCTCTGAGTAAAGAACCTGCCTCTGACATCTGTTTTAAATGTCTCACCCCTCAATTTGCAGCTATGTTCCCTCATACAAGCCAATGTCATCATTCTAGGGAAAAAAAACTCTCTCCACCCTCTCTAATCCTCTGATCATCTTGTATGTCTCTATTAAATTCCCTCTTAGCCTTCGTCACTCCAATGAGAACAAACCTAAGTCTCTCAGCCTTTCCTCATAAGACCTTCGCTCCAGACCAAGTAACATCCTGGAAAATCTCCTCTGCACCATATCCGATGCTTCAACATCCTTCCCGAAATATGGCGACCAGAACTGGACACAATATTCCAAGTGCGGTCGCATGAGTGTTTTGTATAGTTGAAACATGGCATCATGGCTCCAGAACTCAATACCTCTCCCAGTAAAACCGAACATTCTGTATGCCTTCTTAACAGCACTCCCTCCCCCATTAACACCCAACCACATCAACACCCCATCCCATCAACATCCCTCCCCCAACAAAACTCCTCCCCAGTAACACCGCACCCCATCAACACCCCTCCCCATCAACACCCCTCCCCATAAATACCCACCCCATCAACACCCCTCCACCATCAACACCCCTCCCACATTAACATCCCACCCCATCAACATCCCTCTGCCATCAACACCACCTACCCATCAACACCCCAACCCCATCAACACCCCCCCATCAACACCCCACCCCTAACAACACCCCCTCACCATCAACACCCACACCCATCAACACCCACACCCATCAACACCCTACCCCGTCAACATCCCACCCCATCAACACTGCTCCCACAATAACACCCCATCCCCATCAACACCCCCTCCCCATCAACAACCCGCCCCAATCAATTCCCCCTCCCCATCAACACCACATCCCATCAGCACCCGACCCCATCAAAACCCCACCCCATCAACACCCCCTTCCGATCAACACCCCTCCCCATGAACACCCTGCACCAATCAACTCCCCCTCCCCATCAACATCCCACCCCATCAATACTCCTCCACATCAGCACCCCACCCCATCAACACCCCACCTCCATCAACACCCCAACCCCATCAACACCCCAACCCAATCAACACCCCATCCTCATCAACACACCTTCCCCATCAACACCCCTCCCCATCAACACTCCCTCCCCACCAACACTCCTCCTCAACACCCCCTCCCCATCAACACTCCCTCCCCATCAACACCCCTCTCCATCAACACCCACCCCATCAACATCTCACCCCAACAGCACCCCTTCCCCAACAACACCCCATCTCCATCAACACACCTTCCCCATCAACACTCCCTCCCCATCAACACTCCCTCCCCATCAACACTCCTCAACACCCCTCCCCATCAACACCCCCTCCCCATCAACACCCATTCCCATCAACACCCCTCCACCATCAACACCCCTCCCACATTAACATCCCACCCCATCAACATCCCTCTGCCATCAACACCACCTACCCATCAACACCCCCCCATCAACACCCCAACCCCATCAACACCCCCCCATCAACACCCCACCCCTAACAACACCCCCTCACCATCAACACCCACACCCATCAACACCCACACCCATCAACACCCTACCCCATCAACATCCCACCCCATCAACACTGCTCCCACAATAACACCCCATCCCCATCAACACCCCACCCCATCAACACCCCACCCCATCAACACCCCACCCCATCAACACCCCCTCCCCATCAACAACCCGCCCCAATCAATTCCCCCTCCCCATCAACACCCCACCCCATCAACACCACATCCCATCAGCACCCGACCCCATCAAAACCCCACCCCATCAACACCCCCTTCCGATCAACACCCCTCCCCATGAACACCCTGCACCAATCAACTCCCCCTCCCCATCAACATCCCACCCCATCAATACTCCTCCACATCAGCACCCCACCCCATCAACACCCCACCTCCATCAACACCCCAACCCCATCAACACCCCAACCCAATCAACACCCCACCCTCATCAACACACCTTCCCCATCAACACCCCTCCCCATCAACACTCCCTCCCCACCAACACTCCTCCTCAACACCCCCTCCCCATCAACACTCCCTCCCCATCAACACCCCTCTCCATCAACACCCACCCCATCAACATCTCACCCCAACAGCACCCCTTCCCCAACAACACCCCATCTCCATCAACACACCTTCCCCATCAACACTCCCTCCCCATCAACACTCCCTCCCCATCAACACTCCTCCTCAACACCCCCTCCCCATCAACACCCCCTCCCCATCAACACCCATTCCCATCAACACCCCTCCACCATCAACACCCTGCACCAATCAACTCCCCCACCCCATCAACACCCCACCTCCATCAACACCCCCTCCCATCAACACCCCCTCCGATCAACACCTCACACCATCAACACCCATTCCCCAACACCCCTCCCCATCAACACCCCATCCCCATCAATACTCCTCCACATCAGCACCCCACCCCATCAACACCCCACCCCATCAACACCCCACCTCCATCAACACCCCCTCCGATCAACACCCCCTCCGATCAACACCCCCTCCGATCAACACCTCACACCATCAACACCCATTCCCCAACACCCCATCCCCATCAACACCCCAACCCAATCAACACCCCACCCTCATCAACACACCTTCCCCATCAACACTCCCTCCCCATCAACACTCCTCCTCAACACCCCACCCCTGTCAACACCCCACCCCTGTCAACACCCCTCCCCATCAACACCCACCCCATCAACATCTCACCCCAACAGCACCCCTCCCCCATCAACACCCCTCCCCCATCTGTCATCTGTCTTAAATGTCTCACCCCTCAATTTGCAGCTATGCTCCCTCGTACAAGCCAATGTCATCATTCTAAGGAAAAAAACTCTCTCCACCCTCTCTAATCCTCTGATCATCTTGTATGTCTCTATTAAATCCCCTCTTAGCCTTCGTCACTCCCATGAGAACAAACTCAAGTCTCTCAGCCTTTCCTCATAAGACCTTCGCTCCAGACCAAGCAACATCCTGGAAAAATTCCTCTGCACCATATCCGATGCTTCAACATTCTTCCCGAAATATGGCGACCAGAACTGGACACAATATTCCAAGTGCAGTCGCATGAGTGTTTTGTATAGTTGAAACATGGCATCACGGCTCCGGAACTCAATCCCTCTCCCAGTAAAATCGAACATACTGTATGCCTTCTTAACAGCACTCCCTCCCCCATCAACACCCAACCCCATCAACACCCCAACCCCATCAACACCCCACCCCCATCAACATCCCTCCCCCAACAACACCCCCTCCCCAGCAACACCCCACCCCCATCAACATCCCTCCCCCAACAACACCCCCTCCCCAGCAACACCCCACCCCATGAACATCCCTCACCATCAACACCCCACCCCCATCAACACCCTATCACTATCAACACCCCTCCGCCATCAACACCCCTCCCCCATCAATTTGCCACCCTTCCCCAATCAACACGCCCTCCCCATCAACACTCCAAACCATCAACACCCATCCCCATCAACACCCAAACCCCATCAACACCCCACCCCTATCAACGCCCCTCCACCATCAACACCCCTCCCCATCAACAACCTTCCCCCATCAACACCCCACCCCCATCAACACCCCACCCCCATCAACACCCCACCCCCATCAACACCTCACCCTCATCAACACCTCACCCTCATCAACACCCCTCCCCATCAACACCCACCCCATCAACATCTCACCCCAACAGCACCCCTTCCCCAACAACACCCCATCTCCATCAACACACCTTCCCCATCAACACTCCCTCCCCATCAACGCCCCTCCACCATCAACAACCTTCCCCCATCAACAACCTTCCCCCATCAACACCCCTCGCCATCACCAACCCTCCTATCAACACCCCACCCCAATCAACTCCCCTCCACCATCAACACCCCTCCACCATCAACACCCCTCCCCCCATCAACACCCCACCCCCATCAACACCCCACCCCTATCAACGCCCCTCCCCCCCCATCAACACTCCACCCCCATCCACACCCCCTTCTTTCGGCACCTCTCTCTCCCCTCTCCAATGGCCGCCGCGGAAAGGAAATGACCCCGCCCCCGGCCGGCGCGCCCCCGTTGGGGGCGTGACGTGTACACGGCGCGCGCGTCCCCGCAGTTAAAGCAGTCGCGGGGCCGCGCCCACATTCCGGTTAGCGCGAGGAAAGCGGCGCCATGTCGGAGCCGGAGCGGCTGGAGAACCACCGCATCCGGAACTTCAAAAACAAGGGCCGCGATGTCGAGGTACCGGGGCCTGGGCCTGGGCCGGGAGAGGGGAGGGGGGAGCCTGTGCTAATCCAGCCCGGGGACTGGGCCTTCATTCAGGGCCTCGGACTATCTGGTTTTGGGGGTTGGGGCGGTTTGGGCGCGGGCGGGTCACTGTGAAACCGGGACCGGCTCTCGGCCTCTTCCGGGCGGCGAGTGCTGCCCGGGGCCCTGCCTCCCGCCCGGGGCCCTGCCTCCCGCCTCCCCCGGGCCCTGCCTCCTGCCTCCCGCCTCCCCCGGGCCCTGCCTCCTGCCCGGGGTCTGGGGTCTTGCCTCCTGCCTGCCGCCGCCCGGGAGGCGGGGCTGTCCCCCGAGCCAGTCACTGAGGCCCCGCTGCTGCTGTGGAGGCAGACCCTGGAAGATAGTGACATTTCCATCAATTAAAATTCTGGAATTAAAACCGAGTCTCATGATGCCCATGAAACCCGTGTTGATTTTATAAAAACTCATCGGGTTCGCTAGTGGTTCTTGAGCGAGGGAAATGTGCCGTCCTGTCCTGACCTAGTCTGGGTCTCTATGTGACTCCAGACCCACAGATCTGGGATTAATTGATCATAAAGTCATAAACAGACACAAACTGAAGCAGGCTGTTCTGCCCTTTCTGTCAGCCTTGCCATTTATTGTGGTCATGGGTGACCATCCACTCAGCAGCCTGTTCCTGATTTTTTTTCCCCCCCACATCCCTTGGTCCTTTTAGCCTCAAGTGCTACTTGCTCCTTGAAATCATACAATACTTTGCCCTCAGTTGCTTTCTGTGGTAGAGAATTTCACATGCTTACTATTCTCTCAATAATAAAATTTTTCCTAATTTCAGTCTGAAATGGTTTACCTGTGGCCCTTGATTCTGGACTCCCCTATCAAACTTGGGGATAGTACATTTAATTCCCACTTACAAATTAAAATATGTTGAGATCCTAGCACTAGTCTCTGTGGTTCCCCACTAATCACTGCCTGCCATTGAAAAAAAAGACCCATTTATTCCACCATGATCTATCAGCAGAATGGACCCACAATAGAGGCGGTGGCACAGTGGTATTCAGTCAGATGAGAACTGCCTGAAAGTGACCAGGGTAGTTGTTTAAACTCAACTATATTGAGCTGCATCATCAGTATTTCTCCATTATAAGGTCAGAAGTGGGGATTTTCTTCTGTCCACCATCTATAAGGCACAAGCCATGAGTTTGATAGAATGATCCTTTCATTACTTTAGTAAGTGCAGTCCCAACAACAGTCAAATCCAACAGCATCTCTGAATTACCAGGCTGATTGAAGGTTGCAGATTGGGTGCCAATGTTTGCTCCTTCACTGACAGTCAGCAGCAGTGTGACCCATCTACAAGATGCACTGCAGATAATTCAATGAAAATTCATGATCAACACCTTCCAAACCAATGACTGTCCATCTAGAAGGATAAGGGCAACAGATGTGTGAGAATGCCATATACGCCTTTATACACAGCTGATTTAGAATCCTGTTTCTGTTCCTTCAGTGTTGTTGGATCAATGTCTTGGGATTCCCATCTGCACTATAATGGTTCAAGGACGCAGTTCTCCACCAGCTTCTGGACATTTAGGGATGGACAGTAAACTGGGCTGATCCAGACAGTGACACCTACATCCTATGAAAGCATTTTGCTCCATGACCCTGTCTCACCCACACCAAAGTAAATAATCTCTCACTTCTCACATTGATTTATTGCGACAGGTAGTAGTATGGTGGTAATGTCACCAGGCTAGCAATCCAGAGCCTCAGGCCAATGTTGTGAAGGCATGGATTTGAAACCCACCATGACATTTCTTTGCAACTTTGGATTAAAGAGCTGGTCTGATGGGGGCCATGTAACTGATGTTGTTGTTTAAAAACTCATCTAGTTGTGTAATGCCCTTTGAGGGAAGGAAACTGAAGTCCTTACCAGGTCTGCCTAATGGGATTCCAGGCTCTCAGCAAACTTAAGAGGCAGTTAAGTTTGCCTCTTAACTCCACTCTGAGCAATAACTGGTGACCTAGCCAGCAATAGTCATGTCCTGTGAACAAATTTAAAAAGCAATCTGTTAGTTTTATGCACGCAGTTGTCATATCTATGCTTTTTCCAGCCGCTGTGTTCTCTCAATCTGCGTTGTCTTTTTAAAATTTGATCGTGGAATGTTGGCTTCGCATGAAACGTTGATTCTCCTGCTCTTCAGATGCTGCCAGACCTGCTGAGTTTTTCCAGCATTTCCTGTTTGTTTCCAATTCCAGAATCTGCAGTTGTTTTTATTTTAGATGTATTGGTGTCTGTTTCTACCTCATTAAATAAAATAGATTGTGAACAGTTGACTCCCCAGCACTGATTATTGTGCGCTTGGTTTCAGTTTGCTAACCTGAAAATGATCCATTAATTAGTGTGGCTGGGGGATTGTCCAGGTAACATATTTACCCTAGAACCATTCATTCTTTTTTGCAACCTTTTATGTGGCATGCCATCGAATGCATTTTGGAACTCCAAATACACTATACCTATTGGTTGTCTCTTATCCACCCTGCTATTTCCATTGTCAAAGAACTGTGATAAATCTGTTAAATATATTTTCCGTTCAGTAGAAGCAGGTTGACTCTGCATGAATATTTTATGATTTCTAAATGTACTCTTGTCAGCTTAATAATAGTTCCTAGCCTGTCTCCTTTTTGTCTCTCCTCCTCCTCTTCCCTCTGCTCTATTGAATGAAGGTGTTGCATTTGTTCTATTTCAATGTGAAGCAATCTTTTCTGAATTGTTGGAAATTTAGGCAATTACAACCTATTCAGTGGTTATCTCTGCAGTAATTCTTTTGAAACACAGGAATTGCAGGTCATGAGGTGCAGAGTACTATCAACCTGTAATCCCGTTAGTTTTTCCAGTATTTGTTCTGTCGTGATTGTTTGAAGTTCATTGATCCCTCTAGCCTCTTGATATTTTAATATTTTTGGAGTGCTTTTGGGTCTTTTACTGTGGAGGGAGAAAAGGTTAAAGTACTTGTTCAAAGTGTTCACCATTTCCTCATTTTCCCCTGCCCAGCCCCCTCAGAATCTTATGTTTCTATAAAGTTCTTATTTTTCTAAAATCCAATGAGTTTAGACTCAACCTGCATATCCTTTCCTTATCTTTCAAGTTCATCATCCTAGAGGGTCAGCCTAGAGAACCTTACTTGTACTGATTTCAGTATCCCATGTAATCTGTTCTGTTCTTAAACAAGAAGAGCAATCTGTACCCAGTACTCCAGGTGTGGCCTTAGCCATGCCCTCTACAATTGGAGCGAGACTGGCCTACTTTTGTACTCCACGCCTTGAAAATTTCATTTGTATTCCTAATTATTTGCTGCACTTGCATGAAGTTTTGAGATTCACATACAAGAACACCCTGATCCTTTTTTTTTAACTGCAGCTTTCTTTAATGTCTCTGTTTAAATGCTAGTTTGCTTCTCTAAATTTTCCTGCCAAAATGGACAACCTCACATTATCTGCCAAGTTTTTACTCACCTGCTTAACCTATCTATATCTCTTTGCAGACTCTTTGTATCCTCACTTGCTTTTCTATCTATCTTTGTACCATTGAGGAAATCTAGTAGCACTACGGTTGGTTTCTTGATTAAAGTCATTAATATAGATGATAAATGGTTGTGGTCCAAGAACAGAGGCAGATGTTCTGTCTGCTACTTACAGTTTGACATACTGAAAATAGCTGTTTATCTGTGCTGTGTTCTCTACAAGCTAGCCAATTACTTCTTCATACAGCTAGATCACCCACTGGCCCGGGAGCTGTTGTCCTGTTTGATTATCTTTTTAGTGATGCCTCAGCATGGAAACATGAATATATTGCATCTACTGTTTGTTTCCTTATATCCACCAAACTTATAACATTTTGAATCAACTTTTTAGCAGATTGTGCAAATGGTGCCAAAGTAAAAGGAAAACAACATTTATGCTGTATGAGAAAAGTGTGTTGATTGATGACAAATGGATTCTGGTAGAGGCACAGAGAATGCTGTAATTAGATGATTGACAGTTAACTGGCAAGTGTTGTCTAAATTTTTTACGCTGATTGTAATGAACACTAGTTCAACATTGTTTACACACGGAATAGTGCAGCACAGTACAGGCCATTCGGCTCTTGATGTTGTGCCGACTTTTTATCCTACTTGCGTCAGTCTTCACTGAGGAGAGGGACATGATGAATCTTGAGATTAGAGATAGAAGTTTGATTAGTCTGGATCACGTTAACATAAGTAAGGAAGATGTGTTGGTTAGGCTAGGGGTTATTAAGGTGGACAAATCCCCAGGACCGGATGGGATCTATCCCAGGTTGCTGAGGGAGGCAAGAGAGGAAATAGCTGAGGCCCTGACAGATATCTTTGTGGCAGAGTTGCCAGAGGACTGGAAGGTTGCTCATGTTGCCGCCCTGTTGTACAAGAAGAGTAGTAGGGATATTCCAGGTAAATACAGACCGGTGAGCTTGATGTTGGTGGTGGGAAAGTTGCTGGAGAAAGTACTGAGGGATAGAATTTATTTATATTTAGAAAAGAATGGGCTTATCAGTGATAGGCAACATGGTTTTGTGTGGAGGAGATCATGCCATACCAACTTAATAGTTGTTTTCCTCCCCTTTTTAGGGAATTTTTTGCCAGTAAGGGTATTACTGATGGTCTTGAAGGTTTCCTCTAATTTGTTTCATTTAGTGATGACAAAGGTGTCATCCACTTAGTGGACCCAGAGTTTGGGTTGGATGGTTGGCAGAGTTGTTTGTTCGAGTCTCTGCATTACCTCTCACTAGTATCCTTACATACAGATAAGGAAGGACACCACTTCGCCTGGGACAACGCATCCATCCTAAGTCAAGCCACACAGAGACACGACTGAGAATTGCGGAAGCATGGCATCCCAACTGGAGCACACTCAACAAACATATTGACTTGGACCCGATTTACCACACTCTGAGGAAAAAAAAAACAGGGAATGACATAATTGGAAGAACTAGCTTTTGGAGCGCTGCTCCTTCATCAGGTGGTTGTGCTTCCAATTAAACCTGTTGGACTATAACTTGGTGTTGTGAGATTTTTAACTTTGTACACCCCAGTTCAACACCGGCATCTCCAAACCTCTGAGTGTCGTCAGTCTTTGCCATTCTCTTCCATAGAGAGCAGTGGAGGCTACATTAGACAGATTATTGATCTGCAAGGGAGTTGAGGGCTATGGGCCAGGCAGAAGTGAAGAAAGGCCGCAACCACGTCAGCCATGATCATACTGAATGATAGAGCAGGATTGAGGGGTTGAATGGCCTACTGTTTTTAATTCTTATGTAATTTTGCAACACTCAGTATAATTAGAGGAGGTCCTTCCCCAGCCACTATGCTGACCTTTTCATCTTCCTGTTTTTGTCTTCGTTTCTCTTCCACGCAACTCTCTTCTGCTCCTTCTGTTGTTGTTCTTGCAATTTCCTCTGACATTCTTCCATTTGTTTCTCATACTGGAGTCGTATTTCTTTTCTTTTTCTAGCATGTAAAGTTCTTTTGCAGAAAATTATTTTAAGAATACTTGAGAAGGAAATCAGGAGGGCAAAAAGGGGACACAAGATAGCTTTAGCAAATAGGTTTAAGGATAAACCAAAAGGTTTTTATAAATACATTAAGTGGGTAAGGGTAACTAGGGAGAGAACAGGGCCCCTCAAAGATCAGCAAGGCAGCCTATGTGTGTAGCTGCAGGAGATGGGGAGATACTAAACGAGTATTTTGCATCAGTGTTTACTGTGGAGAAGGACGTGGAAGATATAGCATGTGGAGAAATAGATGGTGACATCTTGAAAAATGTCCAGTTATAGAGGATGACGTACTGGATGCCTTGAAAAGCATAAAAGTGGATAAATCCCCAGGACCTCATCAGGTATACCCGCAAACTCTGTGGGAAGCTAGGGAAGTGATTGCTGGGCCCCTTGCTGAGATATTTGTATCATCGATAGTCACAGGGGTGGTGCCACTATTTAAGAAAGGTGGTAAGGAAAAGCCAGGGGTTTATAGACCAGTGAGCCTGACATTGGTGGTGGGCAAGTTGTTGGAGGGAATCCTAAGGGACAGGAGTTACGTGTATTTGGAAAGGCAAGGACTGATTAGGGATAGTCAGCATGGCTTTGAGCGTGGGAAATCATATCTCACGAACTTGATTGAGTTTTTTGAAGAAGAAAGAGGGCAGAGTGGTAGGTGTGATCTATGTTGACTTCAGTAAGACGTTCAACAAGATTCCTCTTGGGAGACTGGTTAGCAAAGTTGGATCTCATGGAATACAGAGAGAACTCGCCATTTGGATACAGAACTTGCTCAAAAGTAGAAGACAGAGGGTGGTGGTGGAGGGATGTTTTACAGACTGGAGGCCTGTGACCAGTGGAGTACCACAAGGATCTGTGCTGGTCCACTAGTTTTCATCATTTATATAAATGATTTGGATGTGAGCATAAGAGTTAGTAAGTTTGCAGATGACACCAAAATTGGAGGTGCAGTGGACAGTGAAGAAGGTTACCTCAGATTACAATGGGATCTTGATCAGATGGGCCAATAGGCTGAGAAGTGGAAGATAAAGTTCAATTTACATAAATGCTGCATTTTGGAAAGGCAAATCAGAGCAGGACTTATACACTTAATGGTAAGGACCTAGGCAGTGTTGCTGAGGAAAAAGACCTTGGAGTGCAGGTTCATAGCTCCTTGAAAGTGGAGTCGCTGGTAGATAGGAAAGTGAAGGTGGTGTTTGGTATGCTTTTACTTTATTGATCAGAGCATTGAGTATAGGAGTTGGGTGGTCATGTTGCGGTTGTGCAGGACATTGGTGCGGCCACTTTTTGAATACTGTTTGCATTTCTGGTCTCCTTCCTATCGGAAAGATGTTGTGAAACTTGAAAGGGTTCCGAAAAGATTTCCAAGGATGTTGCAAGGGTTGGAGGATTTGAGCTATAAAAGGCTGGGGCTGTTTTCCCTGGAGCGCCGAAGGCTGAAGGGATGTTTTCCCTGGAGCGCCGAAGGCTGAAGGGTGACCTTATAGAGGTTTATAAAATAATGAGGGGGCATGGATAGGATAAATAGATAAGGCCTCTTCCAGAACTAGAGGGCATAATTTAGAATACTGTTTAGAATACAGGGGCAGCATGGTGGCTCAGTGGTTAGCACTGCTGCCTCTTAGCCACAGGGACCCGGGTTCGATTTCAGCCTCCGGCACCTGTCCGTGTGGAGTTTGCACATTCTCCTCATGTCTGCTTGGGTTTCCTCCGGATACTGTGGTTTCCTCCTGCAATCCAAAGATGTGTGGGTTAGGTGAATTGGCCATGCTAAATTGTCCACAGTGTTAGGTGCATTAGTCAGGGTAAATGTAGAAAAATATGGGTAGGATACTGTTTGGAAAGCCAGTATGGAGTTGCTGGGCTGAAAGGCCGATTTCCACATTTGGGGATTTTACGTTCTAAGTTCAAAGCTCTAAGTTTAGGGTGAGAGGGTAAAGATATAAAAAGGACCCAAGAGTTAACTTTTTCACCTCAGAGGGTGGTGCCAGAGGAAGCGTGGAGGCTGGTACAATTACAGGATTCAAAAGGCATCCAGGTGGGTATATGAATAGGAATGGTTTATATGGATAAGGGCCAAGTGCTGGCAAATGGGACTAGATTAGGTTAGGATATCTGGTCGGCATGGATGAGTTGGACCGAAGGGTCCGTTTCAGTGTAGACAGGCCAAGAGGTGAGGCCATACTGGATTTGGTTCTGGGTAACGAACCAGGCCAGGTGTTAGAATTGGAGGTAGGTGAGCACTTTGGGTCAGTGACCACAGTTTGGTGACTTTTACTCTAGTGATGGAGAGGGATAAGTGTGAACTGCAGGGCAAGAGTTATAGCTGGGGACAGGGAAATTATGATGCGGTGAGGCACGACTTAGGATGCATGGCTTGGAAAAGTAGGCTTCAAGGCAAGGGCGCAATTGATATGTGGAGCTTGTTCAAGGAGCAACTATTGAGTGTCCTTGATAAGTATGTACCTGTCAGGCAGGGAGGAAAGGGTCGTGTGAGGGAGCTGTGGTTTAATAAGGAATTGGAATCTCTTGTTAAATGGAAGAGGGCGGCCTATGTAAAGATGAGGCGTGAAGGTTCAATTGGGGTGATTGAGAGTTATAAGGTAGCCAGGAAGGATCTGAAGAGCGAGCTAAGAGCAGCAAGGAGGGGGACATGAAAAGTCCTTAGTTGTTAGGATTAGGGAAAATCCAAAGGCTTTCTATAGGTATGTAAGGAATAAAAGAATGACTAGGGTAGGAATAGGTCCAGTCAAGGATAGTAGTGGGAAGTTGCGTGTGGAGGCTGAAGAGATTGAGGAGACACTGAATGAATACTTTTCGTCAGTATTCACTCTGGCAACAATGTCCTGTTCCTATGTGAATACTGAGTCACAATTAATTAGAATGGATGGCTTTGAGGTATGTAGGGAAGAGGTGTTGGAAATTCTGGAAAGGGTGAAAATAGATAAGTCCCCTGGGCCTGATGCCATTTATCCTAGGATTCTCTGGGAAGCAAGGGAGGAGATTGCAGAGCCACTGGCCTTGATTTTTATGTCCTCATTGTCTACAGGAATAGTGCCAGAGGACTGGAGGATAGCAAATGTGGCTCCCTTGTTCAAGAAGGGGAGTAGGGATAGCCCTAGTAACTATAGGCCAGTGAGTCTCACTTCTGTTGTGGGCAAAGTCTTAGAGAGAATTGTAAGGGATAGGATTTATGAACATCTGGATAGGAATAATGTGATCAAGGATAGTCAGCATGGTTTTGTGAAGGGCAGGTCGTGCCTCACAAACCTTATTGAATTCTTTGAGAAGGCGACTAAGGAGGTGGACGAGGGTAAAGCGATAGATGTGGTGTATATGGATTTTAATAAGGCGTTTGATAAGGTTCCCTATGGTAGGCTACTGCAGAAAATGCAGAAGTATGGCATTGAGGGTGAGTTGGAGGTTTGGATTAGGAATTGGCTGGCTGGAAAAAGACAGAGGGTAGGAGTTGATGGTAAAGGTTCATGTTGGAGTGCAGTTACTAGCGGTGTTCCGCAAGGATCTGTTTTGGAACCATTGCTGTTTGTCGTTTTTATAAATGACCTGGAGGAGGGGCTAGAAGGTTGGGTGAGCAAGTTTGCGGATGATACGAAAGTCGGTGGAGTTGTTGATAATGAGGAAGGATGTGTCAGGTTATAGCGGGATATAGATAAGTTGCGGAGCTGGGCGGAAAGGTGGCAAATGGAGTTCAATATAGGTAGGTGTGAGGTGATTCACGTTAAGAGTAACAAAAAGATGGGGTACTGGGCTAATGTCGGATACTTGGTAGTGTGGATGAGCAGAGGGATCTTGGTGTCCATGTACACAGATCTCTGAAAGTTGCCACCCAGGTAAATAGTGCGGTGAAGAAGGCATATGGCGTACTGGCTTTTATTGGTAGAGGAATTGAGTTCCGGAGTCCTGAGGTCATGTTGCAGTTATAGAAGACTCTGGTGCGGCCGCATCTGGAGTATTGTGTGTGGTTTTGGTCGCCATACTATAGGAAGAATGTGGAGGCACTGGAACGGGTGCAGAGGAGGTTTACCAGGATGTTGCCTGGTATGGTAGGAAGATCGTATGAGGAAGGGCTGAGACACTTGGGGCAGTTTTCATTGGAGAAAAGAAGGTTTAAGGGTGACATGATAGAGGTGTGCAAGATGATTAGGGGTTTAGATAGGGTTGACCATGATAAGCTTTTTCCACGTATGGAGTCAGCTATTACGAGGGGGCATAGCTTTAAATTAAGGGCGGGTAGGTATAGGACAGATGTTAGGGGTAGATTCTTTACTCAGTGAGTCGTGAGTTCATGGAATGCCCTGCCAGTAGCAGTGGTGGACTCTCCCTCTTTATGGGCATTTAAACGGGCATTGGATAGGCATATGGAGGATAGTGGGCTAGTGTAGGTTAGGTAGGCTTGGATCGGCGCAACATCGAGGGCCGCCAAAGGGCCTGTACTGCGCTGTATTTTTCTATGTTCTATGTTCAGAGTTGTCCGTCCTTATGACTCTATGACAAGCCTGATACCCACTGAGCTTTGTATTTTCAGTTTATCTGCTGTTGTCCACATTTAATGTCTGCAACAGAGGGCAGATAAATCTTGATCCAAAGAATGTGAAGGTGTTTACAACCTCCAAGTGAGTTTAGTGTTGATGGAAGGTCGAGTCTCTGCCCCGGCCCTTAAATTTAGTTTCCCTGACACTTTTACAGTATAATTTCCTTGCAGGAGGACTGGTTTGTAAGCTGCCGTAAGCATGAACTGACAGATTGGGATATTAGAAACTTTGGTTTTTGCCACACAGTCTTGCCTGCTGTCTGCTCTGGCATACAGTTAAAAATCTCGTTTGAGTTGCTGATAGCATCATGGAGAAATGCGGGTCAAAGAGTTGGTGCCCGAAGGCCCATATCCCATGAGAGAATAAAACTAACTACAGGATCTTTTTAAAACCAGTCATGTTGCAAATATGAATAATGAAGATTGAACTAGGTGGCATGGTGGCTCAGTGGTTAGCACTGCTGCCTCATAGCACCAGGGTGCCAGGTTTGATTCCAGCCTAGGGTGATTGTCTGTCTGTGTGGAGTTTGCACATTCTCTCAGTGTCTGTGTGGGTTTCCTCCCACAGTCCAAAGATGTGCAAACTAGGTGAATTGGCCATGCTAAATTGCCCATTGTGTTAGGTGCTTTAGTCAGAGGGAAATGGGTCTGGGTGGGTTTCTCTTCGGAGGGTCGGTGTGGACTGGTTGGGCCAAAGGGCTTGTTTCCACACTGTAGGGAATCTAATCTGAAAACTTTTTACACTCAACAACAACTTCACAGATTTTCAAACCTGGGTGAAAAGTTAGTCTATCTCCACTTTAAAGGCCCTTATTCATAGGCACAGCTGTAATTGGGATTTTTTCCAGCAAATGCAGCAAACTTTGTTTTAACTGGCAACTTATGAACCGACCAAAATTGTACACCTGAAATACCTGACATTTTCTATATTATCGGGTTCTCTCGATGTCCTTTTTGTTCGTGCATTCAACTGAACATGAAGGCTGTCTGCCTGTAATTTTTGAGGCAAAATTACATTATTATTTACTGTAAATAAAGTACTGCAGTGATATGTGTATCCCCTGCATTATGTTTCATAATTTAGTGAGTGTTTACATTGATTATGTGGGCGTCTTGATCAACTGATGCATTCCTGGTTCCATAGATGCCAGTTAATAAAACACTTTACATTCACGTAAGTGCTATTTTCTTTAGTTATTGCCTCTTCGTGAAACCCTTCAACAAATTGTTAAAGTAGCTGACAAAATCCATGTCTTATGCATCTTTCTCCTTCTGGAATTCTCTTCTCAGCAACTCAAGACTTTTTTCCCATCCCTAAATGTATTGAAAACAATTATTAACAAAATTTCTGCTAATAAGGGCCTCTTTTGTCCTTTAAACTTGCATGCTGCCTCATCTTCTCGATAGTGTCTGTGTTGCTGGATTTCTGTCACTAGATAACAGCAATTTTTTTTCTATTTTGGTTTCCTCGTTCACTGATCTGTTCTGTTCAATGGTTTAACCACTTCATTAAAATACTCGCAATAGAACAAATTTCCAACACCCTAACTCCACTCTCAATTCAAAGGTGAAACAAAAACTCCATCTTCCCCTTCCTATCACTTTCAATATAGAAATAACAATCAAATTCAAAGGTGTACATGTTCTGTCGAATTTAGAGCAGTCATGCCCTGTAACATTTTTTTTGCTGTTGCGTAGGCCTGCAACGTCTGTGTTCAGCAGCAGTCTCTGAAGTGGAAGCTGTTTGTTAGCATGCTGATCAAAGTGCACAGAGCTATCCAGTAGCTCTGCACTACTTTAAAGGGGATATCATTTACAACCAAAATTTCCAAATAACAATATCTCAAATCCTCATCACAAGAAACATTGTGCACTTTGTGTTGACATTACTGTGAAGTACTCAATTGGTTTAATCTATAAGAGCATTATGAAGAAATTATGTCTATTTTGATTGCTGACTGATTATGTCTTTTCGATGTTATAGACTATGAGAAAACAGCGAAATGAGATCACGGTTGAATTGCGAAAGGTAAGTATTAAAGCCTTAGCTACCCTCCGCTTTGTGCTGAAGAAGGGAGTAGTGGGCTGGATGGGAAGAGACAAATGAGGCAATGGAACACCATGAACGATTGGACACTGGGAAACACAGCATCAGAGGGACCTTGGTGTGTCTGTACAATGCTCCCTTAAGGTAGTGGGATAGATAGATAAAGTGGCTAAAAAGGCATGTGAGATGCCTACTTTATTAGCTGAGGCATAGAGTTTAAGAGCAGAGTAGTTATACTGAAACTGTATGAAGTGTTGGTTACGCCGCAGCTAAGAGTATTATATGTAGTTCTGTGTGTGCAATCCACATTTACAGAGAGATGATTGCACTGGAGAGGGTGCAGAGGAGGTTTACCAGGATGTTGCTGGGCTAGAGAGGTTATGAAAAGAGGCTTGACAGACTGCAATTGTTTTCCAGGGGAAACTGAGGGAGACGTCATTGAGATGTATAAGATTATGAGCAGAATAGACTGGGTAGACTGGAAGAACCCTCACCCCAATAGATTTAAAGTAAGGGGTAGGAGATTTAGAGTGAATGTGACGTAACACCTTTTTAATCAGAGTCGAGGGTATGGTGCTGGAAAAGCACAGCAGTTCAGGCAGCATCTGAGGAGTAGGAGAATCGATGTTTCGGGCATAGGCCCTTCATCAGGAATAAGCTCATTCCCGATGAAGGGCTTATGCCTGAAACGTCAATGCTCCTCCTTGGATGCTGCCTGACCTACTGTGCTTTCCCAGCACCATACTCTGGACTCTGATCCCCAGCATCTGCAGTCCTCACTTTCTTCTACCTTTTTTTACTCTGGTTGAAACGAATCTGGAACTTATTGCCTGTAAAGGTGGTAGAGGCAGAAACCCTCATTACATTTAAAAGTGTTTCGATGTGCACTTATGATGTCAAGGCATACAAGTCTATTGCCCGTGTGCTCGATAATTGATTCGAATAGTTAGGCCATGGTTTTTGACCAGTGCAGACTCAATGGGCCAAAGAGCCTTTTTGTGTTGCAAACCTCTGTGACTCTAAATTGGATTTGGGATTGTGCTTTAGTCTATGACCATGAAATACACCTGATTATAGTTTTCAAGGACCCAGTGTGAGTCACCTATGTACCATCAATTTTGTAACCTCTTTTGTTAAGGATCTGGTCAAGGGCACAGAATAGAGTTTAGGTGGTCCAACATGGATGAACTTTAGCATGTTATTTGTCCATATGTTGAACTGGGTTGGGATGAACACTGATCCCTGGGGTGGTTTGGTGGCTGATCTTCTTGCATTTCATCCTTACCTGAGGTAGACTCTCAATCATTTATCTTGAAGGAATGTTTCATCAACAGTCCTGACCCAGGTTGGAAGCATTCAGAGCAACTTGTACGGTTAGCTCCTATGATGGCACTTTGCTTTACCTGATTGCAGAAACCAATATCACTCGGGTGCTGATCAACAATAATGTATTATCGACTCCCTAATAGTAAGCAGGAAATTGAGAAATACGTTTAATAGGAGATTTCAGTTTTTTGTAAGAACATTAGGATGCTTATGGTAGAGGATTTTAACTTTCCAAACGTAGACTGGAACTGCCATAGTGTTAAGGGTTTAGATGGACATGAATCATCTGTTAAGAGAGTATAAAAACGTTTTGAGTCAGTATGTGGATATACCCACCAGAGAGAGTGCAAAACTTGATCTACTCTTGGGGAAATAAGGCAGGACAGGTGATTGAAGTGTCAGCGAGGGAGCACTTTGGGGCCAGCGACCATAATTCTATTAGTTTTAAAAAAGTGATGGAAAAGGATGGACCAGATCTAACAGTTGATTTTCTAAATTGGAGGAAGGCTAATTTTGATATTAGGCAAGAACTTCCAAAGCCTGATTGGGTACAGATGTTTGCAAGTAAGGGGACGGCTGGAAAATGGGAAGCCTTCAGAAAAGAGGTAACGAGGGTCCAGAGGCCATATATTCCTGTTCGGGTGAAAGGAAAGACTGGTAGGTGTATGGAATGCAGAATGACTAGAGAAATTGAGGGTTTGGTTAAGAAAAAGAAGGAAGCATATGTCAGGTATAGACAGGATAGATTGAGTGAATCCTGAGAGTATAAAGGAAGTAGGAGTATACTTGAGGGAAATCAGGAGGGCAGAAATTGGAGATGAGATAGCTTTGGCAAATAGAATTAAGGAGAATCCAAAGGGTTTTTAGAAATTAAGGACAAAGGGCAACCAGGGTGCAAATAGGGCCCCTCAAAGATCAGCAAGGCGGCCTTTGTGTGGAGCCGTAGGAGATGGGGGAAGATACTAAACTAGTATTTTGCGTCAGTGCTTACTGTGGAGAAGGACATGGAAGATATAGAAGGTGGAGAAATAGATGGTGATATCTTGAAAAATGTCCATATTACAGAGGAGGAAGTGCTGGATGTCTTGAAATGGGTAAAGGTGGATAAGTCTCCAGGACCTGATCAGGTGTACCCCAAAATTCTGTAGGAAGCTAGAGAAGTGTTTGCTGGGTCCCTTGCTGAGATATTTGTTTCATTGATGGTTACAGATGAGGTTCTGGAAGACTGGAGGTTGGCTAATGTGGTGCCACTATTTAAGAAAGGTGGTAAGGACAAGCCAGGGAACTGTAGACTGGTGAGCCTGATGTTGGTGGTGGGCAGGTTGTCGGAGGGAATCCTGAGGGACAGGATGTACATGTATTTGGAAAGGCAAGGACTGATTAGGGATAGTCAGCATGGCTTTGTGTGGGAAATCATGTCTCTTGAGCTTGATTGAGTTTTTTTTTGAAGAAGTAACAGAGGATTGATGAGGGCAGAGTGGTGGACATGATCTATATGGGCTTCAGTAAGGCGTTCGACATGGGAGACTGGTTACAAGGTTAAGAGCTCATGGTACACAGGGAGAACTAGCCATTTGGATACAGAACTGGCTCAAAGGTAGAAGACAGAGGGTGGTGGTGGAGGGTTGTTTTTCAGACTGGAGGCATGCGACCAGTGGAGTGCCACAAGAATCGGTGCTGGGTCCACTACTTTTCGTCATTTATATAAATGACTGGATGTGAGCATAAGAGGTATAGTTAATAAGTTTGCGGATGATACCAAAATTGGAGGTGTAGTGGACAGTGAAGAAGGTTACCTCCGGTTACAACGGGATCTTGATCAGATGGGCCAATGGGCTGAGAAGTGGCAGATGGTGGTTAATTTAGATAAATGCGAGGTGCTACATTTTGGGAAAGCAAATCAGAACAGGACGTATACACTTAATGGTAAGTCCTAGGGAATATTGCTGAACAAAGAGACCTTGGAGTGCAGGTTCATAGCTCCTTGAAAGTGGAGTCGCTGGTAGATAAGATAATGAAGAAGGCATTTGGTATGCTTTCCTTTATTGGTCAGAGTATTGAGTGTAAGAGTTGGGAGGTTATGTTGTGGCTGTACTGGACGTTGGTTAGGCCTTTTTGAAATATTGCGTGCAACTCTGGTCTCCTCCTTATTGGAACGATGTTGTGAAACTTGAAAGGATTCAGAAAAGATTTCCAAGGATGTTACCAGAGTTGGAGGATTTGAGCCATAGGGAGATACTGAATAGGCTAGGGTTGTTTTTCCTGGAGGGTTGAAGGCTGTGGGGTGACCTCATGGAGGTTTATAAAATCATGAGGGGCATGGATAGGATAAATAGATAAGGTCTTTTCCCTGGGGTGAGGGAGTCCAGAACTAGAGGACATAGGTTTAGGATGAGAGGGAAAAGATATAAATGGGACCTCAGGGGCAACTTTTTCACACAGGATAGTGTGTGTTTGGAATGAGCTGCCAGAGGAAATGGTGGAGGCTGATACAATTGCAACATTTAAGGGGCATTTGGATGAATATATGAAAAGGAAGGGTTTGGAGGGATATGGGCCGGGTGCTGGCAGGTCGGACCAGATTGGGTTGGGATATCTCTGGTTTGCATGGACGGGTTGAACCGAAGGGTCTGTTTCCCTGCTTAACATCTCTGACTCTATTTAAAGGCATCTGGAGGGGTAAATGAATAAGAAGGGTTAGAGGAATATGGGCCAATTGCTGACAAATGGGACTAGATTAGGTTGCGATATCTGTTCAGCATGGACGAGTTAGACCGAAGGGTCTGTTTCCGTGCTGTACATCTCTGCTTCTCTGTGACTCTATGACTTTTAATTGCGTGTGAATTGCTTTGTCTCTTTCTAAGAGAAAGCACAAGATTTCCTTCAATATCCTGAGGATAAAATTAAAGACCTTGCAAGAGTTGAAAAGTTACCATTAGTCTTGGCGCTACTTCGATTTCTGGAGTTCCCTGTTTGCACAACTTTCAACTGAATGTTGATAGTTTTCAGCAATTTGCCTAATGTGGTTAATGGGTTGGTACTAGGTGGAAGATCATCCATTTAGTAGTTTTGTTATGAACAGTTTGTTATTTTTGCCAAGTAGTCTTGGTGTTCAGTATTTTGTTAGAGATGTTCCAATAAAGTCCTTGTCCCTGAATTTCTGCCTGTTCTTAATGTTAAATCTTTGTCTTTCTAGAATAAGCGAGATGAACACTTGCTAAAGAGACGAAATGTGCCTCAGGAGGAGGGTCTTGATGACTCTGATATTGATGGTGATTTCAGAGTTGTAAGTAATACTTTCATTGACCGAATTGGACTAGGAGTAATCAAAGGTGAATTTTGGTTCACTTGGAATTGGGATCAGAATGTATATACAGATCTTAAAAAGGAAATTAGTGTAGCCACTAAATCTGAGGACTAAGGAGCCTCTCAAACAGACCTTAGCGAGCAGCATTCTAAACTTAGTTGTATCAAGTTACTTGGCAAGTTGATACAATTTCACAGATCAATGCTGTGGCACAAATGGTTTTTCCTTCAAATGTAGGTACTTTAGTGATTTTGTGTTTTCTGTGTGAAGCATTCCATAATGCTGTGTCTGTGAGATTTCTCTGGACACCAAATTGAGTCTCCTCATCACCAGTGAATGGGTGAGTAGATAGTTCTGGACTCTGTTTATGCTCCAGCTTCCTTCCATACTATTTCATCCTTCCTTATCAGCATATCATAGAAACATAGAAAATAGGAGCAGGAGTTGGCCATTCCACCCTTCAAGCCTAACCTTTCATTTATTATGATCATGACTGATCATCAAACTCAATAGACTTTTCCCAATATCCTTTGATCCCTTTTGCCCAAGGGCGAACTACAACTTCCTCTTGAAATCAGACACTGTTTTGGCTTTAACTGCTTTCTGTGGTTAATTTTAAAGGCTCACCAATTTCTGGGTGAAAAAATTTCTCTTCATCTCAATCCTAAATAATCTACCCTATATCCTTAAAACTATGCTCCTAGTTCTGGGCGCCCCTCCCATTGGGAATATCCATTTTGCATGTATCCTGTCTAGTCCTGTTAGAATTTTATAGGTTTCTATGAAATACCCCATATTCTTCTGAACTCCAGCAAATATGATCCTAACTGATGCAACCTCTCTTCATACGTCATTTCAGGAATCAGCATGGTAAACTCTTCATTGCATTCCTTCTATAGCAACAACATCCTTCCTCAAAACAGTGCACAGTATTCCAGGTGTGGTCTCACCAAGGCCCTGAATAATTACAGAAAAATGTCCCTGCTCCCCTCCGTATGAAGGCCAATATGCCATTTACCTTCACTGTCGACTGGTGTCCGAGGGCACCCAGATTTTGTTGTACGTTTCCCCCCTCTCAATTTATAACCATTCAGATAATTTGCCTTTTGGTTTGGATACCAAAGAGGATGACCTCATGTTTATCCACATTACAATGATTTTGCCATGCATTTGACATTCAGCTTGTTGAAATCAGATTGACATCTCTGCACCCTCCTCACAGTTCACTCTCCTGTCTAATTCTGTCACAATTCTGGATTAGTGGTGCTGGAAGAGCACAGCAGTTCAAGGAGCAGCGAAATCGACGTTTCAGGGGCTTTTGCCCTTCCAGCACCACTAATCCAGAATCAGGTTTCCAGCATCTGCAGTCATTGTTTTTACCTTGTTAATTCTGTCCCAAGTTTGCTGTGTTTCTTTCTGTGCCAAGAACTTATCTAAATTACTTTTGAATGCATCTGTGCTATTTGACTCTACTAGTTCCTGTGGTTGTGCTTTCACTATCCTTGCTAATCCCTGGGGAAAGAAATTGCTCCTAAGTTTCCCCCATGATTTATTAGTGACTGTTATTTATGGATGCAATTTTGATCTCACCTGCTTGTGAAACCGTATTCTGCACATTTAGACCATCAAACAATTTCAGAATGTTGAAGACTTCTGATTGGTGTCCCTCCTCTCAACTTCTCTTTTTTTTTCCTCATGGGTGTAAATGCTCAGTTACAATATCTTACTTTTAATTTCTTTTCACCTTCCATTGCCTCCATATCCTTTTTGTGAGGGAATGTGAAAAACACTGCACCAAGGAACCACGATGCAATATCTGGTGGATAGAGGTATAATTTTGGTCTCTTATTTGAAAAAGGATATAATTGTGCCAGAGGTCTGGTTTAAAGTCCCACCTACCCTAAACATGTTGTATCATCCCTGAACATGTCGATTTAAAATATCTATGATTGTGTTCGAAGCAGTTCAGAGAAGATTCACTTGGCTCATTCCTGGAATGAAGAGCTTTATGAAGGAAGGTTGGTATTCATTGGAGTTCAGAAGAATGAGAAATAATCTTAGTTTATGTATAGGGAATAATGTATAAAATTCTGAGAAGATGTTTCCCTTTGTAAGAGAGATTAGAACCAGAGCTAAAAATTCCCTTATGACTCACTTGATCAGGTGTACTGATACTCTACTCCCACTAATCTTGCATCATTTTACAAGAAAGATTTAATCAAAGGATGTAACATGGGACTCAAGTTAATGGAAACTCTGACCAGGGGTTCCTGTACTTAACTGTTTATTAGAATTTACTCATTTATAACAACAACAACCATGAGCTATCAACATAAGGGCTCTGCTAGTTTAAACTCCTCACCCAATTTTAAACCCTCTCCTCTCACAGACAAACGAGAAAACTCAGTTTTATCTGAAGAGGGGAAGGAAACTGGGAATCACTGTTCAATAGCACCGGTCAACAAAGATTCTCCAGTTGATCCTTTTGGTTTGCCAGGGCTTTTGTGTTCCTCAGTCTCTTTTCTCCAGGTTCTTTATGGAAGCTGAACAGGGCCTTGATTTAACCTTAAAAGAAAATTCACTGATGGGATGTGGGCATCGCTGGCTAGGCCAACATTAATTGCCCATCCCTAATTGCCCGGAGGCAGTTAAAACCCATTGCTGTGGTCTGGAGTCACATGTAGGCCAGAACAGGCAAGGACAGCATATTTGTTTCCCTAAAGGACATTAGTGAACTGGGTAGGTTTTTACAACAATTGAAAGTGGTTACATGATCACCATTAGCCTAACTTTTTATTCCAGTTTTTCTTTCATCAAATTCAGCTTTCACCGTCTGCCATGATAGGATTCCCCAGAGTATTAAACTTGGGTGTGCATTGATAGTCCAGTGATAATACCAGTTTGCCACCATCTCCCTGTCCACATTTGGGATTACTGTATAAAATTTAGCTCATCTTTTTTAAGTAAAAGCATACTTGCATTAGAAACAGTTTCATCAGGAAACAGGAATGTTTCATCAAATGATTACTGGCATGGAAGAGTTAACCTTGTGGAGAGAAGGTTGGACTGGGCCTTTATCTATTGTCATTTAGCTGACTGAAAGGTGATGATTTTGAAGCATGTACGAGTCTGAGGGGATTTAACAAGATAGATGTGAAAAGAATGTTTCCCCTTGCGTGAAAGACTGGAACTCGGTGAATTGGTTCTTGATTGAAAAATGAGTGAAAGGCTGTTGAGGGAAAATGGGAAAGTGGGTTTGAGGGTTAGGGTTAATGGTTCAAGAAGGCAGCTTACCAGTACTTTTCCATAGGTGACTCAGGATAGGGGCAGTCAATGCTGACCCAGCCAGAAATGCCAGCATCCCATGAATAAATTTTTAAAAAACCACAACCAGTCATTCATGAGCTTATCTAATGGCTGGACAAGCTCAAGGGGCCAAATGTCCTACTCCAAATTCATTTGTTCATGTGTTCACTTCACAAAAGGCGCAGGACAACTCAAACACTAACTGCAAAGTCTCTTAGTTTCTGGTCAAGGGCAACAGCTAACAGCAAATGGTGAGAGAAAATAAGTGGCTTTCTTCAGACATTTGTATTGGGCACAGAGAGAGAGAGAGACCATCTACCTTTCTAAAGGCTGAAGGCTTCTCACCATATTATTCACACTCGAGTTGTTCTGGAGGCCAAAAACCAGCAGAGCGTTGTCATCAGACAGATGATCTATGGTACCCAAAATTGATCACAAATGCATAAGCCAATTGGCTACTTGCTGCTGGCCAGATCTCACCCTGTCTGGTACCATGGGACTGTGTGCAATCTGCAAACAACTTCTCCAACTGCTTGCAACAATGTAGACAACATACAATGAGTTTCTGCAACTTGTTTTTGAGAGTAACAATTCCTTCCATAAGCCTAAGTCACGTGTTTCAGCATAGTTGGAGTGTTGATTGTGGATGTTTGGAATTATCTACATGGAGTGGTATTTTTGATGGGCCTATAGATCAACTACTCCATCGGTGTCTGGTCAACAAGATGCTATGTAATTTTTAATTTACTTTCATTAGAAGTATTTTCTTGTTAACAATTTTTAAACTGAATCTGTGCCATGGAAAGAAATGTAACTAAATCTTTTGTTCTTTTGCAGCAATCAATCACATTGTCAGGGATTGTGCAGGTGCGTGCCACATTAGGTCACTGCAGAATAATGCAAAATCATTTTTAAAAAGCAAATGTGTATTTTTATTTTAAAAACTTTAAAAATTCAGGTCATTTCTTAAATGCTAGAGGCTTTATGTTAAATTATTCTGGATTTTTTTTAGGGAGCTTCGAGTGACAATCCCGTGGTACAGCTCAGTGCAGTTCAAGCAGCCAGGTAATGATTGATGATTACATTTTGTTTCAGTTAAATTTGTCATGAATTTCATGCAAACCATTGAATGGTTACAACACAAAAGGAGGGCATTCAGCTCATCATATCCATGAGTTCGTCTGCAAAAGCAGTCAGCTAGCCTCACTGTAACACCCTTTCTGCATAGCCCTGAACATCTTTTTGGAGATAGATTCACAGAAGTGTTATCGTGCAGAAGGAGCCATTCAGCCCATAGTGTCTGCTTTGGCCATCCAAACACATCATGACTTGATGCTGAACAAAGAGAACTTGGAGTGCAGGATCATAGTTCCTTGAAAGTGGAGTAGCATGTAGATAGGATAGTAAAGAAGGTGTTTAGTATGCTTTATTGGTCAGAGTATTGAGTACAGGAGTTGGGAGGTCATGTTGTGGCTGTACAGAACATTGGTTAGGCCACTGTTGGAATATTGCATGCAGTTCTGGTCTCCTTCCTATCGGAAGGATGTTGTGAAACTTGAAAAGGTTCTGAAAAGATTTCCAAGGATGTTGCCAGGTTTGGAGGATTTGAGCTATAGGGAGAGGCTGAATAGGCTGGGGCTGTTTTCCCTGGCGTCTCGGGGCTGTGGGGTGACTTTAGAGGTTTATAAAATAATGAAGGATAAGATAAATAGACAAGGTCTCTTCCCTCGGGTGTGGATGTCCAGAACTAGAGGGCATAGTATGGAATACAGTTTTTAGAATCCCTACATGGGCAGCACAGTAGCTCAGTGGTTAGCACTGTTGCCTCACAGCCCCAGGGACCCGGGTTCGATTTCAGCCTCTGGCACCTGTCTGTGTGGAGTTTGTGCATTCTCCTCATGTCTGCGTGGGTTTCCTCTGGGTGCTCTGGTTTCCTCCTGCGATCCAAAGATGTGTGGGTTAGGTGAATTGGCCATGCTAAATTGTCCAGTGTTAGGTGCATTAGTTAGGGTAAATGTAGAGAAATATGGGTGGGATACTGTTTGGAAAGTCGGTATGGACTTGCTGGGCTGAAAGGCCTGTTTCCATATTTGGGGATTCTAAGTTTAGGGTGAGAGGGTAAAGATATAAAAAGGACCCAAGAGTTAACTTTTTCACCTCAGAGGGTGGTGCCAGAGGAAGCGTGGAGGCTGGTACAATTACAGGATTTAAAAGGCATCCAGATGGGTAAATGAATAGGAATGGTTTATAGGGATAAGGGCCAAGTGCTGGCAAATGGGACTAGATTAGGTTAGGATATCTGGTCGGCATGGATGAGTTGGACCGAAGGGTCTGTTTCCGTGCCGTACATCTCTGACTCTATGACATGGTGCTATTCTGTAAACAATCATGTCCTCTGGAATGTCTCAGGTGTTGCCTGGAATGAAAAGTCTCCGTTAAGAAGAGAGACTGGATAGGCTAGATTTGTTTTCATTGGAACAGAAGAGATCTGATTGATGTATATAAAATTGAAAGGTATAGACAATAGATTGTAAGAATCTCTTCCCCATGGCGGATGCATCTAAGGCCAGGGGGCATAGTTTAAGGTGAGGAGAAAGTGGTTTAGAAGAAATTTGAGAGATGTTTCTCACTCAGTGGGTGATAGAAGTATGGAATGTGCCATCTGAGACGGTGGTGGAGGCAGATACTATTGTAATATTTAAGAAGCGTCTGGATGAACGCTTAAAATGCCAGGACATTGTAGACTATGGACCAAGTGCAGGTAAATAGGATTAGTGTAGTTTGGCATTTGTTGGTGGGCTGCAGGGTCCGTTTCTATTCTGTGTGACAATGTAGGTATTTCAGTAACTGAGGATTGTTGGGGAGGAATTTGCAGGTGGTGTTTCCATGTAATTGCGGTGTTGTCCTTCTAATGGTAGTGGTCATAGGTTTGTAGTGGTCTTGGGAGTCCTGGTGAATTTATGCAATGTATCTTGTAGATGGCACACACTGCTGCTACTGAGTGTCAGTAGTGGAGACTGCATGTTTATGAATGTGCCATTCAAGCAGGCTCCTTTGTCCTGGATTGTGTCAAGCTTCTTGAGTGCAATTGGAGTTGTACTCATCCAGGCAAACGGGGAGAATTGCATCACACTCCTGACTTGTGCCTTGTTAATGCTGGCCAGGCTTTTGGGAGTTAGGAGGTGAGTTCCTTGCAAGAATCTTAGTCCCTGACCTGCCCTTATAACCACAGTACTTAGATGATTAATTCAGTTTGGATTCTGGCCAGTAGTAACTCCCAGGATGACAATAGTAGGGGATTCGATGATGATGATGCCAATGAATGTCAAGGGACAGTGATTAGATTCTCTCTCGTTGAAAATGGTTATTGTCTTGTACCTAGATATTGTCCAGGTGGTGTTGTACATGAGCACAAACTATCTGAGTAGTCACAAATGTCGCTGAACATTGTGCAATCATTGGCAAACATCCCCATTTCTGATGTTATGATGGAGGGAAGGTCATTAATAAAGCAGCTGAGGTTGAATGTGTCTAGGACACTGCTCTGATGAACTCCTGGAACTGAGATGATTAACCTCTGACAGTTTTAAAGTCTTTTGCAAGATGAGAAAAATACTTTTTCACACAGTGGCTAGTCATGGTCTGGAATACATTGCCTGGCAATGTGGTAGAGGTAGATTTAATTAAGGCATTCGAGAGGGCGTTGTTTCTATTTAAATGATCATCCAATGTGCAGGGAAAAGGCAGGAGACTGGTACTAAGTTAAAATGCTCAAATAGTCAGTGCAGGTGTGATGGGACAAATAGCTTCCTTCTGCACCATAACAATTCTGTGAACCTCGATCTCCACTTATTATCAACCTGAAATTGAGATGCACCCTTTCTGCTTTACCTTAGTTTCCATCACTTTTGTCATTGAAGGGACTCCAACTTCGTACCTTTCCAGTTTGCTGGAATGTCTCAATTGAACTGTCTCTTCCTAAAGGCAACTCATTGTTCACTTATGGTCCTGCAAATGATTTGATTATTTCACCTCATTCCCCAGACCCAGATCCAGCTATGTGTCCTCGCTTATTGGAAAAGAAAGACCGATTCTGGAAGTTTTCTGGATAATTATTAGTGTCCTAGTATATTGGGGTTATTAAAGCTCTCCTATTATAGCAATTGCACAAAGATATCAGTAGGCTGAACAGTGATAAATTAATCTCCAAACTAGAGAAGTACTAGCTAATGAATTTGGAAAAGGTAACAAAGCAAATATATAATAACTGGGAGGATGTGGAATAGTGTATAGGAGCAGGGGACAGTGAGGTACATGTGCAGTGATCTCTGAAGGTGTAGCAGTTGAGACGGCATATGAGATACTTGCCTTTATTAATTGAGGAATAGAACATAAGAGCTGAGGTTATGTTGGAACCATCTAAAATATTAATTAGACCATAGGTGGAGGACTGCGTGTAGGTCTGGCCACTGTTTTGTAGAAAAGATTTACTCATATGAGAAATGATAGGGAGAAGATTTTAATGTTTTGCATGGTTCCAACATAACCTTTCAATGCTTATATTCTATTCCTCAATTAATGAAGTTAAAAACTCACAGCACCAGGTTATAGTCAAACAGGTTCATGTGAAAGCAGTAACTTTTGGAATACTGCTAAGTCATGATCTTAACTTTGTATACCTCAGTCCAACACCGGCAGCTCCAAATCAATTAATAAAGGCAAGTATCCTGTATGCCGCCTTCTCTGCTATAACTTCAGAGATTGCTGGACATGTTGTTCACGGTCCCCGTGTTCCTTTACACTATTCCACATCCTCCCATTTATTGTGTACTCTTGCCTTGTTAGACCCTCTCCAAATTCATTAGCTAACACTTCTTTAGTTTGAGATAGACCATAGACATAGGAGCAGAAATTAGGCCATTCAGCCCATTGAGTCTGCCCCACCATTCAAGCATGGCTGATAGGTTTATTAACCCCATTTCCAGCTTTCTCCCTGTAAGCTTTGATCCCCATGGCAATCAAGAACTTATCTATCTTTGTTTTAAGTGTAGTTAATGACCTGGCCTCCATAGCCTTCTGAGACCATGAGTCGGCAAAATTGCTAATCGGACCACTTATATCTCTGTCCAAATCATTTATGTATGTGTGTGTATATCTGTATGTATGGGTCCTTGTCTTTCCTGCAATGGAAACATCTTCCCAATGTCCACTCTGTACAGGCTGTTCAGTATTCTAAGTTTCAATCAGATGCCCTCTCAGCCTCCTAAACTCCATTGAATATAGTCCCAGAGTCCCCAAACGTTCCTCATATGTTAAGCCTTTCATTCCTGGGATCATTCTCTTGAATCTCCTCTGGACCATCTGCAGGGCCAGTACACCCATCCTGAGGTATGGGCCCAAAATTGCTCACAGTACTCTAAATGCAGTCTGTCCAGAGCCTTCTAAAGCCTAAGAGGTACATCCCTGCTTTTATACTCTAATCCTCTTGAGATGAATGACAATATTGTATTTTTCCTTCCTAATTACTGACTCAACCTGCAAGTTTACCTTAAGAGAAACCAGGATTAGGACTCCCAAGTTCCTTTGCACTTCAGATCCATTTGCCTGGACTTAAGTGTTAGTTATGAGGAGTGGTTAGGTTGGTTGGAACTGATGAGAGGGAACGTAATTAAGGTGTACAAACTTATGAGGGGTCCAGGTAGTGGAAAGGAAAGCCCTATTTCCCTTGGCTGAGGAGGGGGAGGGGTCTATAATCATGGGACATCGAAACATAGAAAATAGGAGCAGGAGTTTTACCATTCAGCCAATTGAGCTTGCCCCATCATTCAACGTGGTCATGATTCGTGGGTGGCATGGTGGCAGTGGTTAGCACTGCTGGCTCACTGCGCCAGAGACCGGGGTTCAATTCCCACCACAGGCGACTGTGTGGAGTTTGCACATTCTCCCCGTGTCTGCGTGGGTTTACTCCGGGTGCTCTGGTTTCCTCCCACAATCCAAAAATGTGCAAGTTAGGTGAATTGACCATGCTAAATTGCCCGTAGTGTTAGGTGAAGGGGTAAATGTAGGCGAATGGGTCTGGGTGGGTTACGCTTCAGCGGGTCGATGTGGACTTGTTGGGCCAAAGGGCCTGTTTCCACACTGTAAGTAATCTAATCTAATCTAAAAATGATTGATCTAACTCAGTGCCATACTCCTGTGCTGCCCCCATACCCCTTTAGGTTTTAGAAATCTCTTTTTTTTTCTTAAATATATTCAGTGACCTCCCCTCCACAGCATTTTGTGGTAGAGAATTCCACAGGATCGCCAACCTCTGCGTGAAGACATTTCACCTCATCTCAGTCCTAAATGACTTGGAGATTGAGATCCAATCCTGATTTTGACCCCTTGTTCTGGGCCCCTCAACTAGGGGAAGTATCATCCCTGCATCTAGTCTGTCCAGCCCTGTCAGAATTGTATACATTTCAGTAAGATTTCCTTGCATTCTTCTGAAGTCAAGTGAACACAGGCCCAGGTATGCACAGTGCTCTCGATGTGATCTTACTATGGCCCTGCACAGCTGCCATCAGACCTCTTTGCAAAAGGATTTGAGTATAGGAACAATGAAAACCAAAATAGCATTTGCTTTCCTAACTACTTGCTTTCAGAGACTAGTGTTACATCTAGGTTGCTTATTGCATCAACATTTCCCAATCTCACCTTTTTAAATAATACAATACCATTCTATGGATAACTTTGCAATCTTATACTGCATCAGGCATGTATTTTCCCATGCACTCGGTAAATCCAAATCACCCTAAAGCTGCCACCTCACCTCTCAATTTCATTTAGTTTTGTATCTCCAGCAAACTTGAAATACACAGTGAAGTTCCTTTTCCCAAACTGTTGTGAGATTTAAAGTAAGCGATTTAGTTGGGTTTCTTTGAGTAATCTTTTCACCCAGAGTGTTTTGAGGAATTGGAACTCATTGCCTGAAAGAATGGCAGAAACTGAAACGCTCATAACATTTTAAAAAGTATTTGGATTCCCTAGGTCAAAATCCTGGAACACCCTCCCTAACAGGACTGGTAGTGTCTCTAATGGGCAAATGGACAGCAGCAGTTCAAGAAGGTAGCTCTTACCAACACCTTTAAGGACAATTAGGCTTGAACAACAAATGCTGGACAAGCCAAAAAGCCCCTGTCCATGAATGAATTTTAAAAATTTGAAGTGCTGTAAACTACAAAGTTGTAGACCAGGAACTGGA
Organism: Chiloscyllium punctatum; assembly: GCF_047496795.1. Taxonomy (NCBI): domain Eukaryota; kingdom Metazoa; phylum Chordata; class Chondrichthyes; order Orectolobiformes; family Hemiscylliidae; genus Chiloscyllium; species Chiloscyllium punctatum. The sequence continues at coordinate 87,775,822 of NC_092763.1, read as the reverse complement.
AAATGGGATGCAGCTGGATGACTAATAGTTGAGGTAAAAACAATGACTGCAGATGCTGAAAACCAGATTCTGGATTAGTGGTGCTGGAAGAGCACAGCAGTTCAGGCAGCATCCAAGGAGCTTCGAAATCGACGTTTCGGGCAAAAGCCCTTCATGAGGAATAAAGGCAGTGAGCCTTGAAGCGTGGACAGGTAAGCTAGAGGAGGGTGGGGGTGGGGAGAGAGTAGCATAGAGTACAATGGGTGAGTGGGGGAGGGGATGAAGGTGATAGGTCAGGGAGGAGAGGGTGGAGTGGATAGGTGGAAAAGGAGATAGGCAGGTAGGGCAAGTCCGGACAAGTCATAGGGACAGTGCTGATCTGGAAGTTTAGAACTAGGGTGAGGTGGGGGAAGGGGAAATGAGGAAGCTGTTGAAGTCCACATTGATGCCCTGGGGTTGAAGTGTTCCAAGGCGGAAAATGAGGCGTTCTTCCTCTAGGCGTCTGGTGGTGAGGGAGCAGTGGTGAAGGAGGCCCAAGACCTCCATGTCCTTGGCAGAGTGGGAGGGGGAGTTGAAATGTTGGGCCACGGGCTGGTGTGGTTGATTGGTGCGGGTGTCCCAGAGATGTTCCCTAAAGCGCTCTGCTAGGAGGTCCCCAGTCTCCCCAATGTAGAGGAGACCGCATCGGGAGCAACGGATACAATAAATGATATTAGTGATTGTGCAAGTAAAACTTTGGATGTGGAAGGCTCCTTTAGGGCCTTAGATAGAGGTGAGGGAGGAGGTGTGGGCGCAGGTTTTACAGTTCCTGTGGTGGCAGGGGAAAGTGCCAGGATGGGAGGGTGGGTCGTAGGGGATTGTGGACCTGACTAATAATTGGTCAGCATTAGTATGATTGGCTGAATAGTCTCTTTCCTTGCTATAAATATTGCACAGCAGAAAAATCACAATAAGAAAATAGAAAAACTTGAATTATTTGTTTTAATAAGCGTACATCAGTAATGTCTCCATATTCCATCAAGTAATGATTTAGTTCTGCAGATGCAATGCTATGTTAAAGAGGTTACATGTAATATGGACATGGAGGTATACAGCACAGAAACAGGCCGTCCTGTCCAACTCACTGTTGCCCAGTTTTCCTGAACTAAACTAGTCCCATTTGTCTGTGTTTGGCCCATAACACTCTTAAACCTCTCTCATCTGTGTATCTGTTCAAATGTCTTTTAAACATAATTGTAGCCATCTCTACCACTTCCTCTGGCAGCTTGTTTGAAAAATGCATCACCCTATGTGAAAAAATTGCCCCACAGATCCCTTTTTAAATTTTTCTCCCCTCACCTTAAAATTGCGCTGTTTAGTTTTAGAGTGCACTACCCTGGGGAAAAAGTTTTTGGCTATTCAATTTATCCATGCTTCTCGTGAGTTTATAAACCTGTATATGGTCACCCTTCAGCTTTCTATGCTCCGGGGAAAGATGCCCCAGCTTATCCAGCCTCTCCTTTAAACTCAAACCTTCCAATTTCAATAACATCCTCATAAATCTTTTTTGCACCCTTTCCAGTAAACACAGTCACCAGAATTGTATGCAGTACTCCAAATATGACCTCGTCAATATCTCCTACAGCTGTAAATGATGTCCCACCTGCTGTATTCAGCGTAGGAGCAAATTACTGCAGACGCTGGAATCTGTACTGAGTGTGTCAGGTAGCATCCATGGATAGAGAGCAAGCTAACGTTTTGACTCTAGATACTCTAGATTTGAAACGTAGCTTGCTTTCTCTCCTTGGATGCTGCCTGACTTGCTGTGGTTGGTAGCATTTTTTATATTCACTATTCTGACTGATGAGGGCAAGCATTTGCCAACTGCCTCCTTCACCACCTTTACCTGTGACACCACTTTCAAGGAACTATGCACTAGCACCCCTAGGGGTGTCTGTTTGACAACACTCCCCAAGGCTCTACAATTAATTGTTTAAGTCCTGTCCTGGTTTGATTTACCAAAATACAGCACCTTGCATTTATCTGAATTAAACTATCTGCCATTCTTCAGCCCAGTTGATCAAGATCAGTTTGTACTGAGATAACCTTTTCACTCCAACAATTTTGGAGTTGTCTGAAAACTTACTAACTGTGCCTCAAAATTGTTTGTATAAGTGATGAACAACAGTGGACCCAGAACTGAACCTTGCAACCCACGCTGGCTGCAAGATGATAATGATCAGAGATCGCAAGAGATCAAGATTAACATGGTCATGGCTGATCTTATCCTTGTCTCAACTCCGTTCTCCTGGTGCTCCCATTAGCTCTTTATCCTGCTTTTCATAAGAAACACATCTATTTCTTTCTTTAATCTGTTGACTGATTTTGCACTCTATCACAGTGAGTTCCAGAGATTCACCACCCTGTGAGAGAAATAGTTTCTCCTCATCTCCGTTTTGAACCGACCTCTTCTCACTGTATATCTAACCCTCTTGTTTGAGACTGAACCATAAGGGGAAATATCTGTTCAACGTTCACCTTATCAATCCCCTGATTACCTCAGTCAGATCCCCATTCTTCTGAACTCCAGTGAATATAAGCCCAAGCTATTCAACAGCTCCTCATAACGCCAACCCTGTTATCCCTTTCATACACTTGATCCTGGGGATCTACTTTTATGACTTTTAAGACCTCTCGCACCACCTCTTCTGTAATGTGGACTCTTCAAGTTGTTATTAACTTCTCAGAGTTTCATAATTTCCATGTCTTTCTCCACGGTAAATGCAGATGATAAATATTCACTTAAGATCATTCCCATCTCCTACGGTTGCGCACATGATAAACCTCTTGATTTTTAAAGGACCCTATTGTCTCCTTAGTTACTCTTTTGCCCTTAATACACTTGTAGAATCTCTTTGAATTCTCCTTTACTTTGTCTGCCGAAGCTATCTCACTTCCCCTTTTTGCCGTCCTGATTTCGCTCTTAAGGAACTCCTAAAACCCTAATACTCCTTCAGGGATTGACTTGATCCAAGCTACTACTACCTGACGTACGTCTCCTTTCTGTTGACCAGAGCCTCAATATCTCTAGTCATCCGGTGTTCCCCACGTCAGCCAGCCTTACCCTTCACACTAACAGAAACATGCTGGCTCTGAACTCTTGTTTTGTTTTTGAAAGCCTTCCAGTAGCCAAAAGTCCTTTTGCTCTTGAACAGCCTCCCTCAATCAATTTTTGAAAGTTCCTGTCTAATACCATCAAAATTGGCCTTGCCCAATTTAGAACTTTAACTTGTGGACAAGAGCTATCCTTTTCCACGACTATTTTAAAACTAATACAGTTATGGTCACTGGTCCCAAAGTGTTCTCCTACTAACGTGTGCTGTGGTCGCATATTGTGCAGGTCCATGTGTTTGGGACAGTATTATCTGGTGTATCTGGATTTGCATCATACCTGGTCAGTAATGCCCACATCCTGTGAATGAATTAAAAAGCAAATTCACACAGCTGGATCCCATAACAAAATCAAATGGGTCACCATGTGAGATGAATACCTACAGATTAATCTGCAGATTAACTTCCCTGTATGAAAAATGGGTAATTTTCATGGCTCCTCCATGCTTATGTCATTCCCCTGCAGAATTGGTCCTGGGACTTTCCACTCCTACTGGTAGCCAGCAGTTTGTGCAAGTGTCCATGGTGTACTCCACTCTGTAAACAGCTGCCATCTCAAAACAGTTGTAAACAGAAGAATTACTGACATACATTGGTTAGTGAGTAGAAAGTGAGGACTAAAGATGCTGGAGATCAGAGATGAGAGTGTGTTGCTGGAAAAGCACAACAGGTCAGGCAGCATCCAAGGAACAGGAGATTCTATTTTTTTGATGAAGGGCTTATGCCTGAAACGTTGATTCTCCTGCTCCTAGGATGCTGCCTGATCTCCTGTGCTTTTCCAGCACCACACTCTCGATACATTAGTTAATGTTCAAACTATCACCCTCAAAGTGGAAAGGTGGTGACATAGTGATAATTTCACTGGTAGAACCCCAGGCAAATCTCACCATGGCAGATGATGAAATTTGAATTCAGTATAAAAAAAACTGGGTTAAAAAGCTAGTCTAATACTGACCATTTAACTGTCAACTGTCATAAAAACCCATCTAGTTCACCAGTGCCCTTCAGAAAAAGAATTTGCCATCTTTATATGTGCCTGCAAACCCAGTGCAATGTGGTTGGCTCTAAAATGGCTCAGCAAGCCACCTAGTTATATCAATCTGATGCAAAACAATGAAAGTGGATGGATCAACAAGCATCAATTCAGGCATGAGAAATGCCAACAGCAAACTCTGGTACCATTGCAACATTTAAAAGGCATCTGGATAGATATATGAATAGGAAGGGTTTAGAGGGATATGGGCAAAGTGCTGGCAAATGGGACTGGATTAGGTTAGGATATCTGGTTGGCATGGATAAGTTGGACTGAAGGGTGTGTTTCTGTGCTGTACATCTCTCACTCTAAGCCCTGTCAACTTTACATAATCCTCATTAGGAACATCTGGGGACTTGTGCAAAACTTGGGAGAACTGACCTGCAGTCTAGTTAACCAACAGCTTGTGTAATCTTACTCATGGAATCATATATTGTGGACACAGCCTCAGGCATGACCATGCTCATCAGGTCTGGCAGCATCTGTGAGAAGAAAGCAGTGTCAACATGAAGTCCAGTGACCCTTCATCAGTGTCACTAGATTTGGAATGTTAATCTTCTTTATTCCACAGATGCTGCCAGATCTGATGAGTTTTGCCAGCAATTTCTTTGTTTCAGATCTCCAGTTTCTGCATTCTTTGTTTTAATTCATTGCTGGGCACGTCCTGTCCTACCAGTAAAGCAGACCTGGCAGAACAGCTAATCCAGAAATATACAGTCCGGAGAGACTTGCCTTGGGAAATATCAACATTTGATACCATGAAGGTATGGCAAGGAAATCTGACAACCCCCTCCCCCTTCACCACAATCTCACGTCCCCCCCACTAGTTCAGCTGATCAATCAGTTCTCCTCCACATTGACCAGTACTTGGAGAAAGCACGGAGGGTGAGGGGGACACAATGTACTCTGGATACAAAACTTGAATATTCATCTCGGAAGGTGGCTCAGTAGTTAGCAATGCCCACATTCGATGAACAAATAATGGAAAGTAGGCTCCTAATGGACTTTTCTGCTAGATTTGTGACAGCGGCAGGTGGTGAGGGAAGACCTTACTTGTACTCATCCTTAACATTCTAGTTATTGCAGATGCAGGTGTTCATTGCAGTATTACTAGTGATCACTGCACAGTCCTAATGGAGTCAAACATCCTGCCTTCCCATTGAAGATACCGTCCCTCATATTATGTGATACTACCACTATGCTAAGTAGAACAGACTGCAAACAGATCTAACAACTCAAAAATGTGCATCTACGAAGTACTCTGGATCATCGGCCGCAGCAGATTTGTACTCTGATATAGTCTACAACCTCACAGCCTGGCATGTTTTACATTCCACCATTACCATCAAGTCAGGGGCTCACCTTTGGTTTATTGAAGAGTGCAGGTGGGCATGAGGGGAACAGCGACAGGCATACTTAAAAATGAGTTGTCAACTTTTAAAAGCTATAACATGGGAGTAGTATGCCAAACAGCAGCAGACACACAACATACATAGAGTTTAGCAATCCCAGGATTCATCAATACAATCTAAGGTCTGCAATCTCTACATCAAGTGACGAATAATGGTGGGCAGTTAAACCAACAGAAAGAGGTGGTTTCACAACTGTCCCTATCCTCAATGATGTGGGAGCCATGCACATCAGTGCAAAAGACAATATTGAAGTATTTGCATTCATCTTCAACCAGAAGTGCTGAATGGATCATTCATTTTGTCGTCTTGATGAGGGTCCTGGCATCACTGACATGAATCTTCAACCACTCCATAAGACTTCTAGAAGCATTGAATGTCCTGGCAACAAAAGTATTGAAGAATTGCATTTAAGCATAGAAATTAGGAGCTGGAATAAGTCACTTGGACCTTTGAACTTGCTTCAACTTTGAATAAGATCAAGGCTAATTCACTTATTCCATATTCCTGCTACTGTCAATAACCTTTGAGCCTTGCTTACCAAGTCCCTATTTCCACCTTAAAAGTATTCAAAGACTCTGCTTCAACCTTTTTTTTGAGGAAGCAAGTTCCAAAAACACTCATCCCTTTTCCATTTCATTGCCTTAAACAGTGTGTCCTAGTTCAAGATCTTCTCAAATGATGAAGCATCCTTTATACATCCAGTTTGTCAAGACCACTCGCTTCTCTGCGTCAAATCAACTCTCTTCATATTTTTCTGAACTCCAGATACAAGCCTAGCCTGTCCAACCTTTCCTCATAAGTCAACCCATCCATGCCAGGAAGAGAGAGGGGAGAGGAAACCGGTGAAGTCCGCATTAATGCCCTGGGGTTGATTGGTTCCGCAGCGGAAGATAAGGTGTTCTTCCTCCAGACGTCAGGTGGTGAGGGAGTGGCGATGGAGGAGGCCCAGGACCTGCATGTTCTTGGCAGAGTGGGAGGGGGAGTTGAAATGTTCAGCCACTGGGCAGTGGGGTTGGTTGGTGCGGGTGTCCAGGAGATGTTCCCTAAAGCGTTCTGCAAGAAGGCATCCAGTCTCCCCAGTGTAGAGAACTCTTTGGTCACCCACTCTTGAACAAAGTTAAAGTTGACTCAACAATTTGGTTAAGCATTTGGGTGCTCAGAAATTCAGTCATTATCGGCCCATTTCAGAGAACAATTTTGGCAAACCATCGCATCATCCTCTGCCATTTCCGCCACCTGCAAATAGACCCCACCACCGAAGATATATTTCCGTTCCCACCCATATATGCTTTCTGCAGAGGCCATTCCCTCCGTGACCACCTGGTCACGTCCACACCCCCCAACAACCCACCCTCCTGTCCTGGCACCTTCCTCTGCCACCGCGTGGATTGCAAAACCTGTGTCCACACCTTCCCCCTCACCTCCATCTAAGGTCCCATAGGGGCCTTCCACATCCATCAAAATTTCACCTGCACTTCCACGCATCATTTATTGTATCCGTTGCTCCCAATGCATTCTCCTCTACATTGGGGAGACTGGATGTCTTCTCGCAGAGTGCTTTAGAGAACATCTCAGGGACAGCTGCACCAACCAACCCCACCATCCCCTGGCTGAATATTTCAACTCCCCCCTCCCACTCTGCAGAGGACATGCAGGTCTTGGGCCGCCTCCATTGCCACTCCCTCACTATCCGATGCCATGAGGAACAACACCACCTCTTCTGCCTCTGAACACTTCAACCGCAGGGCATCAATGTGGACATCACCAGTTTCCTCATTCCCCTCCCCCTACTTACCCCAGTTCCAACCTTCCAGCTCAGCACCACCCTCATGCCCTGTCCCTCCTGTCAACATTCCTTCCCACCTAACTGCTCCACTCTACTCTCCAATCTATCACCTTTACCCCCACCTCCATCCGCCTATTGCTCTCTCAACTACCTTCTCCCTAGTCCCACCCCTCCCATTTATCTCTCCATCTCAGAACCTCTAGTTATGCCCCTAGCCAAACAGTTACAACACTGCCATCTATCTGACAATTGCTTAGGCATGCTCTGTCCACCAAAAACAGGGCAAATCCCACCCAACCAATTGTTGTCCATCACTTGATTCTCAGCACAGTGATGGAAAGGATTATAGGCGGTGCTGTTATGCGCTTTTATTTGGGTTCTGCCTGGGTCATTCTGCATCTGACCTCATTACAGCCTTGGTCTCGACATGAACAAAAGAGCAGAACTCCACTGATGAGATGAGAGTGTCTACCCTTGACATCAAGGCAGCATTTGACCAAGGGTGGGGTGTAGTGTCTACTAGTTGGAGTCGTACCGAACATAAAGGAGGTTGTTAAGTGTTATGCAACTTTATGATGTATTAATAATAATGTCTGGAAACTTGAAAAGCTTTAAGTTTGATTTGTATTTCTATGTAGTATAGTTAAGAAGAAGTTTTAGTTTCAGTTTTGTGTTTTGAGAGTGGTGACCGGTTGTCTGGAGATTTTAAAACCTCGAGGTTTAAGAATTCCTTTGACACAGAATCATAGAATCCCTACAGTGCAGTTAGGTGCCATTTGGTCCACTGACACTGAAGTAGCCATCAGCAGAGCATCCCAGCAATCCTGCATTTATCATGGCTGATCTATCTAGCCTGCACATCCCTAGACACCATGGGACAACTTAGCATGGCCAGTGCACCTAAGCTGCACAACTGGAATTAATCTGTATGGTTTATGAGATACTAAATTCAGTGGTCCTCCTTGTGGTGCAGTGTTAACATCCATACCGCTGGACCATGAGGCCTAGGTTCAAGACCTGCATACTGCAAAGGTGTGTAATAACATCCATGTAGGATGATCAGAGCAAGAGGTTAAATAAAAGAAAAATGCTGATGCACAAATGAATTTCCGAGTGATTTGCCAAATTTGTTCTCTGGAATGGGCCTACAATATCTCAGCACCCCACAAGGTGATGCTTAATCAAATTGTTGAGTCTCACAGACAATTCCCTCTATTGGACAAAGTTTCCATTTCAACTTTAACTTTGTTCAAGAGTGGGTGACCGAATGTCAGAAATGTTTTGAGACAGGGAGACATAAACTCTTTCTTTTAGAAAGACATAACCATCTAAAAGGTGCAGTGCAGTTTAGCAATCTCCAAAGTCATGGCTCAGAGTCATTGAGAAAAGCTCAAGAAACAAAAGGCTATGGAAAAAGAGTTTAAGGAACTCATGTTAAGAAATAAATGATTGTGATAACAGTTTCTGCATGGATCCCAGGAAGGGACATTGACGAAAGAAATTGTCTTGATTGAAAAGAATCCAATTACAGCGGTGTTACTGAACAAGGAACTTTAAAATGGAAACAGGGTGACCCCTCACTGCGGTTTGAGTATTCTTCAAATCGTTGTTTGGGGTAAAATGGAAGTATCTTTATTATTGATATCTGTAATACTGTTTCACCTAGTTGTTTTACAGTGTAAAATTTATTTTTTCCTTTAATGCATAATAAATTTTGTTCTCTTTAACAAAAGAACAACGGCAGCCTCTTGTGAATATGTTTAGTGACTGACCAGCATGGTAAATGTATTGCAAAAATCAAATGTATGATCTCTCAAGACAGCATTCATTTTAGAACTTAACTTGTCCAGTATTGTCAACAGTGTCATAACAAAGATGAGTCATCTCAGTCGCAGGTCATTACTTCAGGAGTTCCTCAATGTAGTGTTCTAAGCAAAACTGTCTTCAGGGGGCTTCATTAATAACCTTCCCTCCATCATGAAATTAGAAATGGGGGCATTTTCTGATGATTGAACAAGTGTTCAGCACCATTTGTGAGTCACGTACTGAAGCATCCATGTCAAATGCAGCAAGATCTGGACAATATCTGGGGTAGATTGATAAGCGGCAATTAACTTTTGTACAGTCAATGATCATCTCCAACAAGAGACAATCAAACCATCAACCTTTGACGTTCTCATTGATGAATCCCCTGCTATCACCATCCTGAAGGTTGCTATAAACAAGAAACAAAATACCATGGCTATGAGAGCAAGTCAAAGACTGGAAATCCTGCAGGGAGGAACTCACCACCTGATTCCCCCGATCCTGTCCACCATCTACAAGTCGCAATTGAGGAGTGTAATGGAATACTCCCCACTTGACGGGATATTTGCAGCTCCAGCAGCATTCAAGAAACTTGACATCATCCAGAACAAAGTGTCTTGCTTGATTGGTACCACATCTACAACATTCATTCCCTCTTGCCCTCAGGGTGGCATGGTGGCTCAGTGGTTAGCATTGCTACCTCACCACGCCAGGGACCCGGGTTTGATTCCACCCTAGGGTGAAATTCTCTCCACAGCTGTCTGGGTTTCTTCTGGATGCTCTGATTTCTTCCCATTGTCCAGCGGTAAGCAGATTGAGTGGATTTGTCATGGAGTAGGGATGAGGAAGGACTTGGTCTGGGTGGGACGTTCTTTGGAGCATGGGTGTATCGATAGGCTGAATGGTCAGTTTCCATACTGTAGGGATTCTATGCTTCTATCACCGATGATTTGTAGCAGCAATACCTACCGTATGCAAGATGCACTGCATAAATTCACCAAGTCTTATTAGACAGCACCTTTCACACACAAGACCACTATCACCTAAAAGGACAAGGGTAACAGATCTGAACACCATATCATCTTAGAATGCAGATAACCAGTGCACAGGGGCAGGAATTGTTAAAGCATCACAATTTCCAAATCCTTCTTAGCAGCAATAAATGCAACTGACAATGAGTAATGGAATATTTAACTAGAAGTGGGTGAACAGTCCTCAGAGTTTAAATTATCTAAAGGAGCAGTGTTATTAGATTTCCTAAAATGGCTCAAACAAATTACAAGGTCCTGGAGGAAACTTACTAAAAATTAAAGGCTAGTTAATGGTGAATCTTAAATATAAAGATTGCAAAACTATTGAGTCCATGGCATTTACAATGAAAACTATTCTCTAAGTAGAAAAGCAGCTGATATTGTTCTGTAACATTTAATGGTTGCTGATACTGAATGCATAAATGAATTTCAAAGTAGTTTGCCGACATTGTTCTCTGGAATGGGTCGATAAAGACTGAATTTCTGAGCACCCAAATGTATAACCAAATTGTTGTATCAACTTTAACTTTGTTCCAGAGTGGGTGGCCAAAGAGTCAGAAATGAAGGGCTTTTGCCCGAAACATCGATTTCGAAGCTACTTGGATGCTGCCTGAACTGCTGTGCTCTTCCAGCACCACTAATCAAGAGTCAGAAATGTCTTGAGAACCTCACACAATGCTGGCCTAACACTTAATGAAAAAATGTGAATTTGTCAAGTACAGGATAAAATTATTTGGACACGTTGTTTAAACCATTGGAATTATATGTGGTCTACAAAAAAAAACTCAAAGAGAATCTCCACCTAGGAATGTCTGAGAACTTCAAAAGATCCATGGGATGGTAAATCGGATTGTTAATTCCTATTAAATTTGACAAAGGTCAGTGAGAATGCTTTTGAGACCATCAATAGTGTTGCTGAAATGTGAGTTAGCAAGTCACTTTTGAAAAGATTAAACAACTCCTCTCTTGAGAACTCTTAGCACGTAATGATCTGTGTTCACCAACTGTAATAGTGGCAGATGCCTTATCTACGGGAAAGTGTAAAACATAGATTTTTTTTTTGTGCTTCTAAGTGATTAACAGAATATTATTACTCCCCAAAGGAGAATCCCAAAGCGTTTTTATTCTTTAATAAGTAGCAAGTGGGTAACTAGAGAAAGGATTGGTCCACTAAAGGATAACGAAGGAAGGCTGCGTGTCGAACCTGAGAAAATGGGTGAGATTCTGAATGTTTACTTTGCATCATTGTTCACTGAGGAGAGGAACATGATGAATCTTGAGATTAGAGATAGAAGTTTGATTAGTCTGGATCACGTTGACATAAGTAGGGAAGATGTGTTGGTTAGGCTAGAGGTTATTAAGGTGGACAAATCCCCAGGACTGGATGGGATCTATCTCAGGTTGCTGAGGGAGGCGAGAGAGGAAATAGCTGGGGCCCTGACACATATCTTTGTGGCATCAATAAATACAGGTGAGGTGCTGGAGGACTGGAAGGTTGCTAATGTTGTCCCCCTGAACAAGGAGGGTAGCAGGGATATTCCGGGTAACTACAGACTAGTGAGCCTGACATCCTTGGTGTGATCATTGCTGGAGAAGGTACTGAGGGATAGAATCTATTTATATTTAGAAAAAAATGGGCTTATCAATGATAGGCAACATAGTTTTGTGCAGGGGAGATCATGCCTTACCAACTTAATAGAGTTCTTCGAGGAAGTTACCAAGTTGATAGATGAAGAAAGGGCTGTTGATGTCATATACGTGGACTTCAGTAAGGCGTTTGATAAGGTTTCCCATGGTAGACTAATGGAGAAAGTGAAGTCACATGGTGTGCAGAGTGTTCTAGCTAGGTGGATAAAGAACTGGTTGAGCAACAGGAGACAGTAGTAGTTGAAGGGAGTTTCTCAAAATGGAGAAGGATGACCAGTGGTGTTCCACAGAGGTCAGTGTTGGGGCCTCTGTTGATTGTAATATACATAAATGATCTAAAAGAGGGCACTGTTGGTATGATCAGCAAGTTTGCAGATGACACAGATTGGTGGAGGAGCAGAAAGCATAAGGGACTGTCAGAGAATACAGGAGGATATAGATAGACTGGAGAGTTGGGTGGAAAAGTGGCAGATGGCTTTCAATCCAGACAAATGTGAGGTGATGCATTTAGGCAAGACTAATTCTAGAGCGAACCATACAATGATTGGAAGAGCCTTGGGAAAAGTTGATGGGCAGAGAGATCTGGGAGTGCAGGTCCATTGTACCCTGAATGGTGCTGCACAGGTGGATAGAGTGGTCAAGAAGGCAGATAGACAATAGATGCAGGAGTAGGTCATTCTGCCCTTCGAGCCTGCACCGCCATTCAATATGATCATGGCTGATCATTCCTAATCAGTATCCTGTTCCAGCCTTATCTCCATACCTCTTGACTCCACTATCTTTAAGAGCTCTATCCAATTCTTTCTTAAAAGAATCCAGAGACTGGGCCTCCACTGCCCTCTGGGGCAGAGCATTCCACATAGCCACCACTCTCTGGGTGAAGTAGTTTCTCCTCATCTCTGTCCTAAATGGTCTACCCCATATTTTTAAGTTGTGTCCTCTGGTTCGGCACTCCCCCATCAACGGAAATATGTTCCCTCCTGCCAGAGTGTCCAGTCCTTTCATAATCCTATACGTTTCAATCAGTTCCCCTCTCAGTCTTCTAAACTCAAGGGTATACAAGCCCAGTTGCTCCAGTCTTTCAGTGTAAGGCAATCCTGCCATTCCAGGAATTGACCTCGTGAACCTACGCTGCACTCCCTCAATAGCCAGAATGTCTTTCCTCAAATTTGGAGACCAGAACTGTACACAGTACTCCAGGTGTGGTCTCACCAGGGCCCTGTACAGTTGCAGAAGCACCTCTTTGCTTCTATACTCAATCCCTCTTGTTATGAAGATATAGTATGCTTGCCTTCATTGGACAGGGTATTGAGTATAAGAGCTGGCAAGTCATGTTAAAATTGTACAAGACATTGGTTCGGCCGCATTTAGAATACTGTGTACAGTCTGGTCACCACATTAACAAAAGGATGTGGATGCTTTGGAGAGGGTGCAGAGAAGGTTTACAAGGATGTTGCCTGGTATGGAAGGTGCTAGCTATGAAGAGAGGTTGAGAGGTTAGGATTCTTTTCATTAGAAAAAAGGAGGTGGGGGGGGCTGATTGAAGTTTACAAGATCATGCAGGGTATAGACAGGTTGGATAGAGACAAGCTTTTTCCCAGGGTGAAGGATTCAATAACAAGAGGTCACGATTTCAAGGTGAGAGGTGGAAAGTTTAAGGGGGGTACATGCGGCAAGTACTTCACACAGAGAGTAGTTGGTGTTTGGAATGCGTTGCCAGCAGAGGTGGTAAAGGCAGGTGCGGTAGATTCATTTAAGATGCGCCTGGACAAATGCATGAGTAGGTGGGGAGCAGAGGGAGACAGATGCTTAGGAATTGACCAACAGATTTAGGCAATACATTTGGATTGGCTCAGGCTTGGTGGGCCGAAGGGCCTGTTCCTGGGCTGTAAATTTTACAGCGCAGTGCAGGCCCTTCGGCCCTCGATCATTTTGTTCTTTGTTCTTTGAGAAAAAAGCTTTAGTCATAATATGGGGACTTAACCATGTTTTAGACCTTGGAATTAGATTGTAGTTCAAAATCAAAACTAACCATCATCTGTTGGTAACCCTCCTGAATGTGAAAGAAGTTTTAAGATGTTGCCTCAACTTTAGCACTAAGGTTAAGCTTTGTATGGCACGATTCAGTCTCTGAATTGTGTACAGAGGAAGGTCTAACCTACAGCAGATGCTCTCAAGAATGACACGAGTATAGATAAACACAAATTCTGTATCGGTCTTTACTGTGGCCAGTACAGGTAACATATCAGAAATAGCTGTAAATCTGGGAATGGAAGATAGGGAGGAACTCGGGAAAATTATTCAGCAGGAAAATGATACTGAGTAAATTGTTGGAGTTATCTACTGATAAGTTGCCAGTCTTCATTAACTTTATTCTGTGGTCTTAAAAGAAGTGACCAGTTGATGAGTTGACTATAATTTTTGAAAATGCCCTTAATTCAGGGATGGCTCCATTAGATTGGAAAATAATGGACGTAACTCCTTCATTCAAAAAGGAGGAAACTACAGGCTAGCTAGCTGCTTGGCTGTCATATGGAAGATATAATGTCTTTGTTAATAGCTTTGATAATAAGAGAATGATCAGGGAGAAGGTAGGGCCGATCAGGGATAGCATAAGGAACTTGTGCGTGGAGTCTGAACAGAAAGGGGAAGTCCAAAATGAGTTTTTTTCTTTGGTTTTCACAAAGGAAAGGGACCTTGTTGCAAATGAAAACTTAAGAGGAGCTGGGACACCGGTCTTGACCAGATCAAGATTGATGAAGTTGATGTGCTAGAAATTTTGGAAAACATTAAGATTGATAAGCATCCAGGGCCAGACCAGATTTATCCTAGGCTGCTCCGGGAAGCGAGAAAGGAGATTGTCTCCTCACTCTCCACAGGAGTCGTACCGGAGGATTGGAACGAGGTAAATGATGTTCCTTTTTTCAAGAAGGGTAATAGGGAAGTCCCTGACAGTTACAGACCAGTCAGTCTTGCGTCTGTGGTCAGCAAAGTTCTGGAAAGAATTCTGAGGGATAGGATTTATGACTATTTGGCAAAGCATAGTGTGATTAAAGGCAGTCAGCATGGCTTTGTGAGGGGCAGGTCATACCTCACAAATCTTATTGAGTTCTTTGAGGAGGTGTCAAGACAGGTCGACAATGGTCGAGCAGTGGATGTGGTGTATATGGACTTCAGCAAGACATTTGATAGGGTTCCCCATGGTAGGCTCATTCATAAAGTTAGGAAGTATGGGATACAGGGAGATTTGGCTATCTGGATTCAGAATTGGCTGGCTGACAGAAGGCAGAGAGTGGTTGTAGATGGGAAGTATTCTGCCTGGAGGTCAGCATTGAGTGGTATCCCGCAGGGCTCTGTTCTTGGGCCTCTGCTCTTTGTAGTTTTTATAAAATGACTTGGATGAGGAGGTTGAGGGGTGGGTTAGTAAATTTGCAGATGACACAAAGGTTGGAGGTGTCGCCGATAGTATAGAGGGCTACTGCAGGCTGCAGCACGACATAGACAGGATGCAGAGCTGGGCTGAGAAATGGCAGATGGAGTTCCACCTGAATAAATGTGAAATGATGCATTTTGGAAGGTCGAACTCAAATGCTGAATATAGGATTAAAGACAGGATTCTTGGCAGTGTGTAGGAACAGACGGATCTGGGTGTGCAAGTACATAGATCCCTCAGAGTTGCCACTCAAGTGGTTAGGGTTGTTCAGAAAGCATGTGGTGTTTTGGCTTTCATTAACAGTGGGGTCGAGATTAAGAGCCGCGATGTTTTGCTGCAGCTCTACAAGACCCTGGTGAGACCACACTTGGAATATTGTGTCCAGTTCTGGTCGCCCTACTATAGGAAAATACAGAGGCTTTGTAGAGGTTGCAAAGAATGTTTACCAGGATGCTGCCTGGACTGGAGGGCTTGCCATATGAAGAAAGGTTGAATAAGCTCAGACTTTTCTCTCTGGAGAGAAGGAGGAAGAGAGGAGACCTGATCGAGGTGTACAAAATAATGAGAGGAATAGATAGAATCAATAGCCAGAGATTTTTTCCCCAGGGCAGGATTGACTAGTACGAGAAGTCATAGTTTGAATATATTAGGAGGAAGGTATAAAGGAGTTGTCAGAGGTAGGTTCTTTACTCAGAGAGTTGTGAATACATGGAATGTATTTCCAGCGGTGGTGGTGGAAGCAGAGTTACTAAGTACAGTTAAGCGACTGCTGGACATGCACATACATAGCAGTGAGTTGAGGGGTGTGTAGGTTAAGTTACTATATTTGACATTAGGATTAAATCTCGGCACAACATCGTGGGCCAAAGGGCCTGTTCTGTGCTGTTCTTTTCTATGTTCTATGTGCTATAGACATTGTAGTAGGACATTTAGAAAGATTGAATGTAATTAGGTAGAATCAACAATTTTATGAAAAGGAATTCATGTTCAATTTATTTTAGTTTTTTGAGGAAGTAATGTGCTGTGAATTTGAGGAACCACTGGATGTACTGTGTTTAGATTTCCAGAAGGCATTTGAAAACATTGAAGATTATTTTGGGAAATGGAAGCTAATGGTGGCAGATGTATAGATTGAAGATTAGGTAAAAACAAGGACTGCAGAATGCTGGAAACCTCTATTCCTGATGAAGGGCTTTTGCCTGAAACATCAATTTTCCTGCTCCTCGGATGCTGCCTGCAGGCTGTGCTTTTCTAGCACCACTCTAATCTAGATTGAAGATTGGCTAGTTAGCAAAAAAAACTATAGGTTCAAATGGACCATTTTCTGGTTGATAAGATGTAAAAGTGGTGTGTCACAAGTATCACTGTTAGAAGCTAAACCTTTTACAACTTCTATAAATGACTTGGATGAAGGGACTAAGGCATGGTTACTAAATGTTCTGATGACATAAAGTTAGGTATGTCGTGAGGAGGATGTAAGAAGGCTAAAAGGGGATATAGATAGATTGAACTTTGAAGCTTTTGTTCACTCATGAGATGTGGCTGTTGCTGGCTGGGTCAAAATTTTTTTAAGATTAGATTACTTAGTGCGGAAACAGGCTCTTCGGCCCAACAAGTCCACACCGACCCTCCAAAGAGCAACCCACCCAGACCCATTCCCCTACACCTAACACTAAGAGCAATTTAGCATGGCCAATTCACCTAACCTGCACATTGTTTTTTGGACTGTTGGAGGAAACTGGAGCAAACCCATGTAGACACTGGGAGAATGTGCAAACTCGACACAGACAGTTGCCTGAGACAGGAATTGAACCTGGGTTCAATTCACTCGGCAAATCACTCGGAAATTCATTTGTGCATCAGCATTTTTCTGTTATTTAACCTATTGTTATGATCATCCTACACAGATGTTATTACACACCTTTGGTGTATGCACAAATGAATTTCCGAGTGATTTGCCAAATTTGTTCTCTGGAATGGGCCTACAATATCTCAGCACCCCACAAGGTGATGCTTAATCAAATTGTTGAGTCTCACAGACAATTCCCTCTATTGGACAAAGTTTCCATTTCAACTTTAACTTTGTTCAAGAGTGGGTGACCGAATGTCAGAAATGTTTTGAGACAGGGAGACATAAACTCTTTCTTTTAGAAAGACATAACCATCTAAAAGGTGCAGTGCAGTTTAGCAATCTCCAAAGTCATGGCTCAGAGTCATTGAGAAAAGCTCAAGAAACAAAAGGCTATGGAAAAAGAGTTTAAGGAACTCATGTTAAGAAATAAATGATTGTGATAACAGTTTCTGCATGGATCCCAGGAAGGGACATTGACGAAAGAAATTGTCTTGATTGAAAAGAATCCAATTACAGCGGTGTTACTGAACAAGGAACTTTAAAATGGAAACAGGGTGACCCCTCACTGTGGTTTGAGTATCATTGTTTGGGGTAAAATGGAAGTATCTTTATTATTGATATCTGTAATACTGTTTCACCTAGTTATTTACCTATGTCATTTATTGCTCATCCTTAGCGAAGATGGTGGAGAGCTGCTGTTTTGAATCCCTGCAGTCTATTGTCTAATTGCTGAGAGATTGCAGAGCTTTTAGATATAGAGGAGTGTAGGTAACCTAGTGGATGAATCACAACCGAGTTTTGAGAAGATTTGTAGCTTAGGTTGAAGTTCTGGATGTAGGTGCTCGCTGAGGTGGAAAGGTCGTTTTCAGACGTTTCGTCACTATACTAGGTAAAATCTTCAGTGAACCCCTGGATGAAGAATTGCTGATGATTCCTGATTTCTATTTATATGCTTGGGTTTCTTTGGGTTGGTGATGTCATTTCCTATGGTGATGTTATTTCTTATTCTTTTTCTCAGGAGTTGGTAAATCGGGTCCAAGTCTATGTGTTTGTTGATAGCGTTCCGGTTGGAATACCATGCTTCTAGAAATTCTTGTGCATGTCTCTGTCTGGCTTGTCCTAGGATGGATGTGTTGTCCCATTCGAAGTGGTGTCCTTCCTCATCTGTATGTAAGGATATTAGTGAGAGAGGGTCATGTCGTTTTGTGGCTAGTTAATGTTTTTGGACAAGCATGCAGAAAACTAGCCACCAGGATACATGAACATCAACTAGCCACAAAACGACATGACCCTCTCTCACTAATATCCTTACATACTGATGAGGAAGGACACCAAATGGGACAACACATCCATCTTAGGACAAGCCAGACAGAGACACGCACAAGAATTTCTAGAAGCATGGCATTCCAACCAGAACGCTATCAACAAACGCATTGACTTGGACCTGATTTATCACCCTCTAAGAAAAAGAATAGGTAATGACATCGCCACAGGAAATGGCATCACCAACCCAAAGAAACCCAACTATATAAATAGAAAGCAGGAAACATTAGCACTGCTTCAGCCGGAGGCTCACTGAAGATGTTACCTAGTATAGTGATGAAACGTCTGAAAATGAACCTTCCAGCTCAGCGAGCAAACCTAATCCATAATCACAAGGTTAGTATGCAGGCGCAGCAAATAATCAGGAAAGGTAATAGAATATTATCATTTATCACAGGGGAATTGAATGCAAAAGTAGGGAGCTTATGATTTAATTATATAGGACATTGGTGAGGCTGCATCTGTACAGTTTTGGTCTTCCTATTTTAATAAGAACCTACTAGCTACTAAAAGGACTTTGCAAGAGATAAAGCAAGTTTTGAATGTTTCTAAGTCGAGAACTGTTTTCTGAAAGGATGGCCACATTATGTACCCAATATTCTGATATCAAACCAGCACTTTGAACAGTGTAAGCACCTCACAGTTGTTGGCAAATTACTGGTCTTCAGGAGATTAGTTACATCAAGAACACTTCAGCCTGATATTCTTCAATGCATACCCCTTCCCCACCCATCAAAGCATTTAGCGATCAATGAAGTGATGTGTGTGGATGCAGCAATCAAGTTGGTGGCCAGACATCACCACTCTCTAGAAGACATACAAGACCAACAAAAACCATTGTTACCTTTCCCATCAGTAGCGTGGAAGCAACTGGGAATGGATTTGTTTGAGTTCAAGGTTATATAGACTGAAGTTAGCTTTTTGCGTAATAACACAACAGATATTGTATTCAGTCCCTCAAAAGACATTACTGTACACTCAAGATCCTGGACATTGTCATGTCAGACGTTGGACCAAAGATTGCAGCTGCAGTTATTACTTAGTAATGTTATCACTGGCCTATTAATCCAAAGATCCAAATTATGTTCTGCAGGTCCACATCCAAATCCCATCACAGCAGACAGTGGAATTGCAATTTAATCCAAATTTGGAATTAAAATTCTAATAGTATTCCAACCCTACCCATTGTTGAGTGTCTGTTTTTAAAAAAAAGCATAAACATCACAAATGTCTTTTTAGAAAGAAAATTTACCATGTTTACCAGGTCTGGCCTACATGTTACTATAAAGTCTTAGCAATATGGTTGACTCGTAACTGCCCTCTGAAAAAGTTGAGTAAGAGCTTCAGTGGCATTCCAGGTTAACACATGTTGGCACAGACAATGACACCCTTAACCCATGAATGTATAATAAAAAAAAACAAGCAGTTCCAAAATTAAATATGCTTTCATGTTACCAGTTCAGCTGGAGAGGCTGATTGAGTGGTGTGAATGATTAAAGTTTGAGCAGACAAATTCCTGATCCTAATTTATAAGAAGGTCTTAATCTTACTGGATTGAATGATCAATCCTCACTGCTCAGAATGGATTATCACCACCAGAAATGTTAGGTAGGGAGAGTGAGAACACAACTTCCATCAAAACCTAATGTTGTAGAAAACGATCACGAAATAAAATATCGTGAAGAAGAGACAACTGTGACCAAAAATTCAATAACTTGCAAAGACCACAAGGTTTACCAGAGCTGAAGCCCAAGAAGGGAGTATGGGTAAGATGTGGAGAGGAGGTATAATTATTGAAAGAAAACCACAACTATGGTTGATCAAACGTCCAGCTGCTTTCTGTTGATCGATTCTCTCCTTGTGTAGTTCAGAGTAAAGGTACTCCAATCAAGTGAATAAATCAGTGACTGTTAACTCTGTAAGTTTTTTAGAACTTCAGTCCCTGAGGGAGCCACTGGATGGCAACTTCAGTGAGGGTTTGAGTTTTTCTAAATCTATCCTTTATCACTGTTCTGAATTAATCCACAAGATTTCAAGGATCCACTCAAACTAATCGTGCTCAAGAATAAAATCTTAAAAATCCTGCTCTGTGAGCAGGGTCAACAAAAAAGATATTATTCCAATGCCAACACTGTCCCAGATTTTATGAAAAATTGTGTTCAAAAAGGCTGAATACATTTAATCCTCTTCAAATAAAGGAGGTTTAATTAATGCATTGATGCAAAGCTGGATTGGTAAGGTGGAGATACAGCTGATGTTAGGCAGACTTAGCCAGTGGACTAATTGAGGATAGTGAAAAAGTATAGATTTAGAGAAACTCAAACCCAAACTGGTGCTGCCACCAAGTGGTTCCCTTAGGAACTTAAGTTCCAAAAATCTTCCTTCGTTTCAGTCTCTGGTTTATTCTCTTTATTGAAGTACCCTCAGTCTGAACAACACAAGTGGAGAACTGATCAACAGTTAGCAACTGTATGTTTAGGTCCGGTGAACAGAGAGAAGTGGATTAAATAAATATGCATGATTAGAGTCAGAAATAGAGCCTCAATTCCTGATGAAGGGCTTTTGTCCGAAACATTGATTTTCCTGCTCCTCGGATGCTGCCTGACCTGCTGTGCTTTTCCAGCAACATTCTAATCTAGACTCTGGTTTCCAGCATCTGCAGTCGTGGTTTTTACCTAAACAAATATTCATGCTAATTTATTTAGGAGAGGTTATGGCTTTGAGGTACTATCACTAGATTATTAATCTGAGACCTAGGGAATGTTCTGGGGACCAGGGTTAAAATCCCTCCCATGATTGATGGTAAAATTTGAAATTTTGTAAAAAAATTCGGCAATTAAGAGTGTAATGATGACCATGAAATAATTCTTGATTGTTGTAAGTATCCATCTGATTCACTAATGTCCTTTAGGGAAGGAAACTGCCATCCCTATGTGGTCTGGTCTACATGTGACTCCAGGCCCACAGCAGTGAGGGTTACTCTTAACTGCTCTCTGCATAATCAAGGGTGGGCAACAGATGCTGGTACCCACCTTCTGTGAATGAAGAAAAAAAATTGTGTTTCTTGAACGTTAGATTTAGTTATCTAATTTAGGCAGTTGACCATTTGTAAGGAATTTTCAGGTGGTGCAACAAGTTTAGGAGCAGCAGTTTAGATATGAAACATTAATTAATTAAATAAGGAACATATACAATTCAGAATGGTTCATTGATACCAGAGGATGAGCAGCCAATTGACAGAGTATGCACTCATCTCATTAAGGTTATGAAGACAGCATTCTGCTTGCTAGCCAAAGTATTAGAGGACTCCTCAGTGAGTTGTGTTCCGCCTCTCCTGGTTCACCTTTTATCGGAGGAAACAGCTGTCTAGTGATCACATGCTGAGAACTGCTGTCTTCAAGCTCTGATGCTCTGCACATGCTGATACACCCTGTTTGAGACTACCAATACAGGTTCAAACAAATGGTTGACACAGCATGGTTTGCCAATGTGCAAAACAAGCATCCAGCAATATGGAAGTTGTGTGATAAATTAATGTTTTTAAAAAGCTATCAGCAGAATCAGTTCTGAGTAAGGGGCACTGAACCTGAAATGTTAACTCTTGATTTCTCTTCACTGATGCTGCCAGACATAGAGTCATAGAGATGTACAGCATGGAAACAGACCCTTCAGTCTAACCCGTCCATACCGACCAGATATCTCAACCCAATCTAGTTCCACCTGCCAGCACCCGCCCATATCCCTACAAACCCTTCCTATTCGTATACCCATCCAAATGCCTTTTAAATGTTGCAATTGTATCAGCCTCCACCACTTCCGCTAGCAACTCATTCCATACATGTACCACCCTCTGCGTGAAAAAGTTGCCCCTGAGGTCCCACTTATATCTTTTCCCTCTCACCCTAAACCTATGCCCTCTAGTTCTGGACTCCCCGACCCCAGGGAAAAGACTTTTGTCTATTTATCCTGTCTATGCCCCTCATGATTTTGTAAACCTCTATAAGGTCACCCCTCAACCTCTGATGCTCCAGGAAAAACAGCCCCAGCCTGTTAAGCCTCTCCCTATAGCTCAAATCCTCTAACCCTGGCAACATCCTTGTAAATCTTTTCTGAACCCTTTCATGTTTCATAACATCTTTCCGCTAGGAAGGAGACCAGAACTGCAAGCAATATTCCAACAGTGGCCTAACCAATGTCCCATAAAGTCGCAACATGACCTCCCAACTCCTGTACTCAGTACTCTGACCAATAAAGGAAAGCATACCAAACGCCTTCTTCACTGTCCTATCTACCAGCGACTCCACTTTCAAGGAGCTATGAACCTGCACTCCAAGGTCTCTTTGTTCAGCAACACTCCCTAGGACCTTACCATTAAGTGTATAAGTCCTGCTGAGATTTGCTTTCCCAAAGTTTCTGATTTACAGTAACTACTTCATTTTGGTTATTGTTCAGAAGAGATGTTAGGAAGCACTGCTACATACAAAGGGTGCTAGAGCTTAGGAGCACTCTTCCACAGAGGCTGGTTATGCAAGATCATTGTAATTTTAAATCTGAGATTGTTAATTTTTTGTTAAATGAAAATATTAAGGGATATCAGTCAAAGGCAGGTGGTATATGGAGTTAACCTGCAGCTCAGCTGTAGATTGAATAGTGGAACAATTCCAAGGGGCTGTATGGCCTATTCTTGCACCTACATTTAATAGTGTATCAACTTAAAGGCAGTGAAGAAGGCTAATAGCATGCTGGCCTTCATAACAAGAGGAATTGAGTATAGAAGCAAAGAGGTTCTTCTGTAGCTGTACAGGGCCCTGTGAGACCGCACCTGGAATATTGTGCGCAGTTTTGGTCTCCAAATTTGAGGAAAGACATTCTGGCTATTGAGGGAGTGCAGCGTAGGTTCACGAGGTCAATTCCTGGAATGGCGGGACTATCTTGCGCTGAAAGATTGGAGCGACTGGGCTTGTATACGCTTGAGTTTAGAAGGCTGAGAGGGGATCTGATTGAGACGTATGAGATTATTAAAGGATTGGACACTCTGGAGGCAGGAAACATGTTTCTGCTGATGGATGAGTCCCAAACCAGAGGAAACAGTTTAAAAATAAGGGGTAGGCCATTTGGAACAGAGTTGAGGAGAAACTTCTTCAACCAGAGAGTGGTGGGTGTATGGAATGCTCTGCCCCAGAAGGCTGTGGAGGCCAAGTAGGTAAAAACAATGAATACAGATGCTGGAAACCAGATTCTGGATTAGTGGTGCTGGAAAAGTTCAGGCAGCATCGAGGAGCAGTAAAATCGACGTTTCGGGCAAAAGCCCTTCATCAGGAATACAGGCAGAGTGCCTGAAGGATGGAGAGATAAATGAGAGGAGGCACTATGTCTGTATTCCTGATGAAGGGCTTTTGCCCGAAACGTCGATTTTACTGCTCCTCAGATGCTGCCTGAACTTTTCCAGCACCACTAATCCAGAATCTGGCTGCCTGAACTGTGGAGGCCAAGTCTCTGGATACTTTCAAGAAAGAGTTGGATAGAGCTCTTAAGGATAGTGGAATCAAGGGTTATGGAGATAAGGCAGGAACAGGATACTGATTGAGGATGATCAGCCATGATCATAATGAATGGCCTACTCCTACACCTATTGTCTATTAAAAGTCCTAATAAACACCCCATCATTAATATTGAAAAATGAGTTTCATATTTATTGAATGTCAAATTTCTCTGTTGTGATTATAAGTCCATACTTTTTAAATTTAAAAACAGTTTTCATAAGTTTATATTCATACTTCAGCTTGCATCATTATTCTTACATAATCAGTTGTTGTCCTATCAGATCACTTTAATTAAAAGTGAAGCTAATTGGGGCTTTAATATTTCTTGGTCTTGCTGTGTGAATACTTCATTTTGATTGGCTGCTTCGTTCTGCCTGGTTACCACTTTAAATTGGTATTGGGAAAGCAGAAAGTCAGTCCAGTGAGATTGAGGTTTCACTGACAGCTTTCTTCAAGGTCAGCACTCACTACAAATTACAGGTCAATGTTAATGATGCATGAATTTGTTGCTCTGAGACAGGTAAGAAGGGATAAGATTAACAAGCCTTGGATGATGAGAACAGAAGAGCTTCTTGTCAAAAGGAAGAAAGCAGCCTACATAAGGTGGAGGAAGCAAGGGTCTAGCACAGCTTTAGAGGATGACAGGTTTAATAGAAAGGAGCTCAGAAATGGACTGAGGAGAGCCAGGAGGGGCCACAAAAAGGCTTGGTGGGAAGGATTAAGAAGAACCCAGGGGCATTTTACTCATATTTGAGGAATAAGAGAATGATCAGGGAGAAGGTAGGGCCGATCAGGGATTGCGGAGGGAACTTGTGCGTGGAGTCTGAGCAGATAGGAGAAGCCCTAAATGAGTTTTTTGCTTCAGTTTTCACTAAGGAAAGGGACCTTGTTGTGAATGAGAACTTTGAGGAGCTGGGAAACAGATTGACAAAGTTGATATGCTGGAAATTTTGGCAAACATTAAGATTGATAAGTCCTCAGGGCCAGACCAGATTTATCCGAGGCTGCTCCGGGAAGTGAGAAAGGAGGTTGCTAAGCCACTGGCGAAGATCTTTGCCTCCTCACTCTCCACGGAAGTCATATCGTAGGATTGGAAGGAGGTGAATGTTGTTCCTCTGTTCAAAAAAGGTAATAGGGAAATACCTGGCAATTACAGACTAGTTAGTCTCACGACTGTGGTCAGCAAGGTTTTGGAAAGAATTCTGAGGGATAGGATTTATAACTATTTGGAAAAGCATAGCATGATTAAAGGCAGTCAGCATGGCTTTTGAGGGGAAGGTCATGCCTGACTAATCTTGTTGAGTTTTTTGAGGAGGTGACAAGACAGGTCGACAGAGGTCGAGCAGTGGATGTGGTGTATATAGACTTCTGCATGGCATTTGATAAGGTTCCCCAGGGTAGGCTCATTCATAAAGTCAGGAGGTATGGGATACAGGGAGATTTGGCTATCTGGATTCAGAATTGGTTGGCTCACAGAAGGTATAGAGTGGTTGTAGATGCAAAGTATTCTGCCAGGTCTGTGTTGAGTGGTGTCCCACTGGGCTCTGTTCTTGGGCCTTTGCCCTTTGTAGTTTTTATAAATGACTTGGATGAGGAGGTTGAGAGGTGGTTTAGTAAATTTGCAGATGACACAAAGGTTGGAGATGTCGCCGATAGTATAGAGGGCTGCAGCACGACATAGACAGGATGCAGCACGACATAGACAGGATGCAGAGCTGGGCTGAGAAACCTGGATAAATGCGAAGTGATGCATTTTGGAAGGTCGAACTTGAATGCTCAATGTAAGGTTAAAGTCGGGATTCTTGGCAGTGTGGAGGAACAGCGGGATCTTAGTATTGAAGTGCATAGATCCCTCAAACTTGCCACCCAAGTTGGATAGGGTTGTTAAGAAAGCATATAGTGTTTTGATTTTCATTAACAGGGGGAATTGAGTTTAAGAGCCGCAAGGTTTTGTTGCAGTTCTACAAGTTCCTGGTGAGACCACACTTGGAATATTGTGTCCATTCTGGTTGCCCTACTATAGGAAAGATACAGAGGCTTTGGAGAGGGTGCAAAGAAGGTTTACCAGGATGCTGCCTGGACTGGAGGGCTTGTCTTATGAAGAAAGGTTGAATAAGCTCGGACGTTTCTCTCTGGAGAGAAGGAGGAAGAGAGGAGACCTGATCGAGGTATGCAAAGGAATGAGAGGCATGGATAGAGTCAGTAGCCAGAGACTTTTCCCCAGGGCAGGATTGACTGGCACGAGAGGTCATAGTTTTAAGATATTAGGAGGAGGTATGGAGGAGATGTCAGAGGTAGGTTCTTTATGCAGAGAGTTGTGAATGTGTTGCCAGCTGTGGTGGTGGAAGTAGAGTCATTAGAGACATTTAAGCGACTGCTGGACATGCACATGGACAGCAGTGAGTTGAGGGGTGTGTAGGTTAGGTTATTTTATTTTACATTAGGGTTAATCATCGGCACAACATCGTGGGCCGAAGGGCCTGTTCTGTGTTGTACATTTCTATGTTCTACGTTAACTGTAACATAGGCTTTTTCTGTAAGAAGAATGAGTACAAGATGGAAATACCAAAGCAGAGATTTGAACTTTTGTAATCCTTAGTTACAGGGGTATTCACCTTGTTAAAACTGTTCCTTCTGGGAACTGTAACAATTAAAGATGCAAAAAAGACAGCATCGTGAATTCAACAAAATCAGAAATTGCTGGAAAAAAATCTCAGGTCTGCTGCATCTTTGGAGAGAAAATAGAGTTAATGTTAATTTCTGTCAGCTTCACATCAGTAGTGGGAAAACTGATGGAGGCTATAATACAGGAAAAGGGAAACAACTTGGAGAAATGCCTCACAGTGCCAGGAACCCAGGTTCGATTCCAGCCTTGCAACTGTCGGTGTGCAGTTTGCATATTCTCCCTGTGTCTGTGTGGTCCTCCCACAGTCCAAAGGTGTGTAGGTTAGGTGAATTGGCTGTGCTAAATTGCTCACAGTGTTCAGAGATGTGGAAGTTAGGTGTATTACTCAGGGGTAAATATAGGATAGGAGGAATTGGTCTGGGTGGGTTACTCTTCGGAGGGTCGGTGTGAACTTGTGAGGCCGAAGGGCCTGTTTCCACACTGTAGGGATTGATTCTAAGAAATAAGTTCGTACTAGACAGTCAAGGTGGGTTTGCCAAATGTAATTGAGTTCTTTGAGGAGATGACACAGGCAATGGAAAAGGGCACTGTGGTTGTTTTCTATTTTGGCTTTCAGAAATTATTTAATACAATGTCACTTGATTGCAGAGTAGGACCATCTGGGTAACTCTTTTAGGAGCCAGTGCTGACATCATGGGTTGAATGCCTTCATTTTGTACTATAGAATTTTATGTTTCTATTTCTCACCATGTACAATATAGAGGATAAACACCTGGCCAGAGACTAACCAAGTCAAGAGCTCCTTCTGCCAAGTTAACTATAGGCTCTTTCTGAATGAGCCAAGATTTAGAACTGCTGCAGGTAGATCAACTGAAGGAACCACAATATATTTCCAAATCAGGATGCTGACTAGCTTGAAGAGGAATTTAACAGGTCGTGCGATTCCCATGTCCTTGTTGACCTTGTTCTTCTTGGATGAAAGTGGTTATAAGTATAGGAGGTGCCATTAAAGAAGCCTTAGTTAATTTTTGCTGTGTGTCTATTAGATGGCATGTATTGCTGCCTCTGTATGGTGGTAGTGAAGGAAGTGAATTTGAAGGTGGTGGATGGGGAGCCAGTCAAGTAGACTGCATTGTCCTGGATGGTGTCAAGCTTCTTGAGTGTTAGTGGAGCTGCACTCATCCAGGCAAGGGAATATTCCATCACTCTCCTGACTTGTGCCTTGTAAATGGTGGATAGCCTTTGGAGAGTCAGGAGGTGAGTTACTTCCTGCAGTATTCCTATCCTCTCTCCTGCTGTTAAGGCCACTGTGTTTATATGGCTGGTCTAGTTGAGTTTCTGGTCAGTGATCAGTATTTTGGAGTTCAGATCTTTCATCTTCACAAAATTTTTTTCAACACCAGGAGAGTTCCACATAAACTAATATTAAAACACTAAATATGTATGTTTAATGGTAAAGCTGATTATTTTTGTGTCATGTTATTGAGGGTCTGTAAATATCTTCTAACAATACAGTCCATTAGAAACTATAAATGCTGACTTAGTTTCAGGTTGTCATGAGTCAATGAAGTGAACTGTTAGAAATTGAGATACAATGCGGTAAATGAAAGGTATTCTGAAATTCTGTTTTGATTCATACCTAATTTAGTTCATCATAATGTACAAAGTATGACATATATTTGCTCAATTTTTTATGCAGAAAACTTCTGTCAAGTGACAGGAACCCACCCATTGATGACTTAATCAACTCGGGAATCTTGCCAATCCTTGTGCAATGTCTTGAAAGAGATGAGAAGTATGTACAGTGCTTGTATGATAATTTGACAGAGCTTTGTGTGTTCTTAAAGTATAAGTGTTGGCTCTCCTGCATTATGATATCCTTTCTTATCCCTTTATTACCCATGTTGCTGCTGTTTTGGGAACTTTTACAAAATGATATATATATGAAAACCTATGAAAGTGTGCCTGGAGTTTTTCATGTGTGGAGAACAAATTTTTATTACTTGGAAAATCATTTCTTTTCCTGAAATTCCCTCTGTTTCAAGTATACATTGTGCAAATGTCTTCCCCAGGTGTTGACTATTTTCTAAAAGCAGCCAACTGTTTGGATATGGGCACATACTTGTTTGTCAATGCAGCATTCTCTTTGTACTGACGTCTGACAATGTGGCACTTCTTCAGTGCTGAGCCTCTGACGGTATGGTACTCCCTCAGTACTGACCCTCTGACAGTGCAGAGCTCCCTCCCTACTGACGCTCCCTTAGTACTGACCCTTCGACATTAAAATGTTACCTCAGTACTGACCTTCTGACAGTGGTGCACTCCCTCAGTACTGACCCTTTGACAGTGTAATTCTCCCTCAGTAATGACTCTCTGACAGTGCAGCATTCTGTTGTACTGACTCTCGCACGGTATAGCACTTCCCCAGTATTGAATGTCTGACAGTCAGCATGCCCTCAGTACTGAACTTTGGTGGTAATGTGCATTATGTGGTGGTATCGTGACTGAATCCACAATGTTCTGCTTTCAAAGTGAATGTGCTACTTCTGAACCAAGCCTGGATAGTTAATGAGTTGTAACTCAAATTCTCATTGAGAAATACTTAACCTGAGAATATTTCCATTAACCCATGTAATTCTCCATTGCTCCCATCTGTGCAGCCCTTCACTCCAGTTTGAAGCAGCATGGGCATTGACCAACATAGCATCAGGAACATCAGCACAAACACAGGCTGTAGTCAAAGCTAGTAAGTGATCAAACAAACTTTTTATCATCTGCTGTTATATGGTGGTCATTGTTCAGAAATTTGTTCGGACTTTGCTGTTTGAGTAAGGTCTTATCATCCCACTTGTATGAAAAATATTGACTAGAAGTTTCAGCATGGAATCCAGGAACAGAAGGCCAATCAATGCGAAGAGTTTGGAGTTTGCTTAAATTGCAGATCAGGAAAGGAAAACTGAATTGTAAAATGAGATTACAGCTGTTAATTTATCCTAGAATAAGCCTCTTAGAGCTCTGGAAATTTGTTGTATTAGCAAAGATTATTGAAGGTGTAGGGGTTGGAATACACTTCAGGATTTCAAAATGAAAGATGTTTGTCTCTTGGGAAATGTCAGTGTTTAACTATTTTAGTGCGGGACAGCATTGATTTTTGTGATTTACCTGTTTCCATGTTGGAGGTTAACAGTGTCACTGGTAGATGTGTGCCAAAGAAAGCTGTGGCAAGACTAACAATTATCAATGAATCCAGTTTCCAAAAAGTTGACAAATGTTTTTGTCTGTAACTTTATCTCAGTAAATGCGTAAGATCTTTCAGTGATGTCCAGGTGTTTTACGCTAGAGATTTTTCAATTTTATATTCCACGAATAGACTACCATCTATTCAGTGATATCTGAATTATCTTGGTTTGTGAGCATCTTAAAGGAAATGACTCACTTGCTGTAATTGTTTCAATAGTGGAGACAAAAGTAATTGGAGTAAGTACACTGCTTAGGCATTGTAATAACCAGCCTCAATGTTCTATTACAGATGCTGTGCCTTATTTCCTAAGGTTGTTGCATTCACCACATCAAAATGTCTGTGAACAAGCAGTTTGGGCCTTGGGGAACATAATTGGTGAGAACCTAACCAGTTGAAGAATATTACACTGAAAGTGATTTGGTATCTGGGGTATTTTGGACAGAGGGGTTGTCTCTCTAGTTTTGGTCTCCCCCTCGAGCTGAAGTATCTCTACACCTGTGGATTAAACTCCCACTTAAACCTAAAGACCATTTTTAACATTTCACTCCTGGGATGCGTGAGTCACTGGCTGGACCACCAGTTATTGCTCATCCTTTAGGACCTGATCAACTTAATCACTCGTGCTGCTGCCAATCCATTCTTAACTGTGGACTTTGAA
Organism: Chiloscyllium punctatum; assembly: GCF_047496795.1. Classification (NCBI taxonomy): domain Eukaryota; kingdom Metazoa; phylum Chordata; class Chondrichthyes; order Orectolobiformes; family Hemiscylliidae; genus Chiloscyllium; species Chiloscyllium punctatum. The sequence continues at coordinate 87,745,302 of NC_092763.1, read as the reverse complement.
ATCCCCCACCCAGAGTACATTTTGCATCCTTGCCATCTTCAGTGCTTCCCTTAAATGTTGGTTAATGTGGAGGAGCAATGATTTATCAACTGAGGGAAGACAGTATGGTAATCAGCAGGAGATTTCCTTGCCCATGTTTAGCCTGAAGCCATAAAACTTCATGGCGTCTGGGGTAAATGTTGAGGCCTCCCAGGGCAACTCTTTCCTGACTGTATACCACTTTGCCTCCAACTGTGCTGGTTCTATCCTGTCACTGGGACAGGGCATATCCAGGGATGGTTCTGCTGGTGTCTGGGACATTGCCTGTAATGTATGATTCTGTGAGAATGACTATGTCATGCTGTTGCTTGACTGGTCTAAGAGACATCTCTCCCAAGTTTGGCACTAGCCCCTGGATGTTAGTAAGGAGGCCTTTGCAGGGTTGACGGGGCCATTTCTGCTGTAGTCTTTTCTAGTTTGGTTTTAGCAAGCAGGCTGTTCAAAGCTGCAGGTCAAAGAAAGCTGCTGCAGTGAAAAGAGGTTCCGTGCTTCAGCGAGTGATCCTTAGCTGATCCTCTCTGCAATATTTCTGTCCTGTAAGAACCTGTGTTTGAATTTACCTCTTTGCCACTGGGGTGTATTTATGAGATGTTGCTTGAAATTGGAACAGCTCTTTGTTAAGTTGCAGGGGATATTGTTTCAGTTGGGTCTGTTATGGACCAGGCCAGACCCCCCTCACAATATTTTAAGAAGGTAGCCTAGACCCTAATTTTTTTAATTGTTTTAGGCAGATGTAAAATGGATATTTCAGGAGTGATGTAGCTGGTCAAACCACTCAGTTTTAAATGAAACAATTTATTTACAGACTACCAAATGAAACACAAACAGAAACACGAAGAGATCAGAATATACAATAGCTTATCTGAAAACCCAACGTGGCCACTCCCCTTTCATTTAACAAATGTTTTAAAAAATCCTAAAAGCCCTTTTCCCTGATTGTTGCCTTAGGCAGTATCTGTTAGCCATAATCAAAGTTGCTACTCAAGACAAATCGGAACCTCTGCCTTTTAGAGCCCCTTTTGAATAAACCAAGGACAACATAACATTGTTAAAGGAGCAGCATCATCACAATTGACAATGATTTAATGGCCATGAGTAGATTCTTATTTCCTGATACTGCTTATTGAATTCAAATTCCACCAACTGTCATGGTTGAGTTTCTGGAATAATAATGTAGTGATAATGCCACTAGGCCACCTATCTATTTCTAACTTCAATGCCCTCACAAATGGCTTAGCCTCCACAGCCCTGTGCTGCAGTGAGTTCCATAGATAATCACCTTCTGCTGAAGAAATTCCTCCTTGCCTCAGTTCTGAAGGATTGGCCCTTCACTCTGTGGCTGTGCCCTCGGGTCCTACTCTCTCCTGCTGGTGGAAATATCTTCTCCACATTGACTGTATCCAGGCCTGTCACTATTCTGTAAGATTCTATGAGATGCCCCCTCATCCTTCTAAACTCCATAGAGTACAGACCTAGAGTCCTCAAATGATCCTCATTTGACCACCCCTTCATCCCAGGAATCATTCTTGTAAACCTCCTCTGGAGCCCCCTCCAACACCAGAGCATCTTTCCTTAGATATAGGATGCAACACTGCTCACAAAATTCTAAATGCAGTTGGACCAGAGCCTTATACAGCCTCAGCAGTACATTTGTGCTCTTGTATTCTAGCCCTCTTGAAAACTAATGCCAACATTACATTTGCCTTCCTAAATGCCCACTAAACCTGCATGTTTACTTTAAGAGAATTATGAACTAGGACTCCCAAGTCTCTTCGTGCTTCAGATTTCCAAAGCCTTTCACCATTTAGAAAACAATCATTGCCTCTACTCTTCTTATGAAATTGCATAGCCTGACACTTTTTCATATTATAATCCATCTGCCACTTCTTTGCCCATGCTCCTTGTCTGTCCAAGTCCTTCTGCAGCCTCCCTGCTTCCTCAACACGACCTGTCCCTTCACCTACCTTTGTGTCATCAGCAAAGTTAGCAACAATGCCCTCTCTTCCAAAGAAACATAGAAGATAGGAGTAGGAGGAGGCCATTCGGCCCTTCGACCCTACTCCACCATTCATCAAGATCATGGCTGATCATCCAACTCTAAAATCTAATCATAGAACGTAGGACATTACAGCGCAGTACAAGCCCTTCAGCCCTCGATGTTGCGCCGCCCTGTCATACCAATCTGAAGCCCATCCCACCTACACTATTCCGTGTACGTCCATTTGCCTGTCCAATGACAACTTAAATGCACTTAAACTTGGCGAATCTACTACCGATGCAGGCAAAGCATTCCATACCCTTACTACTCTGAGTAAAGAAACTACCTCTGACATCTGTCTTATACCTATCCCCCCTCACTTTAAAGTTGCGTCCCCTCGTGTTTGCTGTCCCCATACTTGGAAAAAGGCTCTCTCTGTCCACCCTATCTAACCCTCTGATTATCTTGTATGTCTCTATTAAATCACCTCTCAACCTTCTCCTCTCTAACGAGAACAGCCTCAAGGCCCTCAGCCTTTCCTCATAAGACATTCCTTCCATACCAGGCAACATCCTAGTAAATCTCCTCTGCACCCTTTCCAAAGCTTCCACATCCTTCTTATAATGCGGTGACCAGAACTGTACACAATACTCCAAGTGTGGCCGTACCAGAGCTTTGTACAGCTGCAGCATAACCTCCTGGTTCCGGAACTCAATCCCTCTATTAATAAAGGCCAAAACACTGTATGCCTTCTTAACAACCCTGTCAATCTGGATAGCAGCTTTCAGGGATCTGTGTACATGGACACCGAGATCTCTCTGCTCATCTGCCCTCCCAAGAATCCTACCATTAGCCCAGTACTTTGCATTCTGATTACTCCATCTAAAGCGTATCACCTCACACTTGTCCACATTAAACTCCATTTGCCACCTCTCAGCCCAGCTCTGCATCCTATCTATGTCTCTCTGCAACCTACTACATCCTTCTTAACTATCCACAACTCCACCAACCTTAGTGTCGTCCGCAAATTTACTAACCCACCCTTCTAAGCCCTCATCCGGGTCATTTATAAAAATGACGAACAGCAGTGGACCCAACACCGACCCTTGCGGTACGCCGCTAGTAACTGGACACCAAGATGAACATGGTCCATCAACTACAACCCTCTGTTTTCTTTCAGCAAGCCGATTACTAATCCAAACTGCTATGTCTCCCACAATCCCATTCCTCTGCATTTTGTATAATAGCCTATTGTGGGGAACCTTATCGAACGCCTTGCTGAAATCCATATACACCACATCAACCTGTTTGGTCACTTTGTCAAAAAAGTCAATAAGATTCATTAGGTACGACCGACCCTTCACAAATCCATGCTGACTGTCCCGATCAGATTATTTTTTTCTAGATGGTTATACATCCTATCTCTTATAACCTTTTCCAACACTTTACCAACATCTGAAGTGAGACTCACTGGTCTGTAATTACCAGGGTTGTCTCTACTACCCTTTCTGAACAAGGGAACCACATTTGCTATCCTCCAGTCCTCAGGCACTATTCCTGTAGACCATGATGATTTGAAGATCAATGCCAAAGGCTCGGCAATCTCTTCCCTTGCTTCCCAGAGGATCCTAGGATAGATCCCATCCAGCCCAGGGGACTTGTCTATTTTCACACTCTGCAGTATTTCTAAACCTCTTCCTTGTGAACCTCAATCTCTTCTAGTCTAGATGCAAGTATCTCTGTATCTTCCTCGCCAACATTTTCATTTTCTATAGTGAACTCTGTCAAAAAATATTTATTTAGTGCTTCCCCGATCTCCTCTGACTCCATACACAACTTCCCACTATTATCTTTGATTGGCCCTAATTTAACTCTCATCATTCTTTTATTCCTGACATACCTACGGAAAGCCTTAGCGTAAAGCCTGATCCTATCCGCCAACAACTTCTCATGTCTCCTCCTGAGTTCTCTTTTTAGGTCTTTCCTGACTTCCTGGTAACCCTCAAGCGCCCTAACTGAGTTTTCACATTTTGTCCTAACATAAGCCTTCTTCTTCTTGACCAGGGATTCCACTTCCTTAGTAAACCACGGCTCATGCGTTCTATATCTTCCTCCCTGCCTGACAGGTACATACTTATCTAAGACACACAGGAGCTTTTCCTTGAATAAGCTCTACATTTTTAATGTGCTCATCCCCTGCAGTTTCCTCCTCCATTCTACGCTTCCTAAATCTTTCCTAATTGCATCGTAATTTCCCTTCCCCCAGCTGTAATCCTGCTTTCTCCCCCATAACCTTTGATCCAGTTTGCCCCAAGTACTATGTTTAGCTGCCCCTTGAATACATCCTTTGTTTTGGCATCAGCTACTTCCTGTGGTAATGAATTCCACAGGCTCACCATCCTTTGGATGAAGAAATGTCTCCTCATCACCATCCTAAATGGTCTACCCCAAATCCTCTGACTGTGACCTCTGGTTCTGGACACACCCACCATTAGGAAAATCCTCCCTGCATCTACCCTATCTAGTCTTGTTATAATTTTATAAGTCTCTAAGCAATTCCACCCTCATTTGTCTGAACTCCAGCAAAAACAATCCTAACCTAGTTAATCTGTCCACATAGGTCAGTCCCACCATCCCCAGAATCAGCCTGGTAAACCTTCGTTGCACTCCCTTGAGAGCAAGAGCATCCTTCCTCAGAAAAGAAGACCAAAATTTCACACAGTATTCCAGATGTGGCCTCATCAAGGCCCTGTATAATTGCAACAACACATCCCTGTTCCTGTACTCAACCTTTTGCAATGAAGACCAATATACCATTTGCCTTCTTTAGTGCCTGTTGCATCTGCATGTTTACCTTCGCTGACTGTGGGTCCCGCTGCACACTCCCCTCTCCCAATTTACAGCCGTTCAGGTAGTAATCTGCCTTCTTGCTTTTGCTTCCAAAGTGAATAACCTCACATTTATCCAAATTGTACTGTACCTGCTGATTTGCCAACTCATCCAACCTGTCCAGATCATGCTGAAAGATCTCGGCATCCTCATCACTGTTCACCCTCCCACCCAACTTGGTATCATCTGCAAAGTTTGAGATGTTACATTTTGTTCCCTCACCCAAACCATTAATATATATTGTGAATAGCTGGGGTTCCAGCACTGATCCCTCTGGCACTTCACTAGTTACTGCCAGCCATTTGAAAAGGACCCATTAACTCCTACTTTTTGTTTCCTCTCTGCCAACCAGTTTTCTGTGCATCTGAATACACTTTCCCCAATCCCACATGCTTTAATCTTGCACAATAATCTCTTGGGCAGACAGATTGTTAATGTATAATGTGAATAGTTGTGGTCCCAACATTGACACCTGCAGAACTCCATCTTGAAAAGGATCTCCACGTCTATGCTTACTGACAGTCAGACAATGAGTACCTTGCCCCTAACACCACAGGCTCTTAGCTTATTTAGCAACCTCCTGTGTAGCATCTTGTCAAAAGCCTGAAAATCCAAATAGACCATGTCTACTGGCTCTCCTTTGTCAAACTTGCTTGTTCGATTAGATTAGATTACAGTGTGGAAACAGGCCCTTCGGCCTAACAAGTCCACACCGACCCGCTGAAGCGCAACCCACCCAGACCCATTCCCCTACATTAACCCTTCACTTAACACTACAGGCAATTTAGCATGGCCAATTCACCTAACCTGCACATTTTTGGATTGTGGGAGGAAACCAGAGCAGCCGGAGGAAACCCACGCAGACACGGGGAGAATGTGCAAACTCCACACAGAGAGTCGCCTGAGGCAGGAATTGAACCTGGGTCTCTGGTGCTATGAGGCCACAGTGCTAACTATTGTGCCACTGTGCCGCCCCCTCAAAGAATTCTAAAAGCTTTGTCAGGCATGACTTCCTTTCATGAAGCCATGCTGACTCAGTCCTATTTTACCATGCAATTTCAAGTTCTTGCAATATCATCCTTAATAATGCACTCTCAAATCTTACCAATGACCAAGGTCAGGCTAGCCAACCTACAATTTGCTGTCTCCTGTTTACCTTTGTTCTTAAACAGGGGTGTAACGTTAGTCATTTTCTGTCCTCTGGGACCGTCCCTGACGCCAGTGATTCCTGAAAGATTACCACTAATGCCTCTGCAATCTGCTCAGCTGTCTTCTTCAGAACTCTAAGGGGTAGTCCATCTGGTCTGGGTGATTTAACCACCTTGAGACTTTTCAGCTTCCCCAGCACCTTCTCCTTAGTGATGACCATTACACCCACCTTAGCACCCTAACTCTCTTCTAGTTCTGGTATGCTGCAGGTGTTTTCCACTATGAAGATTGATGCAAAGTATCTGTTCAATCCTCCACCGTTTTTTGTTCCCCAATGCTATTTCTCCAGCCTCATTTTCTTGCAGTCCAATGTCTAGTCTTGCCTCTGTCTTACCTTTTATATATCTTTCATGACTTTTGTAATTTCCTTTTATCTTACAAGCTGACTTAATTCTCGTATTTCAACTTCTCCACCTTATTGCCTTCTTGGTTATCCTCTGTTGGTTTTGAAAGGCTTCCCAGTGTGTTTCTTCTTCCTGGGGATGAACTTCTGCTGTGCTCCTGAATTACCCCCAAAAACTCTGCCATTGCTGCTCCACCATCTTCCCTGCTAGGCTCCCCTTGCAATCAACTCTAGCTTGCTCCTCTCTCATGTCTTTGTAGTTACTTTTACTCAGCGAGGTTTGAGAAGATTTGTAGCTCAGGTTAAGGTTTTGGATGTAGGTTTGCTCACTGAGCTGAAAGGTTCATTTCCAGACCGTTACCTTACTAGGTAACATCTTCAGTGGACCTCACGCGAAGCAATGCTGAAAATTCCTGCTTTCTATTTATATGTTTGGGTTTCTTTGGGTTGGTGATGTCATTTCCTGTGGTGATGTTATTTCCTGTGGTGAAGTCATTTCCTGTTCCTTTTCTTAGGGGTGGTAGACTTGATGTGTTTGTTGATAGCTGCCTCCTAGGGGGTTCCCTTACCTGAAGCTCCTTAGTCACGTTTACCCCAATATACATCACCAAATCCAGAATAGTATGTTCCCCAGTGAACTGTATCCCAAACTGCTCCAAAAACACCATCTTGTCGACATTCCACAAATTCTTTTTCTTGAGATCTGCTATAAACCTGATTTTCCGAGTCCACGTACATATTAAGGTCCCTCATAGAACATAGAACAAGACAGCGCAGAACAGGCCTTTCGGCCCTCAATGTTGTGCTGACCTATGAACTAATCTAAGCTCATCCCCCTGCACTATCTCATCATGATCCATATGCTTATCCAAGGACAGTTTAAATTCCCCTAATGTGGCTGAGGTAACTACATTTGCAGGCAGGGCATTCCACACCCTTACCACTCTTTGACTGAAGAACCTTCCTCTGACATCTGCCTTCAATCTATCACCCCTCAATGTGCAGCTATGCCCCCTCCTACAAGCTGATGTAATCATCCTAGGAAAGAGACTTTCACTGCCCACCCTATCTAATCCTCTGATCATCTTTATGTTTCTATTAAATCCCCTCTTAGCCATTTTCTCTCCAATGAGAACAGATCCAAGTCCCTCAGTCTTTCCTCATAAGACCTTCCCTCCAGACCAGGCAACATCCTCTGCACGTTTTCCAATGCTTTCACATCCTTCCCGAAATATGGTGACCAGAACTGTACACAATATTCCAAGTGAGGCCACACTAACGTTTTGTGCAGTTGCAACATGACATTACAGGGTAAAAACAATGACTGCAGATGCTGGAAACCAGATTCTGGATTAGTGGTGCTGAAAGAGCACAGCAGTTCAGGCAGCATCCAAGTAGCTTCAAAATCGACGTTTTGGGCAAAAGCCCTTCATCAGGAATAAAGGCAGTGAGCCTGAAGCGTGGAGAGATAAGCTAGAGGAGAGTGGGGGTGGGGAGAAAGTGGCATTGGGTACAATGGGTGAGTGGGGGAGGGGATGAAGGTGATAGGTCAAAGAGGAGACGGTGGAGTGGATAGGTGGAAAAGAAGATAGGCAGGTAGGACAAGTCCGGACAAGTTATGGGGACAGTTACTGATCTGGAAGTTTAGAACTAGGGTGAGGTGGGGGAAGGGGAAATGAGGAAACTGTTGAAGTCCACATTGATATCCTGGGGTTGAAGTGTTCCGAGGCGGAAGATGAGGCGTTCTTCCTCCAGGCGTCTGGTGGTGAGGGAGCGGCGGTGAAGGAGGCCCAGGACCTCCATGTCCTCGGCAGAGTGGGAGGGGGAGTTGAAATGTTGGGCCACGGGGCGGTGTGGTTGATTGGTGCACGTGTCCCGGAGATGTTCCCTAAAGCGCTCTGCTAGGAGGCGCCCAGTCTCCCCCAATGTAGAGGAGACCGCATCGGGAGCAACGGATACAATAAATGATATTAGTGGATGTGCAAGTAAAACTTTGATGGATGTGGAAGGCTCCTTTAGGGCCTTGGATAGAGGTGAGGGAGGAGGTGTGGGCGCAGGTTTTACAGTTCCTGTGGTGGCAGGGGAAAGTGCCAGGATTGGAGGGTGGGTTGTTTGGGGGTGTGGACCTGACCAGGTAGTCGCAGAGGGAACGGTCTTTGCGGAAGACGGAAAGGGGTGGGGAGGGAAATATATCCCTGGTAGTGGGGTCTGTTTGGAGGTGGCGGAAATGTTGGCGGATGGTTTGGTTTATGCGAAGGTTGGTAGGGTGGAAGGTGAGCACCAGGGGCGTTCTGTCCTTGTTATGGTTGGAGGGGTGGGGTCTGAGGGCGGAGGTGCGGGATGTAGACGAGATGCATTGGAGGGCATCTTTAACCACGTGGAAAGGGAAATTGCGGTCTCTAAAGAAGGAGGCCATCTGGTGTGTTCTGTGGTGGAACTGGTCCTCCTGGGAGCAGATCCGGCGGAGGAATTGGGAATACGGGATGGCATTTTTGCAAGAGGTAGGGTGGGAAGAGGTGTAATCCACCAGAACTGGACACAATATTCCAAGTATTGGAAGTGTTGGTCAGTTTCTCAAAAAACTCAATGAAATTTGTGAGACACGACCTGCCCTTGACGAAACCATGTTGACTATCTCCAATCAAATTGTTGTTTGCTATATGGTTAAACATCTTATCTCTTATAAACCTTTCCATAACCTTTCCTACAACAGACGTAAGGCTCACTGGTCTATAATTATCTGGGTCATCTCTGCTACCCTTCTTGAACAAGAGCACAGCATTTGCAATTCTCCAGTCCTCTGGTACTAAACCTGTAGACAATGACGACTCAAGGATCAAGGCCAAAGGTTCCACCATCTCCTCCCTAGCTTCCCAGAGAATCCTTGGATAAATCCCATCCGGCCCAGGGGACTTATCTACTTTCACACCTTCTAGAATTGATAACACATCCTCCTTACTAACCTCAATCCCTTCAAGTCTAATAGACCCTATCTCTGTCTTCTTCTCTACAATATTCTCCTTTTCTTGATTGAAAACAGATGAGAAATATTCGTTGAACATCTCTCCGATCTCCACAGGGTCCACACACAACTTCGCACTTCTGTCTTTCCCTGGCCCTATTCCTACCCTTGTCATTCTTTTATTCCTCACATACCTATAGTAAGCTTTAGGGTTCTCCTTTATTCTACCTGCTAAACACTGCTCATGTTCCCTCCTTTCTCTTCTTAACTCTCTGTTTAAATCCTTCCTAGCTAATTTGTAATTCTCCATCTCCTCATCTGTACCATCTCGTCTCATCGTCACATAAGCCTCCCCCTTCCGCTTAACAAGAAATACAATTTCTGTAGTAAACCACGGTTCCCTTACCTTATCACTTCCTCCCATAGAGACATAGAACATAGAAAAGTACAGCACAGAACAGGCCCTTTGGCCCACGATGTTGTGCCGAGATTTAATCCTAATGTCAAATATAGTAACTTAACCTCCGCGCCCCTGAATTCACTGCTATCCATGTGTATGTCCAGCAGTCACTTAAGTGTCCCCAATGACTCTGCTTCCACCACCACCACTGGCAACACATTCCATGCATTCACAACTCTCTGCGTAAAGAACCTACCTCTGACATCTCCTTTATACCTTCCTCCTAATATTTTTAAACTATGACTTCTCGTACCAGTCAATCCTACCCTGGGGAAAAGTCTCTGGCTATTGATTCTATCTATTCCTTTCATTATTTTGTACACCTCATACCTATCAAGGACACAAAATGTGTTCCCTAAACCAGCTCCACATTTTGATTGTCCCCATCCCCTGTATTTTGCTACCCCATTCTATGCATCCTAAGTTTTACCTAATTGCAATTTACCTACCCTTCCCCCATCTATAACTTTTGCCATGTGGCATGTACCTATCCCTTTCCATCGCGAAACTAAACGTAACCGAATTATGGTCATTCTCTCCAAAGCGCTCACCTACCACTAAATCAGACACCTGGCCTGGTTCATTATCAAGTACCAGATCCAGAATGCCTCACCTTCCGCCTCGGAACACTTCAACCCCAGGGCATCAATGTGGACTTCTTCAGTTTCCTCATTTCCCCTTCCCCCATCTCACCCCAGATCCAAACATCCAGCTCAGCACTGTCCCCATGACTTGTCCTACCTGCCTATCTTCTTTTCCACCTATTCACTCCACCCTCCCCCCTAACCGATCACCTTCATCCCCTCCCCCACTCACCTATTGTACTCTATGCTACTGTCTCCCCACCCACCACCCTCCACTCACTTATCTCTTCACCCTTCAGGCTCTCTGCCTGTATTCCTGATGAAGGGCTTTTGCCCGAAACATCGATTTTACTGCTCCTCGGATGCTGCCTGAACTGCTGTGTTTTTCCAGCACCACTCTAATCTAGACTCTGGTTTCCAGCATCTGCAGTCATTGTTTTTACCTAACATATATTCTGGACCCTACTCTATGCATGTATACAAAATGGCCACCACATTGAAGTCCCAGGTACCTATCCGTGCTGCAAACTCACCTACCTTATTTTGGGTACTCCTGACGTTGAAATAGACACACTTCAAACCAGCTGTCTGCCAGCACATTCCTGTGACTGTGAAATCCTTTCCATGTCCTCCCTACCCACATCCTCCTGTGTACTGGAACTACACCACAGGTTTCTGTCAGATTCCTATTATGGTTATTGTAACAGTGCCTTTCTTACATGCCTTTTCTATCTCCTGGTTTATTTTCTTACATCTTGACTACTGCCCGGAGGCCTGCACATAATTTCATCATGGTCTTTTTTTCCTTTAGGATTCTCAACTCTACCCACACGTATTCTACACCTTCTGACTCTGTATCACTTGGAGTCATAGAGTCATAGAGATGTACAACATGGAAACAGACCCTTCGGTCCAACCCGTCCATGCCGACCAGATATCCCAACCCAATCTAGTCCCACTTGCCAGCACCCGGCCCATATCCCTCCAAACCAAATATACCCATCCAAATGCCTCTTAAATGTTGCAATTGTACCAGCCTCCACCACATTCTCTGGCAGCTCATTCCATACACGTACCACCCTCTGAGTGAAAAAGTTGCCCCTTAGGTCTCTTTTATATCTTTCTCCTCTCACCCTAAACCTATGCCCTCTAGTTCTGGACTCCCCGATCCCAGGGAAAAGACTTTGTCTATTTATCCTATCCATGCCCCTCATAATTTTGTAAACCTCCATAAGGTCACCCCTCAGCCTCCGACACTCCAGGGAAAACAACCCCAGACTATTCAGTCTCTCCCTGTAGCTCAGATCCTCCAACCCTGGCAACACCCTTGTAAATCTTTTCTGAACCCTTTCAAGTTTCGCAACATCTTTCCGATAGGAAGGAGACTAGAATTGCATGCAAAATTCCAACAGTGGCCTAACCAATGTCCTGTACAGCCGCAAGATGACCTCCCAACTCCTGTACTCAATACTCTGACCAATAAAGGAAAGCATACCAAATGTGTTCTTCACTGTCTTATCTGCCTGCGACTCCACTTTCAAGGAGCTATGAACCTGCACTCCAAGGTCTTTTTGTTCAACAACACTCCCTAGGACCTTACCATTAAGTGTATAAGTCCTGCTAAGATTTGCTTTCCCAAAATGCAGCACCTTGCATTTATCTGAATTAAATTCCATCTGCCACTTCTCAGCCCATTGGCCCCTCTGGTCCAGATCCTGTTGTAATCTGTGGTAACCCTCTTCGCTGTCTACTACACCTCCAATTTTGGTGTCATCTGCAAACTTACTAACTGTACCTCTTATGCTCGCATCCAAATCATTTATATAAATGACAAAAAGCAGAGGACCCAGCACCGATCCTTGTGGCACTCCACTGGTCACAGGCCTCCTGTCTGAAAAACAACCCTCCACCACCACCCTCTGTCTTCTCCCTTTGAGCCAGTTCTGTATCCAAATGGCTAGTTCTCCCTGTATTCCGTGAGATCTAACCTTGCTAATCAGTCTCCCATGGGGAACCTTGTCGAACGCCTTACTGAAGTCCATATAGATTACATCTACCGCTCTGCCCTCATCAATCTTCTTTGTTACTTCTTCAAAAAACACAATCAAGTTTGTGAGACATGATTTCCCACGCACAAAGCCTTGTTGACTATCCCGAATCAGTCCTTGCTTTTCCAAATACATGTACATCCTGTCCCTCAGGATTCCCACCAACAACTTGCCCACCACTGAGGTCAGGCTCACTGGTCTATAGTTCCCTGGCTTGTCTTTACCGCCCTTCTTAAATAGTGGCCAACCTCCAGTCTTCCAGCACCTCACCTGTGACTATCGATGATACAAATATCTCAGCAAGAGGCCCAGCAATCACTTCTCTAGCTTCCCACAGAGTACTCGAGTGCACCAATTTATCCACCTTTAACCATTTCAAGACATTCAGCACTTCCTCCTCTGTAATCTGGACATTTTGCAAGATGTCACCATCTATTTCCCTATAGTCTATATCTTCCATATCCTTTTCCACAGTAAATACTGATGCAAAATATTCATTTAGTATCTCCCGCATTTTCTGTGGCTCCACACAAAGGCTGTCTTGCTGTTCTTTAAGGGGCCCTATTCTCTCCCTAGTTACCCTTTTGTCCTTAATATATTTGTAAAAATCCTTTGGATTCTCCTTAATTCTATTTGCCAAAGCTATCTCATGTCCCCTTTTTGCCCTCCTGATTTCCCTCTTAAGTGTACTCCTACTTCCTTTATACTCTTCTAAGGAGTGATCTATCCTGACATATGCTTCCTTCTTTTTCTTAACCAAACCCTCAATTTCTTTAGTCATCCAGCATTTCCTATACCTACCAGGCTTCCCTTTCACCCTGACAGGAATATACTTTCTCTGGATTCTTGTTATCTCATTTTTGAAGGCTTCCCATTTTCCAGCCGTCCCTTTACCTGCGAACATCTGCCTCCAATCAGCTTTCGAAAGTTCTTGCCTAATACCGTCAAAATTGGCCTTTCTCCAATTTAGAATTTCAACTTTTAGTTCTGGTCTATTCTTTTCCATCGCTGTTTTAAAACGAATAGAATTATGGTTGCTGGCCCCAAAGTGCTGCCCCACTAACACCTCAGTCAACTGCCCTGCCTTATTTCCCAAGAGTAGGTCAAGTTTTGCACCTTCTCTAGTAGGTCCATTCACATACTGAATCAGAAAATTGTCTTGTACACACTTAAGAAATTCCTGTCCATCTAAACCTTTAACACTATGGCAGTCCCAGTCGATGTTTGGAAAGTTAAAATCCCTGACCATAACTACCCTATTATTCCTACAAATAGCTGACATCTCCTTACAAGTTTGTTTCTCAATTTCCCTCTGACTATAAGAACATGGCAGATGGGATATAATGTGAATAAGTGTTAAGTTATCCAATTTTGTCAGAAAGTCAGAAGATTTCTTAAATGGGAAACTGAGAGTTTCCAAAGGGATGTGGGTGCCCTTGTTCATGAGTTGCTAAAAGTTATTACGGATGTGCATCAAGCAATTAGGAAGTCAAATGGTTCTTTGACCTTCATCACAAGGGGATTTGCTTTCAGAAATAAGGATGTCTTGCTGCAATTGTGTAGGGCCTTGGTGACACTGCACCAGGATATACTGCCTTCAATTTTGTTCTCCTTATTTAAAGAAGGATATGTATGCTATGGAGGGAGTGCAACAGAGGTTTACCCCTGAGATGGCAGAATTGGTTTACGAGGAAAGGCTGAAGAAACTAGCTCTGTATTCTCCAGAATTTCACAGAATGCTCTCCTAGAAATTTAGAAAATTTTTGCAAGTGTGATAGAGTGGATGTTGATGAGAGGTTTCCTCTGGCTGGTGACTCTAGACCAGGGAAAATTATCTCAGGACAAGATATAGTCCATATAACACTGAGATGAGAAGAAATATCTCTGATCAGAGGCTAGGGAAACTTCGGAATTCTTTACCCCAGAGAGCTGTGGGGTCTCAGTCATTGAGCAGGTTGAAAGCAGAATTTGATAGATTTCTGGAGACTAAGAAAATCAAGGATACTGAGAGAAAATGGCATTGAGGTGGGTAATTTCATTGAATAGTGGACTAGGCTTGAGGGGTTGATGGTTTATTCCCAAACCTGGCAGCATTCTTCTCTCTGTCATCTACTGGAGATTATGCAAAGGCCATCATGGTGTAGAGAAATATTTCCCAGAGTATTTCTTATCTGAATTGACCTTTGGTTTCCTGTTTTTGCTCTGTCCCTGGAAATTGTATGCATTGGGGAAGTATTTGTCGGGTAAACATACCTAGCCAGCTTGTCTTTTACTGTTGTTTGTCAGTTCATGAGAGTTGGAAAAATTGCATTTTTGTCAGCAAGTAACTGAGGACCTGGCAGTTCATTAATGACAGTGATTATGGCAAGCTCTTTGATATGGCTTACTGATGTAATTTTGAGGAATGTTTTGTAAGTATGTGCATGTATGTGTTTGTGTGAGAGAGAGGAGAGAGTGTGTGTGCACATGAAGTGAATCAGTAATATATTGACTCTTGTTTCTGTCTATTGAAATCTTCCCTCTTTTCAGGTGATGGACCTCAGTGTAGAGACTACGTCATCAGTCTAGGAGTGATAAAGCCCCTGCTCTCATTTATTAATCCTTCTATCCCAATCAGCTTTTTAAGGAATGTCACATGGGTAATTGTAAATCTGTGCAGAAATAAAGACCCAGCACCACCAGGAGAAACAATTCAGGAGGTAGGTTTCCTTCACCAGCTCCTGCAGCTGTGCTGCCTATATTGAGAGAGGCAGGCATTACTTCACTATCAAGCCTTAATATTGTGTTTTTTATTTCTATTTCTGTTGTCTCTCCAATGTTCCTTTTCTGCTTAATTGTTAGCACAGGAACTATTAGAAACCTGATTCCTGGAATGTGAGAAACTGACTCCATCAGTACATTCCCTGCTTGTGTGAAATGGTTTACCAGCTTCAGTTAGCAAATCCACAAGGAACCCCTGAATGCAGCATCCCAGGAATGAAAAGCTTAACATATGATGAGAGTTTGAGAACTCTAGGTCTATACTCGATAACGTTTAGAAGAACGAGGAGGGATCTAATTGAAACATACAGCATACTGAATGGCCTGTACAGAATGAATGTTGAGAAGATGTTTCCATTGAGAAGAGAGACTGGAACCCGAGGTCACAGCCTTAGAGTAAAGGGATGACCTTTTAGAATGGAAATAAGGAGAAAATTCTTTAGCAAGAGAGTGGTGAATCTGTGGAATTCATTGCTACAGAAGGCTGTGGAGGCCAGGTCATTGAGTATATTTAAGACTGAGACAGATAGGTTGTTGATTTTCAAGGGATCAAGAATTACGGGAAGAAAGCGAGAGAATGGGGTTTAGAAACTTATCAACCATGATTGAATGGTGGACCAGACTCAATGGGTTGAATGGCCTAATTTCTGCTCCTATGTCTTTATGGTCTTATGTAGCAGCTGTACCTGACAGTGTGTGGCTGATGACTTCTTTGTGTTTTACCCCATAGTAAATGTGCACTTAAAGCCTTGAACTGCAAGGCAAAGCCATTGGCTACTCAACTGTCCCTGTTTAATATTGGACAGTGAAACACTGAGATGATAAAATTTCATGTGACACATTCTCCGTATCTGCAATGTAGTGAACCAAAACACTGGTCTGTGAGTATATGCAAAAGGCTGTGGAGGCAATGTCACCGAATATATTCAAGAAAGAGTTTAATATATGATTATGTTTTTAGGGTGTCAAGAAAGTGGATATATAGCATTGAGCTAGAGGATTAGCTGTGATCATCTTGAATGGTTAAATAGACTCGAAGGGTCAAAGGCCTTTCGTTTTTCTGTGTAGCATCCAGTACATATAGGTGTGTCACATTGTCAGTCTGACTGACAGTTTTAAAATTTGTTGACAAAAATAACTTGTACTTTGCGTCTATTTCCAGTCAACAAAACAGGTGACAGTCATTCTGTGATTCATTGCTGAGGACAATGACCATAATAGTGTAAAATGATGCAGCAGAAATAGGTCATTTAGCCTATTGAGTCTACTCTGCCATTCACTAAGATCATGGCTGATCTGATAATACTTTCCTGATGTTTCCCTATAACCTTTGATTCCCTCACTGATTAAAAATCTGTGTATCTTCGTCTTGAATGTCCTTAACAGCTGAAGCTTGACAGCTCTCTGTGGTAAAGATTTACACAGGTGCATTACTCTCTGAGAGAAGAAATTCCTTCTCACCTCCTGAATTTGTGACCCCATCTTCTGAGAATATGCCCTCTGGTCCTACATTTGCCCGCGTCTCCTGTGTCCGGTCCTTTAAGAATCCTAGATGTTTCAATAATGGCACCTTTCATTATTCTAAACTCCAGTGAGGACTGGCCCAGTCTGCTCAATTGCTCCTCATAAAACAATCCCTCCATACCAAATATTAATCTAATCAACCTTCAGTGGACTATCTTCAATGCCCAGTACATCTTACCTGACATAAGAAACTAAAACTACCCACAGTATTACAGCTGTTATACTCCATTCCCCTTCAAAATAAAAGCCAACCTTCTATTTGCCATCCCTCTTACCTGCTGAACTTAGATTATGGCTTTTTGTGATTCATGGATAAGGACTTCCAAATCCCTCTATTCTGTAGTTTTCTGCAGTCTTTCTCCATTTAAGTAACATTCAGCTTCTCTCTTCTTGCTGTCAACACAAAACATAGAACAATACAGCGTAGATAGGCCCTTCGGTCCTCGATAGTGCACTGACCTGTGAACTAGTTTAAGCTCATCCCCCTACACTAACCCATCATCATCCATATGCATATCCAAGGATTGTTTAAATCTCCCAAATGTGGCTGAGTTAACTACATTGGCAGGTAGGGCATTCTACGCCCTTACCACTGTCTGAGTAAAGAACCTGCCCCTGACATCTGTCTTAAATCTATTACCCTCAATTTGTATTTCTGCCCCCTCGTTCAAGCTGACGTCATCATCCTAAGAACAAGACTTTCACTGTCTACCCTATCTAATCCTCTGATCGTCCTTGTATGTCTCTATCAAATCCCCTCTTAGCCTTCTTCTTTCCAATGAGAACAGACCCAAGTCTCTCAGCCTTTCCTCATAAGAGCTTTTCTCCAGACCAGCAACATCCTGATAACTCTCCTCTGCACCTTTTCCAATACTTCCACGTCCTTTCTGTAATGTGGTGACCAGAACTATACACAATTTTCCAAGTGTGGCTGTACCAGAGTTTTATATAGCTGCAGCATGATCTTGTGGCTCCGAAACTTAATCTCTCTACCAATAAAAGCTAACGCATCATAGGACTTTTTAACAAGCCTACCAACCTGGGTGGTGACTTTCAGGGATCTATGCACATGGACACCGAGATCTCTGCTTATCTACACTACCAAGAATCTTACCATTAGCCCAGTACTCTTTATTGCTGTTTCTCCCTCCAAAGTGAATCACCTCACACCTTTCCACATTAAACTCCATTTTCCATTTCTGAGCCCAGCTCTGCAGCTTTTCTATGTCCCTCTGTAACCTGCAACATCCTTTGGCACTGTTCACAACTCCAATGACCTTAGTGTCATCTGCAAATTCACCATTGGTGACTGTACTCCAGGATGAACATTTTCCATCAATCACCACCCTCTGTCTTCTTTCAGTTAGCCAATTTCTGTATTAAACCATTAAATCATCCTCAATCCCATGCCTCCATATTTTGTGCCATAGCCTATCATAGGAAACCTTATCAAATGTCTTACTGAAATCCATATACACTATATCAACCACTTTACCCTCATCCACCTGTTTGGTCACCTCAAAGAACTCAATAAGGTTAGTGAGGCACAGCCTACCCTTCACAAAACCATGTTGACTATCCCTAATCACCTTATTCCTTTCTAGATGATTTGTAAATAGACAATAGACAATAGGTGCAGGAGTAGGCCATTCTGCCCTTTGAGCCTGCACCACCATTCAATATGATCATGGCTGATCATCCTTAATCAGTATCCTGTTCCTGCATTATCTCCATAACCCTTGATTCCACTATCCTTGAGAGCTCTATCCAACTCTTTCTTAAATTAATCCAGAGACTGAACCTCCACTGCCCTCTGGGGCAGAGCATTCCACACAGCCACCACTCTCTAGGTGAAGACGTTTCTCCTCCACTCTGTCTTAAATGGTCTACCCCATATTTTTAAGCTGTGTACTCTGGTTCAGCACTCACCCATCAGCGGAAACATGTTTCCTACCTCCAGAGTGTCCAATCCTTTAATAAACTTATATGTCTCAATCAGATCCCCTCTCAGTCTTCTAAACGCAAGGGTATACAAGCCCAGTCGCTCCAGTCTTTCAGTGTAAGGTAGTCCCTCCATTCCAGGAATTGACCTCGTGAACCTACACTGCATTCCCTCAATAGCCAGAATGTCTTTCCTCAAATTTGGAGACCAGAACTGCACACAGTACTCCAGGTGTGGTCTCACCAGGGCCCTGTACAGCTGTTCCTTTAATAAATTCCACGTTTCAGTTGTGCCCATCCCCTGCAGTTTCCTTCCCCATCCTATGCATTCTAAATCTTGCCTAATCACATCATAATTGCCATTCCCCCAGTTATAACTCTTGCCCTGCGCTATATACCTTTCCCTTTCCATTGCTAAAGTAAGCATAACCGAATTGTGGGCACTATCAACAAAGTGGTAAAAACAATAACTGCAGATGCTGGAAACCAAATTCTGGATTAGTGGTGCTGGAAGAGCACAGCAGTTCAGGCAGCATCCAACGAGCAGCGAAATCGACGTTTCGGGCAAAAGCCCTTCATCAGGAATAAAGCCCCTATCTCCAAATCTAACACCTGGCTGGGTTCATTACCAATACCAAATCCAATGTGACCTCACCCTTTTTGGCTGGTCAACATGCTGTATCAGGAAACCCTGCTGCACACATTGGACAAAAACTGACCCATCTAAAGTATTTGAACTATAATATTCCCAGTCAGTGTTTGGAAAGTTAAAGTCTCCCATAACAACTAAACTCTTAGTATCACTCCTATCCAGAATCATCATTGCTATCCTTTCCTCTACATCTCTGGAGCTATTCAGAAGCCTATAAGAAAACTCCCAACAGGGTGGCCTCTCCTTTCCTGTTTCTAACCTCAGCCCATACTACCTCAGTAGATGAGTGTCTGCCACCATAATGCTGTCCTTGACTAACAGTGCCACACCTCCCTCTCTTTTACTATCTTCTGTGTTCTTACTGAAACATCTAAATCCCAGAATCTGCAGCAACCATTCCTGTCCCAGCTGTATCCATGTCTCTGAAAGGACAACAACATTGAAGTTCCAGGTACCAACCATGCCACAAGTTCACTCACCTTATTCTGGATGCTCCTGGTGTTGAAGTAGACACACTTCAAGCCTCCTTCCTGCTTGCCAGTGCAGTCTTGCAATCTTGAAACCATATTCCTGACCTCACTACTCTCAACCTCCTGGACACTGGAACCACAATTTAGGTTACCATTCCCACTGCCCCCCCCCCCCCCCTCCCCCCCCCCCCCGCCCGCTGAATAAGTTTAAACCCTCCTGAAGAGCATTAGCAAATTTCATCTATAGTACAATCACTTTGCTCTCAACCAAATCATTAATATATTAATGTAAAACATAATGGCCCTATCACTGATCCCTGTGGCACTCCACTAGGTACAGGTTGCCATCCTGAAAATGCCTGCCTTATCCCAACTCTGTCTTTTATTAGCTAGTTAAACCTTTATCCAGGCTACTGAGAACATAGAATGACAAGCAGAAATAGAAAATTCAGCCCTCAAGCCATTTAATACAATCATGAGTCATCTCATCTCGATGTCAACTCAACTTTCTTGCTCACTCTCCATGATTCTTCAACCTATTACCAATTAAAAATCTGTCCATGACCTAGCATCAACCACATTTTAGTCGTGAATTCTACAGATTCATCACCCTCTAATTTAAATCTACTACCCCTTATCCAGAAACTATGCCTCTCATTCTAGATCGCCCGACATGAGGAATTCAATTCTCTTTAGCCTCTCACACCTCCATTGAATCTCCTCTCACTCTTTTAAACACCAGAAAGTATAGGCCTTGACTATTCAGTCTGTCTTCATAAGACAAATCCACCATCTCTGGAATCAATATAGTGAACCTCCTCTGTACTCCCTCCAATGCAACTACATTTCTCCTCAAGTAAAGGGATCAAAATTTTATGCAGTACTTCAAGTGTGGTCTCAATAATGACTTGTAAAATTTCAGTAACAATTCCTTACTTTTATACTCTATTCATTTAGCGATATGCCAAAATTCCATTGTCTTTTTTATTAACTGATGTACCTGCACACTGATTCATGCATGAGGACACATACATCTTCTGCACTGAAGCACTCTGAAGTTTCTCTCCATTTGTATAATAACTTGCCTTTCTCATCCTGGTGATGAAAATAGATAACCATACACTTATCCACATTAAACTTCATCTGCCAAATTTTGGCTCATTTTCGTAACATATTCATATCCATTTGTAAATTTCTTACTTCATCATTGCAGTTCACTTTCCCATCATTTTTATGTCAACTGAAAATTTGGCTATCAAACGTTTTCATTAATATAATTCAACATGGCGCATGGACTCCAGCATCATGGGCTGTTATCTTAAGTCATCTAATTTGTGGTACCTTTTCAAATCTGAATATCCAACCATCTTACATCCACTTCTTTCCCTTTATCTGTTCTAATTATTATGTCTTTGAAGAATTCCAGTAAATTTGTTAGGCGTGATTGCTCCTTCATGAAGCTATGCTGATTCTGATCATATTATGTGTTTCTAAATGCTGTGCTATTACATCCTTTGTAATGGACTGACATTTTCCCAGTAGCAGACGTTACATTATGTTGAGGAAGTGCCAGTGGACTGGGGTGGACAAAGTTAAAAATCACACAACACCAGTTTATAGTCCAATAGATTTATTTGGAAGCACTAGCTTTTGGTGCGCTGCTTCTTTGCCAGGTACCTGCGCTCCGAAAGCTAGTACTTGCAAATAAACTGGTTGGATTATAACCTGGTGTTGTGTGATTTTTAACTTTGTCCTATAGTTAGCTGTGTTTTTTGTCTCCTTCCCTCTTTAATCAAGGTGTTATTGAGTCATAGAGTTCTACAGCATAGAAACAAACCCTTTGGTCCAACCAGTCCACACTGACCATGTTTCCAAACTAAACTAGTCCCACCTGCCTGTACTTGGCCCACATTCCTCTTAATGTTGCCTATTCAGGAACCTGTCCAAATGTCTTTTAAATGTTGCAACTGTACCTGCATCCACAATTTTCTCTGGCAGTTCATTCCTCACACGAACCACACTATATGTAAATATTTTCCCTTCATATTCTTCTTAAATTTTTCTCCTCTCAGTTTAAAATATACCCTCTAGTTTTGAACTCCTCTATCTGAGGGAAAAGAGCCTTGCTATTTACCTGATCTATGCCCCTCACGATTTTATAAATTGCAAGAAGGTCACCCATCAACTTCCCACACTCCAGTGAAAAATGTCCCGCCTTTCCAATTCTCCATTCCTGGCAACATCCTGATAAATCTTTTCTGAACTATCTCCACTTTAATACTGTACTTCCCATAACTGGGTGATGAGAACTGCACATGATATTCCAGAAGAGGCCTCACTAAAATCCAATAACCTCAACATCCCAACTCCTATACTCAAAGGTCTGAGCAATGAAGGCAAGTGTGCTAAACACCTTCTTAACCACCCTGCCTACCTGTGACACAAAGTTCAAAGAATTATGTACCTGAACCCCTGGATCTCTCTGTTGTACAGCACTATACAGGACTCTACCATTAATTATTCAAGTTCTGTCCATGTTTGCATTACCAAAATGCAACATCTCACATTTATTCAAACACAACTTCTCTGCCCCTTTTCAGTTTGCTGCCAGATTGTCCATAGAACAAAGAACAATACAGCACAGAACAGGCCCTTCGGCCCACGATGTTGTGCCGAACTTCTAACCTAGATTAAGCACCCATCCATGTACCTATCCAAATGCCGCTTAAAGGTCGCCAATGATTCTGACTCTACCACTCCCACGGGCAGCGCATTCCATGCCCCCACCATTCTCTGGGTAAAGAACCCACCCCTGATATCTCCCCTATACCTTCCACCCTTCACCTTAAATTTATGTCCCCTTGTAACACTCTGTTGTACCCGGGGAAAAAGTTTCTGACTGTCTACTCTATCTATTCCTCTGATCATCTTATAAACCTCTATCAAGTCACCCCTCATCCTTCGCCGTTCCAACGAGAAAAGGCCGAGAACTCTCAACCTATCCACGTACGACCTATTCTCCATTCCAGGCAACATCCTGGTAAATCTTCTCTGCACCCTCTCCAAAGCTTCCACATCTTTCCTAAAGTGAGGCAACCAGAACTGCACACAGTACTCCAAATGTGGCCTAACCAAAGTCCTGTACAGCTGCAACATCACTTCACGATTCTTGAATTCAATCCCTCTGCTAATGAACGATAATACTCCATAGGCCTTCTTACAAACTCTATCCACCTGAGTGGCAACTTTCAAAGATCTATGTACATAGACCCCAAGATCCCTCTGTTCCTCCACCTGACTAAGAACCCTACCATTAACCCTGTATTCCGCATTCTTATTTGTTCTTCCAAAATG
This sequence comes from Chiloscyllium punctatum, assembly GCF_047496795.1. NCBI lineage: Eukaryota > Metazoa > Chordata > Chondrichthyes > Orectolobiformes > Hemiscylliidae > Chiloscyllium > Chiloscyllium punctatum. Next base: position 87,722,089 of record NC_092763.1, on the reverse strand, counting down.
GACAACCTCACACTTGGCAGGGTTGAACTCTATCTGCCACTCCTCAGCCCAGCTCTGCATCATATCTAAGTCCCTTTGCAAACGACAAATGCCCTCCTCACTGTCCACCACTCCACCTATCTTCGTATCATCTGCAAATTTACTGACCCACCGTTCGACTCCCTCATCTAAGTCATTAATAAAAATTACAAACAGCAGAGGACCCAGAACTGATCCCTGCGGAACTCCACTTGTAACTGGGCTCCAGGCTGAATATTTACCATCTACCACCACTCTCTGACTTCGACCGGTTAGCCAGTTTTCTATCCAATTGGCCAAATTTCCCTCTATCCCATGCCTCCTGACTTTCCGCATAAGCCTACCATGGGGAACCTTATCAAATACCTGACTAAAATCCATGTACACTACATCCACTGCTCTACCCTCATCCACATGCTTGGTCACCTCCTCGAAGAATTCAATAAGACTTGTAAGGCAAGTCCTACCCTTCACAAGTCCACTGTCTCCATAGCTACTTCCTTTAATATCCTAGGACCTTAAAAAATCAGAGTCAATCTGCCTGGTTTAAATTTAAACAAAGATTACCAGTTAAATCTTAGTCATCATTTAACTATGCATTCTCCATGCATCTCAACCAATTTTTAAAAATTCATCTGTGGGATGTGGGCGTCGCTGGCTCGCCAGCATTTCTTGCTTTTTCCTAGTTGCCCTTGAGAAGGTGGGGGTGAGTTTCCTTCTTGAACTGCTACAGTTCACTTGCTGTGGGTTGACCCACAATGCCATTAGGGAGGGAATTCCAGGATTTTGACCCAGCGACACTGTAGCAACGGTGATATATTTCCAAGTCAGAATGGTGAGTGGCTTGGAGGGAAGATTGAAGGTGTTGGTCTTCCTATGTATCTGCTGCCCTTATCCTTCTAGATGGAAGTGGTCGTGGGTTTGGAAGGTGCACTTTGAGGATCATTGGTGAATTTCTGCAGTACATCTTGTAGATTGTACACTGTGCTGCAACTGAGCATCAATGTTGGAGGGAGTGGATGTTTTGTGCTAATCAGGCAGTGGCTGCTTTGTCCTGGATTATGTCAAGCTTCTTGAGTGTTGTTGGGGCTGCACTCATCCAGGCAATTGGGGAGTATTCAATCTCACTCCTGATTTGTGCCTTGTAGATGGTGGACAGGCTTTGGGGAGTCAAATGATGAGTTACTCGCTGTAGTATTTGTAGCCTCTAACCTGTAGCCACTGTGTTTGTGGTGACTCCAGTTGAGTTTCGGGTCAATGATAACTCTCAGGATGTTGATAGTGGGGAATTCAGTGATGGTAATGCCATTGGGCTGCTTCAGTAGCTGAGGAGTCACAAATGGTGCTGAACATTGTGCAGTCATTGGGGAGTACTACTCTGCCCACAGTGCCATATGGATGCCCAGTTATGTGTTGTTAGATCTGTTCAAAGTCTGTCCCATTTAGCATGGCATTAGTGCCATACACAATGGAGGTTATTCTCATTAACCCCCAGATAATAATGAGGACGACTTTTGCAGATTCAACAGGGCTGTTTGTGCCGTTGCTTTTTCTGGTGCCTGTTTGCTGTCAGGTGATCCATCTGGTTTCATTTTGAGACATCGTAGCGATTGGTACAATTGAATGGCTTGCTAGGTCATTTCAGAGAGTAATTGAGAGTCAACCTCACTGCTGTGGATCCAGAGTCACATGTAGGCCAGACCAGGTGAGAATGGCAGATTTCCTTCCTTGAAGGAAGTTGAGAACCAAATGGGTTTTTCTGACAATCCACAATGATTTCATGGCCATCGATAGACTCTCAATTCCAAAGTTTTTCCTATTGAATTCAAATTCCACCATCTGCCATGGAAGGATTTGAACCTGGGTCCCGAGAACGTTAGCTAAATTTCTAGATTAATAATCCAAGTGCACCACTCTGATCTAAACTCTAGTAATATCATGAGGCCATTGCCTCTCCATGCCACAAGAGTTCAGTTGCTAAATAATCAACACTTGCTTCATACAGATAAAAAGGTTGTTTATTTTTGCATTAGTGTTTCTTGCAAATTGTCCTGAAAAACAAGATGAAAAGCTTCAACAAAATGTGCCTTTTTTCAGCAATACTCAAGTCTTCCATTATCAAATGAAAATTTAGTCTGTATATATTGGTCCCAGGCTTGGGATCAGGGTCTTGGAAATAATGATTTGGTAACAAGATGATGAAAGTGACAATGCATCATAGAATGTCTCAAAACATTTCCTTTTGCCACCTTGCTACCAGCAATTGTATTGTATGGAGAGTGTTTCTCTTTCTGACGTAAGGAACTGGAATAATTGAGCACGCTATGAGATAATAGGTAGATAATATCAAAATGTGTGCACAGCCTTTACAGAACCTTTGTTGCAGTTAGGAATTTTTCTTCCAGGCTTAATTGTAAAAGAATCTAGCAATGAAACTGCTGAATTTACTTTTGAGGTAGAGTTTTTTTTTAGCAAGTAAACTGGCCATTGATTTCCTGGATGAGTAATGTGTGACAAGGATTCTTTTTGTTTTGCAGTTGCTACCAGCTTTGAGTGTATTAATACAACACAGTGACACAAATGTAAGTATTTAGAAAGTTCATTCTCTGTAAGTGAAGACGTTAGAATGTATACTTTCTTGCCTAAACAACTAATTGTTTTCTCAGATTCTAGTTGACACGGTCTGGGCTCTCTCCTATTTGACAGACGGAGGAAATGAACAAATTCAAATGGTGATAGATTCTGGTGTTGTACCCCATCTAATTCCACTTCTTAGCTGCCAAGAGGTCAAAGTTCAGGTAAGTAGTGAAAAACTGCCAAGGCCGCCTCTTGGCTAGAATCACGGAGCATTACAATTAGTACTTTATACAAATTAGTGCAGTAGTAGCTAGTGAGAGTAGTATTTTGTACAGACAGTACAGTGATTGCCATAATAAATAGGGACAGGAGTAGACCATTCGGCCCCTCACACCCGTGCCATTAAATTCAGTAATGTCTTGGCTAATCTGTGTCACTGCCCTTCCTGTCAATTTGTTCTCTTCATCATTCTTTCTCTTTTTCTCATTTGTTTTCTTTCTCTCTCTTGCTCTTTCTGTCTCTCCCTCTGTCTCTGTCTCTTTCTCTCTCTCTCTCTCTCTCTGTCTGTCTGTCTGCCTCTCTCTCTCTCTCTCTCTCTCTCTCTCTGTCTCTGTCACAGACGGATTGAATTGCTAGACTGGGTCTGTGGCAGGTGGTGAAGGAACTAACAAGAAGGGAAAAACAGACTTGACCTCATCCTTACCAGTCTGCCAGCTGCAGATGCATCTGTCTATGTCAGTATTGGTGAGAGTGACCACACACAGCTCTTGTGGAGACGAAGTCCCGCCTTCACATTGAGAATACCCTCCATCATGTTGTGTGGCACTATCACCATGTTAAATGGGACAGACTTTGAACAGATTTAGTAACTCAAGACTGAGCATCCATGAGGTGCTGTGGACCATCAACAGCAGCAGAACTGTACTCCAGCACAATCTGTAACCTCATGGCCTGGCATATCCCCCACTCAACCATTGCCATCAAGCCAGGGGATCAACCCTGGTTCAATGGAGAGTGCAGGAGGGCATGCCAGGAGCAGCACCAGGCAGATCTGAAGATGAGGTGTCAACCTGGTGATCAGACCCAAGCTCTGCAGTCCTGCCATATCCAGTCATGAGTGGTGGTGGATGATGAAACAACTCATGGAGGAGGATGCTCCACAACTATCCCCATCTGCATTGATGGAAGAGTCCAGCACATCAGTGCAAAAGATAAGGCTGAAACTTTCGCAGCAATCTTCAGGCAGAAGTGCAGAGTGGATGATCCATCTCAGTGGTTGCCCTGCAGTGGTCCCCAACATTACAGATACCAGTCTTCAGCCAATTCGATTCAGTCCAAGTAATATCAAGAAATGGTTGGAGGCACTGGATGCTGCAAAGTTCATAGGCCCTGACAACATTCTGGCAATACTACTGACGACTTGTGCTCTAGACCTTGCTGTTCCCCTAGCTAAGCTGTTCCAGTACAGTTACAACACTGGCATCTACTGGACAATGTGGAAAATTGTCCAAGTATGTCCTGTACATAAAAAGCAGATCAAATCCAACATGGCCAGTTACTGCCCCATCAGACTACTGTGATCATCAGTAAAGTGATGGAACGTGTCATCAACAGTGCTACCAATCAGCACCTGCTCAGCAATAACCTGCTCAGTGACACCCAGTTTGAGTTCTACCAGGGCCACTGAGCTCCTGACCTCAGTCTTGGTTCAAAAATGGACAAAAGAGCTGAATTCCAGAGGTGAAATTGACATCAAGGCTACATTCAACTGGGTGTGGCATCACATAGCCCTAGCAAAATTGGAATCAATGAGTATCAAGGGGAAAACTCTACACTGGTTAGAGTCATACCTGATGCACAGGAAGATGCTCATGGTTGTTGGAGGTCAGTCAACTCAGCTCCAGGATATCTCTGCAGGAGTTCCCCAGGGTAGTATCCTAGGCTCAACCATCTTCAGCTGCTTCATCACAAGGTCAGAAGTGGGTATGTCGGTTGACGATTGCACAATTTTCAGCACCCTTCATGACTCCTCACACACTGAAGCAGTCCGTATCCAAATGCAACAACATGTGAACAATATCCAGAGCTGACAAGTGGCAAGTAACATTGTGCCACACAAATGCAAGGCTGTGACCATCAGCAACAAGAGACAATCTAACCATTGCCCATTGACATTCAATGGTGTTACCTTCATTGAAAGCCCCCACTATCAACATCCTGGGAGTTATCATTGACCAGAAACTCAACTGGACTCACCACATAAAAGTAAGAGCAAATCAGAGACTAGGAGTACTGCAGTAAGTAACTCACCTCCTGATTCTCAAAAGCCAGTCCACCATCTACAAGGCACAAGTCAGAAGTGTGATGGAATACTCCCCACTTGCCTGGATGAGTGCAGCCCCAACAACATTCAAGAACCTTGACACCGTCCAAGACAAAGCAGCCACTGCTTGATTGACACAACTTTGTCAAGCATCCACTCCCTCCAGCACTGATGCTCAGTAGCAGCAATGTGTACTATCTACAAGATGCACGACAGAAATTCATCGAGATGCTCAGACAGCAGCTTCCAAACCCATATCCACTTCCATTTCGAAGGACAAGGGCAGCAGATACACGGGAAGACCACCACCTTCAAACCCTCCTCAAGCCAATCACCATCCTGACTTGGAAATATATCACCATTCCTTCAGTGTTGCTGGGTCAAAATCCTGGAATTCCTTCCCTAATGGCATTGTGGGTCAACCCACAGCAGATGGACTGCAGTGATTCAGCAAGGCAGCTCACCCCCACCTTCTCCACGCTACTAGAGACAGGTAATAAATGCTGGCCAGCTACCAATGCCCACATCCCATATAATGAATAATAAAAAAAAGTTGCTGCCAACTGTACAATGATGTACAGTTCAGATTGAAGTCAAGCTGATCTGTGCCTTTGGAAAGTGGGCACCGTTCTGCTTCTCGTGATTTGTTACATAAACAGAACATAGAACATAGAAAAGAACAGCACAGAACAGGCCCTTTGGCCCATGATGTTGTGCCGAGGTTTAATCGTAATGTAAAATATAATAACTTAACCTCAACTCACTGCTGACCATGTGCATGTCCAGCAGTCGCTTAAACGTTCCCAATGACTCTGTTTCCACCACCACAGCTGGCAACGCATTCCATGCATTCACAACTCTCTGTGTAAAGAACCTACCTCTGACGTCTCCTTTATACGTTCCTCCTAATATATTCAAACTATGACCCCTCGTACCAGTCAATCCTGCCCTGGGGAAAAGTCTCTGGCTATTGACTCTATCTATTCCACTCATTAGCTTGTATACCTCGATCAGGTCTCCTCTCTTCCTCTTTCTCTCCAGAGAGAAAAGTCCGAGCTTATACACCTTGCTTCATAAGGCAAGCCGTCCAGTCCAGGCAGCATCCTGTTAAAACTTCTTTACACCCGCTCCAAAGCCTCTGTATCTTTCCTATAATAGGGTGACCAGAACTGGACACAATATTCCAAGTGTGGTCTCACCAGGGTCTTGTAGAGCTGCAGCAAAGCCTCGTGGCCCTTAAACTCGACCTCCCTGTTAATGAAAGCCAAAACACCAAATACTTTCTTAACAACCCTATCCACTTGGGTGGCAACTTTGTGGGATCTATGTACTTGCACACCCAGATCCATCTGTTCCTCCACACTGCCAAGAATCCTGTCTTTAATCCTATATTCAGCATTTGACTTCGACCTTCCAAAATGCATCATTTCACATTTATTCAGGTTGAACTCCATCTGCCATTTCTCAGCCCAGCTCTGCATCCTGTCTATGTCACGCTGTAGCCTGCAGTAGCCCTCTATGTTATTGGCGACACCTCCAACCTTTGTGTTATCTGCAAATTTATTAACCCACCCCTCAACCTCTTCATCCAAGTTATTTATAAAAACTACAAAGAGCAGAGTCCCAAGAACAGAGCCCTGCGGGATACCACTCAATGCTGACCTCCAGGCAGAATACTTTCCATCTACAACCACTCTCTGCCTTCTGTCAGCCAGCCAATTCTGAATCCAGATAGCCAAATCTCCCTGTATCCCATATCTCCTGATTTTATGAATGAGCCTACCATGGGGAACCTTATCAAATGCCTTGCTGAAGTCCATACACCACATCCACTTCTCAACCTTTGTCGACCTGTTTTGACACCTCCTCAAAGAACTCAATAAGATTTGTGAGGCATTACCTGCCCCTCACAAAGCTGTGCTGACTGACTTTAATCACACTATGCTTTTCCAAATAGTCGTAAATCCTATCCCTTTGAATTCTTTCAAAACTTTGCTGACCACAGGCGTAAGACTGACAGGTCTGTAATTGCCAAGGATTTCCCTATTACCCTTCTTGAAAAGAGGAACAATATTCGCCTCCTTCCACTCCTCCAGTATGACACCTGTGGAGAGTGAAGAGGCAGCATCCTCGCTAGCGGCTTAGCAACCTCCTTTCTCACTTCCCGGAGCAGCCTAGGACAAATCTGGTCTGTTTCTGGGAACTTATCAATCTTAATGTCTTCCAAAATTTCCAGCACATCAACTTCATCAATCTTGATTTGGTTAAGACTATCCCAGCTCCTCAATGTTCTCTCATTCACAACAAGGTCCCTTTCCTTGGTGAAAACCGAAGCAAAAAAACTCATTTAGAGCTTCCCCTATCTGCTCAGACTCCACACACAAGTTCCCTCCACTATCCCTGACCGGCCCTACCTTCTCCCTGATCATTCTCTTATTCCTCATTTAGGAGTAATATTTACTTTTGGAACTTTGTCAGATTCTCAAGGAATTTGACTGAGAGAAGGAGAGAAACTTGCACCTCCTGTTGTTTTATTCCTTAGTATTTTACATCACTGCCATCAGGAAACTAAGTACAGAAAGGGTTGCGAGGCATCAACAACAAAGAGGCCTCCATGGTCTTTTGTAAGCCAGGTTTTCTAGCAATTAAGGGCTGTACATCCTCCCTCTATATTGCCTTTTAAGTTACTTGCGGCACCTGCATGCTAACTTTTCATATTTCATACAAAGAAACACCCAGATTCCTCTGTACTGCACTTTTCTTGTAATATCTGTCTATTTTAATAATAGTCTATCTTTGACTCTTCCTATCAAAGTACAAGACCTCACACTTTTCTACATTAAACTCCATCTGCCAAGTTCTTGTCCGCTCACTCAAGCCCCTGCAAATTCCTATGCTGTCAATACAACATATCCTCCCACCTGTTCTTGTATCATCAGCAAATTGGATACTTTACATTCTTTCCCCTCATCCAAGTCATTAATATATACAGCAAATAATTGAGCCCCTAGGACTGATCATAGCAACATAGAAAATAGTAACAGGATACGCCATTTGGCCCTTCAAGCTAACTCCACCATTCATTGCAATCATGGATGATCATCTAGCTCAATAGCCTGCTCCTCCTTTTCCCTCATATTCTTTGATCTCTTGAACCCAAGTTGCTATATCTACCTTCTCCTTGAAATCATATAATGTTTTGCCCCTAACTGCTTTCCATGGTAGTGAATTCCATAGATTCATCACTCTCTAGGTGAAAACAATTCTCCTTATCTCAGTCCTAAATGGTTTACCCCATAATCTTAGTCTGTGACCCCTGGTTCTGGCCTCCCACAGCATCAGCAACATTCTTCCTGCATCTACCCTTTCTAGAGCTGTTAGAAATTTATAGGTTTCTATGAGATCCCTCTTTATTGTTCTGAACTCCAACAAATATAATCCTAACCAATTCAATCTCTCCTCATTAATCAGTACTACCCACCCAGGACTCAGTTTGGCAAACCGTCACTACATTCCCTCTAGAGCAAGAACATCCTTCCTCAGGTAAGGAGACCAGAATTTCACGCAGTAGTTTTGGTGTGGTCTCACCAAGGCCTTTCATAACTGCAGTGAAACATTCCTGCTCCTCTACTCGAATCCTCACTATGAAGGCCAGCGTACCATTTGTCTTGATCACCTGTGGTCCTGCAAGCTCACCTTTGGTGACTGGTGTATGAGGACATCCTGGTCTTGTTGCACAATTCCCTTCTCTCAATTTGTAGCTACTTAGATAATAATCTGCCTTCCTGAGTTTGCTACACATTGCACTATATATGCTAAGCATTTACCCAATTACTCAGCTTGTCCAAATCGCACTCAATTATAACATAAGAGCGAGGAGCAGGAGTAGACAATTCAGCCCCATGAGCTGGCTCCTCCACTTAATACAATTAAGGCTGAACTCATCTTGGCCTCAACTTCACTTTCCCCAACTAACCCTTCATCTAATTCTGGGTCCACTGTTTTTTGACATTATATACATGATTTGGATGTGAATATAGGAGGTATGGTTAGTAAATTTGCAGATGACACCAAAATTGATGGTACGGTGGACAACAAAAAAAGGTTACTGCAGAGTACAAGAGGACTTTGATCAGATGGGTTGAGGAGTGCAGATGGAGTTTAATTTAGATAAATGTGAGATCCTATGTTTGTACTTAATGGCAAGGTCCTGGGGAGTGTTGCCAATCAAAGAGACATAGTTCCTTGAAAGCAGAATCGCAGGCAGACAGGGTGGTGAAGAAGGTGTTTAGGACGCTTACCTTTTTTGGTCAGTGCATTGAATATAAGAGTTGGGAGGTCATGTTGCAGCTGCACAAGATATTGGTGAGGGTACTTTTGGAATACTGTGTTCAATTTTGGTTTCCTTCTTTTAGGAAAGATGTTGTTAAACATAGAACAAAGAACCGTACAGCGCAGAACAGGCCCTTCAGCCCACGATGTTGTGCCAAAGATTAATCCTAATCTAATCTAAAATAACATAACCTATGCGCCCCTCAATTCAGTGCTGTCCAAGAGTATGTGCAGCAGTCGCTTAAATGTCCCTAATGACTCTGCTTCCACCACCATCGCTGGCAACGCATTCCATGCATTCATAACTCTACTTAAAGAACCTACCTCTGATGTATCCTCTACCTTCCTCCTAATATGTTTAAACTATGACCCCTCAAGGCAGTCAGTCCTGCCACAGGGAAAAGTCTGGCTATTAACTCTATCCTTGTATACCTCAGTCACCTCTTTTCCTCCTTCTCTCCAGAGAGAAAAGTCTGAGCTTAGTCAGCCTCTCTTCATAAGGCAAGCCCTCCAGTCCAGGCAGCATCCTGGTAAAACTTCTTTGCACCCTCACCAAAGCGTCCGTATCTTTCCTATAGTAGGGCGACCAGAACTAGACACAGTATTCCAAGTGTGGCCTTACCAGGGACTTGTAGAGCTGTAGCAAAACCTCGCGGCTCTTAAACTCGATCCCCCTGTTAATGAAAGCCAAAACACCGTATGCTTTCTTAACAACCCTATCCACTTAGGTGGCAACTTTGAGGGATCTATGTACTTGCACACCCAGAGCCATCTGTTCCTCCATCTTCCAAGAATCCTGTCTTTAATCCTATATTCCGCATTCAAGTTTGACCTTCCAAAATGCATCACTTCGCATTTATCCAAGTTGAACGCCATCTGCCATTTCTCAGCCCAGCTCTGCATCCTGGCTATGTTGCACTGCAGCTTGCAGTAGCCCTCTGTATTATCGACGACACCTCCACCCTTTGTGTCATCTGCAAATTTACTAACTCACCTCTCAATCTCCTCATCCAAGTCATTTATAAAAACTACAAAGAGAAGGGTCCCAAGAACAGAGCCTGCGGAACCCCTCTCACCACTGACCTCCAGGCAGAATACTTTCCATCTACAACCACTCTCTGCCTTCTGTCAGCTAACCAATTCTGAATCCAGATAGCCAAATCTGCCTGAATCCCATACCTACCATGGGGAACCTTATCAAATGCTTTGCTGAAGTCCATATACACTACATCCACTGCTCGACCTTCATTGACCTATCTTATACCTCCTTAAAGAACTCAGTAAGATTTGTGAGGCATGACCTTCCCCTCACAAAGCCATGCTGACTGCTTTTAATCACGCTATGCTTTTCCAAATAGTCATAAATCCTACCCCTCAGAATTCTTTCCAAAACCTTGCTAACCACGGATATAAGACTGACTGGTCTGTAATTGCCAGGGATTTCCCTATTCCCCTTCTTGAAAAGAGGAACAACATTTGTCTCCCTCCAATCTTCCGGTACAACCCCCATGGAGTGTGAGGACGCAAAGATCTTCGCCAGTGGCTTAGCAACCTCCTTTCTCGCTTCCGGAGTAACCTAGGATAAACCTGGTCTGTCTCTGGGAACTTATAAAATTTCCAGTACATCAACTTCATTAATCTTGATCTGTTCAAGGCTGTTTCCCGGCTCCTCAATGTTCTCATTCACAATAATGTCCCTTTTCTTAGTGAAAACCGAAGCAAAAAGCTCATTTAGAGCTTCCCCTATCTGCTCAGACTCTACGCACAATTTCTCTACACTATTCCTGACCAGCCCTACCTTCTCCCTGAGCATTCCCTTATTCCTCACGTATGAGTAAAATGCCTTTGGGTTCTCCCTAATCCTTCCTGCCAAGCCTTTACGTGCCCCCTCCTGGCTCTCTTCGGTCCATTTCTGAGCTCCTTTCTAGTCAGCCTGTAATCCTCTAAAGCTGTGCTAGATCCTTGCTTTCTCCGTAAGCTGCCTCCTTCCTTTTGATGAGAAGCTCCTCTGTTCTCATCATCCAAGGCACCTTAATCTTATCCCTTCTTGCCTAACTCAGAGGAACAAATTTGTGCGTCACCCACAACAACAGATTCTTAAACAGTTTGCACATGTCTGTTGTGGAACAATTTCTGTGGAACAATTGCTCCCAGTCTGTACTTCCCAACTCCTGTCTGATAGTGTCATCATTTTCTTTTCCCCAAATAAATATCTTCCCTTGGTAACTGCTCCTTTCCCACTTCAAGGCTGTGGTAAATGTGAGGCAATTGTGGTCACCAAAGTGTTCCCCCAACATGAGATCTGAAACCTGTTCTGGCTCATTGCCAAGCACCAAATGCAATATGGCCTCTCCCCTCGTTGGCCTGTCACCGTACTGAGTAAGGAAACCCTCCTGAACACACTGACAGAAACGGCTCCATCCAAACCATCTGCACTAAGGAGGTTCCAGTCAATATTGGGAAAGTTGAAGTCATCCATAACAACAACTCTGTTGCATCTGCATTTTTCCCAAATCTGCCGGCCTATGAGTTCTTCAATCTCCCTCCTGCTATAGGGGGTCTGTAGAAAACCCCCAATGAAGTGGCTGCTCCCCGCTGTTCCTAATTTCCACCCAGACTTTCTTGATAACCTTCCTTGAGAACCTTCATTTCTGTAGCTGTGATGCACTCTCTGATTAGCAATGCTACACCCCCTTCTCTTTTTCCATCCTCCCTGTTCAATATTCTAAATCCTGGAACATTTAGCAACCATTCCTGCCCCTGTGAAACCCACGTTTTCGGTGTGGCAACACCATCATAAACCCAAGTACTGATCCATGCTCTAAGTTCATCACTCTTATTTCTGACACTCCTTCTGTTAAAGCAGACACACTTTAACCAATCCCTTTGTTTCATCACGTGAAAATTCTTTCTGATAGATTCACTACATCCTGTCACTGCCCCATCTACAACTATCCCCCTCTCAGATATGTAGCTCTGGTTCCCACCCCCCATAAACTTGAAAGGGTTCAGAAAAGATTTACAAGGATATTACCTGGTGGGCCTGAAGTAGGATCACTGATTGTTTCTCACAAAGGGTCACGAACTCTGTAAATACATTGTTCCAAAGTGCGATGGACTTTGAGTGAATTTGTGGGTTGGAGGCTTTGACCTATAGGGAGAGGCTGGGGCTATATTCCCTAGAGCTTTGGAGGCTGAGGGTGACCTTATAGAGGTTTGTAAAATCAAGAGGGGCATGGATAGGGTGAATAGCGAAAGTATTTTCCCCAGAATGGGGGAATCCAAAACTAGAGGGAATAGGTTTCAAGTGAGAGAGGAAAGATTTAGAATGTAGAACAGTACAGTACAGTACAGGCCCTTTGGCCCTCGTTGTTGTGCTGGCCTTTTACTGTATTCTAAGATCAGACTAACCTACATGTACTTCATTGTACTATTTTCCATGTGCCTATCCAAAAGTCACTTAAATGTCTCTACTACCACTGCTGGCATTGCATTCCATGCACCCACCACTCTGAGTAAAGAACCTACTTTTGACATCACCCCTAAACTTCCCTCCAGTCACCTTAAAAGTATGCCACCTCATGATAGACATTTCCGCCATGGGAAAAAAATCTCTGGCTATCCACTCTATCTATGCCTCTCAACATCTCAAGTCATCTCTCATCCTTCTTCACTCCAATGAGAAAAACCCTAGCTCACTCAATGTTTCTTAATAAGACATGCCGTCCAGACCAGGCAGCATCCTCGTAAATCTCTGTGCACCCTCTTGAAAGCTTTCACATCATTCCTAAACATCCAGAACTGAAAACAATATTCCAAGTGTGATCTAACCAGGGCTCTCCAGAGCTTCAGCATAACCTTGTGGCTCTTAAACTCAATCCTCCTGATAATAAAAGCCAACACACCATATGCCTTCTTCAGAATCCTATCAACCTGGGTGGCAATTTTGAGGGGTCTTGGACATGAACCCCAGGATCCTTCTGTCTTCCATGCTGCCAAAAATCCTGCCTTTAACCCTGTATTCTGCATTCAATTTCGACCTTCCAAAGTGAACAATTTCACACTTTTCCAGGTTGAGCTCCATCTGTCACTAATCAGCCCAGTTCTGCATCCTGTCAATGTCCTGTTGCAACCTACCATAGCCCTTCACACTATCCACAACTCCACCTAGCTTTGTGTCATCCGCCAACTTACTGACCCACCTTTTCACTTCCTCATCCAAGTCATTTATAAAAATCAGAGTGCAGAGGTCCCTGTGGAACACCACTGGGCACCAACTCCAGGCTGCAAACGTTCCATCAACCACCTTTGTCTTCTATGGGCCAGCTAATTCTGTATCCAGATAGACAGGTTTCCCTGTATCGCTTCCCCCCTTACTTTCTGAATTTAAAAAGGACCTAAAGGGCAACCTTTTCATGCAGAGAGTGGTTTGTATATGTAGTGGTGGAGCTGGTACAATTACAATATTCAAGCATGGGTATATGAATAAGGGAGTTTAGAGGGATATGGGGCAAATCTGGCAAATGGGACTATGTTAATTTAGGTTGACTGCTTGTCACGGATGAGTTGGACCAAAGAGTCTCTTTCCATGCTGTATGACTCTAATTAAACATCTATCCATCTCCACAAATTCACTCAAAGTCCATCGCACTTTGGAACAATGTATTTACAGAGTTTGTGACCCTTCGTGAGAAACAATCAGCGATCCTACTTCAGGCCCACCAGGTAATGGTAAAACTAGACGAAGTGTATTGATTAAATCAGAAAAAGTGAAAATGAGCAGATGAATAAAGCACCAATGCTGAGGGACAGGTTCAAGTGTACTGGTCCACATAAAAGTTTTACATACAATGCATGGAGTGTAAGGATTAAATAAAGTGAGCTGCAGGCTCAAATTCAAACTTATTTTTTATTCATTCACGGGATGAGGGCATCGCTGGCTAGGCTAGCATTTATTCCTCATCCCTAATTGCCCAGAGGGCAGTTAAGAGTCAACCACGTTGTTGTGGGTCTGGAGTCACGTGTAGGCCTGACCAGGTAAAGATAGCAGTTTTCTTCCCTAAAAGACATTAGTGAACCAGATGGGTTTTTCCCGACAATGGGTGCACGGATTCATTAAACTCTTAATTCCAGATATTTATTGAATTCAAATTCCACCATCTGCCATGGTGGGATTCAAACCCAGGTCCCCAGAACAATTCCTACGTGTCTGGATTAACAATCCAGCAATAATGCCACCAAGCTATTACCTCCTCTTGAGGGAAATTATAATATAGTAGCCAGCATTGAGACATGGCTGCAAGATGGTTGGGACTGAAAACCAAATCTACTAGGTTATAAGATTTACGGAATGCACAGGGAAAATGGCAAAGATAACATAGATTAGGAGAGGCAGACAAACGCAGAAAGGTAGTGAAATCTGGAGGGTGTCTGGGACAGTTTCCTACAGCAAGATGCTCTGGATACAACAAGGGACAAGCAATATTACATTCAGTGATGATTAGTGAACCGATTTAATTAGTAACCTAATTGTGCATGAACATATATCAAGTATTGATCATAACATGATTGAGTTCAATGCTGCGTTTGAAAGCAAAAAGCACAAATCAGCTCCTAGTATTTTAAATTTAGGGAAGGCTGACTTTGATGAGATGAGATGAGATACAGACTGTCCATGGTAAACTAGGAAATTCTGCTCGTGGGTAAAACAATTGAAGAAGAATGAAGCATGTTTAAAGAAGAATTTAAACAGTACAAAACCAGTTTATACCCCTGAGAGGGAACAGAAAAAAACAGGCATGGACCCTAAAGAAAAAAGGCACAGTATAAATTTTTTTAAAAAGAGCTTGAAAAATGCAAAAAATAATGATTGAACTTGCCAAATGGGAAAGATAGAAAGACAAGCAAAGGGCCACAAAGTAGCTTATAAGAGCTACTGAAAGGGATTATGAAACGCAACTTGCAAGGGATATCAAAATCAATAAGAATAAATGTGGTCAGGGCCAATGTTGATTCACTAAAGACTGAAAGTAGGGATATTGTCAATGACTATGTGGAAATGGCAGACAAGTTGGATAATTATGGATTAGTGGTGCTGGAAGAGCACAGCAGTTCAGGCAGCATCCAAGGAGCTTCGAAATCAACGTTTTGGGCCCGAAACGTTGATTTCGAAGCTCCTTGGATGCTGTCTGAACTGCTGTGCTCTTCCAGCACCACTAATCCAGAATCTGGTTTCCAGCATCTGCAGTCATTGTTTTTACCAAGTTGGATAATTACTTTGCCTCAATATTTACTGTAGAATTTCCAGCCTGCTGAAAGATCCAAGAAAAAAATTAGTAGTGGGTTGGGGACAGGAAATAAATAAAATTAACATAAGCAAAGCATAGATATTGAGGAAATTAATTGAAGTAGAGATTGACTTATCCCCAGAACCTGACAGTTTCCATCTCCGGGTGTTCAAGGAAGGGGGGGGGGGGGGGGGGGGGTGGGGGGTGGTGGTTGGTGGCATATTACACCTGCCCTAATGATAATCTTTGAGTTCCCTAGCTGCAGGAACTATCCCTCTGGAATAGAAAATAGGACCATTTACTCGCTTTTTAAGCAGGGCAAAATAGGAAGACTGGGGAATTACAGACCGGTTAGCCTAACATTTGGAGATTGGTGAAATCTATCATCAAGGACAGGGTAACTGAACACCTCAAAAAGTTTTCAGTTAATCAGAGAGAACCAGCATAGTTTCATGACTGGTAGATTTGCCTGACAAATGTTATGAAACTTTTTTTTGAAGAGGTGACTAAGGTAATGGCCAGGGGAATATCTATGGATGTAAGAACATAAAAATAAGAGCAAAAGTAAACCATCTGGCCGGAGGAGCCTGTACTGCCATATTAGGTTTAGTGATGAATAGTGAACCAATTTAATTCGTGACCTAATTGTGCATGAACGTGTATCAGGTAGTGATCATAACAAGATTTAGTTCAATGTAGATTGAATTCAAAAAGAATAGATTAGATTCCCTACAGTATGGAAACAGGCCCTTTAGCCCAAACCGACCCTCCGAAGAGTAACCCACCCAGACCCATTCCCCTACCCTATAATTACCCCTGACGAACCCACCTAATACTATGGGGAAGTTAGCATGGCCAATTCACCTGGCCTGCACATCTTTGGATTGTGGGAGGAAACCCATGCAGACATGGGGCGGATATGCAAACTCCACACAGAGAGTTGCCCGCACAGGGACTCGAACCCGGCTCCCTGGCACTGTGAGGCAGCAGTGCTAACCACAGAGCCACCATGCTATCCCTCATGGCTGATCTTTTTGTAGACTCAGCTTCACTTGCCCAGTCGCTCACCATAACCCTTAATTCCTTTACTGTTCAAAAATCTATCTTTGCCCTAAAAACATTCAACAAGGTTCACTGGGTAGGGACTTCCACAGAAGAAGTTTCTTCTCAACTCAGTCCTAAATCTAGTTTGACCCACCAATAGAAACAATCTCTCTGCTTCTATCTCATCTATTCTCTTCATAATTAGTTTTGGAACTGTAGAAGGGGATAGAAGGGGGTCCTCTTGTGTTTGTCATTTATATAAAAAATTTGGATGAGAATGTAGAAGGCATGGTTAGTAAGTTTGTGGACCGCACTAAATTTGGTGACATAATAGACAGTGAAGAATTCTAAGATTACAAAGGGATCTTAATCAAATGGATCAATGGACTGAAAATGGCAGATGGAGTTCAATCTTGATAAATATGAGATATAGTATTTTGGTACATCAAACAATGGTAGGGCTTATACAATTAATGGTAGGGGGTTAGGTAGTGTTGTAGAACAGAGGGACCTAGGCTGGCAGGTAGACACTTCTTTAAAGTTTGTGTCACATATACACTGGGTGGTTAAAAAGGAATTTGGCAGGCTTGTCTTCATTGCTTAATCCTTTTCGTATTGGAATTGGGAAGTCTTGTTGAGGTTGTACAGGACATTGGTGGGGCCTCTTCTTGGAAAACGTGTCCAGTTCTGGTCGCCCTGTCACAGAAAGGATATTATCCAGCTGGAGAGGGTTCAGAAGAGATTTACCAGGATGTTGCCAGGTATGGAAGGTTTGAATTATAAAGGAAGACTGGATAGGCTGGGACATTTTTCACTGGAATGTAGGAGGCAACCTGATAAAAGTTTATAAAATAATGAGAGGTGTTAATGTTAGTTGTCTTTTCCCTAGGATGAGGGATTTCACGGCTACAGGGCACATTTTTAAGGTCAGAGGAGAAAGATTTAAAAAAGACATGAATGGCAAATTTTTTACACAGAGAGTGTCTCGTGTGTAGAATGAACTTCCTGAGGAGGTGGTGGGTACAGGTACAGTGATAGCATTTAGAAGACATTTGGGTAGTTACATAAATAGGAAAAGTTTGGAGGGTTGTAGGCCAGGAGCAAGCAGGTGGGATTAGTTTAGTTTGGAATTATATTCAGAATGGACAGGTTCAACTGAAATATCTGTTTATATGCTGTATGACTCTTTGACTGTAGGTTTCTGTAAATACCCCCTAATTGTTCTAAGTTGTTTATATGGACTTCCAGAAGTAATTTGATAAAGTTCCACATAAGAGACTGTTATCTAAGGTAGAAACCCATGGAATTGTGGACAAATTACTGACATGGAAATTGGTTGAGTGGCAGGCAACAAAAAGTTGTAATAGTGGGTAGGTACTCAAATTGGTGTCCCACATGGATGTGTGTTAAGGGCTCTAATATTTCACATTGTTTATTAAAATCTTGAAGGCTCTTATGGTGCAGTAGTAGTGCCCCTACCTTTGAGCCAGGAGGCCCAGGTTCAAGTCCAGAGGTGTGTAATAGCATTCCTCAACAGGTTGATCAGAAAATACCTTATTTGGCATGATTGCTCAGTGGTTCGCACTGCTGCCTCACAGGGCCAGGGATCTGGGTTCCACCCTACCCTCAGGCGACTGTGTGGAGTTTGCACATTCAGACCACATTTGGAGTATTGTGTCTAGTTTTGGGCCCCATATCTCAGAAATAATGTACTGGCCCTGGAGTATGTTCAGAGGAGGTTCATGAGAATGGTCCCAGGAATGAAAAGCTTAACATATAAGGAATATTTGAGGACTTTGGGTCTCTACTCGGTGGAGCTCAGAAGGATCTGAATGAAGCTTACAGAATGCTGAAAGGCCTTGGACAGAGTGAATGTTCGGAACATGTTTCCATTGGTAGGAGAGACTATGGCCCTGATGGCACAGCCTTAGAGTAAAGACAAGACTTTTTAGAACAGAGATAAGGAGAAACTTTTTTCAGAGAGTGATGAATCGATGGAATTCACCGCCACAGAAGGCTGTGGAGGCTAGGTCATTGAGTGTATTTAAGACGGAGACAGATAGGTTGTTGATTGTCAAGGGGATGAAGTATTTTGGGGAGAAAACAGGAGATTGGGGCTGAGGAACTTATCAGCCATGATTGAATGGTGGAGTAGACTCAATGGTCTAATTTCTGCTCCTACTCTTATGGTCTTATTCTACCCACATCTATGTGGGTTTCCTCCGGGTAATCCCGTTTCCTCCCACAATCCAAATTTATGCAAATTAGGTGGATTGCCCATGCTAAATTACCCATATGCTCAGGCATGTGTAGGTTAAGTGCATTAGCCATGGGAAATACAGGGTTACAGGGGTAGAGAAATGGGTCTGGGTGGGATGCTCTTCAGAGAGAGTAGGCATGGACTTATTGGGCTGAATAGCCTGTTTCTACACTATAGGGGTTTAATGATATTGGTAAAGAAAGTCATATATTCATATCTGATGTCACAAAGTTAGGCGGCATTGTATACTGTGTAGATGATAGTATAAAATTATGAAGATATGTTGATAGAGTAAGTGCATGGACAAAACTATGTCAGATGGAGTTCATTGCAAACAAGTGTGAGGTTATCCATCTTGGACCAATAAAGGATAGACCAGGGTACTTTCTAGTTGGTATGAAGTTAGATACAGTGGATGAGCAAAGACACTTGGGGGCTCAGTTGCATAGATCTTTATAATGCTATGAACAAGCCATGAAAATAATCAAGTAAACTAACGGAATACTGGCCTTTATATTTGGAGTATAAAGATACTGAAGTTATGCTGCAGTTATACAGAACCCTGGTTAGATCCCTCTTGGAATACTGAAAGCAGATCTAGGCACCACACCTTAGGAAGGATATATTGGCCTTGGAGGGAGTGCAATGTAAGTTTATAAGAATGATACATGGACATAAGAGATTAAGTTATGAGGAGAGTTTAAACAAATGAGGCCTATTTTGTCTAGACTTTAGAAGGTTAAAGGTGATGTGTTTGAAGTATTCAAGATATCAGTGAGAAAAGGCAGGTAGATAAAGATAAACTATTTCCATTGGTTGGAGATTCTAGAACTAGGGACATAGTCTAAAATTAGGGCTAGACTATTCAGGAGAGACATTAATTGATGCTGGATCAGTTGTTAATTTTAAACCTGAGATAGCTAATTGTTTATTAAGCAAAGGTGTGAAGGAATATGGGCCAAAGGCAGATATGTAGAGTTAGGCTACAGATCAATCATGTTCATGGAACAGAGTTGAGGGCTGAATGTTACTATGTAATTCCTCCTCATCTCTGTTCTAAATCTGCTACCCTTTACCCCAAAACTGTGACCTCTTGTTCTGGATTGCCCCATGTGAGGAAAAATCCTTTCCACTTCAATCCTTTACATAAAAATGTGTTGCTGGAAAAATGCAGCAGGTCAGGCAGCATCAAAGGAGCAGGAGAATCAACGTTTCGGGCATAAGCCCTTCTTCAGGAATGAGGAGGGTGTGCCAAGCAGGCTAAGATAAAAGGTAGAGAGGAGGGACTTGGGGGAGGGGCGTTGGGAATGCAATAGGTGGAAGGAGGTCAAAGTGAGGGTGATAGACCGGAGAGAGGGTGGGGGCGGAGAGGTCGGGAAGAAGATTGCAGATCAAGAAGGCGGTGCTGAGTCCGAGGGTTGGGATGAGAAAAGGTGGGGGGAGGGGAAATGAGAAAGCTGGAATCCGGAGTGTGGGGGTAAGTACATGAAAGTTTTTGGTACTTACTATCTTACTAAATAAGGGGGTGCCCATTTAAAACAGAGATGAGGAAACTTTTTTTTTCTGAGGGTTGAGTCTTTGGAATTAATTTCTTCAAAAGACAGTGGGTGCAAAATCTTTGAATATTTTTAAGACAAAAAGTGGATAGATTCTTAACAAAAACAAAGAACTGTGGATGCTGGAAATCTGAAACAAAAACAGAAAGTGCTGGAGAAACCCAGTAAGTCTAGCAGCATCTGTGCAGATAAAGCAATGTGAACATTTCAGATCCAGTGAACCTTCTTCAGAACGTTAACTCTGCTATTTCTCCTCCACAGATGCTTCCAGACTTGCTAAGTTTCTGCAGCTATTTCTGTTTCTGTTGTAGATAAATACTTGAATATTATGGGTGTGAAAGATTATCATGGATATTTAGGGACGTGGAATTGAGATTAAAATCAGATCAGCCATAATTTTTGATTTGATTTGATTTATTATTGTCACATGTACTGAGATACAATGAGAAACATTGCACTGCATGCGAACCAGACAAATCATACCTTACATAAGTACATTCGGGTAATGGAACAGAATGCAGTATATGGTGTTACAGCTACAGAGAGGGTTGTCACAAAGCTAGTCCTTTTTATTTCTAAAAGCTGTTCCTTGGCTCAAGGATACTCTGTCCTTGATTTTTTTCAGAGGGGTAATAAACCAGGCCGGGCTCCGATCAGACTGGTTTGGTACAGAGATGAAAAGGATTCTGAGAGGTCTTTTGTTTAAATGTAAACAGATGAGACTTCAGGCCAAAGTGGTCATGTTTTAGAAGTGACCTGTAGAATGAAAGGGGAGCGGCCAGCTCTCTAGCTGAGCATTTAGTTTAGTCCAGAACTGGTAGGGAGTTCAACAGTGAGCTGTGTGGAAACTCTCTCTTCTGCCCTTCTAACTTCAACCGTAAGCATCTGACCCTTTTTTTTTGTACTGTGTTTTAAAGGGGGGTTGCTTATATTTGGAACAGCGTACTTAAGTCTAGTTTGGATAGACTGAGTTCTGTAGGGATTCTTTATTCTGTTCTTCATGTTTCATTGTGTAATTTTGTGAATAAATGTTTTGTCTGTTTTAACCTGGTGGTCAACCTTGCTAACTTAATCCAGGTAATCTTCACTGTACACTTACTGAAACAAATTGCAAAGTTATTGTCTGGGCTGCCTGCTTAAGAATGTTTTCAGTGGTCTGGCCTAGTCCATAACAGGATGCAGAAAAAGATCAACTCTAATCTATTGATTGGTGGAGCAGGCTCAAAGGACCGAATGGCTTACTCTTGTTCCTTTGTTAGCATGATTGTATGTTTGTAGCATTACCATCAGCTTGAATCGTAATAAAGGCAAATTAAATATTGTTGTTTATTACAAGGGGAATGAAATCTAAAATATAATATAAATATAAAAGTCGAGACGTATTGCTATAGTCAGCAGAGCGTTGTCAGACTGAATCTGGCGCACTGTGTATGCTTTTGGTCTCCTTTACATTAAAGATATGACTGTTGAAAGAAGATTCGCTCAGCGGATGGCTGAGTTGAAGCAGGGCTTATCTCATGAGGAAAGATTGGACCTGCTGGGCCAATATATATTGCAGTTTAAAAGAATGAGACATGATTTTATTGAAACATATTACATCCTGAGTGGACTTAACAGAGTTAATGATGAAAGCATTTCCTCTTATGGGAATAAATAGAATTAGTTTAACAATTGTCTTGTTGGAGATGAGAAGAAACATTTTCTCTGAGGATTTTGAGTCTGTAGGACTCATCGTCAGACAGTGGTGCAGGCAATGATTGAATATTTTAAAGGCAGCAATAGATTGGTTCTTGATCAACATGAGAGTCGCAGGTTAGCAGAGGTAGATAGGAATGTGGAGTTGAGGCCACAATCAAACCTGATATGATCTCAACGAAAAACAGAGCAGGCTAAAGAGACCAAACAACCTATTCTTTACAATTCTAATGTTCATATCACTAAGGTTATTAAGCTGTGACACACGATGTAATAGTTTTGGTGTCCAGCACAGTTTGATGTGTGTGAAATGTTTGTATCTCTTTTTTACACAGACAGCTGCACTGAGAGCTGTGGGTAATATCGTAACCGGCACTGATGAGCAGACGCAGATCATATTGAATTGTGATGTACTCTCCCACTTCCCAAACCTTCTCACTCACCCAAAGGAAAAGATCAATAAGGTAACACACTACTAGTTACTTTGTAGCTGATAGCTTGTTCCATATCTCCAGCCCCCAGGACTGGCCCCTCCATGCCCTCCCTTGGCCCCCAGAACTGGCCCATGTGCCCACACTCTATCTCTTTGGGTGCGGTGGGCAATGCTGCACCCTGCCACCACCACCACAACTGCCCTGGGACTTGCTGATTTTATGACAGAGAATTTCTGCAGAGTCTAATCCAATTCTTCTTGGTTATTTGGACCAATTTACTTGCCAGTTGGAGTTTTTGGATTACAAGTAGGAACTCAGGTAGATTCCTCTCCCTCAATTTCCCTCAAACTGTTTCAACAGCTTTGGTGTTAATCTGATTGAAAGTACCTTACCCAATTCAGAGTTAGTGCTAAATATTTGTAAAAGTTTGTTTTACTCTAAAGTGAAGACACAGTTGCCATTTGTGAGAAAATGTGAGGTAATACATTTTGTTAGGAGAAACATGAAGAGACAATACAGGCTCAATGGTACAACTTTGAGAAGGGAGAGGGATTTAAGTGCATAATTCTTTGAAGGTAGCCAGGCAAATTGAATAGGTTGGTAGAGTAGATTATTCGGTAAAAACAATGACTGCAGATGCTGGAAACCAGATTCTGGATTAGTGGTGCTGGAAGAGCACAGCAGTTCAGGCAGCATCCAAGTAGCTTCGAAATCGATGTTTCGGGCAAAAGCCCTTCATCAGGAATAAAGGCAGTGAGCCTGAAGCGTGGAGAGATAAGCTAGAGGAGGGTGCCCGAAACGTCGATTTCGAAGCTACTTGGATGCTGCCTGAACTGCTATGCTCTTCCAGCACCACTAATCCAGAATCTGGTAGATTAGATTAGATTACTTACAGTGTGGAAACAGGCCCTTCAGCCCAACAAGTCCACAAAAATGTGCAGGTTAGGTGAATTGGCCATGCTAAATTGCCCGTAGTGTTAGGTAAGGGATAGATGTAGGGGTATGGGTGGGTTGCGCTTTGGCGGGGCGGTGTGGACTTGTTGGGCCGAAGGGCCTGTTTCCACACTAAGTAATCTAATCTAACCGACCCTCCAAAGAGCAACCCACCCAGACCCATTCCCCTACACCTAACACTATGGGCAATTTAGCATGGCCCATTCACCTAACCTGCACATTTTTTGGACTGTGGGAGGAAACCGGAGCACCCGGAGGAAACCCACGCAGACACCGAGAGAATGTGCAAACCCCACACAGGCAGTTGCCTGAGGTGGGAATTGAACCCAGGTCTCTGGTGCTGAGAGGCAGCAGTGCGAAGCACTGTGCCACCGTGCCGCCCAAGGCTTCGGTTTATAAATAGAAGCATAGAGTATAAAAACAAGGAAGTGATGCTACACCTCAACAAATTGTTGGTCAGGTCACATTTGGAGTATTGTATTGAGTTCTGGGCACCTTATTTATGGAAGGATGTTAATGCATTGAAGACAATGCAAGGAAATTTACTGAAATTATATGAGGAATGAGAGATTTTAGATTCAAGGTAAGATTAGAAACATTGGGCCTATTGTCCTTGCAGCAGAGAAGATTAAGAGGTGATCTGATTGGGGTGTTCAAAGTTATGAATAATTTTTACTGAGTAAAGAAGGATATTCTGTTTCCAGCTGGTTGCTGTGTCAGTTACGAGGGGTCACAATTTCAAGGTTGTCAGCAAGACAGCTGAGAGTGAGATGAGGAGAAATGTCTTTACTGAGAGAGTTGTTAGGATTTGGAATGCGCTGTCTGGAAGGGTGGTGGAGGCAAAATCCATAGGAGTTTCAAAAACAGCTGGATATATATTTGAAGGCGATAGGGCTGTAGAATGGGATTAGCTGAGTAGCTCTTTTGGGAGCTGGTACAGATGTGATGGGTTGAATGGCCTCCTGTACTGTAAAATATAATGATTCCTTTTCAACTTCTGATTTATCTAATATCAATAAGTCATTCTGGCAATATTTGATGTAATGCGACCTGAACTGTACTAATGTTGTGTCTAGGAAGCAGTGTGGTTCCTTTCAAATGTCACAGCTGGAAACCAGCAGCAAGTGCAGTCGGTCATTGACG
The DNA here is from genome assembly GCF_047496795.1 of Chiloscyllium punctatum. Classification (NCBI taxonomy): domain Eukaryota; kingdom Metazoa; phylum Chordata; class Chondrichthyes; order Orectolobiformes; family Hemiscylliidae; genus Chiloscyllium; species Chiloscyllium punctatum. The sequence continues at coordinate 87,697,466 of NC_092763.1, read as the reverse complement.
CTGGGCTCATTCCCATGATCATTCATCATCTCACCAAAGTAAGTAACTTCCTGGTGGGTCAACCTGCATGACTGGATTTTTTTTTTAAACTAAGCATTTTTGTTTCTGTATTATGGGGCTGTTACCCTGCCTACATGAATACCTGCTCAGTGATGTGTCCAGCGTAATCAGTTATACTACCATTTCCTGGCCAAGCAAACAATCGTCTACTCAAATGTGCCTACAGATAATGCCCTCTGCTCTGAGGGAACACTGGGCACTTGAGGATTCAGATTGAGAAAACGCTATACTGTTGGAGGTTAGTATTGAGGGATCTCTGCATTTGAGGGGTCAGTGCTGAGGAAGTGATGCACTGTGGAAGGGTCAGTGCTAAGGGACTACTGCAGTCTCGGAGAGTCAGATCTGAGACAATATTGGACTATCAGAGAGAGAGTTAATCTAAACAATGAAATACTGTGGAAGCTGGAAATATAAAAGAAACATAAAACACTGGAGAAACTCAACCAGCCTGGCTGCATCTATGGAAAGTCTGTCTCCATAGATTGAGGTAAAAACAATGACTGTAGATGCTGGAAAGCAAATACTGGATTAGTGGTGCTGGAAGAGCACAGCAGTTCAGGCAGCATCCAACGAGCAGCGAAATCGACGTTTAGGGCAAAAGCCCTTCATCAGGAATAAAGGCAGTGAGCCTGAAGCATGGAGAGATAAGCTAGAGGAGGGTGGGGGTGGGGAGAGAATAGCATAGAAGAGCTTCAGAGCAGAGGAAATGACCTGGGAGTTGCAGTGGGAGAGGGACTCCCTGAGATTCTTGTAGAGAGAGGAGGAAGAAGAATGGAATATAAAAGTAAGGAATTTTTGCTGCAGCTATACAGGGTATATATAAGACCAGAATACTGTATTTAGTTCAGAGTTAGGTTTAGCAGTTCCAGAAAGTAGCTCACCATCTTCTCCAGGACAACTAGGGATGGTGAATAAATGTAGACTGGCCAGCGATGCCCACAATCTCGAATTATTTAAGAAAAACCACAACTGATCAATCGTGATCTTATTAAATGGTGGAAGAGGCTAGAGGAGCCATATGGCCTACTCCTGCTCCTAATTTATAAATTCAAATAAGTGCAAATTATGTCTCTTCTCTGGTTACATCAGGTTTTAATTATCCTGAGTTATTTTATACCTTATGAAGATTGAGTTTGATTTATTCTTTCTCTTCCAGACCTTAACAGTTTTGATTTTTTTTAACATCAGTAAGAAGTCACACGGCACCAGACTCCTTTGTCAGGTGAGAGAAGCAAAGAGAAGCTCAGAATATATAGGCGGAGAGATAATGGCAAGTCTGGGTCTGTGCGCTTCTCTCCACTTCACCTGACAAAGAAGCTTGTGACTTCACATAAACCTTTGAACCTGGTGCTGTGTGACTTCTGACTTTAGATTAGAGTGGTGCTGGAAAAGCACAGCAGGTCAGGCAGCATCCAAGGAGCAGGAAAATCAAAGTTTCGGGCAAAAGCCCTTACTTCTGACGTTGTCCCTCCCAGTCCAACACCTGCACATCCACACCATTTTTCACACTAATGTTGGATTGGAGCAAGCTTCTGAACCAGCTATGTGTAAAAGGGGTTCAAGCCATTTGCGATGTGTTTTTTTTGTGATTAAATACTCAATAACTAGCCACAAATTATTGTTATCTCTCCTTCTAGGGAGATTTTGGGACTCAGAAAGAAGCAGCATGGGCCATCAGTAACCTGACAATTAGTGGGAGAAAGGAACAGGTAACTGCACTTTTTGGTTATGCCAATGCACCAGCACATTTAGAGGCGATGCTTGTAGCTGAATGCATAACCCAGTAGATCTCATGGAGCTGTACATCCTTCATTATCCTCATCACACAGTTCTAGGAAGAATGCAACATAACATTAACACAATAGTCAGCTGGAAAAAGAAATCCTACAATCTGTCTTTAATCTGGTTATGATGTTTAATTTTCATACAATGCACACAGTGCATTTCAAATACAAAAACATATTTTAATTTTGAACATTAGCTTTGGTTTCTGGATTGCCATTCTGCCATCAATTCCCCATATAGGTATGGATATTTATTACATTAAGAGTTTTTTACTTGTTGCTTTCCAGGTTGAATATCTCGTACAGCAGAATGTTATCCCTCCTTTCTGTAAATTGCTTGGTGTGAAAGATCCTCAGGTGATTCAGGTGGTTCTTGATGGTCTAAATAACATTCTGAAAGTGGCTGGTTCTGACACGAATACTTTAGTTGAAATGATAGAGGAGTGTGGAGGTAAGTGAAATGCTTTCAATATCACCTGTTTCAGATCAAACTATATCTCAAGACTAAAATATTTAACTCCCTTAAACTTCCCAGGACTTGAAAAAATTGAAGCTTTGCAACAGCATGAGAATGAGGACATCTATAAGCTTGCCTTTGAGATCATCGACCACTACTTTTGTGGTGAAGAGGTGAGAAAGTTTGTAATCATTGCATCATCTCATAGAAATGTTGTGCTCATTAATTTTGCTAATTTTACAGGTACATACAACATACAGGCAAGGAGCAGCAGAAGGTTGTTTAGCCTCACAACCCTGCTGTCATTTAATAAGATTATGGCTGATTTTGATCGTAACCTTTAGACTACATTATCTACCCCTGACAGCCTTTCATCCCTTTACAAGTAACTGTCCTCCTCTGCCTTAAAAGGCTCAAAGCCTCTGCTTTTCAAGACCAAAGACTCACGATCTTCTGAGAGACAAAAATTTCCCCTCATCTCTGTTTTACGTGGGTGATCTGTTATTTCCAAACAGTGACCCCTAGTTCTAGTTCGACAAGAGGAAGCATCCTTGGACAAAGGATTTTGGTGCAGAACTAAGCCATTTGATTTATTATGTTTTTTTTCATCATTTACTGAGATTGTACCTGATTTAATAATACTCAACTCCACTTGTCTGCCTTTTCCCCATAAACCACTGATTAAAAATCTGTCTGTGTCAGCCTTGAATATAGTTAATGACCCAGACTCAACAACCCTCTGTGGTAAAGAATTCCACTGATTCATTTCCCTTTGAGAGAAGAAGTGACTGAATGTGAAATGACAAATATCTCTGGGGATCAGTAAAGAAAAACAAACAGTTCAGTGCTGTTCCACAGCTGACCCTGGGAGACCTCATGATCAGATCTATACTCGCCAGCTGGGAGTGATCAGTGACAATTTCAGAGCCTGATCAGCTAAGTGTTTGATTTAAGAACTTATAACTTATGGATCTTCATTTTCTTTTGTAATTCTATAATTGTGAATGAGGTGAATGTACATTTTTTTATGTTTTACTGAGATCTAACCCTGGTTAAATTTTTAATATAAAAGATAAGTGTTAAGTTATTGCAGAACAGTGTTTTCAATAGCCTGACTCTGCTAATGCTGAGTTTTTGAGAAAGTGTGTTGTGGTTATTTTTTGAGTATATTCTGCATCTGTACATTGTTAAGGTACAAAGATGACCTTTAGTAGAGTGATGTGCTTTGCCTGTCAGATGTGGGAGATTAGGGGGCATTTCAATGTTCCTGACTATTATGTCTCTTGGAAGAGTTTGGTTGCAAATCCTATCACATCACATGGATTGGTTGGAGTGGCAGTTGAGGTAATGAAGAGCCAGGGATATGATGGGCAGCAGTTTCAGGAAGGTAGAAAAACCACGGCTACAGTCAGGTAGATGGGTTACAGCAAGGAGAGGTAGGAGTGATGGGCACATAGTGCAGAGATTTCCTGTGGCTGTCCCCATCTCAAACAAGTATGGATACTGTGGGACTGCTAGCCTCTCAGGGCAATATTGCATGGACAGTCAAGTTTCTGGTACCATGACTGGCTCTACTGTAATGTGAGGGATGTTAGATTCCAAGTGATCGATTGTGATGGGGACTGTCTAGTCAGGAACACAGACAAATGTTGCTACGGTCAACAGCAAGACATCAGAATGGTGTGTTGTCTCCTTGGGATCAAGGATATCTTGGAGAGGTGCAGAATATTTTCAAAGGAGAGAGTGACCAGCTGAAAGTTGTTGTATACGTTGCTACCAATGACATAGGAAGAGAAAGGTATGAGGTTCTGCAGAGACAATATAGGAAGCTAGGCAGGAGGTTAAAAAGTAGGTCCTCAAGGGTAGTGATTATCTGGATTACTCCCAGTGCCATGTGCTACTGAGAGTAGGAATAGGAGGATAGGGCAGATGAATGCGTGGCTGAGGAGCTGGTGCAAGGGGCAGGGATTCACTTTTTTTAGATCATTGGGATTTCTTCTGGGATAGAAGTGACCTGTACAAGAAGGACTGGTTGCACCTGAATTGGAATGGGACCAATATTCTGGTGGGAAGATTTGCTAGGAGGCCTTCAAAATAAGATCATGAGAGTTCAGAGCGAGTATGATCCTGTTAGTGTGAAGGGCAAGACTGGCAGATGTAGGGAATGTTGGATGGCTAGAAAATGGTGGCAAAAACAGAAGTTGTTGGAAAAGCACAGCAGATCCAGCAGTATCGATGGAGAGAAATCAGAGTTAACGTTTTTGGTCCAGTGACTCTTCCTCAGAACTGATAGTAGCCAGGCAAAAATCAGTTTATATGCAAAAGATAGGGTAGGGAGAGGGGCTAAGGAGTTAACGATAGGAGGAGATAGAGCCCAAAGAGAGAGAAGAACAGTTGGACCGACAAATGAGTGGATAATGATCTGGCTAAGAGAGTGAATCGCTGTTAATGGGGACTGTTAGAAATTGAGGCTCTGGTCAAGAAAAAGAAGGAAGCGTATGTCAAACAGACAGCTGTGATTGGTTGAATCCCTAGAAAGCTATAAGGGCAGTAGGTGTATACTTAAGAGGGAAATCAGGAGCACAAAAAGGGGACATGAGATAACTTTGGCAAATAGAGTTAAGTAGAATCCAAAAAGATCCTACAAATACATTAAGGACAAAAGAGTAACTAGGAAGAGATTAGGGCCCCTTAAAGATCAACAAGGCTGTCTTTGTCTAGAACCACAGGAGATGGGTGAGACACTAAATGAGTATTTCACATCCGTTTTTACTGTGGAGAAAGACGTGGAAGCTAGAGGACTTAAATGAATAGTGATATTTTGGAAAGTATTAAGTTAGGTGGATTGGTCGTGCTAAATTGTCTATAGTGTCCAGGGATGTAAAGATGAGGTGAATTAGCCATTATAAGTGTAGAGTTTTAGGAAAATGGTAGTGGGGTGGGTCGGGGTGGGACGTTGTTTGGAGGGCTGGTGTGGATTTGATGGGCTGAATAGCCTGCTTCCACTCTGTAGAGACTGTATGATTCTATGTCCATATTACAGAAGAGAAGATGCTGGACATCTTAAAACACATAAAGGCGATTAAATCACTGGGACCTGATCAGGTATATCCTAGAACGCTATGTGAAGGTAGGGAATGGATTGCAGAGCACCTTGCTGAGATATTTGCATCATCGATAGTCACGGGTGAGATACTAAAAGACTGGAGGTTGGCGAATATGGTGCCATTATTTAAGAAAGGTTGTAAGGAAAAGCTGGGAACTATAGACAGATGAGCCTGACCTCAGTGGTGGATAAGTTGTTTGAGGGGATTCTGACGGATTTGTAAAGGCAAGGATTGATTAGGGATATTCAACATGGCATTGTGCAGAGGAAGTTGTGTTTCACTAACTTGATTGAGTTTTTTGAAGAAGTGGCAAAGAAATTGATGAAGGCAGAGATGTAGACGTTGCCGATATGGACTTCAAGGCATTTGACAAGATTCCATGTGGTAGACTGGTTAGCAAGATTAGATCACATTGATTAGAGAGAGCATTTCGATTACAAAATTGGCTTGAAAGTATGAGACATAGAACATAGAAAAGTACAGCACAGTACAGGCCCTTCGGTCCACGATGTTGTGCCGAGGATTAATCTTAATGTAAAATAAAATAACCTAACCTACACACCCCTCAACTCACTGCTATCCATGTGCATGTCCAGCAGTCGCTTAAATGTCCCCAATGACTCTGCTTCCACTACCACAGCTGGCAACACATTCCATGCATTCACAACTCTCTGTGTAAAGAACCTACCTCTGACGTCTCCTTTATACCTCCTCCTAATATATTCAAACTATGACCCCTCGTACCAGTCAATCCTGCCCTGGGGAAAAGTCTCTGGCTATTGACTCTATCTATTCCACTCATTAGCTTGTATACCTCGATCAGGTCTCCTCTCTTCCTCTTTCTCTCCAGTGAGAAAAGTCCGAGCTTATACACCTTGCTTCATAAGGCAAGCCGTCCAGTCCAGGCAGCATCCTGGTAAAACTTCTTTACACCCGCTCCAAAACCTCTATATCTTTCCTATAGTAGGGTGACCAGAACTGGACACAATATTCCCAGTGTGGTCTCACCAGTCACTTGTAGAGCTGTAGCAAAACCTCGTGGCTCTTAAACTCAATCCCCCTGTTAATAAAAGCCAAAACACCATATGCTTTCTTAACAACCCTCTCCACTTGGGTGGCAACTTTGTGGGATCTATGCACTTGGACACCAATATCCCTCTGTTCCTCCACACTGCCAAGAATCCTGTCTTTAATCCTATATTCAGCATTCAAGTTTGACCTTCCAAAATGCATCACTTCGCATTTATCCAGGTGGAACTCCATCTGCCATTTCTCAGACCAGCTCTGCTTCCTGTCTATGTTATGCTGCAGCCTACAATAACCCTCGATACTATCAGCAGCACCTCCAACCTGAATGTCATCTGCAAATTTACTAACACACCCCTTAACCTCCTCATCCAAGTCATTTATAAAAACTACAAAGAGCAGAGGCCCTCAAACACAGCCCTGCGGGACACCACTCAACACTGACCTCCAGGCAGAATACCTTCCATCTACAACCACTCTCTACCTTCTGTTAGCTAACCAATTCTAATTCAAGAGAGCCAAATTTTCCTGTATCCCATACTTCCTGACTGTATGAATGAGCCTACCATGGGGAACATTATCAAACGCCTTGCTGAAGTCCATATACACCACATCCACTGCCCGACCTTTGTCAACCTGTCTTGACACCTCATCAAAGAATTCAATAAGATCGGCGAGGCATGATTGCCTCTCACAAAGCCATGCTAAGCACTTTTAATCATGCTATGCCTTTTCCAAATAGTCATAAATCCCATCCTCAGAATTCTTTCCAAAACCTTGCTGGCCACAGATGTAAGACTGACTGGTCTGTAATTGCCAGGGATTTCCCTATTGCCTTTCTTGTAAAGAGGAACAACATTCGCCTCCTTCCAATCCTCCAGTAAGACTCCCATGGAGAGTGAGGACGCAAAGATCTTCGCCAGTGGCTTAGCAATCTCCTTTCTCGCTTCCGGAGCAACCTAGGATAAACCTGGTCTGTCTCTGGGAACTTATAAAATTTCCAGTACATCAACTTCAGCAATCTTGATCTGTTCAAGGCTGTTTCCCGGCTCCTCAAAGTTCTCATTCACAACAAGGTCCCTTTCCTTATTGAAAACCGAAGGAAAAAACTCATTTAGAGCTTCCCCTATCTGCTCAGACTCCACGCACAAGTTCTCTACGCTATCCCTGACTGGCCCTACCTTTTCCCTGATCATTCTCTTATTCCTCACGTATCAGTAAAATGCCTTTTGGTTCTCCCTAATCCTTCCTGCCAAGCCTTTTTTGTGCACCCCCCCACTCCCGGCTCTCCTCAGTCCATTTCTGAGCTCCTTTCTAGTAAGCCTGTAATCCTCTAAAGCTGTGCTAGATCCTTGCATCCTCTACCTTACATAAGATGCCTTCTTCCTTTTGATGAGAAGCTCCTCTGTTCTTGTCATCCAAGGTTCCTTAATCTTACCCCTTCTTACCTGTCTCAGAGGAACAAATTCATGCATCACTCGTAACAACTGCTCCTTAAATAGTCTCCACATGTCTGTTGTGCCCTTTCTGTGGAACAATTGCTCCCAATCTGTAATTCCCAACTCCTGTCTGATAGTGTCATAATTTCCTTTTCGCCAATTAAATATTTTCCCCTGGTAACTGCTCCTTTCCCTCTCCAAGGCTATGGTAAATGTGAGGTAGTTGTGGTCACTGTCAGCAAAGTGTACTCGCACCGCGAGAGCTGACACCTGTCCTGGCTCTTTGCCGAACACCAAATCCAAAATGGCCTCTCCCCTTGTCGGCCTGTTTACATACTGAGTAAGGAAACCCTCCTGAACACACCTGACAAAAACGGCTCCATCCAAACCATCTGCACTAAGGAGGTTCCAGTCAATATTGGGAAAGTTGAAGTCACCCATAACAGCAACCCTGCTACATTTGCATTTTTCCAAAATCTGCTGGCTCTGAGTTCTTCGATCTCTCTATTGCTATTTGGGGGGTCTGTAGAAAACCCCCAATGAGGTGGCTGTTCCCTTGCTGCTCCTAACTTCCACCCATACTGACTCAGTAGACAAACCTTCCTTGAGAACCTTCATTTCTGTAGCTATGATGCACTCTCTGATTAGCAAAGCTCCCCCCCATTCTTTGTAAATGTTCAAAACTCTGGAACATCTAGCAACCATTCCTGCCCCTGTGAAACCCATGTCTTCGTTATGGCCGCAACATCATAGCTGCAATTACTGATCCATGCTCTAAGTTCATCACTCTTATTTCTGACACTCCTTGCAATAAAGCAGACACACTTTAACTGATCCCTTTATTTCATCACATGAAAAACCTCCCTGATATATTCACTACATCTTGTCACTGCCCCATCCTCTACCCTCTTCTCAGATATGTAGCTCTGGTTCCCACCCCGCTGCCAACAGAGACAAGGGTGGTGGTGGAGTGTTGTTTTTCAGGCAGGTGGTATGTGACCAGTGGAGTGCCATAAGGATCAGTGTGGGGACCACTGCTTTTCATCATTTATATCAGTGAGTTGGATGTGAACAGAGGAGTTATGGTTAGTAAGTTTACAGATGACACCAAAATTGGAGGTGTAGTGGACAGTGATGAAGGTTATCTCAGGGTACAATGCGATCTTGATCAGATGCACCAATAGGTCATGGTTTGGCAGATGGTGTTTAATTTAGATAAATGTGAGATGTTGCATTTTGATAAGGCAGATCAGGGCAGAACTTATGCACTTAATGGTAAAGTTCTGCCCAGTGTTGCCAAACAAAGAGACCTTGGTGCAGGTTCATAGTTCCTTGAAAGTGAACTCGCAGAGTGGTGAAGAAGGCATTTGGCACGCTTGCCTTCATTGGTCAGTGTATTGAGTATAGGAGTTGGAAGTTCATGTTGCAGCTGTACAGGACATTAGTGAGGCCACTTTTAGAATGCTGCCTTCAATTCTGGTCTCCATGCAATAGGAAAGATATTGGAACAAATTACTATAGATGTTGGATTCTGTATGGGAAACAAAAAGTGCTGGAGATCACAGCAGGCCAGGCAGCATCCATGGAGAGAAAGCAAGCTATCATTTCAAGTCTAGATAACTCTTCATCAGAGCTTGCTTTCTCTCTATAGATGCTGCCTGACCTGCTGTGATCTCCAGCACATTTTGTTTTCAGTGTAGAAAAGATATTATTGAACTTAAAAGGAATCAGAAAAGATTTACAAAGATATTGCTGGGATTGGAAGGTTTGAGCTATGGGGAGAGACTGAAAGGCTGGGGCTTTTTTCTCTGGAGCATTGGAGGCTGAGGGATGACTTTCTAGAACATAGAACATAGAACAATACAGCACAGAACAGGCCCTTCGGCCCACGATGTTGTGCCGAACTTCTATCCTAGATTAAGCACCCATCCATGTACCTATCCAAATGCCGCTTAAAGGTCGTCAATGATTCTGACTCTACCACTCCCACGGGCAGCGCATTCCATGCCCCCACCACTCTCTGGGTAAAGAACCCACCCCTGACATCTCCCCTATACCTTCCACCCCTCACCTTAAATTTATGTCCCCTTGTAACACTCTGTTGTACCCGGGGAAAAGTCTCTGACTGTCTACTCTATCTATTCCCCTGATCATCTCATAAATCTCTATCAAGTCACCCCTCATCCTTCGCCGTTCCAACGAGAAAAGGCCGAGAACTCTCAAGCTATCCTCGTACGACCTATTCTCCATTCCGGGCAACATCCTGGTAAATCTTCTCTGCACCCTCTCCAAAGCTTCCACATCTTTCCTAAAGTGAGGCGACCAGAACTGCACACAGTACTCCAAATGTGGCCTAACCAAAGTCCTGTACAGCTGCAACATCACTTCACGACTCTTGAATTCAATCCCTCTGCTAATGAATGATAATACACCATAGGCCTTCTAACAAACTCTATCCACCTGAGTGGCAACTTTCAAAGATCTATGTGCATAGACCCCAAGATCCCTCTGTTCCTCCACCTGACTAAGAACCCTACCATTAACCCTGTATTCTGCATTCTTATTTGTTCTTCCAAAATGGACAACCTCACACTTGACAGGGTTGAACTCCATCTGCCACTCCTCAGCCCAGCTCTGCATCATATCTAAGTCCCTTTGCAAACGACAAATGCCCTCCTCACTGTCCACAACTCCACCTATCTTCGTATCATCTGCAAATTTACTGACCCACCCTTCGACTTAGAAGTTTCTTAAATCATGAGGGGCATTGATAGGATGAATACCCAAGGTATTTTTTTCCCAGTGTGGGGGAGTTCAAAGCTAGAGGACATAGTTTTAAGGTGAGAGGGGAAAGATTTAAAAGGGAACCGAGGGGCAACTTTTTCACACAGAGGGTGGTGTGTATATGGAATGAGCTGCCAGAGGAAGTGTTGGAGGCGGTACAATTACAACATTTAAAAGGCATCTGGATGGCTACATGAGTAGAAAGGGGCCAAATGCTGCATCTGGGATTAGATCAATTTAGGATATTTGGTCAGAATGGATGAGTTGGACCGAAGGGTCTGTTTCCATGCAGTATGACTTTATGGTTCGATAAGAAATGCTTTATTTTCATCTTAAATGGGCAACTCCTTATCCTGAGATTATTTCCTCTGGAATTATACTTTCCCACAAGGGGAAACAACCGCTTTGCATCTAGCCTGTCAAGTCACCTACGAATCTTTCAATGAGGTCGCCTTTCATTCTTCTGAATTCCAATGAGTGTAGGCCAACCTATTGCACTTGGGCAAGACAAACAAGGCAACAGAATACATGATGAATGGTCGGGTTTAGAGAGATCTTGGTGTGCATGTCAGGTATCAGAAAAGGTAAATAAAGTGGCTAAAAAGGCTTATTGGATACTTGCTTTTATTAGTTGAGGCATAGAGTTTAAGAGCAGCGAAGTGATGCTGAATAAAATGTTGGAGTATTGTGTCCAGTTCTGGAATCCACATAATGGGATATATATGATAACACTGAAGAGGGTACAGAAGGGATTTACCAGGGTGTTGTCTGGTCTGGGGAGTTTTAGGTATGAAGAGAGATTGTATAGACTGGGAATATTTTCCTTGAAGCAGAAGAGGCTGAAGCAGGAATATGATTGAGATGTTTAAATTATGAGGAGCAATGAGTGACTCGGGATCATAGATTTAAGGTAGAGGGCAGAAGGTTTAGAAGAGATCTGAGGAAAGCCCTTTTCAACCAGAGGGTGGTGGGAATCTGGAACTGACTGCCTGTGAGGATAGTAGAGATAGAAACCGTGCTAACATTTAAGAAGTATTTAGATGTATACTTTGAATGCCAAGGCATATAAGGTTATGGACCAAGTGCTGAAAATTAGGATAAGAATAGTTAGGTAGTTGTTTTCGACCAGCACACACCGATGGACCAAAGGGCCTTTATCTGCACTGTAGACCTCTATGACAGGTATACTGTGTCTGTGACTATAAGTTTTCCTCATAAGAAAATCTCTAAAACACAGGATCAACAGAGGGAATTTTCTTTTGACTGCCTCCAGTGCAAGATTATCTCTCTTTAGATAAAGGGCCCAAAACAGTTCACAGTATCCCAGCTGTGGTCTGACTCGTGCTTTGTACAGGTTTAGCAAAGCCTCTCTATTTTTATAGTCCATTCCCCTGAAATAAAGACATTCCATTTGCCTGCCCTTGTATCCACTGACCTTGGATGCTAGCTTTTTTTGATTCAAGTACAATGATTCCCAAATTCTTCTGTGTGGCAGCATTCTACGGTCTTTCTCTATTTCAATAATATTGACCTCTTCTATTCTTCCTGCCAAACTGCATAACCCCCTCATCGAACCTATGAAGTTTCCTCAGGGTCTGATATTTTTCAATTAAGACAGCTTGTACTCTTCTAAACTCCAGCGGATACAAACCTACCCCGTCCATATGTTTACCATAAGACAACACTCTCATTTTAGGTATTAGTCCAGTAAACCTTCCTTGAAGTGCATCCAACACAATTAGTTTTTAAATAAAACCCTTCAAGTCATCTTGGTGTACGCTGAATGGAAATATGGTGAAGAAACTGGTATACTGGTTTCTGATTCCTTCTTGGTTGCTAGAATTTTAAAGTGCTGGCAGTGCTGTTGCCCATTTGTTGCATTTTTGGTTGGACCAAGTCAATTTTTTTGACCACGTCAACGATTAAATCTTTAAAACAATGTTTGCCTTGTTGATTCCTAATTAATTCTTCTATGATGCACAGAGTAATGTATGGTGTGCTGTTTAGACTTTCTCTGACAAAGGAGCAGGGATCCAAAAGCTTGTGATTTCAAAAACTATAACCTGGTATCGTGTGACTTGTGACCATGCTGTTTAGAAATCGCCATTATCTAGTTTTGGAATTGTGCAGGACAGAAGAAGGCCAGTTGTACCTCTGCCCTTTGTAAGAGCTATCCAATTAGTTTTACTCTACTGCTGTTTCCCTATATCCCCGCACATTTTAATATAATTTTATCGGAGAATCATACAGTACAGAAGAGGCCATTCAGCTCATCAAGCCTGTACCACCAATGCTACACTAAATATACAATAATTCAATTTTCCAGCACTAGGCCAATAGCCTTGAATGTTATGACGTTTCAAGTGTTCATCCAAGGACTTTTTAAAGGTTGGGAGATTTCCTGCCTCAACTATCCTTCAAGGCAGCGCATCCCAGAACCCATCACCCTCTTGATCAAAACAATGTTCCCTTAAATCCTCTCTGAATCTCTTGTTCTTCATTTTAAAATTATACCCCCTATACTGGCCCTTTGACTAATGCGAATATCTGTTTTATATTCACCCTGTCCATGCCCCTCATAATCTTATTCACCTTAATCAGGTCCCCTCCTTACCCTTCTCTGCTGTAAAAAAAATAATCTGAGATTCTCATTCATAGCTAAACTGCTTCACCCCAGCAAACATTCTGGTGTATCTGCCCCGCACCCTCTCCAGTGTAATCACAGACGTTTGTATCAGTGGGGCTACTTGCATTTCTAAAATTCAGATCCCATATATACCGTTTGCAGAAAATTGTCCTGCACCTGATGTGCCCTTTAGAGGAGGAAGGATATCAAATTAACAGAAGTGTGTTCTCCTTACCATCAGTGTCATAGCCTTCTGTAGAACAACAGAGTTGTGTTAACTTTACCTGAAATGGTAATTTGCACTTTGAATGAATGAAACACATATATTCAGCATCTGTTCAGTATCACTAGAACATAGAACATTACAGCACAGTACAGGCCCTTTGGCTCTTGATGTTGCATTGACCTATGGAACCAATCTGAAGCCCATCTAACCTACATTATTTCATTTTCATCCATATGTTTGTCCAGTGGCTATTTAAATGCCCTTAAAGTTGGCAAGACTACTGTTGCAGGCAGGGCGTTCAACGGCCTAATTATTCTCTGAGTAAAGAAACAACCTCTGACATCTGTCCTATATCTATTACCCCTCAATTTAAAGCTCTGTCCCCTCATGCTAGCCATCACCATCCGAGAGAAAAGGCACTCAATATCCACTCCATGTAACCCTCTGATTATCTTATATGTCTCAATTAAGTCACCTCTCAAACTTCTTCTCTCTAACAAAAGCAGCCTCAAGTCTCTGAGCCTTTCCTCATAAGACCTTCCTTCCATACCAGGCAACATCCTAGTAAATCTCCTCTGAATCCTTTCCAAAGCTTCCGCATCCTTCCTATAATTCGGTGACAAGAACTGTACACAATACTCCAAGTGTGGCTGCACCAGAGTTTTGTACAGCTGCAAAATGACCTCATGTCTCTGAAACTTAATCCCTCTACCAATAAAATCTAACACACCATATGCCTTCTTAACAACCCTACCAACCTGGGTAGCAACTTTCAAGGATCTATGTACATGGACACCAAGATCTCTCTGCTGATCTACACTGCCAAGAATCTCACCATTAGCCCAATATTCCTTGTTCCTGTTGCTCTTTCCAAAGTGAATCACCTCACACTTTTCCACATTAAACTCCATTTGCCAACTCTCAGCCCAGCTGTGCAGTCTATCTATGTCCCTCTCTAACCTGCAACATCCTTTGTCACTATCTACAACTCCACTAATCTTAGTTTCATCTGCAAATTTACTAACCCATCCTTCTACGCCCTCATCTAGGGCATTTATGAAAATGACAGACAGTAGTGGACCCAAAACAAATTCTTGCAGTACACCACTGGTAACTGATTTCCAGGATGAACATTTCCCATCAATCACCACCCTCTGTCTTATTTCAGCTAGCCAATTGCTGATCCAAACTGCTAAATCACCCTCAATTTCATGCCTCTGTTTTTGTGCAATAACCTACCATGGGCAATCTTTTTAAAAAGCCTTACTGAAATTCACATACACCAGTTAACCCTCATTCACCTGTTTGGTCACCTTCTCAAAGAACTCAATAAGGTTTATGAGGCAGGACTGACCCTTCACAAAACCATGTTGACTATCTGTAATCAACTTATTCCTTTCTGGATGATTATAAATCCTATCTCTTATAACCTTTTCCAACACTTTACTCACAACCAAAGTAAGGCTCACTGGTCTACAATTACCAGGGTTGTCTCTACTTCCTTCTTGAACAAGGGGACGACATTTGCTATCCTCCAGTCTTCTGGCATTATTCCCCTGTAGACAATGACAAATTAAGATCAAAGCCAAAGGTTCTGCAATCTCCTCCCTGGCTTCCCAGAGAATCCTAGGATAAATCCCATCCGGCCCAGGGGACTGATCTATTTTCACACTTTCCAGAGTTGCTAACACTTCTTCTTTGTGAACGTCAATCCTGTCTAGTCTAGTAGCCTGTATCTCAGTATTCTCCTCAACAACATAGTCTTTCTCTAATGTGAATACTGACAAAAGATGTTCATTTAATGCCTGTCCTATCTCCTCAGACTCCATACAGAACTTCCCACTACTGTCCTTGACTGGCCCTAATCGTACTCTTGTCGTTCTTTTATTCCTGACATACCTAGAGAAAGCTTTAGGGTTTTCCTTGATCCTATCTGCCAATGACTTCTCATGCCCCCTCCTGGCTCTTCTTAGCTCTCACTTTAGGGCTTTCATGGCTAACTTGTAACTCTCAAGCACCCTAACTTGACCCTTCACTTCTCGTCCTAACATAAGCCTTCTTCTTCCTCTTGACAAGAGATTCAACTTTCTTGGCTCCTTCACTCAACCACTTCCTCTCTGCTTGACAGGTACATATTTATTAAGGACTCACAGTAGCTGTTCCTTGAATAAGCTCCACATTTCAATTGTGCCCATCCCCTGCAGTTTCCTTCTCCATCCTATGCATCCTAAATCTTGCCTAATTGCATCATAATTGCCTTTTCACAAGCTATGACCCTTGCCCTGCAGTATATATCTAACCCTTTCCATTGCTAAAGTAAACATAACCAAAATGTGGTCAATTTCACCAAAGTGCTCACCTACCTCCAAACCTAACACTTGGCCGGGTTCATTACTCAGTACCAAATCCAATGTGGTCTCGCCTCTTGTTAGCTGGTCTACATAACTATGTCGAGAAACCCTCCTGCACACAGTGGACAAAAACTGACCCATCTAAAGTACTCGAACTATAGTATTTCTAGTCAATATTTGGAAAGTTAAAACCCCCATAACAATTACCCTGTTACTCTCACTCCTATCCAGAATCATCTCTACTATCCTTTCTTCTACATCTCAGGAACTATTTGGAGGCCTATAAGAAAACTCCCAACTGGGTAACCTCTCCATTCCCGTTTATAACCTCAGCCCATACTACCTCAGTAGATGACTCCTCAAGCATCCTTTCTGTCCTTGACTAACAGTGCCACACCTCCCCCTCTTTTACCATCTTTTCTGTTCGTACTGAAGCATCTAAATCCCGGAACCTCCAACTGTGTCCATGTCTGTGAAATGGCCACATCGAAGTCCCAGGTACCAACCCATGCTGCCAGTTCACTGGCCTTATTCCAGATACTCCTAGTGTTGAAGTAGACATATTTCAAACCACCTTCCTGCTTGCTGGTGTGCTCTTGGACCTTGAAACCTTACTTCTGACCTCACTGCTGTCAACCTCCTGGACACTGGATCTACAATGTAGGTTCCCATCCCCCCTGCTGAATTAGTTTAACCCCTCCCGAAGAGCATGAGCAAACATCCCCCCCAGGATATCGGGTACCCCTCTGGTACAGATGTAAACCATCCTGTTTGTAGAAGCTCCACTTACACCAGAATGAGCCCCAATTATCCAGGTATCCGAATCCTTTCCTCCTGCACTATCCCCGTAGCCACATGTTCAACTCCTCTCTCTCCCTATTCCTTGCCTCGCTAGCATGTGGCATGGGTAACAAACCAAAGATAACAACTCTGTTTGTTCTAGCTCTAAACTCACCCTAGCTCCTTGAATTTCTGCCTTAAATCCCCATCCCTTTTCCTACCCATGTTGTTGGTGCCTATGTGGACCATGTCTTGGGGCTGCTCCCCTTCCCCTTCCCCTTCCCCTTCCCCCTCAAGGATCCCGAAAGCATGATCCAAGACATCATGAGCCCTGGCACCTGGAGGCAGCACAACACCAACCGTGAGTCTCTCTTGTTCCCACAGAACCTCCTATCTGTCCCCCTCACTATGGAGTCTGCCATGACTAATGCTCTGCTCATCTCTCCCCTTGGTAAAAACAATGACTGCAGATGCTGAAAACCAGATTCTGGATTAGAGTATGCTGGAAAAGCACAGCAGTTCAGGCAGCATCCGAGGAGCAGGAAAATCGACGTTTCGGGCAAAAGCCCTTCATCAGGAGCCCTTCTGTCCCCTGATTGTAACTCATCTGCCTTTTTCCAGTACCTGAGGTGTAACTACCTCCCTGTAACTTCTCTCTATAATCCCCTCTGCCTCCCAAACGATCTGAAGTTCATCCATCTCTAGCTCTGGTTCCTTAACTCTGGTTTTTGAGTAGCTGGGGTTGGGTGCACTTCCTACAGACTCGGTCAGCAGGGACACTAGTGGTGACCCTTACCTCCCACATTCTGCAGGAGGAACATTCAACTGCCCTAACCTCCATTCCCACTATTCTAAATCCCCAAAGAGACTGTTGAAAAAAAAAAGACTAGTTACCTTACCAATCCGGCACACAGAACTTTTTTTTTGGTTAGAGGAGGAGGATGGGTTGGAGACACTACCTAAGTAGTGTTTCGGGTAACGCAACCACACAAATATATTACTTTACTTACTCAGCAGTCCTGTGTCCGCTCCTGTTCGGTGTGTGCTCCACCTAAACATGAGGTAAGTTTTTAAAGCACTCATTTACCTTCCCAGCAGCCTCCTGGTAATCACTCCCTCTCTTCCTGCTGTGAAACAAAAGACCTGCACCTTTTAAAACTGCATGGATCCTCCTCAGTCAAAAGGGTGGGCATTCTTCTTTGTGTTCCTTCATTTTTGAGAATAAAATCACTGCCTTCTTGAGGCATTTTGCTTCTGACTGATGACACCTTTCCAATGCTCAGAGGACCTAAATCACATTCTCAAAGAGAAATCATTTAGGCATCTGGGGACAAATGGACATTTGCATCTGACTGAATATTAAAGCTGAAGTTACACCATTTTTGTACATTTCCATTTGTTGAAAAGTTGACAATTCTTCTGCCTGATATTAACATTTTTTTGTGATGAGTTTTTATTTTTGAAATGAGCTTCACTTCTCCTGTAGCAATTACACTGATAAATTTGGAATGCTAATCAATCAGTAATTTTCCTCCTAACAGTGTTTACTGTACGTTCTGATATTTCTACCACCATTTTAGTCTGTGTGTTGCATATTGTCATCATAATCCATCTTCTCATTATCACATTTTGAGATTTCCTGTCATTATGGATTGTGTTGAGTAATATTGATTAATACTGAGAGGAAATGTTGTGAAATGTAGTTACGATTTCACGATACACGGAGTCCTTTTAAAATTAGCAAAATGTCAAGCAATAAATCACAGTCATGTGTAATTAACTGGTTCAAATGTTTTGCTGTGTCACTTTGATCAGAATTAATCAGAATTTATCCTGTGTAACTTGATTACAACTTGGTATTTACTGTGAGTGGTTGTGTGTGCAAGGGAGTGTAGTTTAATTATAGCTGACTGAGTATTTGCTGTTTTTATGCCCTGGTAGATTGATGAAGATCCCTGCCTTATTCCTGAAACCACACCTGGAGGAACTTTCAACTTCAACCCTCCTACAGAGCTTCGGTCAAAGGAGTTTAACTTTTAAATGTCCACTCAGTCTGAAGATAGAAAATAGAGTGATTGGTCACCTGTCAATCAATATGTTTGTAAAAATGTAAAAAGCAACATCCGACTTAGAATACTGGCTTGCAAAAAAAGAAGTGCAGCTGTCTGCACACCAGACAGATCTTCCAGTCACAAAGAACAAAGCTGCTTTTATGTCTCTGCTAACCAGCAGGATGTCCTTCGCTGTTCCCCGCACTAATGTCTGTGATGCAATGACTGTGGTACATCCAGAGACATGGTGCTGAAACCTATCCTGTTTGAACGATCTAATGGACTGTGTCTCTGTCTTTGGAGAGAGACAGTGAAGAAAATATACAACTCCTTATTACTCTTGTTTTCCTTTCCTTTCATTGTTGTGGAAGCTTCTGCCTTTCCTGTATAGTTCCTTTGTCTTCATCCAGCTCCCTATTACTGAGACTACTTAAAATGCCATGAAAAGAAAACCTAATATTACAGTCCTGGTTTTGTGAGTTTGTATGTATCATAGGAGGCTTAAAATGGTGGGAAAAATCCAGATCTAAGGCAGCAATATCACCACACACTCAGAATTTCCAGTAACCACTGTACTCTAAGTTTGGATATGGTTCTCTGGATTTTCTCAAAGCTCTGCAAAATTTGTTCCTCTTTATTTTGTGAGACTCACCATAAAGGTGCTGAAATAGTTTTCTGCGACTGTATGCGCCTCAATTATATTCACCTCTAGAGATGTCTTTGAAAATTATGGAATTAATACTGTAACGTTTGGAAACTTTTCAACGCAGCAGAAAGTATTAATATTCAGATGTGAAGACAGTCAGCTCCCAGGAGTTCTGCACCTTTAATCTACCGCCTAACTAAGACTCCCTTCCTGAGAGATTTTGCATTTGACTCATGTGCACTATGGTATTTATAAGTACCCTTCTATGCTGGTGTGCATTTTGGCCTCACTGATAAAACTCCACAGCCGTTTGAAGTATTGATGTGTTACTGCATGAAACTGGTGTATATATGAAGTTTCTCACATTCAGTGTCACATTTTTATACCAGATGCCTCAATTCATTTTAATAATTAAAGAATCATTAATGTTAATTGCAAAACTAGGACTTAAAGTGCTGCCAAGTAGATATGATTTGGAAAATCTCATTGCTGTGGTTGGGTTTTCGTATTCCCATATAACATCTAGGGAAGTCATTTCAACTCATGTTTTGTTCAGTAATACTAAAAACAAATGTTTTCAGTGAAGAAATAATTAAAAGTATTGGTACAGTTGGCGACTTTTATTTCTGATACTTTAAACAGTTTTTTACTTCTGTTTGGTTACAACTGTTTGAGGCATGCTCTTGCCGCACACACATACCTGTTATCACTTCCATGACAAGCTCATTCTCACTCCCGCCACACACACCCATTCTCACTCCCGCCACACACACCCATTCTCATTCCCGCCACACACACCCATTCTCACTCCCGCCACACACACTCATTCTCACTCCCGCCACACACACCCATTCTCACTCTCGCCACACACACACATTCTCACTCTCGCCACACACACTCATTCTCACTCTCGCCACACACACACATTCTCACTCTCGCCACACACACTCATTCTCACTCCCGCCACACACACTCATTCTCACTCCCGCCACACACACCCATTCTCACTCCCGCCACACACACCCATTCTCACTCCCGCCACACACATCCATTCTCACTCCCGCCTGCACACACCCATTCTCACTCCCGCCACACACACCCATTCTCACTCCCGCCACACACACCCATTCTCATTCCCGCCACACACACCCATTCTCACTCCCGCCACACACACCCATTCTCACTCCCGCCACACACACCCATTCTCACTCCCGCCACACACACCCATTCTCACTCCCGCCACACACACCCATTCTCACTCCCGCCACACACACTCATTCTCACTCCCGCCACACACACCCATTCTTTCTCCCACCGATCACACTCATTCTCACTCTCACCCCACATACCTGTTCTCACTTATCTGCATACATTCACAATATGCTCGTTCTTGGGCTGCTTGCTCTTTTTCACCCCTCCCATAAACACCTGAACAAATGTTCAGAAAACATACTTACTACATGGCCAACAGATTTAAGATATTGAATGACAAAGTTTTATCTTCCCGTTATTCGTCCTGAAGATGTTCTGGCCTTTGTTGTGGAGATCAGCAAAGGAAAAACTGATACTAGTCATTGCCTCTGGTTCAGACATTGAATATTGGCAACGGTAAAAACTCAATAGCCTGAAGATGGGTTTGAAGCAACAACTCAAAGTTTTAAATGATAACATGTGGGAGAGTTTCTTTAAAGAGACTTCTTTTATTGGGCAAACAAAATGAATCTGATGGAAGCACAAGTCAGACAGGATCTGATGAAAAAGTACTAAAATACAAAATTATGCCTACCAGGTTTTGGTTAAGAAAAAGAAGGAAGCGTATGCCAGGTATAGATAGCAGAAAATGATGAATCCTTAGAAGAATATAAAGACAGAAGGAGTATACTTAAGAGGGAAATCAGGAGGGCAAAAAGGGGACATGAGAAAGCTTTGGCAAATAGAGTTAAGGAGAATCCAAAGGGATTTTATAAATATATGAAGAACAAAAGGGTAACTAGGGAGAGAATAGAGACCCTCAAAGATCCCTCTGTGTGGAGCCAGGACATGGGGAGATACTAAACGAGTATTTTGCATCAGTGTTTACTCCGGAGAAGGACATGGAAGATATAGAATATGGGGAAATAGATGGTGACATCTTGAAAAATGTCCATATTACAGAAGAGGAGGTGCTGAATGTCTTAAAATGCTTAAGAGTGGATAAATCCCCAGGACCTGATCAGGTGTACCCTAGAACTCTGTGTGAAGCTAGGGAAGTGATTGCTAGGTTCCTTGCTGAGATATTTGTATCATCGATAGTCACAGGTGAGGTGCCAGAAGACTGGAAGTTGGCTAATGTGATGCCACTGTTTAAGAAAAGCCAGAGAACAGGTGAGCCTGACATCAGTGGAGGGCAAGTTGTTAGAGGGAATCCTGAGGGACAAGCTTTACATGTATTTGGAAAGGTAAGGACTAATTAGGGATAGCCAACATGACTTTGTGCATGGGAAATCATGTCTCACAAACTTGATTGAGTTTTTTGAAGAAGTAACAAAGAGGATTGATGAGGGCAGAATGGTGGATATGATCTCTTGGACTTCAGTAAGGCATTTAACAAGGGTTCTCTTGGGAGACTGGTTAGCAAGGTTAGATCTCATGGAATACAGGGAGAACTAGCCATTTGGCTACAGAACTGGCTCGAAGATAGAAGACAGAGGGTGGTGGTGGACTGTTGCTTTCCAGACTGGAGACTTGTGACCAGTGGTGTGCCACAAAGATCGGTACTGGGTGCTCTAGTTTTCATCATTTATATAAATGATTTGGATGTGAACATAGGAAGTATAGTTAGTAAGATTGTAGATGACACCAAAATTGGAGGTGTAGTGGACAGTGAAGAAGGTTACCTGAGAGTATAACGGATCTTGATCAGATGGGTCAATGGGCTGATAGAGGTTAATTTAGATAAATGTGAAGTGCTGTATTTTGGAAAGGCAAATCAGAACAGGACTTATACACTTAATAGTAAGGTCCTGAGGAGTGTTCCTGAACAAAGAGACCTTGGAGTGCAGGATTATAGTTCCTTGAGAGTAGAGTCACAGGTAGATAGGATAGTGAAGAAAGCGTTTGGTATACTTTCCTTTATTGGTCAGAGCATTAGTGTAGGAGTTGGGAGGTCATGTTGCAGCTGTACAGGACATTGGTTGGGCCACTGTTGGAATATTGTGTGCAATTCTGGTCTCCCTCCTATTGGAAGGATGTCGTGAAACTTGAAAGAGTTTAGAAAAAGATTTACAAGGATGTTGCCAGGGTTGGAGGGTTGGAGCTATAGAGAGAAGTTGAATAGGCTGGGGCTGTTTTCCCTGGAGTGTCGGAGGGGTGACCTCATGGAGGTTTATAAAATCATGAGGGGCATGGATAGGATAGACAAAGTCTTTGCTCTGGGGTTGGGGAGTCCAGAACTAGAGGGCATAGATTTAAAGTGAGAGGGGAAAGATATAAAAGGGACCTAAGGGGCAACCTTTCCATGCAGAGGGTTGTGCGTTTATGGAATGAGCTGCCAGAGGATATGGTGGAGGCTGGTACAGTTGCAACATTTAAAATCTGGATGGGTTTATGACGAAGAACGATTTAGAGGGGTATGGGCCACGTGCTGGAGATGGGACTAGATTGGGTTAGGATATCTGGTTGGCATGGACGAGTTGGAGTGAAGAATCTGTTTCCATGCTGCACATCTCTACAATGCTATTCTTCCTCTGTATAAAAGCTGCCAGATGTGTGAAAAATTTTGAGGCTTTGCAATATCTTGCTTTTTTTTGTTTTATTGTTTATTTGGCTGTTTTTCTTAACTATGGGGATTTACACATATAATTTACAGCAAATTCACAAGAATTTCCATGTTTATTCCATGTGGGGTTGTAAGTTTGCTATTTCTGGTACTTGTAATATATTACCTGCTTTGGGGATTTGTGAGTTAAAAATTGACAGTACATCCTCCTGTCTGTGAGAGATAGAACATAGAACATAGAAGAATACAGCGCAGTACAGGCCCTTCGGCCCTCGATGTTGCGCCGATCAAAGCCCACCTAACCTACACTAACCCACTATCCTCCATATACCTATCCAATGCCCGCTTAAATACCCATAAAGAGGGAGAGTCCACTACTGCTACTGGCAGGGCATTCCATGAGCTTACGACTCGCTGAGTGAAGAACCTACCCCTAACATCAGTCCTATATCTACCCCCCCTTAATTTAAAGCTATGCCCCCTTGTAATAGCTGACTCCATATGTGGAAAAAGGTTCTCACTGTCAACCCTATCTAACCCCCTAATCATCTTGCACACCTCTATCAAGTCACCCCTAAACCTTCTTTTCTCCAATGAAAACAACCCCAAGTGCCTGAGCCTTTCCTCATAGGATCTTCCTACCATACCAGGCAACATCCTGGTAAACTTCCTCTGCACCCGTTCCAGTGCCTCCACATCCTTCCTATAGTATGGCGACCAAAACTGCACACAATATTCCAGATGCGGCCGCACCAGAGTCTTATATAACTGCAGCATGACCTCAGGACTCCGGAACTCAATTCCTCTACCAATAAAAGCCAGTACGCCATATGCCTTCTTCACTGCACTATTTACCTGGGTGGCAACTTTCAGAGATCTGTGTACATGGACACCAAGATCCCTCTGCTCTTCCACACTACCAAGTAGTCTACCATTAGCCCAGTAATCCATCTTTTTATTACTCTTACCAAAGTGAATCACCTCACACTTAGCTACATTGAACTCCATTTGCCACCTTTCTGCCTAGCTCTGCAGCTTCTCTATATCCCGCTGTAACCTGCCACATCCTTCCTCACTGTCTACAACTCCTCTGACTTTCGTATCATCCGCAAACTTGCTCACCCAACCTTCTAACCCTTCCTCCAGGTCATTTATAAAAATGACAAACAGCAATGGCCCCAAAACAGATCCTTGCGGAACACCGCTAGTGACGGCACTCCAAGATGAACCTTTGCCATCAACTACTACCCTCTGTCTTCTTCCAGCCAGCCAATTCCTAATCCAAACCTCCAACTCACCCTCAATGCCATATCTCTGTATTTTCTGCAGTAGCCTACCATGGGGGACCTTATCAAACGCCTTACTAAAATCCATACATACCACATCTACCGCTTTCCCCTCATCTACCTCCTTAGTCACCTTCTCAAAGAATTCAATAAGGTTTGTGAGGCACGACCTGCCCTTCACAAAACCATGCTGACTATCCTTGATCACATCATTCTTATCCAGATGTGCATAAATCCTATCCCTTACAATTCTCTCTAAGACTTTGCCCACAACAGAAGTGAGACTCACTGGCCTATAGTTACTAGGATTTTCCCTACTCCCCTTCTTGAACAAGGGAACCACGTTTGCTAGCCTCCAGTCCTCTGGCACTACTCCTGTAGACAAAGAGGACACAAAAATCAAGGCCAATGGCTCTGCAATCTCCTCCCTTGCTTCCCAGAGAATCCTAGGATAAATGCCATCAGGCCCAGGGGACTTATCTATTTTCACCCTTGCCAGAATTTCCAACACCTCTACATATCTCAAAGCCATCCATTCTACTTATTCGTGCCTCAGTATTCATATCGACAACAATGTCCTGTTCCTGAGTGAATACTGACGAAAAGTATTCATTCAGTGCCTCCCCAATCTCTTCAGCCTCCACACGCAACTTCCCATTACTATCCTTGATTGGACCTATTCCCTAGTCATTCTTTTATTCCTAACATACCTATAGAAAGCCTTAGGGTTTTCCCTAATCCTACCAACTAAGGACCTTTCATGTCCCCTCCTTGCTGCTCTTAGCTCTCTCTTCAGGTCCTTCCGGGCTACCTTATAACTCTCAATCGCCCCTATTGAACCTTCACGCCTCATCTTTACAAAGGCCGCCCTCTTCCATTTAACAAGGGATTCCAATTCCTTATTAAACCACGGCTCCCTCACACGACTCTTTCCTCCCTGCCTGATAGGTACGTACTTATCAAGGACACTCAATAGTTGCTCCTTGAACAAGTTCCACATATCAATTACGCTCTTGCCTTGGAATCTACTTTTCCAATCCACACATCCTAAGTCATGCCTCAACGCATTATAATTTCCCTGCCCCCAGCTATAACTCTTGCCCTGTAGTACACACTTATCCCTCTCCATCACTAGAGTAAAAATCACCGAATTGTGGTCACTGTCCCCAAAGTGCTCACCTACCTCTAGTTCTAATACCTGGCCTGGTTCGTTACCCAGAACCAAAACCAGTATGGCCTCACCTCTTGTTGGCTTATCTACATATTGTGTCAGGAAACTCTCCTGCACACATTGCACAAACACTGACCCATCTAACGAACTTGAGCTATAGCTTTCCCAATCAATATCAGGAAAGTTAAAGTCTCCCATAACAATCACCCTATTACTGTCACTCTTCTCCTGAATCATCTTCGCAATCCTTTCTTCAACGATTCGAGGACTATTAGGAGGCCTGTAAAAGACTCCTAACAGGGTGACCTCACCTCTCCTATTCCTAACCTCAACCCAAACTACCTCAGATGGCAAATCTTCGTCCATCTTCCTTTCCACCGCTGTAATACTATCTTTGACAAGCAAAGCCACACAGCCCCTCTTTTACCCCCACCTCTGACCCTACTAAAACATTTAAACCCTGGAACCTGCAACAGCCAATCCTGTTGGGAATGCAGCCTCAGACTCTAGCGAGGGCAGATGACATAATCTACTGCAATTCTGATGGCTAAACCAGCTTGTTCTGAGATGGCAACATCAGCCACAAGAGCCACACCAGTGTGTGATGAAGTCTGCTGGTGCTTTGTTTGCAGGGATGGTGTTTGCTTTGGAGCTTATGAAACCATCTTGTCCTGGATTCATGCCCATAGTTACAACTAGTTTCCAATTCTCCTAATCAAGTTGAAGGCTCTCATGTCTTTTTTGGCATCCTCCATGAATTAGAAGTGTAGGTACCCTTTTGGCATGAACCACCTCCTTATAAAATACATTCTTACCGATCTTAGTGTCATCCGCAAAATTTACTAACCCATCCTTCTATGCCCTCATCCAGGTCATTTATAAAAATGACAAACAGTGGACCCAAAACAAATCTTTGCAGTACCCCACGAGTAACTGAACTCCAGGATGAACATTTCCCATCAATCACTACCCTCTGTCTTCTTTCAGTTAGCCAATTTCTGATCCAAACTGCAAAATCATCCTCAATCCCATGCCTCCATATTTTGTGCAAAAGCTTACCATGAGGAACCTTATCAAATGCCTTACTGAAATCACATCAATCACTTTACCATCATACACCTGTTTGATCAGCTTAAAGAGTGGAAATTATAGGAATGAGAAGTGATCTTAGTCAAACATTTAAAATCCTGTGGGGGCATGATAGAATGGATATCCAGAGGATGTTTGCTTTGCAAAGGACACTAAAACTAAGGACACAGTTTAAGAATAAGAGAGCTCATCTTTTTGAGACTTGAGATCAGGAGATTATTCTCTGTGAGGGTTATTGGTATGTGAGATTCTCTTTCCCAGACAGCAGTGAAGTCATTGAATTTATTCAGGACTGAGTTAGATTTCCAAGACATGAGGGAGTTGAGAGTTATTGGGGGACAGGAAAGTGGAGTTAAGATGGCAAAGCAGGGCTCAAGGGGCCAAATGCACCATCTACACCTATCTCTGGTGTTTTTAGGAAGATTGAGAAAAATATATTAAACAGAACAGAGGAATACAAGTTTTCAGAATACAAGTGTTGAACTGAATATTTTCATGGACGGTGTGAGACAGAAGCTTGGGAAGATGGGATTTTTCATTAATATCTGGTAGAGGATCATTCTGTTCACTCTGTCAAGTGCTGTTGTGAGATCCATAAAAACAAGCCACAGTGTTTGCTGCTCTCTGCACCTCACTCAAAGCTGGGGTATATCATGTCTCATGCTGACCTGCCTGTACTGAATCCACATTTTACCTCTGAGCATATTCTGTTGGCTAGTTTCTGGGACCTGTTATAGTGAATTTGGCGAGGACATCCCAGTGTGGCTGAGGAGTGAGATGCCCTGGTAATTCTGGCAGTCTCCTCTGTTGCTTTGTTGGCGTATTGTGGTTTGCAGCACACATTTTCTGTGGGGTAGAACCTTCTCTCCAGCAGAGCAGAAAGTAGTTATTGAGATGTGGTCCCAAGTGAGGCTTTCCATACTTGAGAAGTTCAGTTGGTATCCTGGGTTTTCCTAGTGCTTTGTTGTGAGATGTTATCATTGAATATGTTCTGAAGGGATGCCTGAGACCTAATGCAATGAGGAAGAGGATGGGTATATTTTCTAATCGGTTCAGGGGTGTTACAACATACCTCTAAAGCAGGTGGGACTTGAACCTGGACCTTCTGGCTCAGAGGTAGAAACACTACCATTGCACCACAAGAGTCCCTAAGGAATGAATATATTAATGAAGAGTGAACTTACTGGGTGTGAATTGTTTGGATAAATATGGGACGCTAGTGATTAGAGGAGGTGAGTTATATGGGGTGTGGTTAACTGAAATAAAGCTCTTGCTTATTGGCTTGATTTCTCTTTAAATCCGGTGATCTTTTGGGATTCAATTAGGGTGTCAAAGGCCTTTTTAAGCTCTGAGTGATCAGGGTTCTGCATCAAACTTGTAATGCTAGAAGCACATCGAGTACAGACAGAAATATCCGTCTCATGTGAGTAATACTCAAGCGCAGTCTGTACCGAGTGGGAGACTTGCTTTTTCCTTTGAGTCAATACTTTCCCATCTGCATATTTTGAAGGGGTAACTTTAATGGTGGGTCCCAGGACTTTTTTTGATATTGTCATCCATTATCACAAGCGATTTGCACTTCTTCACATAGGTTGGTCTAATACCGGTTGGCACGGTAACTTGCCATCTTCTGAACCTCTACCTTAATGAGCATGAGATTGTCACATGCATTAGGATTAAGGGACAGGTTGTGAATGAAGTGAGCTGTGTACTTTGTTACAAGGATGGAACTCTTTCTGTTTGTGGGGTCTGGACCAATCTTTGTTCCTGTTTCTGATTTCTCAAACACTTCTGCAGCTTCAGAGATACTTGCTGCTTCATCAGCATCATCAGGTGAATCCTCAGGTAGAAGGGATTGAGTATATTAAGACATAGGTTCTTGAGTATCAAGGCGATCAAGGATTATGGGGAAAATGGGGTTGAGAAACTTATCAGCCATGATTGAATGGCAAAGCAGACTTAATGGGCTGAATGGCTCCTATGTCTTATGGTCTAACTGACCAAAGATTAAAAATCACACAACACCAGGTTATAGTCCAACAGATTAATTAGGAAGCACTAGCTTTTGGAGCGCTGCTTCTTCATCAGTTGGTTGTGGAGGTTAAGATCGTGCTCAAAGAACTTATAGCCAAAGGAGTCCAGTGTCATGGAGATGTGATACAGTAAACAATCTGAGATTAAAACTTTCATCTTTTATAATGGATATGCTGGTTTCTGTTCTTTGATATGTAACTCCCAGAACTTCTTTTAAATTACATTCTCAAATTAGCTCAGCTTTTTAAACATTAGGTGTGAAGTCTGTCTGTGTCCCAATGCTATGTCAGACTGACAAACTCTCTGTATAGTTTTACAGAGTGTTACAAGGATTCATGCAGTTTTTGAGCAAAGTAAAATTCTGCAAAAACAAATTCACTCCATACATTTATATGTGTGCACATGTAGAAGCAACAGATTGTGCATGTGAGTGTGTGCGTGTAGGTGTGAGGGTGATGGGGTATGTATGAGAGGGGGTGTGTGTTGGTGTGAGTGCGGGGGGTGTATGTGTGTGCATATGAGAGAGAGCTTGTGTATGACAGAGGATCTGTGTGTGTGTGTGTGAGAGAGAGAGAGAGATTGTGTAGCTTCTGCTCAGCCACTCTTGTTGCCTGTCCCAAAGTCCGCCTTGGAGGATGGTCACCCAAAGGTCTGAGGCCGAATGTCCCGAACCGCTGAAGTGTTCCCCGACTGAGGGCACACTCCTGACTGGTGATTGTTGTGTGGTGCCCATTCATCTGGTGTAGCAAATGCTCAGTCTCGCCAATGTACCATGCCTCAAGGCATCCTTACCTGCAGTGTATAAGATAGACAATGTTGGCTGAGTCATATGAGTACTCACTGCCTGCATAGTGGGAGGTGTCCCTATGTGTAATGGTGTTACCTGTGTCGATACTCTGATACTTCTTGCAGTGGCTTCTGTGACAGGGCTGTAGGGTGTTGAGTGCTGAAAGCCGGGCAGTTTGCTATGAATCATGATCTGTTTGATGTTTGGTTGTTGTTTAAATCCGAGAAGTGGAGGCGCACGGAAGGTCTTGGCAAGGTGCTCATCCTCAGTGATAATGTGTTGCAGCCTGGGAAGAACATGGTGTAGTCCTTCCGCTCCTGGGAAGTACTGGACAATGAAGGGAACACTATCGGTCGCCTTGAGTGGGTTTGTGATCTGTAATCCTTCTGGGATCTCTCCTGCATTTCTGCAAAAAACACCTGATGAAGTTGCATCGCTCTGAAAGCGTCTACTTCCAAATAAACCTGTTGGACAATAATCTGAAGTTGTGTAATTTTTAATTTTGTGCATCGCAGTCCAATACTGGCATCTCCAAGTCATGGTGACCAAAGATTGATAGTTTTAATGAGTTTCACAACGTTGAGCTCCATGGACCTGAACATCTTCTACACATCCTGAAAGACCTGACATTCCCCAATCCAACTGACCCCGCCCCTTCAGGAATAGGCCCCGCCCCTTCAGGAATAGGCCCCGCCCAACCGGGCTGAGCCCCGCCTTCTCCGGTATCGGCTCCACCTCCATCTCAGGGGTTGCGGTGGGGTCAGGTCGGGTTAACCCTCTTCCCATTGGACAGCGGTGGCAGGAAGTCCCACCTTTATTCCAAATCCACCGTTGCTTTCGCTGATTAGCCACGAAACTGCCAATCAGCGATAAGCTTGGTGTTTGGAACAAAGCCAACACTTCCCTACCTGTGATTGGCCAACAGCCCTGTCAGTCACCCATTCGTATTTACGGATTGGTACACCCACCTGCCTGTCAGTCGAGGCCGCTCCACGATTGGCTAGTGTTGGGGAGGCGGGATTTGTTTCAGGGCGGTTGGAGCGGGAGCGGGAGCCGGGAGATCGCTGTCTGTGTCCGGCCGGGGATGTGGGCGAGGCCGAGGCGCAGCCTCCCAGGTGTTTGTTTCAGGCCCGAGGCCTAGCTGGGCTGCTCCTCGCCATGTCGTGGCCGTGCTCGGGGACCCCGCTGTCGGGATGAGCGGCTGAGGCTCGGCCCCATGGCCCAGGAGAAGATGGAGCTGGAGCTGCCGCTGCCCGGCCCCGGGCCCGGGCCCTCGGCTCCCAGCGACGGCGGCCTCAGGAGATCCAATAGCGCGCCCATGATCAACGGCCTGAGGTAGGCCCAGGCTCCGGGTACAGGCCCCGCTGCTGTCGTTATGGAAACAGGGCAGCTCTGGCGCACAGGAAGATCCCACTCGCAGCCGGTGGCCGAGGCCCCGATTGGGAGAAGGAGGGAGTTTCAGGGCGGGCTCCTCAATCAACATCCCCCCGTCCCCGGTCCCCCCCCCCCCGTCCCCCCCCCGTCACAGCAACTTCAACAACACTCCTTCAGCCGTGAACTAATGTCCAACATCCCGAGATTGAGAGGGATGTGTTTACATCCTGGAGGTGTCTGAGTGAGTGAGTGAGTGATCTCCCCATGGCCACAGGGTGGTCGGGAGTAAACCACACACACACTCGGCTGTTTGGCTGGTGGAGAGAATCCAGGACAAAATCCCTGATCCCTAACATTAGAGGCAGGCTGGTCAGAGCTCATCTTCACACAGACGGTAGTAAAAACCTGAAACTTTCCCACAAAGTCCAGTGGGTCAGTTGAGATTGATCGGTTGTTATTGAGAGTATGAAGGTGCTTCACAGTAATCTAATTGGACTCGATATGACATTGCACTGAGAGTGATACTGGGACAGATGACAAGGAACCTTTAGACCAATGTGATGTGGGAGCATACGGCCCATCCAGTTTCCTACTCCTCCATTCAGTGAGATTGTGGCTGATCTGAAATTTCTCATATCCACTTTTCTGCCTTTTCCCACTATAAATCTTTCTAAGAGAGGCTTAAAGGTAGAAGAATTAGTGGAGAGATTTATGGAAATCATTTCAATATTTAGTACCAGGCAGTTGAAGGCACTGCTACAACTGGTGGAACAGAGATATTGTGAAGAACAAGAGACCAGAATTGGACAGACACAATGATCGTAAAGGTTTATGGGTAAGAGAGTTGTAGACATAGGATAGGCAAAGGCATAGACTGCCTGAGATGTTTCTATGACTATTACAGGACATGTACAAGACAAAAGTGAGAAGCATTGCAGGGAAAGTGACAGTTTGGAAGTCCAAATTGGACTGCACTTAAGGATTGACTGAGCCCCATTCTTTTACTGATTGTCGTGGATGATCTGAATGAATGATTGAGACTGGAGGTGTGATGGTCAGTGATGTTTGCTGTTAATGTTGACCATTTTAACAGGGATGATGAGAACATGAATGTCTGGAGAACTAGAGAAAAAAGCACAGGAAGACAGAGGTGTGAAGAAATAGAGAAGGATGAATCCCTAATGAGAGGAGGAGGAAGCAAAAAAGTGATGTGAAAATGAGAATTGAGGAGGTGTGGTGGTGTAGATAAGATATGGCTCAGTATCTCAGTTTATGATGGCCCTAGTATATTGAGAGGTCATGGTAGAAGATTACTAAGCCAGATAGAGCTCCAGCCAGATCTGACAATGGGTTGTGAAGCAGTTCTGTGCCAAAAAGTCTATAAAATCCTAGGAGCTTGCTGGTAAGACCACTGATTGTCTTGGAATAAAGGCAGTGAGCCTGAAGCATGGAGAGATAATTAGCTCTCCATGCTTCAGGCTCACTGCCTTTATTCCTGATGAAGGGCTTTTGCCCGAAACGTCGATTTCGCTGCTTGTTGGATGCTGCCTGAACCGCTGTGCTCTTCCAGCATCACTGATCCAGCTCTGATTGTCTTGAACTATCTTAATGGCCCAAACTAGTGTACAGGGCACAATTTTAACGTTTGAACTTGGAACAATGGGAGAAACATAAATTTTAGAGGGATATAGATGTTGTAGCTGCATGGGGAATCAGGTGGCCAATGAAATTTAATGGAACCATTACGTTTTATTAAGAAGAACAAGTATTATATGTGGCTGGACAAGCTGAGAAAGTGGTTAGATAAGTATACAGGATCCTCATATTTGATAGATATCTAGAATATAAAAGCATGGAAATTATGACAAAACACTTGGTCAGCCTCAGCTGGAACATTGTATTCACACGTTAGGAAGGTGCAGAAATGGTTCATGATAATGGATCCAGAAATAAGGAATTTAATTATGTGGATAGATTTAAGAAACTGCTACTTTAAGCTTGGAGAAGTGTAGATTAAGATGAATGTCATCATACCTGAAATATTAACTCTGTTTTTCTCTTCAAAGATGCTGCTGGAGCTCTAAGATTCTCTGGCAGTTTCTGTTTCATTTCAGATTTCCAGCATTTGCAGTATTTTAATTTTATGCTGTGATTTTGTTGTCTGCTATGTGGTCATAGGCCCTGGACAGTCTTGGAGAGATGTTTAATTATAGCACTGTACCCTATTTCAATACCTTTCTTTACTCAGCAGGAGACTAATCAGCACGAACAATTTAGACAATTTCATTCTACTTTCTCACCAACTCTGATTTGATCGTGGAGAAACAGATTCCTTTTTGGGGCCAAGAAGATCAAAAAGAGTTGGCAAAAGTGTTCAAAATCATGAAGGGTTTTGATAAAGTAAATGAGAACAGTCTCTTTCTGGTGGGAAGAGCATTGGTTTACAAAGACCTATATTTAAAATAATTGGAAAAAGAACCTGACGCTGGACTTTATTTTTCTGCATCATGTTGTTGTGATATGGAATATGCTGCTTGAAAGGACAGGGGAAACAGATTCAGCAGAAACTTTCAATAGAGGACTGGATAACTAAATTAAAGGGAAAATACACAGGGCTATAGAAGGAGAGCGGGGGAGAGTTGGACAGTTTTCAAATAGCCAGTACAGGCATGACTGATTGGCCTCCTCCACCATTCTCCATTTCCAGTGCTTGTATGAGGAAGTAAGCTGCAAATGATTGTTTGTGGGCTGGCCAGCTTCATAATTTCCATCCTCAGTTTGTCTCTTTGATGTTAACAGTTAAAGCAAAGAGCGGTTAATGCAATTTGTGATTTTAAGACAGGTTTTTGAACTTTTGTACCCAATGTTTATAGGTAGCAATGCATCACTTGCTGTTTGTGATGTCAGAACTGCCAAGCTGCTGTATTGTTATGTAGCACTAACCTTTTTATATGACTTAACATCCTAAACTGGAGCAAGATGTGAGATGCTCACAGGCGTGTCAGGAAAATGAAAACTGAGCTACAGAGGGGGTGAGTTACCAATTGTTGGGCTGTTGAAGGGACGGTCTTGCAGTGAGTGAATTTAAAGGGTTTGAGGGCTGAAATTTTTTAGTAAAGGTATTACAGGACTGTGAAAGGAGTTTAAGGTGGAAAGGTTGAAAGATTCCTCGTAAATTGGGGCTTAGGCAGAGGGTTTGGAGAGGGAGTTATGAGAGCTCCTTGAAAGTGGAGTCCCAGGTGGATAGGATAGTGAAGGCGGCATTTGGTATGCTTTCCTTTATTGGTCAGGAGTTGTGGCTGTACAGGACATTGGGTTAGACCACTTTTGGAATATTGCATGCAATTCTGGTCTCCTTCCTATCGAAAGATGTTGTGAAACTTGAAAGGGCTCAGAAAAGATTTACAAGAATGTTGCCAGGGTTGGAGGATTCAAGGTATAGGGAGAGGCTGAACAGGCTGGGGCTGTTTTCCCTGGAGCGTCGGAGGCTGAGGGGTTTATAAAATCATGAAGGGTATGATAGGATAAATAGACAAAATCTTTTCCCTGGGGTGGGGGAGTCCAGAATGAGAGGGCATAGGTTTAGGGTGAGAGGGAAAACTTTTTCACGCAGAGGGTGGTACGAGTATGGAATGAACTGCCAGAGGAAGTGGTGGAGGCTGATACAATTGCAACATTTAAAAGGCATCTGGATGGGTATATGAATGGGAAGGATATGGGCTGGGTGCTGGCAGGTGGAACTAGATTAGGTTGGGATATCTGGTCAGTATGGACTAGTTGGACCGAAGGCTCTGTTTCCGTGCTGTACGTCTCTATGACTCTATAACTGAGGGCAGTATTGGTGTTTGGGGTTGAAAGGTCAGATGGATTTGCTGGGGAGATGAAGGGGTTGAGAGCAAAAGCAGAATAGTGACAGCTACAGGGTAGAGGAATTTGAGGTTGAAGGAGTTTGATGGAGTTGAAGGGATAAGGATGGTATTGCAGAGCAGGGATTTCAGGCTGTTGAAGTTATAGCTTCTGTTGGTAGGAGTGAAATGAGGGGTATGCTTAAGCAATGTAATCAAGGGAAGCATGGAAAGTCATACTTGACAAATTTGCTGGAATTCGTTGAGGATATAACTAGTGGATTCGATAAAGGGGAGCTAGGGGATGTGGTTTGTTTGCAATTTCAGAAGGCTTTCGACAAAGTTCCACATAGAGTTTAGTCTGTAAAGCACATGGGATTAGAAGATAGTGTGTTGAGATGGATTAAAAACTGTTTGGCAGACAGGAAACAAAATGTAGGAATAAATGGATCTTTTTCCAAGTGGTAGGCAGTGACTGGTGGGATACTACAAGGATCAGTGACAGGACCCCAGCTATTCACAAATTACATTCATGATTTTGATAAGGAAGCTAAGTGTGATATCCCCAGAATTACAGAAGACACAAAGCTGCTAGGGTTTGTGCTGTGCGGAAGGTGTAGGGATGGTTTGGTGTGGTTTGGAAAAGTTGAATGAGTGGGCAGTTGCATGAAAGATATAATGTGGATTAATGTCATGTTATAAGCTGAAGGCAGCTTATATTTGAATGGCTGTGAATTGAGAGAGGGAAATGTGCAATGAGACCTGGGTATCTTTGTGCACCTCTTGTTGAAGGTAAGTATACAGCTGAAGCAGGCGATGAAGAAGACAAATGATATTCAGCAACCTTCATAGCGAGAGGATTCGAGTACAGGAGCAGAGATGTCGTGCTGTAATTGTACAGGGCGTTGGTGAGACCACACCTCGAGCATTGTGTTCAGTTTTGATGTCATCTGAACAGGAATGTTTTTGCTATGGAGGGAGTGTAGTGAAGGTTTATTAGCGTGATTCCTGGTCTGGCAGAGGGAGGTGTTAGGAGAGATTGAATCAGTTAGAATTACATTTGCTGCAGTTCAGAAAATGGGAGGGAATCTCATAGAAACCTATAAAACTCTAACAGAGCAAGTCAAGGTAGATGCAGGAAAGATGTTTCTGAAGGCAGGGGAGTCTAGAGCAATGGGTCACAATCTGAAGATATGGGGTAAATCATTCAGGACTGAGATGGTGAGAGATTTCTTCACCCAGAGAGTGGTAATGCTGTGGAATTAACGACCACAAAAAGAAATCAAGACCAAAACATTATCTAATTTCAAGAAGGAATTGGATATAGCATTTGGGGCTAATGGGATCAAAGATTAGATTAGATTACTTACAGTGTGGAAACAGGCCCTTCGGCCCAACAAGTCCACACCGACCCGCCGAAGCGCAACCCACCCAGACCCTTTACCCTACATTTACCCCTTCACCTAACACTATGGGACAATTTCCCATGGTCAAATCACCTGACCTGCACATTTTTGGATTGTTGGAGGAAACCGGAGCACCCGGAGGAAACCCACGCAGACATGGAGAATGTGCAAACTGCCTGAGTCAGGAATTGAACCCGTGTCTCTGGCGCTGTGAGGCAACAGTGCTAACCACTGTGCCACCGTGTCGCCCACAATGAATATGAGGAAATAGTGGGAACCTGCTATTGAGTTGGATAATCAGATGTGATCAGAATGAGTGGCACAGCAGGCTCGAAGGGCTGAATGGCCTACTCCTGTTTCTATGTTAGAGTTTGGAGATGGTTACAGAAATGTTGAGGGATTCAAACATGAGGATTGGATTTTGTCTTGGCAGTTTATCTATCTGGCTCACTGATGTTCCCCAGGGAAAGTATCTGCATTCTTTACAGGGTCAATAAATGCTGGTCTAGCAAGTGATGTCCAGATCCGATGAAAGACTAAAAAGATTAAAGTTTTGTGTGACTGATTGGTGGGTGAGTGAGTGGGACATTGTGTAGGAATTTAGCACTTTAAGACTTACGATGCTGTATTGGGAAAGCATAGATGGAATTAAATTTGTTCTATACTCAGTGTCTGGTTTTGAGTTTGTTAAAAGGACTGTCTTTGGTTTTGTTCCAATTACATTTTTGTGAATGGTTTTATTGATTTGAGTTATGTCTCCTTCAGCACCAGTGGATAGAACTGAATACAGAGTTCAATATCATGCCACTGTAAACCACACTCGAATTATTTTTGGCAACTTTGATCATTTTAAGGAATTTAGAATTAATTTCTTTAACAGTTGATCAGCAAGATCAATGGGCTGAGGAGTGGCAGATGGAGTTTAATTTAGGTAAATGTGAGGTGCTGTATTTTGGAAAGGCAAATCAAGGCAGAACTTACATACTTAATGGTCCTCTGGGGTGTTGCTGAACAAAAACAAGTTCATACTTTCTTGAAAATGGAGTTGCAGATAGTTAAGATAGTGAAGGAGGTGTTTGGTATGCTTTCCATTATTGGTCAGAGCATTGAGTGTAGGAGTTGGGAGGCCGTGTTACAGCTGTACAGGACAGTGGTTAGTCTGCTTTTAAAATATTGTGTGCAATTCTGATCTCCCTCCTTGTAGGAAGGATGTTGTGAAACTTGAAAGGGTTCAGAAAAGATTTACAAGGATGTTGCCAGGGTTGGAGGATCTGAGCTATAGGGAGAGGCTGAACAGGCTGGGGCTGTTTTCCCTGGAGCGTTGGAGGCTGAGGGGTGACCTTCTAGAGGTTTACAAAATTGTGAGGGGCATGGATAGGGTAAATAGGCAAAGTCTTTTCCCTGGGGTTGGGAAGTCCAGAACTAGAGGGCATAGGTTTAGGGTGGGAGGGGAAAGATATAAAAGAGACCTAAGGGGCAATGTTTTCACACAGGGGTTGGTACGTGTATGGAATGAGCTGCAGAGGAAGTGGTGGAGGCTGGTACAATTGCAACATTTAAAAGGCATTTGGATGGGTATATGAATAGGAAGGGTTTGGAGGGATATGGTCCGGGTGCTGGCAGGTGGGACTGGTTTGGGTTGGGATATCTGGTTGGCATGGACGGGTTGGACCAAAGGTCTGTTTCCATGCTGTACATCTCTGTGACCTTGTGCACTGCCTGGGTGTCTGGTGGAGGCTAGTTCAGATGAGGCACTCAAAAGGGCATTGGATATTTGTTTCCATTTAAAATATGTACAGAGTTAAAGGGAAAAGGCAAGCGATCAGTATTTAGTTAAAATGCAGGTGTGATGAGCTGAATGGCCTCCTTTGCACCCTAACACTTCTATTATTCATAGAAAAGAACAGTGCAGCACAGTACAGACCCTTCGGCCCACGATATTGTGCCGAGCATTTATCTTAACCTAAGATCAACCTAACCTACACACCACTCAATTTACTGCTGTCCATATCTTGTCCAGCAGTCACTTGAATGTCCCTAATGTCTACGACCACTGCTGGCAGTGTATTCCATAAACCCATCATTCCCTACGTAAAGAACCTACCTCTGACATCTCCCCTATATCTTCCTCCAATCACTTTAAAATTATGATCTCTTGTGACAAGCCCTGGTGAAAAGTCTCTGGCTATCTACTCTATCTATGCCTCTCATTACTTTGTATGCCTTTATCAAGTCACCCCTCTTCCTTCTCTCCAGTGTGAAAAGCCTGAGCTCACGTAATCTCTTTTCATAATACACACCCTCCAATCCAGATAGCATCCTGGTAAATGTCCTCTGCACCCTCTCTAAAGGATCTACATCCTTCCTACGATGAGGCGACCAGAACTGGACACAATATTCCAAATGTGGAAAAACCAGGGTTTATGGAGCTGCAGCAAAACCTTGTGACTCTTAAACTAAATCCCCCTGTTAATGAAAGCCAAAATACCATAGGCCGCCTTAACAACCCTATCAACTTGGGTGACAACTTTGAGGGATCTATGTACGTGGATCCCAGCCTCCCGCTGTTCCTCCACACTGCCAAGAATCCTGTCTTTAACCCTGTGTTCTGCATTCAAATTTGACCTTCCAAAGTGAATCATTTCGCATTTATCCAGGTTGAACTCCATCTGCCACTTCTCAGCCTAGCTCTGCATCCTGTCAATGTCTTCTTGTAGCCTGCAACAGGCCTCGACCTTTGTGTCATCAGCAAACTTACTAACCCACCCTTCCACTTCTTCATCCAAGTCATTTGTAAAAACTACAAACAGCATAGGCCCAAGAACAGATCCCTGCAGGACACCACTGGTCATTGACCTTCAGGTGGAATACTTTCCATCCACTACCACTCACTGTCGACTTTTGGCCAGCCAATTCTGTATCCAGACAGCCAAATTTCCCTGTATCCCATTGTTCCTATCTTTCTGAATAAGTCTACCATGAGGAACCTTATCAACTAGGAGAAAGTGAGGACTGCAGATGCTGGAGATCAGAGTCCAGAGTGTGGTGCTGGGAAAGCACAGTAGGTCAGGCAGCATCCAAGGAGCAGGAGAATCGACGTTTCGGGCATGAGCCCTTCTTCAGAAAGAAGGGCTCATGCCCGAAACGTCGATCCTCCTGCTCCTTGGATGCTGCCTGACCTGCTGCACTTTTCCAGCAATACATTTTCAGCTCGAACCTTATGAAATGCCTTACTGAAAATCATATATGCCATTTTCACTGCTTGACCTTAGTCAACTTGACTTGACATGACCTCACAGAACTCAATAAGGTTTGTGAAGCATGATCTATTCCTCACAAAGCCATACTGACTATCAATCAAACTATGTTTTTCCTAATAGTCATAAATCCTATCTCTCAGATTCCTTTCCAGTACCTTGCTCACCACAGATGTAAGACTGGCTGGTCTGTAATTCCCAGGGATTTCCCTATTCCCTTTCTCGAAAAGAGGAACAACTTTCACCTCCCTCCAATTAACTGGTGGTACTACTGTGGAGAGTGAGGATGCAAAGATCATCACCAGAGGTGCAGCAGTCTCATTCCTCACTTCCCATGGGAACCTTGGATATATCTGGTCTGGCCCTGGGGACTTATCTATCTTGATGCTTCTCAGGATTTCCAGCACATCTACTTTCTTAATATCAATCTGTTCATGCCTATTAACCTGGTCCAGATGTTCTCATTATCAACAAGGTCCGTCTCTCTCTGGTGAATAGTGAAACAAAAAAACTCATTAAGGGCCTCCCCTACCTCTTCAGATTCGAGGCACAAGTTCCCTCCACTATTCCTGATCGGCCTGACCCTCTCTGATCGTTCTCTTATTCCTCACGTACCTTTGGGTTTTCCCTAATCCTTCCTTCCAAGACTTTTGTGCCCCCTCCTAGCTCTCCTCAGTCCATTTTTGAGGTCATTCATAGCTACCCCTGTAATCTCTAAAGCTGTGCCAGATCCTTGCTTCCTCAACCTTAAGCTTCCTTCTTCCTTTTGACGAGAAGCTGTTCTGCTTTTGTCATCCAAGGCTCCTCCACCTTATCATTCCTTGCCTGTCTCAGTGAGACAAAGATATCCAAAACTCGTAACAATTGCTCCTTAAACAGCCTCCACATTTCTGTTGTGCATTTCCCGTAGAATAATTGTTCCTAATTTATACTCCACAGCTACATATTGAGTCAGGAATCCTTCGTGGACGCGCTTGACAAAATCGGCTCCATCCAGACCATCTGCACTAAGGAGGTTCCAATCAATATTGGGAAAGTTGAATTCACCCATAACAACAACTCTGTTACATCGGCACCTTTCCAAGATCTGCTGTCCAATCTGTTCTTCCATCTCTCTGCTGCTATTGGAGGGGGAGGAGAGAGTCTATAGAAAATTCCCAATAAAATGATTGCTCCTTTCCTGTTACTGACTTCCACCCATACTGACTCCGTAGACAAACCCTCCTGAACAACCTGCTTTTCTGTAGCTGTGATGCACTTTCTAATTAACAATGCTACTCCCCGTCCTCTCACACCTCTCCCTGTTCTTTTTAAAAGATCTAAACCCTGCCTCTGTGAAATCCATATCTCTGTATTCAAAGTGGATCCAGCCAGGACTGGACTCAGTACTCAGTGTGAGGCTTAACCAGAGAACTGTAGAGTTTGGTGACTTTTTTATTATTCATTCAAGGTACCTGGGCTTTGTTGGCTCAGCCAGCATTTGTTGCCCATTCCTTCTTACCCTTGAGCTCGTGGTGGTAAGCTGAGGTTTTGCAATAATGTTCACCCACCCATTGGCATTCTCGAATGCAGCCCCAAACTGATAGAGTGTGTTGAATTTGGAGAATTTAACAACTGTTTAATTATTGTCATTAATTTTGGAACATGATTTCATTAAGAAGCTGATTAGCATCTTAACTACACTTCAATTCTGATTTCTTTATAAGCAGTAATGAGCACATAGTATTTTAAAACCAAGAGCTGAACCTTGAGCCTATCCTATGAGGCGTGCTGTCTGATGCTAATGAAAATCATATTTATGATTTCTGTTTGGATTTTTTTTAGTGACAATGCTCAGGTTTTTCAACCCGATGTCCTGCGCAATCGGAGAAACAGCACCACTATTGTGAACCGGCACAGTCAGGTAAAGACAAACCGTGGGTGGGGGAGTGTGTGTGGGTGGGTTAGTGGGTTAACGTTGTGTTAACACCATGAAGTTGTAAACAGTCCTGATGGAATCATGTGTCTGAAATGGAAGTAAATCTGCTGGACATTTGTGACTCGACCTCATCGGTAGTTCTCTTCCTACTTTTTGCCATGGATTATATAATTTACCATAAACCTATTGCTATGACAGTAAAGCTGTTGATACCTGGGAATTTACTAGTATAGCTAGATCAGGAAGAGGTAATTGTTAACTGCAATTATTGGTAAGCAGCAGGAGAAAAGTTGGAGCTGTCTTTTTTTCTATATGTCAAATTAAAGCATTGACCAATAGCATTGGGGACTATTGTTAGGGCAATATTATTTTTCATGATTTCTTCTGTCACTTCCTTGTATTACATTTCATCTGTACCATAATGTCTGCAGACACATCCATGAAAATGGGTGTCACATTTACCACTCTTCGGTTCTCGGGCTTCTCCTCCATATCTAAGGAAGACCGGGACAAGCCCTCCTGTGACCTCCAATCCCACTTCCTATAGCTCTAAACTATCCAGGCCAGATGACATATCCACTTTGAGCATAGCTACCCTTTTCAGTACCTCCTGCCCTTTCAGTTTCCAATCTATCCATTATCTCTACCGATATCTGCTTCTACTAATGTTTTGACTCTTTTTAGTAAATACCAATATGAACTACTCATTAAATATTCTAACCTTGAGAATTGTTGAAAAAAGGAAATGCCATGAAAGCTTTTCACCTTGCAGTCATCAGGACAGATGCAGGAGTAGCAAATTTCAAAGAGAATAATACTCTATAATGTTTCAGAAACAGGATGCTGATTGGCTGTTAAGTGGACTTCCAGTAAGGCGTTTGATAAGGTTCCCATGGTAGGCTCTTGCACAAAATACGGAGGCATGGGATTAGACCATAAGACATAGGAGTGGGAGTAAGGCCATTTGGCCCGTTGAGTCCACTCCGCCATTCAATCATGGCTGATGGGCGTTTCAATTCCACTTACACGCGGTCTCCCCATAGCCCTTAAATCCGTGCGAGGTCAAGAATTTACCAATTTCTGCCTTGAAGGCATTTAACGTCCCGGCCTCCACTGTGCTCTGTGGCAGTGAATTCCACAGGTCCACCACTCTCTGGCTGAAGGAATGTCTCCTCATTTCCGTTCTAAATCGACCCCCTCTAATTCTAAGGCAGTGCTCACTGATCCTAGTCTCCTCGCCTGACAGAAACAACTTCCCAGCCTCCGCCCTTTCTAAGCCTGGCATTATCTTGCAAGTTTCTAATAGATCTCCCCTCAACCTTCTAAACTCTAATGAATGCAATCCCAGGATCTACCATTTTCATCGTATGTTAGGCCTACCATTCCAGGGATCATCCATGTGAATCTCTGCTGGACATGCTCCAGTTCCAGTATGTCCTTCCTGAGGTGTGGGGCCCAACATTGGACACAGTATTCTAAATGGGACCTAACTAGAGCTTTATAAAGTCTCAGAAGCTCATCGCTGCTTTTATATTTCAACTCTCTTGAGATAAATGACAACATTACATTCGCTTTCTTAATCACAGACTCAACCTGCAAGTTAACCTTTTAGAGAATCCTGGACTAGCACTCTCAGATCCCTTACTTTGGCTTTATGAATTTGCTCATGTTGAATTTCATCAACCATTTCCTGGACAACTCTCCTAAACTGTCTTCAATCTTCCTACAGCCGTCCTACCTCCTCAGTACTACCTGCCTGTCCGCCGAACTTTGTATCATTGGCAAACTTTGTCAGAATGCCCCCAGTCCCTTCATCCAGATCATTTATATATAAAGTGAACAGCTGCGGCCACAACACTGAACCCTGCGGGACACCACTTGTCACCGGCTGCCATTCCGAAAAAGAACCTTTTATCCCAACTCGCTGCCTTCTGTCAGACAGCCAATCCTCAATCTATGCCAGTAGCTCACCTGAAACACCATGGGCTCTCAACTTACTCAGCAGCCTCCTGTGAGGCACCCAATCAGAGGCCTTTTGGAAGTCTAGATAGATAACAT
This sequence comes from Chiloscyllium punctatum, assembly GCF_047496795.1. Taxonomy (NCBI): domain Eukaryota; kingdom Metazoa; phylum Chordata; class Chondrichthyes; order Orectolobiformes; family Hemiscylliidae; genus Chiloscyllium; species Chiloscyllium punctatum. Next base: position 87,654,147 of record NC_092763.1, on the reverse strand, counting down.
CCACAGGGTTTCCTTGGTCTAACCTACTTGGTACATCTTCAAAGAATTCTAACCGGTTTATCAGGCACAACCTCCCCTGACTAAATCCATACTGACTTGATCTAATCCGAGCCTACACTTCCAAGAATTTAGAAATCTCATCCTTAACGATGGATTCTAATATTTTACAAACGATCCAGGTTAAGTCAGTCGGCTTATAATTTTCCACCTCTTGTCTTGATCCTTTCTTGAACAACAGCGATTTTCCAATCATCTGAGACTTTCCCTGACTCCAGTGATTTTTGAAAGATCACAACCAATGCCTCCACTATTTCCTCAGCCCTCAGAACTCTAGGATGCAGCCCATTGGGGCTCAGAGATTTATCAATTTTTAGACCTTTTAGCTTTTGTACCACTTTCTCTTTTGTAATGGCTACGATACTCAACTCTGCCCCTGACTCTCCTTAATTGTTGGGATATTACTCCTGTCTTCCACAGTGAAGACTGATGCAAAATATTTAATAAGTTCTTCAGCTGTTTCCTTATCTCCCAGCACTACCCTTTCTGCATCAATTTGGAACGGCTCAATGTCTACTTTTGCTTCTCATTTTTTTTTGTTATGTATTGAAAGAAGCCTTTACTATCATTTCTAATATTACTGGCTAGCCTATCTTCATATTTGATCCTCTCCTTCCTTATTTCTCTCTTTGTTATCTTCTGTTTGTTTTTGTAGCCTCCCAATCTTCTGATTTCCCAGTGCTCTTGGCCACTTTATAGGCTCTCTCTTTTTCTGTGATACATTTCTTGACGGCTGTCTAATCCCCCTGGATAATCTTTCTTTTCTCTGTACCGTGTCCTCAATTACACCCAGAAACTCCTGCTATTGTTGCTCTACTGTTTTCATCACTAGGCCTCTGCTTCCAGTCAATTTTCGTCAGTTCCTCTCTCATGCCCTTGTAATTACCTTTATTTAACTGTAACACCATATTGAGGGTGATTTAGCAGTTTGGATCAGAAATTGGCTAGCTGAAAGAAGACAGGGGTGGTGATTGATGGGAAATGTTCATCCTGAAGTTCATTTACTAGCGGTGTACCGCAAAGATCTGTTTTGGGGCCACTGCTGTTTGTCATTTTAATAAATGACCTGGATGAGGGCATAGAAAAATGGGTTAGTAAATTTGTGGATGACACTAAGATAAAGTGGAGTTGTAGATAGTGCTGAAGAATGTTGCAGGTTACAAGGGGACATAGATAAGCTGCAGTGCTGGGCTGAGAGGTGGCAAATGGAGTTTAATGTGGAAAAGTGTGAGGTGATTCATTTAGGAAGGAGCAACAGGAATGAAGAGTACTGGACTAATAGTAAGATTCTTGGTAGGGTAGATAAGCAGAGAGATCCCTGTAAGTTGCGAGCCAGATTGATAGGGTTGTTAAGAAGGCATATGGTGTGTTTCAGAGCCATGAGATCATGTTGCAGCTGTACAAAACTCTGGTGCGGCTGCACTTGGAGTATTGCATCCAGTTCTGGTTCTCGCATTTTAGGAAGGATGTGGAAGCTTTGAAAAGGGTTCAGAGGAGATTTACTAGGATGTTGCCTGGTGTGGAGGGAAGGTCTTATGAGGAAAGGCTGAGGGACTTGAGGCTGTTTTTGTTAGTGAGAGGTGACTTAACTGAGAAGTATAAGATAATCAGAGGGTTAGATAGGATGGACAATGAGAACATTTTTCCTTGGATGGTGATGGCTAGCATGAGGGGATATAGCTTTAAATTGAAGAGTGACGGATATAGAACAGATGTCAGAGGTAGTTTATTTACTCAGAGAGTAGTAGAGACATGGATCATGCTGCCTGAAACAGTAGTAGACTCGCCAACTTTAAGGGCATTTAAATGGTCATTGGATAAACATATGGACGATAATGGAATAGTGTAGGAGAGGTGGGCTTCAGATTGGTTCCATAGGTCGGCGCAACATTGAGGGCCGAAGGGCCTGTACTGTGCTGGAATGTTCTATGTTCTATGAACTCTGGCCATCTAATCTGTTCTAACAATGCCCAGCATTACGGAGCTTGTCAATTGAATAATTTCGCTTCATTTCATCGAAGGTGATTGCAGAAAATGAAAACTCATGGTGCAGGCAGTAACATATTGACATAGATCAAAGATTGGGTGGCTAACAAGAAGCAAAGGGAATAAGTAGATCTTCCTCAGGCTTGCAGAATGTGAATGGTATGCCACAAGGGTCAGTGCTGAGGCCTCAACTCTTTATAATTTATATAAATAATTAGATGAAGGGATCAAATGTAAAGAAGCTAAATTTACTAATATGCAAAGATAAGTAGGAAAGTGAGTTGTGAAGAAGACCTAAGGAGTCTACAAAGGGATGTAAAGAGCTTAAGTGAATAGGCAGAAGTCTAGCAAATGGAGTACAATGTGAGAAAGTTCATTTTGGCAAAAGAAATAAAAAAGCATATTATCTAAACAGCCAGAGTTTGCAGAGCTTTGAAATGCAGAGAGATCTAGGTGTCCTAGTGCATGAATTGCAGAACATTAGTATGTGGGTCATTCTAGAACTAAGGTCATAGTTTAAAAATAAGGAAATGCCCATTTAAAACACCAGGAAACGCTGTTTTCTAGGTTGAGAGTCTTTAGAATTCCCTTCCTCAAAAGTGGTGATGGGCATTGAAATCCACACAAATTGAGGTGTATCTGGAGTCAGGTGACAGCCAAACTCTGTCAAAAGGCAGATTTCCGTTGTTAAAGGACATTAGTGAACCAGAGATGTTTTCATGGCTGTCTTCAAATTCTATCAATTGCCCTAGGCATCTGGGTTAGTAACAAAAATACATTGCTGGAGAAACTCAGCAGTTCTAACAGCATCTGTGGAGAGAAAGCAGGGTTAATACTTTGAGTCCAGTGACCCTTCTTCAGAACTGGAATGCTAATCCAATGACAATGACACAAAACCATAGTTTCCTTTTTCCAAATAAGCAAGCACCTCCCATTTTATAGGAAGGATGTTCTTAAATTGGAGAGGGTGCAGAAAAGATTTACAAGGATGTTACTGGGACTGGACGGTTTGAGTTATAAGGAGAAGCTAGATGGGCTAAGACCTTTTTTTCCCTGGAGCGTAGAAAGTTGAGGGGTGACCTTTACAGAGATTTATAAACTCATGAGGGGCATGGATAAGATGAATAGTGATGGTCTTTTCCCGAGAGTGGTGGGGTTCAAAACTAGAGGGCATAGCTTGAAGGGAAAAGATTTAAAAGGGACCTGAGGGGCAACTTTTACATGTATGGAATGAACTGCCAAAGGAAGTGCTAGATACAGATACGGTTACAACATTTAAAAGACATTTGGTTGGGTACATGAATATGAAGGGTTAAGAAGGATATGGGCCAAATGCAGACAAAAAGGTCTACTTTAGTTTGGGAAACTTGGTTGGCATGGACGGGTTGGACTGAAGGGTTTATTTCTGTGCTACGTACTCAGAGCTCTAGCTAACTGATTCACCAGAACACAATTCCACCCAGGATCTTGGGCAAAGCAACCAAAATCACAATGGCAACTAGTCAGTTTCACACAGTGACTGCATCCAAATGTTGCACTGAGAGAGCAAGAGACATGCATGTGGAAAAGATGCATGCACCTCTGAAGTGCTTCAGCTTCAGGTCGTTGGTGCCCAGCTCTGAGACTGTTTGGTTGTGACAGTGCTATGGCACTAGATACCTTGACCAGGCTGTGCTGCATTCTTCCAAAGTTGACATTTTTCAGTTTGATCAGCGCACAAATGATATTTTTAGGTGAATTTTTAAAAAAACTTAAAATTCTAGATTTGTGATGTATTTATTTGTCTTATTTCTGTTTTTGTAGATTGTTCCCTCATCTCCAGTTCGTATCCCCAGCAGCAGGCTACATCAGATTAAACAGGTAAAGCTGCATCATCCTTCTAGAATGATTCAAACTGAATGACCAGAGTTCCGTTTCAGTGCAGGGATTAAATGTTCAATCATAAACTGTTATTTCTGATTTCAGAGGTGAGAACATTCCTGGTGTTACACTGTTCTAGTTTGAGGCGATGTTTTTCATCAATAACCTAATTATTGTTGGGTTTTTTCCGAAGAGACACCCAAAATATTAAACTAATTGACAGGCTAAAATAAAAGTATGGATCTGTATGTAGTGGAAGCTGGTTGTGTATCAGATCCTGTAAGTCATAACACACAGAAGTAAACTGCCTGATTTTTATTTAAAGTTTTGTAGAGATACACTGACCCGTAACAGATCTCCTCATTCTTCAGGACAAGGAGGCATGTGACCTTTGCTGAAGACGACACAATATCATTCTTTGAACCTTTAGCAAATTCAGTAAATAGCCGATGATTTGTGTGTCATTTTTGTTCTACGCAATGATAATGGAGTTGGGGGAGAATTTTCGGAAATTAGTTCCATTGTGAACCTGGTGAACAAAAATTGCACCAACATTGTGAACACTGATAATGTAAAATGCAGTTGAAAATATTGACAGGCATTTAACATTTGAAACGTTAGGTAAACAACCAAAAATCCTCACCAGGAAGTAAAGTTTTGTGGTCAGGAAATAGAAGATTTTCGATAGATATTCAGCTGAATTGGAATAGTCAAGTTGTCAAAATGAAATCCCTTTAAAATAGTGTCAGACATAATGATGCAGAGTGTAACTGTTAGGGTTAGAAGGTGTGATAATGAAATTTCTTGATATTGATGGGTTATGGTCAACCTCATTTATAAGATCCACATTATGCCGATCTACTGGTTGAACCTAATGATCGGAAACTTGTTGATTGTGGAAACTGGACCTTACTTGCTCCCTACCATGGAGCAGCAAAGTCCAGCTAATGACACACCACTCGCTTTTGCTGTCCATCTATTCCTGGTTTATTTAAGAAATAATTGCTAACTTCTATTTTAAAACTATCATTGCATGCTCAGACATCCTGAGCTCTTCTTTGTTCAGAATACAGTGAGTGGAAAAAGTTTGACTGGATTTAATGTATCAAAACTCTTTGATCTTAAAAATACTAGAAGGTCTTAGCATCTGTTTACAAATGCAAATATGATTTATGAAATCAGCTGTGCATCAGCTGCATTGACGTCAACATCTGCAAACGCAGCACAAACATCACGAAACTTCCTTCTTTCCAGTGGCCTAAAACTGACATTAAACTCAACACACAGGACAAGATTTGATTTTAACTACTTAAAAACTAGACGCTGACACTGGGCTGTCAGTGTAAGGTTGAAGTCACTTTGAGGCTACGTATATTTTAGAGGAGTTCTTAAATAAACTGACAGTGTACATGCTCAAACCCAGAGAATCCTGTACTGTCGTGTCCCAAGTTACCCCTGTGGTGAAAATATAACACAATAGTACTTGAAGACTTGATTTTTTTTCTTTAAATAGGAAGAAGGAATGGACCTCATGAACAGAGAGACAGCTCATGAGAGGTAAGATTGGAGCCACATGTTTATTTAAATTTGCAGTCAGAATCTTTGCTGCCACTCAGCAGTTTCGAACTGTATTTCTTTTACCTCTGGACATTCGAGACATACTTGCTTCCAAGAGTTTTCATATTCAGAGCAGCCGTTTCATAATGTGGTGATGTTTTATGAATGTCACATTTCTCTATATCAAGATTCATCACTCTGCTCTTAGTTTGCTCTTGCTGTGTTTTGTATTTCCAAACTGTGCTCAATCTGTCTCTGGATTTTGCTGCTTCTTAAGAGCAGCTGTGTCTTGGCTTTCCTTGTTAATCCTGAGTGTGCTTTATAAACAGGGGAGTACAGGCAGCAATGCAGATGAGTGTTTCATGGGAAGAGAGCTTGAATCTGGTGAGTCATCAATACACATGGAGAAATGTCCTTTGTTATTGAACTCTTAGTAGCTGCTTCGAACCACAGTTACTTCCAGTTCTCGGGAGGAGTGATAATGTGCTCCTTGAGAAAGTAATCCAGTGAAGTAACACTTTTTAATAGATTATTCCATTCAGTGCAGCTCATTTATCAGCGACTGAAAAATCTCCAGGTATGATCAGATATGGCAGGAAGAAAACTTAAAATATTTCTTACTTTAATCCTTTCGAATTCTGAATGAGTCCAGGCACTTGATACCTTCACAGACACAGTTTGATGAACAGTGTCAGATTAAAGTGAGACATGAATTCCAAACAGATGTAAACTGAGCGCATGTATAGAAACTGAACCACTTACAAAGACAGAAGTATGTTTTGTAGTCTCTCTGCATTGTTTCCTCACAAAGAGACTACAATCTAACTGTACCTATGTTTATGGCTGAAGAGGTAGTCAAATTGTACACTGGTCTGGCAGTATCTGTGGAAAGAGAAACCAAGTGAATGTTTTGAGTCCAGTATGATTTGAAGAGCAGTCATAACATGTTGAAATATTAACTTTGTTTCTGCCTCCACAGATGATGCCAGACATGCTGAGTTTCTCCTGAACTTTGTTTTTGCTTTTATTTAACTATGCACAGTACACCTCAGTGATGCAATCTGTTTGACTTGTGAGAGGGTGTGTAATGGACAGTTAAATTAATGCACTTATGGGAATACATAACATACTGCAGTCTGGTTATTGCTGTCTAGTCCAAGTAGAAACTAGAACTCTGTTTAAGGCCTGTCCTTTGTGAAAGTAATCTTGTGTTGTTCTGTTCACTTAGAGTGATAATGACCTGGATAAATCTGCCTCGCCAAAGCGTATTGACTTCATTCCAGTGTCACCAGCTCCGTCACCAACCAGAGGAATCGGGAAGGTAGGAGGTGTTACAGAAAGTAACCTGGACTGATCTGAAAGCAGGAGAAAGTGAGGACTGCGGATGAAAGCAACCAAGTTATCACTTGTCAGGCTTTTTCAAAGAATTATCCCAGCTGTCTAATGGGGAGTCATTGTAAAGAAACCAAGTCTATTGGAAATTGATCGCACTTATCAGCATAATATTGATCTCAACACTTCCACTGTTCATTGTGCGTGAGTGGAGGTCTGTGGGAAGTTGGCTGAGGGGAAGCAGGGAGATGGGTTGGGGTAGAGATTGCGGTAGTGTGGAAGTCTGGTTGATGGGGCCGGGGCAGAGTCACAGTGATAGAGCATGCTATTGGTGTGGGAGAATTGAGGAAGAGGGAGATGGGTGGGGGCACAGGAGGTGTTTGGTGGGGTGGAATTTAGATAACTGACTCAGGGAAGTTGGGGGGAGTTGGATAGGTGAGTGGGGGAGTTGGTGGGGAGAGGTGGAGAAGGTTATGGAAGAAGGGGAGGGAGGTTGTGTTTTTGATTAAGGCAAGTATCACAGCAGTAATCAGATGAAATAACTGAAGGGTCATCCAAAAGGGCTTTGTGGGTGGAGCTAAGAAATCGGAAGGGGATGGTGACATTATTGGGGTTGTACTATAGGCTCCCAAATAGTTCATGGGAAATAGAGGAACAAATATGCAAGGACATTGGGGAGACTTGCAGAAGCAATAAGGTTGTCATAGTGGGGGATTTTAATTTTCCAAACATAGACTGGGACTGCCAAACTTTTAAGGGCTTAGATGGGGTGGAATTTGTTAAGTGTGTTCAAGAAAGTTTCCTCAAGCAGTATATAGAGAGCCCTACTCGGGTAGGGGAAAAACTTGACCTATTCTTGGGGGGAGATAGGGCAGGATAGGTGACTGAGGTGACAGTGGGGGAGCACTTTAGAACCAATAACCATCGATCTATTAATCATAAAATAGTTATGGAGAGGGACAAAACTGGTCCACAGCTTCAAGTTCTAAACTGGGGCTAGGTGAATTTTGATGGAATTAGACAGGAGCTTGCAGGGGTTAATTGGAGTAATTTGTTTGCAGGTAAAGGGACCTCTAACAAGTGGGAGGCCTTTAATCCTGTGAGTGTGAAGGCCAAGGTTGGCAGGAATAGGGAATCCTGGATGACAAGAGATATTGAGGCTTTGACCAGAAAAAAGGAGGAGGAGTGGCTCAGGTACAGGCAGCTGGGATCAAGATTAGGGTGAATCCAAAGAGGTACTTTAAGTAGATTAAAGGAAAAAAAGAGAGATTAGGCCTCTCAAGGACCAAAGTGGACATGTATGTGTAAAACTGCAGGAGATGGGCAAGGTTTTCAATGAATATTTTTCTTCTGCGTTTACTGGGAAAGACATGAAGACTTGGGAACTTGAGGAAATTAGTGGCTATATCTTGGGGACAGTCCATATCACAGTAGAGGTGGTGTTGGATATGTTAGAATGTATGAAGGTGGATAAATCTCTTGGTCCTGACCAGATATATCCAAGAACCCTGCAAGAGGCTAGAGATAAAATTGCAGGGGCTCTGGCTCATATTTTTGCGTCATCATTAGCCATAGTCCTGGAAGACTGGAGGGTAGCGAATGTTGTGCCCTGATTCAAGAAGGACTGCAAAGAAAAGCCTAGGAACTGTAGACCAGAAAGCCTAATGTCTGTGGTGAGTAAGTTACTTGAGAAGATTCTGAGACAAGATGTACATGCCATTTGGAAAGACAGGATTTGATTATAAGTAGTTTGTTAAAGTTCCTTGATGAAGTGACCAAGAAGGTTGATGAGGGCAGCGCAGTAGATGTAGTCTATATGGATTTCAGTGAGGCCTTTGATAAAATTCCACATGATAGGCTGCTCTGGAAGGTGAGATCGCATGGAATCCAGGGTGAACTGGCAAATTGGATACACAATTGGCTTGATGGTAGGAAGCAGAGGGTAATAGTGGAAGGATGCTTGTTGGACTGGAGACCTGTGACTAGTGGAGTGCCTCAGGAGTTGGCGCTGGGCCCTTTGCTGTTTGTTATCGATATCAATGATTTGGATGAGAATATAGAAAGCATGATTAGTAAATTTGCCAATGATGCTAACACAGGAGGTATTGTGGACAATGAGGAAGGTTATCAGAAATTGCAGCAGGACCTTGATCAGCTGGGGAAGTGGACTGAGAAATGACAACTGGAGATTAATATAGGTAAGTATGAGGTCTTACATGTTGGAAAGTCAAATCAAGGTAGGAGTTTCATGGTTAATGGTAAGGCCTTAAGGAAGGACAGAGGGACCTTGGAGTTCAGGTGCATGGTTCTCTGAAAGTGGAGTCACAGGTAAACAGGGCAGTGAAGAAGACTTTTGGCACAATGGCCTTCATCAGTCAGGGCATTGAGTTTAGAAGTTGGGAAGTTATGTTGCAGCTGTACAGGATGTTGATGAAGCCAAACTTGTGTTCAGTTTTGGTTGCCTTGTTACAGGAGGGATGTTTTAAACTGGAAAGAGTGCAGAAGAAATTTACAAGGATGTTGCCGGGACTCAATGATCTGAGTTATAGGGAGAGGTTGGACAAGCTGGGACTTTTTTCTTTCGAGCATAGTAGACAGAGAGGGGGATGTTATGGAAGTGTACAAGATTGTGAGAGACATGGATAGGGTGAATGCACTCAGTCTTTTTTCCCACGGTTGGGGAATTGAGGACGAGAGGGCATCAGTTTAAGGTTAGAGGGGAAAGAATAAAAGGGAATCTGAGGGGCAACCTTTTTACAAGAGGGTGGTATGCATGTGGAATGAGCTGCCAGTGGAAGTGGTTGAGGCAGATACAATAACAATATTTAAAAGGCATTTAGACAAATACATGGATAGGAAAGGATTTGAAGGAAATGGGCCAAGAGCAGGGAAATGGGATTAGTGAGGATGGACATTTTGATCAGCATGGATCAGTTTGGGCCAAAGGGCTTGTCTCCGTGCTGTAGGACTCTGACTGTAAACATTTGGATGACTAAGTAGGGTGAATGAGAGAGAGGGAAGCAGTTAGGTGGGAGAGTGAATCAGATGATGGTACTAGGGGTGGGTGGGTGTGAGCCATTGTGAGACTGCTTTCTGGTGACAGGACATGGGAAAGTTGGGGGAGGGGTGGTGGATTGAGTTGGGGCTCCACTGACAGTGCTGCAGCCTGTTGGTGATACAGTACAAAGTCATCTTCAATGATCTGGATACTCTGAAGTGGAATTGAAAGGTCGACTTTCTGACTCTGCAATAAGATTCAACCCTGTGAAGCCTGGCTTAACTGATAGGTGCGAGCATCTTGTACCTGTTTATATTCAGGCAAATAGGCTTTCTGTGGTGGATTTCTGAACCAGTGGATGTCAGCTTCCTCTTGATGATTTGCAAATGTTCAAAAAACCCTGCTTGCACTTTCATTTGATTAAAGGAAAGGTCCAAATTGAATCTCAAACTTTAAGTCTGCTGTCTCAATTCAACCTTCCTTGTTTTTAAATATATTTCAGTCTCTACATGTGAAAGCCTTCCTACTCCCTGCTGACAGGACTGGATTTTCCCTTTTGGATATTGCTAACATGTGACTTTTCTGCCTCCCGCTCCCTACAGCAATGCTTCTCACCCTCCTTACAGATCTTTGTGAGCAGTAATGGGCTCCCTCCAAGCCCCACCCCTAGCCCAACAAGGAGATTTGCCACGTGAGTACTCCCTGGGAATTTTGTTGATTCAGAAAAGTTTCTTTGAATCTTGTGAATTTGGTGTGCCCTGAGCTATATTATGGTGATGTTTTTAAATAATTTACTGTCTGGAAATGGGTGTCACTGGCATTTATTGCACGTCCTGAGTTATCCTGATATAGTGATTGGAATTAGGGTACAGCTGAGCATCCAAGGAACAGAATCACAGAATTAAAGGCCACCTAAATAGAGTTGTCTCTGGGTATTGCTGTTTTTATAGATCTTTCTCTGGATCACTGACACCCCACATACAGAGGAGGACTTGCAAACTTTTGTTATACTGGCCAATTAATTTTAATATTGACAAAGTTAATAGTGTATTTGCAACAAAAAGTAAGAAAGACTCATTTACTGGAACATAAAAGTGTAAATACGATAGAGAATCAGGATCAGATTCTGCTCGCTGTCCACTCTCTGCTCGCTGTCCACTCGCTGCTCACTGCCCGCTCTCTGCTCGCTGTCCACTCTCTGCTCGCTGTCCACTCTCTGCTCGCTGTCCACTCTCTGCTCGCTGTCCACTCGCTGCTCGCTGTCCACTCGCTGCTCGCTGTCCACTCGCTGCTCACTGCCCGCTCTCTGCTCGCTGCTCACTGTCCACTCGCTGCTCACTGTCCACTCGCTGCTCACTGTCCACTCGCTGCTCACTGTCCACTCGCTGCCCGCGGCCCGCTCTCTGCCCACACACTGTTCACTGTCCAACCTCTGCTCACTGTCACTTTCTGCTCGCTGCCCACTCTCTGCTGACTGCCCACTTTCTTCTCGCTACGCATAATCTGCTCACTGTCAGCTCTCTGCCCGCAATCTGCTCACTGTCCAATCTCTGCTCTGTGCCCACACTCTGCTCACTGTCGCTTTAAGCTCGCTGCCTGTACATTGCTCGCTGTCCGCTCTCTGCTCACTGCTACTGTTGGCTCTCTGCTCTCTGCCCGCTCCCTGCTGGCTGCCCCTCCCTGCTGACTGCCTGCACTCTGCCCGCACACTGCTCACTGTCCAATCTCTGCTCTCTGCCCACTCCTTGCTCACTGCCGCAGTCTGCTCGCTGCCTGCACTCTGCTCACTGTCGCTTTCTGCTCTCTGCCCGTTCTCTGCTCACTGCCCTAACTTGCTCACTGCCACTGTCTGCTCATTGCCGACTCCTTGCTCACTGCCAGCACCCAGCTGACTGCCCGCTCTCTGCTGACTGCCCCGCTCTCTGCTGACTGCCCCGCTCTCTGCTGACTGCCCCGCTCTCTGCTGACTGCCCCGCTCTCTGCTGACTGCCCCGCTCTCTGCTGACTGCCCCGCTCTCTGCTGACTGCCCCGCTCTCTGCTGACTGCCCCGCTCTCTGCTGACTGCCCCGCTCTCTGCTGACTGCCCGCTCTCTGCTGACTGCCCCGCTCTCTGCTGACTGCCTGTGCTCTGCTCGCTTCCCGCGCCCTGCTCACTGGCGCCCTACCCTGGTTGTCGTATGTTTTATGATATGGGGTATAGGCTTGTGGGCAGTGTGAGTGCAATCAGCTTCTTTTGTGAATTCTAACTGCAGTGACTGTCCCCAGTGGAACAGTGGAGATGTGAGACATCATAGTGGCATATGTTATATCTGCTGCCTTAACCTGTCAAGGAGATCATCACAAATATGTACATCTAATTTATTTTGTTATAAAAAGTACAGTTTTTATTTAATGATAAAGATCAGTGCTTTTCTGCAGAAGTGAATTTGACAATATTTCTAAAGTTAAAGTTTTGAAGGATAATTTTCTGCAGATATCTGAACACTTTTTGCTGGTATTTGCTGTCCTGTGATCTTGGGGACCTCTTCAGTTCACAGCCTAAGTGAGACTACTGAAACCAAACCTTGTGCTAGTTTTCAGCAGCTGTTGATAGTTGGGTTTTGTTCGTGCCATTGATTACTAAAGGAATGTTTGAAGTTGTTGAGTTGGACCCGGTGTAGTTTTAAAATATTGATTTCTGTTATGATTTCAGTCGGAGAAGCCAGAGCCCAATCAATTGCATCAGGCCAAGTGCACTGGGGCCTTTGAAACGAAAAGGTAACTGTTCTGTATCAAATGTTATTTTTCTTTTAAAAAGACAATTTATTGTCCTGTCAAGTGCCATCAAAACTACAATTGATTGACTCTGGTTTAAAAACAATCCTAGATTTAAATCTCACTTCTACACTGGGTGCAGAATCCAGTCTGACTTCTTCCAAGAAAGTCGTTTTGAGCTGATAGGTGTATTCAAACAATCCCTTGGCACTGTCTCAATAAAAGCAGGAGTATCCTTCAGTTAGCTCCATCAAAATTCATTAAGTTATCATTTTTGTCATTGCTGGTTGCACTATCTTACTATGTGGAAACAAGAGTGCCCAAACTTGAAAAAAATTCAACAGATTGCCTTGACAGGATGAAATGTGCAAATACAAATTTTAAAAATCAACTACTGAAGCAGTCCACATCCATATACAGCAATACCTGGTCTGATAGGTTGCAAGCAACATTCACGTCATAAAAGTGCAGCCAATAACCATTTTGAGATGTTTTATGAGATGGTTTTCTGGATTGATACATTGAGAATAAGCCATGCTAGACTGGGTATTGTGTAATAAGGAAGTAATAATTAGCAATTCAACTGTTTCAGATCCCTGGGATAAAGTGATCAAAGTGTGATAGAATTCTTCATTTAAGATGGAGAATGACATAGTTGATGCCTAGATTAGGGCCCTAAATTTAAATTGAGGTAACTACAATAGTATGAAGCTTGAGCTGGATATGATAACTTGGGAAAAATTACTTAAAAGATATTGGTGATTAAGCAATGGCAAACATTTAGCAATAGAGGAATTGCAACAATTGTTTATTCCTGTCTGGTTCTGTCACTTCACAGCAGCTGTCCTGCAGTGTAGCTCCCTCACTGTTCAGCTGTGGGACTATCAGCCAAGATATTGCATTCATGTTTCTGGATTGAGTCGTGAACTTTTTTATCTTCTGACTCCAAGGCAAGAGTAATTTCCAACCACAGCTGACCTTTTCTTGCACAGACAAACGATGTCTGTAGCTGTAGCAATTAATGTTTAATTCTAATTCCAGGTGATATGGAATCTGAAAGCCAACCAAAGCGACTTTTCCAAGGAACTACAAATATGCTGTCCTCTGATGCCACACAATTGCCAGAACTTGGCTCGTGGTGAGAACTCCATTTGCTTCACTTCATTGCTGCTCTCCGTCAATTTTTCCTGTGTTGTGCGCCTCCATCTGTTGTTTCAAATTATAATTGTGCAAACAAGGAGTAGTGGGAGGCCATTCAGCACTGATCCTGCTCCACCAATCAATGCAATCATAGTTCATCTAGTTGTAACTATCTACATTTCCAATTACCCCAATAACTTTTCACATCTGCAAACGTAACCAAAGAACTGCAGATGCTGAAAATCAGAAACAAAAACAGAAAAAGCTAGAAAAACACTGGCAGCGTCTGCCGAGAGAGAAAAAAGTTGACCTTACAAGTTAAAGTAGTTAGTTTGTGATTCTTCTTTGTAACTTGTGACAATTTCACAATTTTGACATATTGTAGTCTATTTGCCACTAATTTGCCCACTTCCTTAACCTATTTATATCCTTTTGCAGCGTCTTTATGTCCTGTTCACTCATAGGTTGTGGGCTTCACTGGCTGGGCTAGCATTGATTGCCATCTCTAGTTGTCATTGGACTCAGCCCTTTCAGAGAGTTGTAATTCTGGCTGCAAACAAATAAGGACAGTCATTTGCTTCCCTGAAGGATATTAGTGAACACAATGGGGTTTAATGACAATCAACATTGATTTGATCTTCATCATTAGACATTTAATTTCAGATTTGGTGGGATTTGAGTCCAAGTCCCCAGAACACTGCCTGGATTTCTGAATTACTAGGGGCCAGTGACACTACCATTGGGCTTATTGTCTCCTCTAAATTTAGTAAACATATCTTCAGATAAGTAATTTCTCCAAATTTTACATTGTTGTGGTCCCAGAAACTGATTCCTGTGGCATACTATTTGTTACATCTTGTCAACCTGAAAAAAAATTAATTTATATGCTCTGCTTCCTTTAATCAGCTAACCTTCTACCATACCAATATCCTGACGCAACACCATGGCCTTTTATTTTCCTCAATAATCTTTGATGTGACATGTTATCAAATGCCTCTTGGAAAGCTTAAATAAATACATCCACTGGTTCCCCTTTATCCATAACATTTGTTAGCTCCTCAAATAGGTCCAGTAGACTAGTCAAACAGATATCCTCTTTGCAAAACCTCATTCCTGTAATATGTCTGTTTATCCCTGTAACATGTACAGTCCATCCACTGTCCTTGGGAAATGTGATTTGGAATTCCACATGCAGCCTGTGGTTTCCTTGCTGTTCAGTGTAAAATATTGCATATATGGGAGCACCTTAGCAAAGGGACTGCAACAGTTTCAAGGTGGCCAACAAGCAACACTTCAAGGCTGCTCGGGATGAACAAAGGCATTTTGAGCCCTACTCTTGGAGACTTGCTGAGAGTCAATTGGATGTGATTCGGCAACTTTGCAGGTCGGTTCTGAAGAGGTAATCTCATGCCTGGGCTACTTGAGAATTACCAACTGGAGTTCTTGCTGCTAAATGCTATTGCACTTCTAAAGTTGTGGCTGGGTTTTTGCTTTCATCATTGCTAATGTTTTTGTTTGCTTTCTCTTTCAGTGCGATTCGAAGTAGCGATCTGTTTCTCAGTCTTTCAACAGACTGTTTGGATGGCAGCAGCAGCAATGGTAGTTCAAGTCAGGATTCACCAGCAAAATCAAGTGCAGTGCGAGAGTCTCCGGTGATGACGTCTGATTTCTGCTCGTCATTCACTGGAGGACCTGGCCTTTCACCAAAGTGACTCTGTCTATTCTAAAGGAATTTTGGAAACAGAGAATTTGGGAACAGAGTCTACATCAAGTATAACCTGGTGTAAACATGTGGTGCCATTAATATATGTAATTGTGTAGAAGAATGTCAGTGTTAATGAACTGGTTGTTGTAATTCTGAGAAATATTTTCTCCCTTTTTAATTTTTCCTTGAAATTGATCATTTATTTTTTGCACCAACTTGGAATCTTGAGAAATTCTGAAATGTCTCCTGCCAGAATTATAAGGTTTTGACTTTTAGTTCTACTTTCACAAGCAGATTCTAAATGCAGCACAAGTTTATCCTTTTCAGATACTTATGGGCTTTACTTTTTATGAATAGCACTAAAAGGAAGTGGTTCTTGACTTGAATTTATTTTGAAGCTGTTGTTAAATAGATTGCGCTTAAGTAAGCAAAGCAACCTTGACCCGGGTGCTGATAGTTTTACTGTAATGGGAGAGGTGGGAGTGTGGATTGAAAGCTCTCTTGATTTCCATTAGTCCTTTTGTACAGATTCTGTTACTTCAGTTATTTCTTTGTTGAATGATTATTGTAGAAGCACCTTTTACAGAGTCTCGCAGTTACCTTTATAGTTAGGGTACTTGTGGAGCTATTAACAGACATGTGCATAGTGTAACATACCAGAAGGGAGACTTTGGTCTAATTTAATATAGTGTTTCATAACTCTCCAAGCCTCACAACATGACTTGTGTATAGTTCATAGATCCCTATAAAGAGTTTCACTGGCTTTTGGGAAAATAATTTTAGTTAAATAGAGCTGTTTGTTGTTTTCCCACAAACCTTTTTGTGTGTTATTAACTTTTTCTTGCCATGTGTTGTGATAGAATGTTGTATAAACATCTGTTTAATTTTTTGTGTGTTGTTATTGTTGTTGGACTTACACCTGACTTGCCAGGACACTGAACTGTCTCCTGCTTAACAACATCCTTCTTTTTCCATCTTTATGCAAAAAGGAAAATCAGGCTTCAGAACGAGGAGGAACTGATGGGTGTTTGGTTCTGAAATACTGTTTCGAATGAAAATATATATTGTGTATATATAAAAGAATTTTGCAGCATCACTTTTATCTGCATTTGTGAAAATCTTTGAGAGCGATTGATAATTAATATTAACTGCAGAGTGTTAAGTTGTCACAAGGCTTGATCATCTTGAGCAGCAGATGCACTGAATCGACTTGTGTATTGTTTCTGTGTTCCAAGGTGGAGTCTGTCTCGTGCTTTGGGCATTTCAATCTTCAGTCAGAACCACTAAAGAGGAATGTCACTGACACAAAGCCTGCAGATTACAGCTATACACAATATAGGTCAAAGTTTGTGTAAATGCAAGGATTATTACAAGTGAACTCTGGGTCTTGATATTTAACTGTGATCATAACTTATTGAAGAAATTAAGAATAAATTGGTAAAAAGCAGTGAATAAGAGCTGCAGAACAAGAAAAACACAGAGGTTCTCAGGGACTTTGAGTACCTACGAAGCTTATACCTTACCAGTAGCAAAAAACTTGTACCCTGTAAATTCAGTGTTAGAGCTGGTAGCATATATACTCTCAACCTGTCATCCTGATGAGGACAAGTTCTCTCTCCAGTGGAACCACTTTGAATGCTTTGTTATAATCTGTCAGCCACCCTAGTCTGCTGCTGACCTTCCCGAGGGAGGTCAATAGAGCCAGACTCCAAAGACCCTGCTGGAACTCCTGAAAGCTGTTTGCAATCTCGTCTGGTAAAAGGCTGCTGACTTTCACCAGAAAGCTATTCCAGTAGCGCTTTGGCGGTACAATTGGATAGGGAAATGAATAGGTACTAAAAGAATGTACATTAGGGAGTAATTATTATTTACTTTAAATTAGAACTAATTGGATTAGGTTTTGGAATTTATGTTTATACTGGTGAAAGTGAGTGCAACTTGGAAAAGCATGGATTTCAAAACATTAGAAATGAGAGAATCAAATGGCAACAAAGAGTGATAAACTTAAAACAATCATTATCACACGAGAAATAAATATTAGGTAAACTACTGAAACTAAAGGAAGCCAAGCCCCCTGGACCTGATGCTGTGGTTTTGGGCTTGAGGGAACTGCTGCCAAACCTGCTTGCTGTAGTAAATGATTAAATTTAATGCCAACAGCTTCAAGGAATTATTGAGTTCCCCCTTTGTACTTAGACTGAAAACAAAGTTCTCAACATTAAAAGGATTACATTTCCTTTGTGAAAATCTCATCCTTCACATTTTGTTGAGGTCTCCACCTTATTGTTGTATGATCATATTAAATTAACAAGGGTTTATTTATTGTCATTTTAAAAACATTTATATTCCTTAATTCAAGTCACAAAAATAATGAAAAATTAAAACACCAATGAGTGATTGGTCACATTCTGGTCCCATTCAGTGCAAATCATTTTCAAACACCTTGTACAAGTGACTGCCACACTAGGAACTTTATTGCTTGATCCAGTTTATGAGGTAGAATTGAGAGTCTGTATATATTTAATTGCTCATTTGCTGCATGTCCTTTATTTTTTCCTACCAATTATTTGGTTCTGACCATGTACAATAATGGAATCATATGAATTGTGTGACAGACTGTGGGGTCATGCACTATTTACAAATCCACATCAGTTAAAGGAGTCAGAAATTGTAAAGTGCCATTCTCACAATGGAAAAAACAAAATGTTAAAATCTGTTCTCAAAAATAACTTTATTAAAATGTTTAAATAAATTGTATAAATCATGATGTAAACATTTACAAATTGTCATATTGGTACTTTTTTTAAAAACATAAATGACATTGAAACAGAAAATCTTATTGACTGTTTACACAGCACATTTCACTCACCCATGAGCTCTCAAAGGGACAACACCCCCTCTACATGTAGTTTGCTCCGTAGGGTAATTCCCGACACCAAGTAGTCACAATCTGCTTCCTGTATCCGTAACAGTTTAAACATAATTTAACTCACATTCAGTAATTCTGAATTTTAATAAGTTGCTTTGCAGAAGACCTGACAATTGTTTAAAACAATTTTTAAATACATTTATTTTTTGTTGTGTGGAGCAGCCTTGGCAGCTGGGTAATTTCTGTTTGACACAATTCGGCGATTAAGCATCTCTAAGCAAGACAGCCACAAATTTAGATAGGATCTCCTGCAGGATGGGCTGTTAATTGCTTGCCCTTAGCCCACTGCCTAATAAGTTATAAACTGCCAATTTCATTTATTACCCCTTTTTATTTTGTTTTATTTGAAAAACTGATCATTACATTATAAACTGACTGGAAGCATTAACCAGTCTCCACGCATTGCAAACTAATAGCTAAACACTGAATGTCCAGACATTGAAACTGAAATGCTATTTGACTGTGGAAGGTATCACAGTTCCTTGTCTAGAATCCAATTATCCCTTCATTTCAGCTCTTTCTTTATAGACTCTGGAGTTAATGCCAGCTGATTTCTGTGGCTGAGTGGGACCAAAGCCCAGCTGTTCAATCTGGAGTTATTCAGTGTGGAAAAAATGAGGACACCAGATCCAACTTCGTATCCTCTTCAGGTAGCATTAGTCAATATGAATGCCGTTCATGGATATTTCTGTATAATCCCGGAACAGGTGCGAGATGGATGACCACTCCAGCAATCTGAGGTTTGATCCAGATCATTACTGAGCTTTACCAACTTGGAAAGCACCTCATGCAATAATTCAGAACCTTCAAAGACAATCACCAAAGCTGACATGTTGGCAACCAAGCCTTTCAGAATGGATTCCTTTACATCTGTTTGCAGGTACAGTATATTGTACTAATTTTATACATAGTACTGACTTTCAAAAACCAAATGTACATTAAACCTAATCAGTTAGATACTGTGGAACTATTGCAACAGACCAGAAGGAAAATTAACGTTCCCTTTAAAATCCACTTCTTCCACTTGAGTGGTGAGGGTCCATTGACTACTGTGTTAATCTATTAGTTATTCAATGTAGACTGAGTGCTTCCAAAAAGAAACATCACAAAGCGTTTTATGGCTAATGAAGTAATGTTGAAGTGCTATCACGGGTGTAATGTAGGAATCATGGCAGCCAATGACTATTTGCCTCAAAATCCTGCAAAATGTGTAATAAATGACCAGATATTTACTTTTGATTCGGTTGATTCAAGAAATAATAACCTGGACATTGGGATGAACCCCCCTGCTCTATTTGAAAAACTGTCACACAATTTGTACCCCACCAGAGGCAATTTAACATTCTGAATGAAAGACATCCTATGGACTGAGTGCTCTCAGCACTGACCCTCTGACGGTGCACCACTCCCTCAATACTGACTCTGACAGTGCAGCATCCCCTCAATACTGACTCTGACAGTGCAGCATTCCCTCAGTACTTCCCCTCTGACAGTGCAGCTTCCCTCAGTACTTCCCCTCTAACAGTGCAACATTGCCTCAGTACTTGCCCTCTGACAGTGCAACATTCCCTAAGTTCTGCATTGGGAAGGTCACCTTGGATTATGTGCTCAACCCTCTGAAACGTGGCTTGAATCCATGACCCTTGACGAGATAGTTGTATCCACAGAGCCAAAACTAACACATTGGATTAAACTAAAAATGTGATCAGCATCCTAACTGAAGTTTGACAAGTGCACTTGTTGAAATAAACACAAAAGTTCTAGAAGTATAAAGCTTGATGCACTAGAACCTGTAGAGAGGAAAAAACAGGTTAAAGTTTTAAATGTGTACCCTTTGTTACTGGAGTAGAAACCGCTTTTGTTCTGTTGAAGTGCCTGTTCTTAAGTCAGTGTCATGAGTACATTTCACAAGGTACAGCCAATCCCTGGCAAAATTCCACAACTTGTGAGTACTCACTGGATTTTCCTCAGGATATCACCTGGGACAGAATGACATGATTGCACATCAAAGCTGGACATGGATTAAAAAATAACAAACATCTATTTAATAAAAGTTACACACATGAAACCATTTATCTAAACATTTTCAGAGCAATTAAAACAAAGCTTATTGATATGGTGTTTTGCGACAATGTGATTGCAATCTTACAGCTCAAGGTCTTGGATAAACATTAAAATACACAAAGTTCAGATAAATCCATGCTGGTTGCAACAAGTGCTCCTGCTGGAGGCCTTCATGTTCAGAAGAATGTAATGTGACTCCATGGGGGAAGCAGCCTGTGCCCCGGATTAACAAATGGATCAGTCCATGCTGGATCTCCTTCACAACTCCTTTTCATGTTCGAAGGATAACCATGGTCACAAGGCCTGAAATAAACAAGATTCTGTTTTTGTTGAGGAAGAGAGTGTGCATTTATACAGCGCCTCATATTCTCAGGACATTCCCACTGACTTTACATTTAATAAAATGCGGCTTGGGTACAGTCACTTCTGTAGGAAAATATGGCTGTCAAGCTGTGCACAGCAGATTCCTCAAGCAGCAAATGAATCAACTGGTCACTGAGCTGTTTGTGTGCTGTGGAGGGATTGAGTTCCAGAGTAGATCATCTCCCTCTCCTAATAATATCACTGAATATTTCCACTGTCTGGACTGGGTGACCCAGCTTTAGCTTAACATTTTGTGAAAGGAAGCATTTGATAAAATGGTTTGAATTAAGTATTGCGCAAAGTAGGAACTTACAGGGAGATTAAAGTTCTGGATGTAGATTTGCTCGCTGAGCTGAAAGGTCCATTTTCAGACGTTTTGTCACCATATTTGGCTTCACCTGGAGACTGACTGATGGTGTTACCTAGTATGGTGAGGTTCTACATCCAGAACCTCAACCTGAGCTACAAATCTTCTCAAAACTCAGCTACATCCCCTCTTGCCTGAATTTAATGTTTTAGAGTAATTGGCTTTCTTGACATATTTTGCGAAACAAACCAATCACAAAAATCAAGGTGAAACTCGCTGCACGATAAATTAATAATTGGGTTTGATTTGCAATGCAGTTACATTCCAGATAGTAATTACTAAATCTCTCATTGCCTTTCCCAAAGACTCAATGATTTGTGGGAGCTTTGGGACTTAAAGTGTAGCTAAAGCAACTCCTAAGACATTTCAGAAGCAAATACATGAGATGCAAGAAAACTGAAATTAAAATACAAAGAGCTGGAAAGACTCAACAAGTCTGGCATCATCTGTGGAGAGAGATATCCTTGCCCATGTTTAACCTGAATCCATGAGACTTCATGGGGTCCTGAGTCAATGTTGAGGACTCCCAGGTTAACTTCCTTCCAGCTGTATACCACTGCGCCGCCACCTCTGCTGGGTCTGTCCTGCCGGTGAGACAGGACATATCCAGGGATGGTGCTAGTGCTGTCTGGGACATTGTCTGTTCAAGAAGGGGAGTTAGAGACAACCCTGGTAATTATAGACCAGTGAGCTTTACTTCAGTTGTGGGTAAAGTGTTGGAAAAGGTTATAAGAGATAGGATTTATAATCATCTAGAAAGGAATAAGTTGATTAGGGATAGTCAACATGGTTTTGTGAAGGGTAGGTCGTGCCTCACAAACCTTATTGAGTTCTTTGAGAAGGTGACCAAACAGGTGGGTGAGGTTTAAGCTGGTGATGTGGTGTATATGGATTTCAGTAAGGTGTTTGATCAGGTTCCCTGGTTGGCAATTGCACAAAAAACGGAGGCATGGGATTGAAGGTGATTGATGGGAAATGTTCATCCTGGAATTCGGTTACTAGTGGTGTACCACTACTGTTTGTCATTTTTATAAATGACCTGGATGAAGGTCTAGAAAGATGGGTTAGTAAATTTGCAGATGACAGTAAGGTCGGTGGAATTGTGGATAGTGCTGAAGGATGTTGCAGGTTATGGACAAGCTGCAGAGCTGGGCTGAGAGCTGGCAAATGGAGTTTTATGTGGAAAAGTGTGAAGTCATTCACTTTGGAAGGAGCAACAGGAATAAAGAAAACTGGCCTAATGGTAAGATTCTTGGCATGTAGACAAGCAGAGAGAACTTGGTGTCCATGGACGTAGATTCCTGAAAGTTGTAACCCAGGTTGATAGGGTTGTAAAGAAGTCATACGGTATGTTAGCTTTTATTGGAAGAGGGACTGAGTTTCAGAGCTATGAGGTCATGCTGCAACTATACAAAACTCTGGAGCGGCCGCACTTGGAGTATTACATACAGTTCTGGTCCCTGCATTATAGGAAGGACGTGGAAGCTTTGGAAAGGGTTCAGAGGTGATTTACTAGGATGTTGCCTGGTTTGGAGGGAAGGAATTATGAAGAAAGGCTGAGGGACTTGAGGCTGTCTTCATTAGAGAAGAAGGTTGAGAGGTGACTTAATTGAAATGTATAAGATAATCAGGGGTAGACTGATTGGACAGTGAGAGCGTTTTTCCTCTGATGGTGATGGCTAGCACAATGAGACAAAGCTTTAAATTGAGGGGTGATAGATGTTGGACAGATGTCAGAGGTAGTTTCTTTACTCAGAGAGTAATAGGGGTGGGGAAAGCCCTGCCTGCAACAGTAGTAGACTTTAAGAGCCAACCTTAAGGGCATTTAAATTGTCATTGGATAGGCATATGGATGAAAATGGGATAGTGGAGGATAGATGGGCTTCCGATTGGTTCCACAGGTTGGCGCAACATCGAGGGCCGAACGGCCTGTACAGCACTGTAATGTTCTATGTACGATTCCATGAATGTGACTATGTCAGGCTATTGCTTGCCCAGTCTGTGAGACAGCTCTCTCAATTTTGACACTTGCCTCCAGCTGTTAGTGAGGAAGACTTTGCAGGGTTGACAGTGCTGTTTCTGCTGTTGTCTTTTCTGGTGCATAGGTCAATATCAGGTGATTCATCTGGTTTTACTTCTTCGAGACTGTAGCAATTGGTGTAAGTGAATGGCTTGCTAGGCCATTTCAGAGGGCAGAGTTGAAAAATGTGGTGCTGGAAAAACACAGGTCAGGCAGCATCCAAGGATCAGGAGAATCGACGTTTTGGGCATAAGCCCTTCTTCAGGAATGAGGCAAGTGTGCCAAGTGGGCTGAGATAAAAGGTAGGGGGGAGGGAATTTGGGGGAGGGGCACTGGGAATAGAATAGGTGGAAGGAGGTAAGGGTGAGGGTGATAGGCCGGAGAGGGGGTGGGGGTGGAAAGGTCGGGAAGAAGATTGCAGGTCAAGAGGGCGGTGCTGAGTCCGGGGGTTGGGACTGAGATAAGGTGGGGGGAGGGGAAATGAGGAAGCTGGAGAAATCTACATTCATCCCGTGTGGTTGGAGGGTTCCTAGGCGGAAGATGAGGCGCTCTTCCTCCAGGCGTCATGTGGTTAGGGTCTGGCGATGGAGGAGGACAAGGACCTGCATGTCCTTGGCGGAATGGGAGGGAGAGTTAAAGTGTTCAGCCACGGGGTGGTTGGGTTGGTTGGTCCGGGTGTCCCAGAGGTGTTCCCTGAAACGTTCCGCAAGTAGGCGGCCTGTCTCCCCAATGTTTAGGAGACCACATCGGGTGCAGCGGATACAGTAAATGATGTGTGTGGAGGTGCAGGTGAATTTGCGACAGATATAGAAGGATCCATTGGGGCCTTGGAGGGAAGTGAGGGGGAGGTGTGGGCACAAGTTTTGCATTTCTTGCGGTTGCAGGAGAAAGTGCCGGGAGTGGAGGTTGGGTTGGTGGGGGTTGTGGACCTGACGATGGAGTCGCGGAGGGAGTGGTCTCTCCTGAATGCTGATAGGGGTGGAGAGGGAAATATATTCCTGGTGGTGGGGTCTGTTTGGAGGTGGCGGAAATGACTGAGGATGATACGCTGTATCTGGAGGTTGGTGGGGTGGTAGGTGAGGACCAGTGGAGTTCTGTATTGGTGGCGATTGGAGGGGCGGGGTTCAAGGGCGGATGAGCGGGAAGTGGAGGAGATGCGGTGGAGAGCATCGTTGACCACGTCGGAGGGGAAATTGCGGTCTTTGAAGAAGGAGGCCATCTGGGTTGTTCGGTAATGGAACTGGTCCTCCTGGGAGCAGATGAGGCGTAGGAATTGGGAACATGGGATGACATTTTTACAAGGGGCAGGATGGGAGGAGGTGTAGTCTAGGTAGCTGTGGGAGTCGGTCGGTTTGTAGTAAATGTCTGTGTTGAGTTGGTCGCCCAAGATAGAAATGGAGAGGTCTAGGAAGGGGAGGGAGGAGTCTGAGACAGTCCAGGTAAATTTGAGGTCGGGGTGGAAGATGTTGGTAAAGTGGATAAATTGATACAATCATCGATGTAGCGGAGGAAAAGGTGGGGGGTGGGGCCAGTGTAGCTGCGGAAGATGGACTGTTCCACATATCCTACGAAGAGGCAGGCATAGCTGGGGCCCATGCGGGTGCCCATGGCTACTCCTTTGGTTTGGAGGAAGTGGGAGGATTGGAAGGAAAAGTTGTTAAGAGTGAGGACCAGTTCAATTAGTCGAAGGAGGTTGTCAGTGGAAGTGTACTGGTTGGTTCGGCGGGAAAGGAAGAAGCGGAGGGCTTGGAGGCCTTCGTGATGGGGGATGGAGGTGTATAGGGACTGGATGTCCATCATGAAGATAAGGTGGTGGGGGCCGGGGAAGCGAAAATCATGGAGGAGGTGGAGGGCGTGGGTGGTGTCCCAAACGTAGGTGGGGAGTTCTTGGACTCAGGGGGACAGGACCGTGTCGAGGTATCCAGAGATGAGTTCGGTGGGGCAGGAGCAGGCTGAGACAATGGGTCGGTTGGGGCAGTCAGGTTTGTGGATTTTGGGCAGGAAGTGGAAACGGGCGGTGCGGGGGTTTTGAAACTATGAGGTTGGAGGCGGTGGATGGGAGATCTCCTGAGGTGATGAGGTTATGGATGGTCTGGGAGATGGTTTAGTGGTGGGAGGTGGGGTCATGATCAAGGGGGCAGTAGGAGGAGGCATCCGCGAGTTGCCGTCTAGCTTCAGCGGTGTAAAGATCGGTGCGCCAAACTGCCAGTGCGCCTCCCTTATCTGCCAGTTTGATAGTGAGGGTGGGGTTGGAATGGAGGGAGTGGAGGGCTGCGTGTTGTGAGGGTGAGAGGTTGGAGTGGGTGAGAGGGGTGGACAGGTTGAGGCGGTCAATGTCACGGCGGCAATTGGATAAGAAGAGATCGAGGGCGGGTAAGAGGCCAGCACGGGGTGTCCAGGTGGATGGGGTGTGTTGGAGGCGGGAGAAGGGGTCGTCAGAGGGTGGGTGAGAATCCTGGCTGAAGAAGTAGACACAGAGGCAAAGGCGGGGGAAGAAATGCTCGATATCTCGCTACCTCGTGCTCCCACGAGGGTGAACAGTTCAACCACTTTACTAACACCTTCCACCCCGACCTCAAATTTACCTGGACTGTCTCAGACTCCTCCCTCCCCTTCCTAGACCTCTCCATTTCTATCTCGGGCGACCGAATCAACACAGACATTTGCTACAAACTGACTGACTCCCACAGCTACCTAGACTACACCTCCTCCCACCCTGCCCCTTGTAAAAACACCATCCCATATTCCCAATTCCTACGCCTCATCTGCTCCCAGGAGGACCAGTTCAAATACCGAACAACCCAGATGGCCTCCTTCTTCAAAGACCGCAATTTCCCCCCAGACGTGGTTGACGATGCCCTCCATCGCATCTCCTCCACTTCCCGCTCCTCCGCCCTTGAGCCCCGTCCCTCCAATCGCCACCAGGACAGAACCCCACTGGCCCTCACCTTCCACCCCACCAACCTCCATATACATCGTATCATCCTCAGTCATTTCCGCCACCTCCAAACAGACCCCACCACCAGGGATATATTTCCCTCTCCACCCCTATCAGTATTCAGGAGAGACCACTCCCTCCGCGACTCCCTCGTCAGGTCCACAACCCCCACCAACCCAACCTCCACTCCCGGCACCTTCCCCTGCAACTGCAAGAAATGCAAAACTTGCGCCCACACCTCCCCCTCATCTCCCTCCAAGGCCCCAATGGATCCTTCTATATCTGTCACAAATTCACCTGCACCTCCACACACATCATTTACTGCATCCGCTGCACCCGATGTGGTCTCCTCTACATTGGGGAGACAGGCCGCCTACTTGCAGAAGGTTTCAGGGAACACCTCTGGGACACCGCACCAACCAACCCAACCGCCCCGTGGCTGAACACTAACTCCCCCTCCCACTCCGCCAAGGACATGCAGGTCCTTGGCCTCCTCCATCGCCAGACCCTAACCACATGACGCCTGGAGGAAGAGCACCTCATCATCCGCCTAGGAACCCTCCAACCACGCGGGATGAATGTAGATTTCTCCAGCTTCCTCATTTCCCCTCCTCCCACCTTATCTCAGTCCCAACCCTCGGACACAGCACTGCCCTCTTGACCTGCAATCTTCTTCCCGACCTCTCCGACCCCACCCCCTCTCCGGCCTATCACCCTCACCCTCACCTCCTTCCACCTGTCGCATCCCCAACGCCCCTCCCCCAAGTCCCTCCTCCCTACCTTTTATCTCAGCCCACTTGGCACACCAGCCTCACTCCTGAAGAAGGGCTTATGCCCGAAACGTCGATTCTCCTGCTCCTCGGGTGCTGCCTGGCCTGCTGTGTTTTTCCAGCACCACATTTTTCAACTCTGGTACTCCAGCATCTGCAGTCCTCACTTTCTCCACATTTCAGAGGGCAACTGAGAGTCACCCACATTACTGTGGGTCTGGAATCACGTGTTGGCCACTCCAGGTAAGGATGGTAGATTTCCTTTTCTGGATTGAATTCAAATTCCACCATCTGCTGATTACCTTCTCCTCTGCAAAGTTATTTATACGCACATGGACATAATGTGACCAATAATAAATAGTTAGAAACAGCCTAAGGTAATAATCATTCTGAATTATTTAACTGATTCACGAAGCAAGGTTTGAGACTTCCCAACAAATTTGGCAGAACTTGACAGGTCCTAGAAACTGCTGCAAAATCCAAACTCCATATCTTTGACTGATGAATCTTACATGCATTTTATGCTTTGTATTTCCTTAATGTAAAATTTCTAAAATTTGCTGCAGTTTAATAAGTAAAGGAATTCAAAAAGACACTGTAGTCCTGATTTCAACCCCATTTCCAAAACTAGAATTATTGATTAGCACTGTGCAAATTGATATACTGCCTTCTATCTGAAAGCCTAAAATAGACTATAAGATATAGGAGCAGAATTAGGCCATTTGCCCCATCGAGCCTGCTCTGCTGTTCAATCGTGGCTGATATGTTCCTCAATCCAATTCCCCTGCTTTCTCCCCATCACCACTGATCCCTTTACTAATCAAGAATGTATCTGTGTCTTCAGTACACTCATTGACTTGACCTACACAGTTCTCTGTGGCAATGTACTCCATACATTCACGACCCTTTGGCTGAAGAAATTCCTCATCTTAGTTCTAAAGGATCATCCCTTCACCTTGAGGCTGCACCCTCGGGTCCCAGTCTTTCCTACGAGTGTAAACATCTTCTCCATGCCCACTCTATCCAGCCCCCTCAGTATTCAGTAAGTTTCAATCAGATCCTCTGTCATTTTTATAAACTCCATCGAGTACGGACCCAGAGGCCTCAACTGCTCCTCATATGACAAGCCCATCCTCCCTGGAATCTTTCTTGTAAACATTCTCTGGACCCCCTCCAAAGCCAATACATCCTTCCTTAGATACAGACCCAAAACTGATCTCAATATTCCAAATATGCCTGACTACAGCATTATACTGCCTCGGCAGTGCATCCTTGCTCTTGTATTCTAGCTCTCTAGAAATGTTCTTTCCTAACGGCCACTGAACCTGCATGTTAACCTTAAGAGAATCCTGAACTAGGACTCTCAAGTCTCTGTGCTTCAGATTTTGGAAGCATTTTCCCACTATTCTTCCCACCGAAGTGCATAACCATACCTTTCCCACGTTGTATTCTATCTGCCACTTCTTTGCTCACTTTCCAAGACTGTACAACTCCTTCTGCAGCCTCCCCCCTTCCTCAACACTACCTGTCCCTTCACCTATCTTTGTGTCATCTGCAAAAGTAGCAACAATAGACAATAGATGCAGGAGTAGGCCATTCAGCCCTTCTGGCCTGCACCGCCATTCAATACGATCATGGCTGATCATTCCTAATCAGTATCCTCTTCCTGCCTTATCTCCATAACCCTTGACTCCACAATCCTTGAGAGCCCTATCCAATTCTTTCTTAAATGAATCCAGAGACTGGGCCTCCACTGCCCTCTGGGACAGAGCATTCCACACAGCCACCACTCTCTGGGTGAAGAAGTTTCTCCTCATCTCTGTCCTAAATGGTCTACCCCGTATTTTTAAGCTGTGTCCTCTGGTTCGGCACTTACCCATCAGCGCAAACACGTTTCCTGCTGCCAGAGTGTCCAATCCTTTCATAATCTTATATGTCTCAATCAGATCCCCTCTCAGTCTTCTAAACTCAAGGGTATACAAGCCCAGTCGCTTCAGTCTTTCAGTGTAAGGTAATCCCGCCATTCCAGGAATTGACCTTGTGAAGCTACGCTGCACTCCCTCAATAGCCAGAATGTCTTTCCTCAAATTTGAAGTCCAGAACTGCACACAGTACTCCAGGTATGGTCTTACCAGGGCCCTGTACAGCTGCAGAAGCACCTTTTTGCTTCTATACTCAATTCCTCTTGTTATGAAGGCCAACATGCTATTAGCCTTCTTCACTACCTGCTGTACCTGCATGCTAACCTTCATTGACTGGTGTACAAGAACACCCAGATCTCTCTGTACTGCCCCTTTACCTAAATTGATTCCATTGAGGTAGTAATCTGCCTTCCTGTTCTTGCCACCAAAGTGGATAACCATACATTTATCCACATTAAACTGCATCTGCCATGCATCTGACCACTCACCTAACTTGTCCAGGTCACCCTGTAATCTCCTAACATCCTCATCACATTTCACCCTGCCACCCAGCTTTGTATCATCAGCAAATTTGCTAATGTTATTGCTGATACTATCTTCTATATCATTAACATATATTGTAAAAAGCTGCGGTCCCAGCACTGATCCCTGCGGTACCCCACTGGTCACTGCCTGCCATTCTGAAATGGAGCCATTTATCACTACTCTTTGTTTCCTATCAGCCAAACAACTTTCAATCCAAGTTAGTACTTTGCCCCCAATACCATGCGCCCTATTTTTACTCACTAACTTCCTGTGTGGGACTTTATCAAAAGCTTTCTGAAAGTCCAGGTACACTACATCTACTGGATCTCCCTCGTCCATCTTCAGAGTTACATCCTCAAAAGATTCCAGAAGATTAGTCAAGCATGACTTCCCCTTCATAAATCCATGCTGACTCTGTCCTATCCTGTTACTACTATCCAGATGTGTCGTAATTTCATCCTTTATAATAGACTCCAGCATCTTTTCCACCACTGAGGTCAGACTAAATGGTCTATAATTTCCTGCTTTCTCTCTCTCCCACCTTTCTTGAAAAGTGGTTTAATATTAGCCACCCTCCAATCCTCAGGAACCAACCCCGAATCTAGCGAACTCTGGAAAATAACTCTGGAAAATAATCACCAACGCATCCACGAATGCCCTCAGTTCCTTCATCCAGATCATTAATGTATAGCGTGAATAGCTGTGGTCACAACACTGATGTCTGCAGATTCCACTTGAAAAAGACCCCTGGGGGATCCAAGATGGCGGCAACCCAGCAAGTCTGAGTCTACAGTACTCTTCCCAAGACTTGGGCAAAGTGGGTCACCCGCCCCCACCACACTCACCAAATCATTTAAAATACTTTTTACATAATGTAACTAGTTGTTTAGTAATTAATTTAAACAATTTAATCCCCAATATAAATGACTAAAGGGAAGGGAGCCCGCAGCTCTCAGCAAGCAGGAACCCCTCCCCCACCCTCTCCAGCTGCAGCTGAGGTGTCCACAGCCGCCCTGGGGGACTTACCTACGGTGGCGAGCCTTGTGGACATCATCTCCAAACTCAAAACGAAGATCGACACTTTTATTGAAGAATCGCAAAGTCGATGGGACTCACTCTTGGCCGCGCTACAAAAGCACAGCCGAGACATCAAGGACATTGAGTGCCGAGTTGGAGGGGCGGAGCTAAAGGCCGCGACCTCCGAAACTACAGCACAATCGGCCATGGATCAGGTCCGGACTCTCGAACAGAGAGCCCAGACCTTCGAGAATCACATTGACAACCTTGAGAATCGAGGTCGTCGAAAAAATATTCATTTGCTGGGCCTTCCCGAACGGGAAGAGGAAGGCCAGCTTACAGCGTTCCTCGAGCAGTGGCTGCCACAGCTTTTAAACCTGGAGGCTGGATCAGGCCAGGTAAGGGTGGAATGGGCCTACCGGGTCACAATACGCAGGCCCGGCTCGAACCAGCGTCCCCACCCGGTCCTGTTCCGGCTGCAGAGCTATAGGGAGAGGCAGATACTCTTAGAAGCCTCCAGAAATCTCGGAAAAGATCCCCAAGCCATGATCTGTAAAAGATCCAAGATCATGTTATTCCAGGACTTTTCCCCAGCTCTGGTCTGAAATAGGAAGGCGTTTGATGAGGCAAAGAAGTGTTTAAGGGACTTAAATATTCAGTACTCCTTGCACTACCCAGCGACGCTACGCATTAACCATGAAGGATCCGTGTATAACTTCAGATCGCCGGAAAAGGCTAAGGAATTTTTAGACTCTCTTAGATAAACTGTAAGAGATAATTGATGTTGGTTTGCTCTCCCTCCATCCCGGTTTATATCTCCCTCTCCCCTTTTTTTTATTAATCCCTTTTTTTTAACCTTACTGTTTAATATTATCTTGGGGGGTGGGGAGAGGGATTTATTTATTTGTTCTCTACTTAATGATTTTCTCCCCCCTCTGTTTTTTACTATTCTATATATATATATATATATATTACATATATATATATATATATATAATACAAAATAACAAGGGAAAACAACCCCGCTCCTAGAGACAGAGGTAAAATAGAATAAGGTAACCACCTCCCCCCACCAACATTAACTAGACCCCCCGGCCTATATATATATATAGGCCGGGGGGTCTAGTTAATGTTGGTGGGGGGAGGTTGTTACCTTATTCTATTTTACCTCAGTCTCTAGGAGCGGGGTTGTTTTCCCTTGTTATTTTATATTATTATATTTAATTATTACTTGTTGAGGTTGTAATTTTATAGTAATATATGTTTATACATGGTATTAACATTACCAAATAGATCCAGGTGTTGGTGTGGGTGGGGGAGTGGGGGTAGGGTGCTCACTGTTAACTCTAGCTTTGTAGTATATTTGAAGTTTCTTCATCCTATTGAGGAGCACCTGGGTTAAGGGTGGAGCACTGGTTGGGAGAGGATACAATGGACTTTTGGGAAGGAAGTGATACTCCCTGAGAACAAGGGGGAAAATATCCATTTAAATACATTTTGTTTTTTTTTGTTTAGAAAGAGTTTGTTATTATACTGTTGTGAGTGTATTAGAGAGTCTTTATTTTTGTGAATTTTATATGGTCTATGCTCGGGATGTTCTGGATAGGGTTTCCCCTCCCAAGGGGTCTCGGATTTGCCCGGATGATCATGGTTGATCAGTCGGTTAAGTGGTGCACCTGGAATGTCAAGGGGAGTAATTCACCAGTCAAAAGGAAGAAAATATTATCAAACCTCAAGAAAGAAAGGGTGATATAGCTCTCCTACAGGAGACACACCTTCGGATAAAGAACACTTGAAATTACGACAGGGTGGATTTGATCAGGCCTTTTTTTCTTCTTTTAGCTCAAAATGCAGAGCAGTTGTTATTCTTATTCGGAAGAATTTCCCTTTCAAAATCCTAAATCAGATAAAAGACGAATCTGGACGATATATTCTGATAAAAGCCCTTGTAAATGGAGAGGAATATGGGATTCCTCGGCACATCCTTTTAAATTTATAACGGAAGCCTTCTCAAAATTGATGGCTCTCGGTGCCCGTCATACAATTATAGGGGGAGACTTTAATTGTATTATGAATCCGGAAATAGATAGGATTCCCAGGAGTACTGCAGGAGTATCTCCCAGATCTAGACAATTGGTGGATCTGAACAAAGAATTAGGATTAGTAGATGTATGGAGATGTCTTCATCCACAGGGCAGAGATTTTTCTTTTTACTCCAATCCACATAAATGCCACACCAGAATCGATATATTTTTTGTCCCCTCGATTTTTTTAAATTCCGTATCATTCTGTAAAATAGGCAGTATAATAATTTCTGATCACACTGCTGTATATATGGAAATCAAGGCGAGGAACAATGGGACATCCCCTCGGCATTGGCGTATGGACCCCTTCCTGATGAAAGACAGTAAATTTGTAAAGCACTTCTCTCAAGAATTTAAAACTTTTTTAGAAATTAATTTAGGTACGGCTAGCAACCCATCAATGATGTGGGAGACCATCAAAGTTTACGCATGAGGTTTAATCATCTCATACTCAGCAACCCAGAAAAAATTAAAGGGAGAACAACAGCGACTGCTCGAAGCCCGCTTAAAAGCAGCTGAAACAGCATACGCTGATAGACCTTCTATTATCAAATTGCAAAGGATTATGGCCCTTAGGACAGCTCTAAACACCACGCTTACCCGAACGGCTAAGAGGGAAATATTATTTGCAAAACAAAGGTTATATGAATTTGGCGACAAACCGGGTAGATACTTAGCATTTCTTGCAAAGAAAAAGAGGGCCCCTCAAACAATCACTTCTATCAAGGAAAGTGTGGATATTCTGACTCATGATCATAAAAGGATGAACGCAATCTTAAGAAAATTTTATTCTGATTTATATAAATTGCAGGATTGTGAAGACAGAGCTAGGAGGATGCAATCATTTTTTAAAAACTTGACCTTTCCGGACCTAACTCCGGAACAGGTATCAGTCTTGAATGTTCCCCTAACAATCCAAGAAATACTTGACGCAATCAGGCAACTTCAGTGCAGTAAGGCACTGGGCCCAGATGGCTTTCAAGCTGAATTCTATAAAGAATTTACAGAAATATTGGCTGATCCACTTATGGACATGTATAACTATTCATACAGTCAGGGCTGTCTCCCGTCTTCGCTGAAAGAGGCAAATATCTCTCTTATCCTTAAAAAAGGAAAGGATCCAGAAGATTACGTGTCATACAGACCAATATCCTTGCTAAATGTAGATTTTAAAATCCTCTCTAAAACGTTAGCATTGAGGCTAGAAAGGGTATTGCCACATATTATAAAGGAGGATCAGACGGGGTTTATTAAGGGCCGTAGATCATCCAATAATGTCAGAAGGGTTTTGAATGTGATTCAAGCCTGCCATCAGGGAAAGATACCAGGAGGTATAGTCTCATTAGACGTGGAAAAGGCATTCGACAGGGTTGAATGGTCATATTTGTTTTACACATTGGAAAGGTTTGGCGTTGGAAAGGTGTTTACCAAATGGGTCTCAACACTGTATAGTGATCCCAAAGCAGTTGTGATTACCAATGGATTAGCTTCAGTGTGGATAGGGGCTGCCGTCAGGGATGTCCTCTCTTGCCATTGCTATTTACGCTTATAATTGAGCCACTAGCAGAAGCTATATGGGCTGACCCTAATATAATGGCCCCGAGGATTGGTACAGGTAAACATAAAATTACCCTTTATGCAGATGATGTTCTTCTATTTCTCAGTAATCCTTTGATGACCGTGCCTCACTTAAGCCAAGTTAATAATACATTTAGTGCATTTTCAGGCTATAAAATTAATTTCTCAAAATTGGACGCTATGCCAATGGGTGGCCTTGCTAGTATATCCCACTTATTGGACGGGTCCCACTTTCCCTTTCGGTGGTCCCTGGAGGGTTTTTTATATTTAGGCATTTTTATTACCCCAGTATTTGGTCAGTTATACAAGGCTAACTTTGTGCATTTACTGGAGTGGATAAGGCAGGACCTCCAGCGATGGGGAGACCTTCCAATTTCCTGGCTGGGTAGAATAGCACTAATTAAAATGAATGTCCTGCCCCGTCTCCTATACCCTATGAGAATGCTTCCGGTGATGCTGCCGAGGATGGCTCTACGTAAATTATATGGCTGGCTGGGTTCCTTTATCTGGAATCATAGACGGCCCTCATTAAGCTGAATAAGCTACAGCTTCCACAGGCAAGGGGAGGATTGGATTTCCCAGATTTCAGGAAATATCAGTTAAGTCCCCTATTAAGTTACATAGCCGATTGGGTCTTGTCTGACCCGCAATCAATCTGGCTGGACATCGAGGCTTCTCAAGTAAAATGCCCACCTATTAACCTTTTATTTTCAGACAAGAGGAAAATCATTACGGATCACTGTAAAAACCCTATAATACTAAACACAATGAAAGGTTCAGACAGAGCCTTGGAGGGATACAGGATAGCCAGGAGGGAGCTGAAGAAAGGGATTAGGAGAGCAAAGAGAGGGCATGAAAAATCTTTGGCGGGTAGGATCAAGGATAACCCCAAGGCCTTTTATGCGTATGTGAGAAACATGAGAATGACGAGAACGAGGGTAGGTCCGATCAAGGACAGTAGTGGGAGATTGTGTATTGAGTTGGAAGAGATAGGAGAGGTCTTGAACGAGTACTTTTCTTCAGTATTTACAAATGAGAGGGACCGTATTGTTGAAGAGGAGAGTGTGAAATGGACTGGTAAGCTAGAGGAGATACTTGTTAGGAAGGAAGATGTGTTGGGCATTTTGAAAAACTTGAGGATAGACAAGTCCCCAGGGCCTGACGGGATATATCCTAGGATTATGTGGGAAGCAAGAGAGGAAATTTCAGAACCACTGGCAATGATCTTGTCGTCTTCACTGCCAATGAGGGTGGTACCAGGGGACTGGAGAGTGGCGAATGTTGTGCCCCTGTTCAAAAAAGGGAATAGGGATAACCCCGGGAATTACAGGCCAGTTAGTCTTACTTCTGTGGTAGGCAAAGTAATGGAAAAGGTACTGAGGGATAGGATTTATGAGTATCTGGAAAGACACTGTTTGATTAGGGACAGCCAGCACGGATTTGTGAGGGGTAGGTCTTGCCTTACAAGTCTTATTGAATTCTTCGAGGAGGTGACCAAGCATGTGGATGAGGGTAGAGCAGTGGATGTAGTGTACATGGATTTTAGTAAGGCATTTGATAAGGTTCCCCATGGTAGGCTTATGCAGAAAGTCAGGAGGCATGGGATAGTGGGAAGTTTGGCCAGTTGGATAGAGAACTGGCTAACCGGTCGAAGTCAGAGTGGTGGTAGATGGTAAATATTCAGCCTGGAGCCCAGTTACAAGTGGAGTTCCGCAGGGATCAGTTCTGGGTCCCCTGCTGTTTGCGAGTTTTATTAATGACTTGGAAGAGGGAGTTGAAGGGTGGGTCAGTAAATTTGCAGACGATACGAAGATTGGTGGAGTTGTGGATAGTGAGGAGGGCTGTTGTCGGCTGCAAAGGGACTTAGATATGATGCAGAGCTGGGCTGAGGAGTGGCAGATGGAGTTCAACCCTGTCAAGTGTGAGGTTGTCCACTTTGGCAGGACAAATAAGAATGCGGAATACAGGGTTAATGGTAGGGTTCTTAGTAAGGTGGAGGAGCAGAGGGATCTTGGGGTCTATGTTCATAGATCTTTGAAAGTTGCCACTCAGGTGGATAGAGCTTGTAAGAAGGCTTATGGTGTATTAGCGTTCATTAGCAGAGGGATTGAATTCAAGAATCGTGAGGTGCTGTTGGAGCTGTACAGGACCTTGGTAAGGCCACATTTGGAGTACTGTGTGCAGTTCTGGTCGCCTCATTTTAGGAAAGATGTGGAAGCTTTGGAGAGGGTGCAGAGAAGATTTACCAGGATGTTGCCTGGAATGGAGAATAGGTCATACAAGGATAGGTTGAGAGTGCTAGGCCTTTTCTCATTGGAACGGCGAAGGATGAGGGGTGACTTGATAAAGGTTTATAAGATGATCAGGGGAATAGATAGAGTAGACAGTCTGAGACTTTTCCCTGGGTACAACAGAGTGTTACAAGGGGACATAAATTTAAGGTGAGGGGTGGAAGGTATAGGGGGGATGTCAGGGGTAGGTTCTTTACCCAGAGAGTGGTGGGGGCATGGAATGCACTGCCTGAGGGAGTGGCAGAGTCAGAATCATTGGTGACCTTTAAGCGGC
The DNA here is from genome assembly GCF_047496795.1 of Chiloscyllium punctatum. Classification (NCBI taxonomy): domain Eukaryota; kingdom Metazoa; phylum Chordata; class Chondrichthyes; order Orectolobiformes; family Hemiscylliidae; genus Chiloscyllium; species Chiloscyllium punctatum. The sequence goes on along the minus strand of NC_092763.1, from coordinate 87,617,615 downwards.
AATTGGATAAGTACATGGATAGGTGCTTAAGCTAGGACAAATGCTCGGCACAACATTGTGGGTCAAAGGGCCTGTTCTGTGCTGTATTGTTCTAAGTTTAAAGCTTGGAATATAATGTGGCAAAATGAGGGCAACTCACATAAAACATCCCCCTATGCTCAGATAGTGGGAGCATGGGGATTTCAACCGGGGTTTACAGATACCACTTTTAAACTCTGGAGATCCAGGGGTATCTCTTGTTTAGGGGATCTATTTAAAGAAGGGGTCCTGATGTCTTTTGAACAGCTGCGTCAGAAATTCAGATTACCTAATGGAGACCTCTTTCGATAATTCCAAATTCGAGATTACATACAGAAGAAGACTACGTTATTAGATAGTCTTTATAAATCAGACAGAGAATGTAAAGTGCTATGGCCAATGGGGGTATCTTCCGTCAGTACTATTCATCATTTACTACATGATGAAGTATCGGGAGATATGGACAATCTGCTTAAAACATGGGATCAGGATTTGGGACTAGGAATCTCTATAGAAACGTGGAATGACATTTGGGAAAATGCCAGAAGAATCACCATCTGTAACAGAACTCAGGCTATCCAGCTGAAGATACTTCATAGGGCCCATATAGCACCGGATCGATTGGCAAACTTTAAGGCAGGAGCATTTCCAATGTGTCCCAAATGTAAAATAGAGGTGGGCACTCTTGTACATTGCCTATGGACCTGTCATAAGATCCGTAGATATTGGACTAAAGTAGCAAGTGCTCTGACAGAAATTTTAGGAACGGAAATTTAGAGTGGATCCTGTATCTCTCCTTTTGGGCTTTTCGAACTTACCCTCCCTGGATATGCACGGGAAGAGATTATTCAAAGTTTGGGAGAAGATTTGTAGCTCAGGTGCTCATTGTTGTGGTTCTGTTCGTCGAGCTGGGAATTTGTCTTGCAAATGTTTCGTCCCCTGTCTAGGTGACATCCTCAGTGCTTGGGAGCCTCCTGTGAATCGCTTCTGTGCTGTTTCCTCCGGCATTTATAGTGGCCTGTCTCTGCCGCTTCCGGTTGTCAGTTCCAACTGTCCGCTGTAGTGGCCGGTATATTGGGTCCAGGTCAATGTGTTTGTTGATAGAGTCTGTGGATGAGTGCCATGCCTCTAGGAATTCCCTGGCTGTTCTCTGTTTGGCTTGCCCTATAATAGTAGTGTTGTCCTAGTCAAACTCATGTTGCTTGTCATCTGTGTGTGTGGCTACTAAGAATAGCTGGTCATGTCGTTTCGTGGCTAGTTGGTGTTCACGAAATGACACGACCAGCTATCCTTAGTAGCCACACACACAGATGACAAGCAACATGAATTCGACTGGGACAACACTACCATTATAGGGCAAGCCAAACAGAGAACAGCCAGGGAATTCCTAGAGGCATGGCACTCATCCACAGACTCTATCAACAAACACATCGACCTGGACCCAATATACCAGTCACTACAGCGGACAGCTCGAACAAACAACCGGAAGCGGCAGAGACAGGCCACTATAAATGCCGGAGGAAACAGCACAGAAGTGCTTCACAGGAGGCTCCCAAGCACCGAGGATGTCACCTAGACAGGGGACGAAACGTTTGCAAGACAAATTCCCAGCTCGGCGAACAGAACCACAACAAGAGATTATTTTCTATTCTCTCTTTCTGTGCAAGGAAAAATATTTTGGTAAACTGGGTGGCTGAGGGCCCCCCTGGACTTTCAAATTGGCACAGATTAATTATGAAATGTATTCCCCTTGACTTCCTTACAAATATGGTGCACCAAAAGACCGAATTATTCCATAAATTATGGCAGCCCTTCTTGAATTACATAAATACAGATATTTCGGCCATCCTAACAAGGGCTTTTATTTAATTGAGATGGCAAACCTGGCTGGTCCGGGGCCCCTTGGGAGAGGAATCCCGCACGAATACGGGTTTTGTTATAATTTGATGTTAATACATTCCGAGCATGTATCTCACGACCAATTTCTGTGTTATCTGTCGGGTTTTTTTTCTCTTATATGAAAAATGTAAGAGACTTAATTATACACTCTGGTTAGTTATAGGTTAGATTAGTAGTTAGTTGAGTTTTGTTTATTTCTCTGTATTTTTCTTTTGTTAAATTTTGGTTATTATTTATTTAAGATTTAATTGTATATCAATGTTTATACTTGGGTTTTTTTTATTTTGTAAACTTGTAAAAATGTTAAATTTTCAATAAAAATATCTAAAAAAAAAAGACTCCTTTCTTCCTACCCTCTGCCTGCTGCCAGTCAGCCAATCCTCTATCCATGCCAGTACCATGTTTCTAAAGTCATGGGCTCTTATCTTATTTAGCAGACTCCTGTGTGACCTTCTGGAAATCCAAAAAGGTCACATCAACTGGCTCTCCTTTGTTTAATTTACTCGTTTCTTCCTCAAAGAATTCTGACAGATTTTGTCAGGCATGACCTCTCCTTGACAAAATCGTACTGACTCCGCACTGTTTTATCATGCACTTCCAAATTCACCACAATCTCAACCTTAATAATGGTCTCCAAAATCCTACCAACAACCAAGGTCAGGCTAACTGGCTTATTGTTTCAACTCTTCGGTCTCCCTTCCTCTCAAACAGGGGTGTGACATTAGCCATTTTCCAGTCCTCTGGGACCCTCCCTGACTTTAGTGATTCTTGAAAGATCACCACCAATACCTCTACAATCTCCACCTTCAGACCTTTCAGCTTCCCATGCACCTTCTCCTTAGTGATGGCCACCATGCTCACCTCTGCCTTCAATTCTCAAAATTCTCATATGCTGGTGTCTTACACAGTGAAGACTGATGCAAAGTACCTATTCAGTTCCTCCACCATTTCTTTGTTCCCCACTTCTCCAGCCTCATTTTCCAGCAGTACAATGTCCACTCTTGCCTTTCTTATGTCTTAGATATCTAAAAGAACTCTAGTATTTTTCTTTTATATTACTAAGTAGCTTACTCTCATATTTCATCATTTCCCCTTCCCGATTGCTTTTTTGGTTATCCCTTGTTGGTTTTTAAAAGATTTCCCCGGATGTTGCCTGGTCTAGAGGGAAGGTCTTATGAGGAAAGACTGAGAGACTTGGGTCGGATCTCATTGGAAAGAAGAAGGCTAAGAGGGAATTTGATAGAGACGTACAAGATGATCAGAGGATTAGATAGGGTAGAGAGTGATAAGGGCGTGGAATGCCCTACCTGCCAATGTAGTAAACTCAGCCACATTGGGGAGATTTAAACAATCCTTGGATAAGTACATGGATGATGATGGGATAGTGTAGGGGGACGAGCTGAAAATAGTTCACAGGTCGGCGCAACATCGAGGGCCGAAGGGCCTGTTCTGCGCTGTATTGTTCTATCCCAGTCCTCTGGCTTCCCACTAACCTTCACCACATTGTATGGTTTTTCCTTTGGGTTATGCTGTCCCTGCCTTCCCTTGCCAGTCACGGTTGCCTCATCTTCCCCTTAGTGTGTTTCTTCTTCCTTCGGATGAGTTTCTGCTGTGTACTCTTGAGTTACCCCCAGAAACTCCTGCCATTGCTGCCCCTCTGCCTTCCCCACCAGGCTCCTCTTCCGATCAACTCTGGCCAGCTCCTCCCTCATGTCTTTGTAGTTACCTTTACTCAACTGTGATACCGTTACACTGGATTCCAGTCTCTCCCTCTCAAACTGCTGGGTGAATTCTGTCACACTGTGTCCTCGGTGTTCCTTCACCTTAAGCCCCAAATCAAGTCTACCCACTACACATCATCAAATCTAGAACTGCCTGCTCCCTAGTGGGGTCTACAACAAGCTGCTCCAAAAAGCCATTTCATAGATGAAATGATTCCACAGAGACCAGAATCCCATCATCAAGTCACCCTTTATTTACACATGAACAGTCCTTGACAGTGGTACTGCCTTATACAGAGTCAGACGAGAATGTTAGTATCATTGACACGTAACTATTTTATGTCAGCCAGGACTCCCTAATTGGACCAGATCAACAGCCCCAATCAGGGAACTCATATGCTATGGTGTCCAACTGGCTGACCTCATTACAAGCACTCATCCCTCCCAGAGTCTGCGGACACAGGTCAGCTCTTTTTCTTGGAGAGCGTCTTGGGGCGTTTTAGCCCCCAGTCAGGTTCCTCTGACTTGGTGTCTGACATGGGTGTTGTGTAACAAACAGGAGCTTGCCTCTTGTGCCAGAAGCACCTTGGCAGAATTTCACCCTCTTTTTCCAGTGGCAAAGGCATCTTAGTGTCATATTGTGTGAAAACAGACTCTCCACACCAACCAGACATCCCAACCTGACCCAGACCCATTTGCTGGCATTTGGCCCATATCTCTCTGAATCCTTCCGATTCAGATATCCATCCAAATGCCTTTTAAAAGTTGTAATTGTTCTAGCTTCCACGATTTCCTCTGGCAGCTCATTCCATACATGCAGCTGTATACTTTCATCAGGCCCATCTCTGATTCAGAGGATTCATCAATGTTTGATTGAGAGGGAGAATCCATGAATTCTGGCAGCATTTTTGACAGTTCTGAGGGACAGGACATGTTTTGAAGAATTTAAATTTGCAGATTTCACATGGTCCACCTGCTTATTCAGGACAATCATACCTACCTGAACTTTATACATCACTGGTCCGAACCTCACGTCGTCAATGATGAGATTAGATTAGATTATTTACATTGTGGAAACAGGCCCTTCGGCCCAACAAGTCCACACCGCCCCGCCGAAGCGCAACCCACTCATACCCCTACGTCTACCCCTTACCTACACTACGGACAATTTGGGATGGCCAATTCACCTGACCTGCACATTTTTGGACTGTGGGAGGAAACCGGAACACCCGGAGGAAACCCACGCAGACACGGGGAGAACGTGCAAACTCCACACAGTCAGTCGCCTGAGGCGGGAATTGAACCCGGGTCTCTGGCGCTGTGAGGCAGCAGTGCTAACCACTGTGCCACCGTGCCGCCCACAGGTAATGCCTCTTACCTATGTGGGGCTATTTCTGTGATAGAACATAGAACATAGAACAATACAGCACAGAACAGGCCCTTCGACTCTTGATGTTGCACCGAATGTGAACTATTCTCAGCTCGTCCCCCTATACTATCCCAAAATCATCCATGCGCTTATCGAAGGATTGTTTAAATCTCCCTAATGTGGCTGTGTTAACTACATTAGCAGGTAGGACATTCCACACCCTTAGCACTCTCTGTGTAAAGAACTTGCCTCTGACATCTGTCTTAAATCTATCACCCATTAATTTGTAGTTATGCCCTCTCGTACAAGCTGACATAGGAAAAAGTCTTTCAATGTCTACCCTATCTAACCTCTGATCATCTTGTATGTCTTCATCAAATCCCCTCTTAGCCTTCTTCTCTCCAATGAAAACAGACCCAAGTCTCTCAGCCTTTCCTCATAAGACCTTCGCTCCAGACTAGGCAACATCCTGTAAATTTCCTCTGCACCTTTTCCAATGCTTCCACATCCTTCCTGTAATGGGGCGACCAGAACTGTACACAATATTCCAAGTGTGGCCATACCAGTGTTTTGTATAGTTGCAGCATGATATTGCGGTTCCGGAACTCAATCCCTCTACCAATGAAACCTAACACACCATATTCCTTCTTCACAGCACTATCCACCTGGGTGGCAACTTTCAGGGATCTATGTACATGGACTCCAAGATCCCTCTGCACATCCACACTACCAAGAATCTTTCCATTGATCCAGTACTCTGCCTTCTTGTTATTCTTCCCAAAGTGCATCAACTCACATTTAGCTGCATTGAACTCCATTTGCCACCTCTCAGCCCAATTCTGCAGTTTACCCAAGTCCCCCTGCAACCTGTAACATTCTTCCACACTGTCCACTACTCCACTGACTTTAGTGTCGTCTGCAAATTTACTAACCCATCCACCTATGCCTGCGTCAAAGTCATTTATAAAAATGACAAACAGCAGTGGTCCGAAAACAGATCCTTGTGCCACACCACTAGTAACCAGACTCCAGGCTGAATATTTTCCATCAACCACCACTCGCTGCCTTCTTTCAGAAAGCCAGTTTCTAATCCAAACTGCTAAGTCATCCTCAGTCCCATGCCTCTGCATTTTCTCCATCAGCCTACCATGTGGAACCTTATCAAAGGTTTACTGAAGTCCATGTATACCACGTCAACTGCCCTACCCTCATCTACATGCTTGGTCACCTTCTCAAAAAACTCAATGAGGTTTGTGAGACATGACCTGCACTTAACAAAACCATGCTGACTATCTGAAATCAAACTGTTGCTTGCTAGATGATTATAAATCTTATCTCTTATAATCCTTTCCAAAATCTTTCCTACAACAGAAGTAAGGCTCACTGGTCTATAATTACCTGGATCTCTGCTGCCCTTCTTGAACAATGGTACAACATTTGCAATCCTCCAGTCCTCAGGCACTAAATCTGTAGGCAATGACGACTCAAATATCAAAGCCAACAGCTCTACTATCTCCTCCCTAGCTTCCCAGAGAATCCTCGGATAAATCCCATCCGGCCCAGGGGGCTTGTCTACTTAACAACAAACTTAGTCCCCTGTATCAAATGATCTCTCGCTTGGCAGAGTCTTGGGTTTTGACTCATTGGGGTTCCTGATGCCATTTCACCCTAACACCTCCCAAGGGTTGGAAAGATCAGACTTAACCTGGTGTGGAGTCTTCTACCCATCAGCAACTCTGCTGGTGTTATTTCTACAGGTGTATGTGGAGTGGTCCTACAATCAAGAAAGAACCATGACATCTTGGTATCTAGTGAGGCAGTAGGCTCTCTTCAAGCTGGCTATTGGATGATGGCTGATAAGGGACTGGCCGAATATGTCAAATCCCATTCAACTTTAAGAAATAACCAAATTCCCTGCTGGTAAACGATGGCCCATTATCTGCGACCAACAGTTCTGAGACTCCATGTCTTGCAAAAGATGTGCTTAATTTTCCTATCGTCCTTCAAGTCTTTGATGAATGGAACCTACGTATGTCCAACCACTGAGTGGCTGTCTGCAAAGACAAAGAACGAACCCATTGATGTGGGGAAGCTGCTGGCAGTAATGCCTGTCCTTATTGACACGCTGGGCACTGCCCACAAAAGTGGCTATGTCTGCGTCCAAGCCTGACCACCAGACCAACTCTTCGCCAACATCTTCATTTTGGAGATTCCTGGATGGCCCTAGAGGAATTCAGTATTTAATGGCATCCTTGGCTCAGGACAATCAGTCTTGCACCCTGCATCAATATAGCATCTTCTACCGAGAGCTGGTCTCTCCGGGTCCTTGAAGATTTACATTCTAGTTGTGAAGGTCCTTTGGTTCCCCATTAATATCAGCTGTTTCAGTTTGGAAAGGACTGGATTTTTGTGCATCCAAAATCTGACATTATTGGCTGTAACTGGGAGTGTGTACAGAAAATGTAACATCATTACAGACTCTTGTACTGGGGTATCACCGGGGCTGTATCTTCTAATGGGAGGCTGCCCAATGCACCTCCATTCACTACTTGGCCTCCCAGATGGTGTTCTCATTTATAATTATAAGCACTTAGCATTACTGCCTTGTCCTCTTTAATCAGACCAAGTAGGTGTTTGTGGTCAGTGACTATCACAAATTTTCATCCATAACGTATTTGGTGGAACTTCCTTACTCCAAATTTGACCGCCAATCCTTCTTTCTCTATCTGGGTGTATTTACTCTGCCTTAGCCAAAGTCCTGGATGCGTAAGCAAATTGCCATTCATCTCCATTGGGCCACCATTATGTCAGATCTTTCTTGGGATCATAGTGTGCCAACACATTACAGGATGATAGCTGTTTCTTTACTTCATTATAAGCTGGGACCTGACCATGCAATCATTCCAAGGCTGACCTTTTTTTTAGGATTTCTTGCCAAGGTGCCAAGTTGGATGCCAGGTTATGTATGAACTTTTCATAATAATTTACAGCTCAAGAAATTACCTAAGCTCTTGAATAGACGTGGGAGTCTGGGCAACTTTGATGCCCTCACTCTATACTCCAACAGAGTGCAACCCGGTCTGGTCCACTCTGTAGCACAAGTATGTCACTTGGGGTTAGGGAACACATTTTCTCCCTTTTTAGGCATATAAAAATGCCATCGTAAAATGCCTTAGGACTATATCCAAGTTCTCTAAATATTCCTTTCTGGTTTTCCCTTTTAGCGGGTTGTTGTCTAAGTAAATAATGACCTGAGGTAAACCTTGCAAAAAGGTTCTCCATCATCCACTGAAAAATTGAACAGGCTGACAATACCTCAAATGGCAGTCTCATGTATTGGAACAAGCCCTTGTAGCACATTTCTGGGAATGCTGGTCGAACCACAATTGCAAGTAAGTGTGGCTCATGAAGGACAGCCCTACCCCCAGTTTTGCACATTAATCCTCTATCCAAGGGTCTTTGTTTTATCCAGCTGTGAAAAGCAGTTCAATTTGTTCAAAATCCCCCTCAAGGTGAACTGTCTGACTGGTCTTCAAAATTGATAATACCGGTGCTGCCCGTTGGACTGGTTTGATGATTCCTTCACATTCCAGCTTTCTGATTTCTGCCTCTATTTTTGCCTGTAACGCAAATGGCACTGGACAGGCCTTGTATAGTAACAGAATTGCTGGTCAACTGGCAAGGTGGCCTTGGCTCCTCAGAAGAGCCAGGAGGACACATGAGAAGTTGTTGGCGGATAGGATCAGGGTAAACCCTAAGGCTTTCCATAGGTATTTAAGGAATAAAAGAATGACGAGAGTAAGATTAGGGCCAATCAAGGATAGTAGTGGGAAGTTGTGTGTGGAGTCAGAGGAGATCGGGGAAGCACTAAATGAATATTTTTCAACAGTATTCACTCTAGAAAACAACAATGCTGTCGAGGAGAATACTGAGATACAGGCTACTAGACTAGGTGGGATTGAGGTTCACAAGGAAGAGGTATTAGAAATCCTGCAGAGTGTGAAAATAGATAAGTCCTCTGGGCCGGATGGGATTGATCCTAGGATCCTCTGGGAAGCAAGGGAGGAGATTGCCGAGCCTTTGGCATTGATCTTTAAATCGTCATTGTCTACAGGAATAGTGCCAGAAGACTGGAGGACAGCAAATGTGGTTCCCCTGTTTAAGAAGGGGAGTAGAGACAATCCAGGTAATTATAAACCAGTGGGCCTTACTTCAGTTGTTGGTAAAGTGTTGGAAAAGGTTATAAGAGATAGGATTTATAATCATCGAGAAAAGAATAATTTGATTAGGGATAGTCAGCATGGTTTTGTGAAGGGTAGGTCGTGCCTCACAAAGCTTATTGAGCTCTTTGAGAAGGTGACCAAACAGGTAGATGAGAGTAAACCAGTTGATGTGGTGTATATGGATTTCAGCAAGGTGTTCGATAAGGTTCCCCACAGTAGGCTTTTGTACAAAATGTGGAGGAATGGGATTGTGGGAGATATAGCAGTTTGGAACAGTAATTGGCTTGCTGAAAGAAGACAGAGGGTGGTGGGTGATGGGAAATGGTCATCCTGGAGTCCAGTTACCAGTGGTGTACTGCAAGGGTCGGTGTTGGGTCCACTGCTGTTCGTCATTTTAATAAACGACCTGGATGAGGGTGTAGAAGGGTGGGTTAGTAAATTTGCAGACGACACTAAGGTCGGTGGAGTTGTGGATAGTGACGAAGGATGCTGTAGGTTACAGAGAGTCATAGATAAGCTGCAGAGCTGGGCTGTGAGGTGGCAAATGGAGTTTAATGCGGACAAGTGTGAGGTGATTCACTTTGGTCGGAGTAACCGGAATGCAAAGTACTGGGCTAATGGTAAGATTCTTGGTAGTGTAGATGAGCAGAGAGATCTCGGTGTCCATGTACACAAATCCTTGAAAGCTGCCACACAGGTTGACAGGGTTGTTAAGAAGGCACATAGTGTTTTAGCTTTAATTAATAGAGGGTTCGAGTTCTGGAACCATGAGGTTATGCTACAGCTGTACAAAACTCTGGTGCGGCCGCACTTGGAATATTGTGTATAGTTCTGGTCACCGCATTATAAGGAGGATGTGGAAGGTTTGGAAAGGGTGCAGAGGAGATTTACTGGGATGTTGCCTGGTATGGAGGGAAGGTCTTACGACGAAAGGCTGAGGGACTGGAGGCTGTTTTCGTTGGAGAGAAGAAGGTTGAGAGGTGACTTAATAGAGACATATAAGATAATCAGAGGGTTAGATAGGTGGACAGGGAGAGCCTTTTTCCAAGAATGGTGATGGTGAGCACGAGGGAGCATAGCTTTAAATTGAGGGATGATAGATATAGGACAGATGTCAGAATGTAGTTTCTTCACTCAGAGAGTAGTCAGAGTATGGAATGCTTTGCCTGCAACGGTAATAGATTTGCCAACTTTAAGTACATTTAAAGCGGCATTGGACAAGCATATGGACGTACATGGAATAGTGTAGGTTAGATGGGCTTCAGATTAGTATGACAGGTCTGCGCAACTTCTGATTGCAGATGTACCTACTAGAGAAGGTGCAAAACTTGACCTATTTTTGGGAAATAAGGCAGGGCAGGTGACTGAGGGGTCAGTGGGGGAGCACTTTGGGCCAGCGACCATAATTCTATTCGTTTTAAAATAGTGATGGAAAAGGAAAGACCAGATCTAAAAGTTGAAGTTCTAAATTGGAGAAAGGCCAATTTTGACAGTATTAGGCAAGAACTTTCAAAAGCTGACTGGAGGCAGATATTCACAGGTAAAGGTACGGTTGGAAAATGAGAAGCCTTCAGAAATGAGATAACAAGAATCCAGAGAAAGTATATTCCTGTCAGGGTGAAAGGGAAGGCTGGTAGTTATAGGGAATGCTGGATGACTAAAGAAATTGAGAGTTTTGTGAAGAAAAAGGAGGAAGCATGTGTCAGGTATAGACAGGATAGAACAAGTGAATCCTTAGAAGAATATAAAGAAAGTAGGAATATACTTAAGACGGAAATCAGGAGGGCAAAACGAGGACATGAGATAGCTTTGACAAACAGAATTAAGGAGAATCCAAAGGATTTTTACAAATATATTAAGGACAAAAGGGTAACTAGGGAGAAAATAGGGCCCCTCAAAGATCAGCAAGGCGGCCTTTGTGTGGAGTCACAAAAAATGGGGGCAATACTAAATGAATATTTTGCATCAGTATTTACTGTGGAAAAGGATATGGAAGATATAGACTGTAGGGAAAAAGATGGTGACATCTTGCAAAATGTCCAGATTACAGAGGAGGAAGTGCTGGATGTCTTGAAACGGTTAAAGGTGGATAAATCCCCAGGACCTGATCAGGTGTACCCTCGAACTCTGTGATAAGTTAGAGAAGTGATTGCTGGGCCTCTTGCTGAGATATTTGTATCATCGATAGTCACAGGTGAGGTACCAGACGACTGGAGGTTGGCAAATGTGGTGCCATTGTTTAAGAAGGGCGGTAAAAATAAGCCAGGGAACTATAGACCGGTGAGCCTGACCTTGGTAGTGGGCAAGTTGTTGGAGGGAATCCTGAATGACAGGATGTAGATGTATTTGGAAAGGCAAGGACTGATTAGGGATAGTCAACATGGCTTTGTGCGTGGGAAATCATGTCTCACAAACTTGATTGAGTTTTTTGAAGAAGTACCAAAGAAGATCGATGAGGGCAGAGCAGTAGATGTGATCTACATGGACTTCAGTAAGGCGTTCGACAAGGTTCCCCATGGGAGACTGATTAGCAAGGTTAGATCTCATGGAATACAGGGAGAACTAGCCATTTGGATACAGAACTGGCTCAAATGTAGAAGACAGAGGGTGGTGGTAGAGGGTTGTTTTTCAGACAGGAGGCCTGTGACCAGTGGAGTGCCACAAGGATCGGTGCTGGGTCCTCTACTTTTTGTCATTTACATAAATGATTTGGATGCGAGCATAAGAGGTACAGTTAGTAAGTTTGCAGATGACACCAAAATTGGAGGTGTAGTGGACAGCGAAGAGGGTTATCTCAGATTACAACAGGTTCTGAACCAGATGGGCCAATGAGCTGAGAAGTGGCAGATGGAGTTTAATTCAGATAAATACAGAGGTGCTGCACATTTTGGGAAAGCAAATCTTAGCAGGACTTATACATTTAATGGTAAGGTCCTAGAGAGTGCTGCTGAACAAAGAGACCTTGGAGTGCAGGTTCATAGCTGCTTGAAAGTGGAGTCGCAGGTAGATAGGATAGTGAATAAGGTGTTTGGTATGCTTTCCTTTATTGGTCAGAGTATTGAGTACAGGAGGTGGGAGGTCATGTTGCGGCTGTATAGGACATTGGTTAGACCACTGTTGGAATATTGTGTGCAATTCTGGTCTCCTTCCTATTGGAAAGATTTTGTGAAACTTGAAAGGGTTCAGAAAAGATTTACAAGGATGTTGCCAGGGTTGGAGGATTTGAGCTATAGGGAGAGGCTGAACAGGCTGGGGCTGTTTTCCCTGGAGTGTCAGAGGCTGAGGGGTAACCTTATAGAGGTTTACAAAATTATGAGGGGCATGGATAGGATAAATAGACAAACTCTTTTCCCTGGGGTCGGGGAGTCTAGAACTAGAGGGCATAGGTTTAGGGTGAGAGGGGAAAGATATCTAAGAGACCTGAGGGGCAACGTTTTCACGCAGAGGGTGTTATGTGTATGGAATGAGCTGCCAGAGGATGTGGTGGAGGCTGGTACAATTGCAACATTTAAGAGGCATTTGGATGGATATATGAATAGGAAGGGTTTGGAAGGATATGGGCCAGGTGCTGGCAGGTGGGACTAGATTGGGTTGGGATATCTGGTCGGCCTGGACGGGTTGGACCGAAGGGTCTGTTTCCATGCTGTACATCTCTATGACTCTATAACATCGAGGGCCGAAGGGCCTGTACTGCGCTGTAATGTTCTATGTTGTATGATCGTTCCTAGACCTTTCAAGCACTTAATTAGAACTTCACTCAGGCAGCTATTTTCTAATTGAGAAATTTTGAGCTAATTGAGCTGAAACTCTTGCAGTCAATGTTGCCCCATTAAGCTTGCGCCCAAGCCTTTTACTATAATCACTAGTAACTGAACCAGCTGCTTTTCATAAGTGACTAGAAACAAAGTTGGACCCTAAATCTGTAAAAGCTCCCAAGTATAGGTTCTCAGCTGAACCGAGGTCTTACACAAAGTTAAGGGTGGAGTCCAGGGTGAATTTTACTAAAAGATGGTTCGGCTGTCAATAATACATCAGTGCCAGCATGGATCTCTATTATAACCAGAGGACCATTTAACCAGATGTTGGTCTTGACTGGTTCCGATTTGGATGGTGCTATGCAATTTAACTGTTTCAACCCAGATGTAGGTGGACTTTTCAGAGTGTGCACCCTCCTGGATACTGACCTTTGAGTTCTCTTAGTCAGTTCAGGAGTAGTAAGGTTCTTTTGCTGTCTCATGTCTGCATACCAGCAACAAATACAATGGCTTGATGCTCAGGATTCTGCAGAAAATTTTTACTGTTTGGCAGGAGCTTTATTCCAGGGTTTTGCTGTGGGTTGACCAAGAGCCCCGCTGTTCAGGATATGTCCTGAGCGAGGCTATGCAATTGCCTGCACTCAAGTGGTATCCTCCAATCTCAATGACCTGGCGAGGGTCTCCACTTTCATTGGAATATCCTGCAAATCATATGGTCTACTTGGCTGCATTTTCCAATGACAAAGCCAGTTGTAGCGTCTGTTTGAAGTCCAGTTGGGCTTCAGCTAGTAGGTGCTTTTACATGGTTACATCATTACTCCCACATACTGGATGGTCTCAAAGCATATCTCATTAAAGGTTAAGCCAAATTCACAAGCTTCTGCCAGTCATCTTAACCTACTCAAGAACCCGGACATGGATTCCCCTGTTTCTTGAATTGCCGGGGTAAAAGTAATAGCATCTCAGAATTAGAGGCGGCTTGGGTCAGAATATTCCTTAATTAATTTTTCAAAGTTCTGAACATCTGGTGCCTCAGGGAAATTTAGGCTCCTAATGACCGAAAAAGCTAAAGCTCCAGAGGCTGTCAGGAGAATTATTTGTTGTATTTTTAATCTGCCACAATATCATTACCTGGAAAAAGATAGACCATTTTTTCCCCATACTGGGTCCAGTCCTCAACGGCAGGGTCGAATGAGTCAAGCTTCCCAAATAACGGTATGATGTAAGGTAATGCTTACCCCAAACTCAAAGACAACTGTTGTGAGTGAGGTTCTTCAGGATTCTGCTTTACTTTCGTACCCACTGAAATTACTTCAGAGATGCCTCTATCCCATCACCAAATCCCTTTTTATTTACCCACGAACTGTCCTTGACTACAATTCTGCCTCAAAGTCAGATCCCCGAGTGTCAGTATCTCTGACACTCAACCTTTTTATGTCAGCCAGGGCTTCCTGACTGGACCAGGTTAACAGACCCAATCAGGGAATACATTCTATGAGATCCATGTGGCTGACCTCATTACAAGCACTGCAGTAGACATTCACACATTTCTTGAGATCTGCTACCAATCTGAATTTCCCAGTCAACCTGCATATTGAAATCCCCCATGATTACTGTAACAATGCCTTTCTTAAATGCCTTTTCTATCTCCTGATTTATTTTCTTCCCCACATTCTGACCACTGTTAGCAGACCTGTACACAACTCCTAAGAGAATCTTTTTTCCCTTTGCGGTTCCTCAACTCTATCTACACAGAGTCTATGCCTTCTGGCTCTACCTCACCTTTTGCAAATGGTTTAATTTCATATTTTATTAACAAGGCAACCCCGGCCTCTCTGCCCACCTGCCTGTTCTTTCAATAGGATGTATATCCTAAATGAGTTTGTGGCACAGATCAAAATTGGCAGGTATGATGAGGAGGGCATCACAAAGATGTGGCTGCAAGGGGATCAGGATTGAAAACTGAATGTTCAAGGATATAAATTCTACTGAAAAGATAGGCAGGTGGGCAGATGGGATGGGGTTACTGTATTAGTAAGAAATGAAATTCAATCAATAGTAAGAAATGAAGTAGGGTCAGATGGTGTAGAGTCTGTGTGGGTAGAATTGAGGAACCGCAAAAGGTAAAACCACCAAATCTGGAGTTATGAAAGGCCTCCAATAATTGTCAGAAGTTGGAGTGCAAGATACATTAGGAGAAAGAAAAGATGTGTAGGAAAGGCAAAATTACAGTGATCATAGGGGATTTCAATATGTAGGTAGAATGGGAAAATCAGGTTGGTAGTGGATTGCAAGAAAATGAATTTGTGGAATGCCGACGAGATGTTTTTTTGGAGCAGCTTGTGGTGAAGCCCACTAGGGAACAGGCAATGCTGGATTTAGTGTTGTGCAATAAGGCAGACTTGATAAGGGAGCTTAAGGTGAAGGTACCCTTAGGAAGCAGTGATCATTATATGATAGAATTTACTCTGCAATTTGAGAGGGAAAAGATAGAATCAGAGGTAATGGTATTACAGCTGAACAAAGGCAACTACAGATGCATGAGGGAGGAGCTGGGTAGAATTGACTGGGAGAGAAGCCCAGCAGGAAGGACAGTGGAACAGCAATGGCAGGAGTTTCTGGGAGTATTTCAGGAGACACAGCTGAGATTCATCCTGAGGAAAAAGAAACATGGTACAGGGAGGACGAGGCAACCATGGCTGACTAGGGAGGTCAGGGATAGTATAAAAGCAACAAAGAAAGCATATTATGCGGCAAAGGGCAATGGGAAACCAGAGGATTGGGAAGCTTACAAAGACCAACAGACGGCAACAAAGAAAGAAATATGAAGGTAGATTAAATAATGAGGGTAAGCTAGCCAGTAACATAAAGGAAGACTGTAAGAGGTTCTTTAGATATACAAAGAACAAAGAAAATTTATAGCCCAGGAACAGGCCCTTCAGCCCTCCAAGCTTGAGCTGATCCAAATGTACTGTCTAAACTGGTCGGTCAATTCCTAAGCATTTGTATCCCTCTGCTCCCCACCTACTCATGCATCTGTCCAGACGCATCTTAAATGAACCCACCGTGCCTGCCTCTACCACCTCTGCTAGCAACGCATTCCAAATGCCCACCGCCCTCTGTGTGAAGTACTTGCCATGTGTATCCCCCTTAAACTTTCCACCTCTCACCTTGAAAGCATGACCTCTCATTATTGAATCCTTCACCCTGGGAAAAAGCTTATCTCTATCCACCCTGTCTATACCCTTCACGATTTTGTAAACCTCAATCTCCTTTTTCCTAATGAAAACAAACCGAACCTACTCAACTTCTCTTCATAGTTAGCACCTTCCATATCAGGCAACGTCCTCGTAAACCTTCTCTGCACCCTCTCCAAAGGACCCACATCTTTCTGGTAATGTGGCGACCAGAACTGTACACAGTATTCTAAATGCGGCTGAACCAATATCTTGTACAATTTTAACATAACTTGCTAGCTCTTATACTCAATACCCTACAATCCCTCTGCTCTAATCCCAACCTCACCATTAAGCCAGCGGAAAAAGGGGGCGCAGTGGTAGTCTGGCGCACTGACCTCTACACCGCTGAAGCCAAACGCCAACTCAAGGACACCTCTTCCTACTGCCCCCTCGACCATGACCCCACCCCCCATCACCAAACCATCATCTCCCAGACCATACAGAACCTCATCACCTCAGGAGATCTCCCACCCACAGCTTCCAACCTCATAGTCCGGGAACCCCGCATTGCCCGGTTCTACCTCCTTCCCAAGATCCACAAGCCTGACCACCCTGGCCGACCCATTGTCTCAGCATGCTCCTGCCCCACTGAACTCATCTCTACCTACTTTGACACTGTCCTATCCCCCCTAGTCCAGAAACTCCCCACATACGTTCGAGACACCACCCACGCCCTCCACCTCCTCCAAGACTTCCGTTTCCCCGGCCCCCATCGCCTCATCTTCACCATGGATATCAAATCCCTCTATACCTCCATCCGCCATGATCAGGGCCTCCAAGGCCTCCGTTTTTTCCTCTCCAGACATCCCCAACAGTACCCTTCCACTGACACTCTCATTCGTTTGGCCGAACTGGTCCTCACCCTTAACAATTTCTCCTTTGAATCCTCCCACTTCCTCCAGACCAAAGGTGTAGCCATGGGCACACATATGGGCCCCAGCTATGCCTGTCTCTTTGTTGGCTATGTAGAGCAGTTGATCTTCCGTAATTACACCGGCACCACTCCCCACCTCTTCCTCCGCTACATTGATGACTGCATTGGCGCCACCTCGTGCTCCCGTGAGGAGGTTGAGCAATTCATCAACTTCACCAACACATTCCACCCTGACCTTAAATTTACCTGGACCATCTCTGACACCTCGCTCCCCTTCCTGGACCTCTCCATCTCCATTAATGACGACCGACTTGACACTGACATTTTTTTACAAACCCACCGACTCCCACAGCTACCTGGATTACACCTCTTCCCACCCTATCTCTTGCAAAAATGCCATCCCGTATTCCCAATTCCTCCGCCTCTGCCGTATCTGCTCCCAGGAGGACCAGTTCCACCATAGAACACACCAGATGGCCTCCTTCTTTAGAGACCACAATTTCCCTTCCCACATGGTTAAAGATGCCCTCCAACGCATCTCGTCCACATCCTGCATCTCCGCCCTCAAACCCCACCCCTCCAACCATAACAAGGACAGAACGCCCCTGGTGCTCACCTTCCACCCTACAAACCTTTGCATAAACCAAATCATCTGCCGACATTTCCGCCACCTCCAAAAAGACCCCACCACCAGGGATATATTTCCCTCCCCACCCCTTTCCGTCTTCCGCAAAGACTGTTCCCTCCGTGACTACCTGGTCAGGTCCACACCCCCCTACGACCCACCCTCCCATTCTGGCACTTTCCCCTGCCACTGCAGGAACTGTAAAACCTGTGCCCACACCTCCTCCCTCACCTCTATCCAAGGCCCTAAAGGAGCCTTCCACATCCATCAAAGTTTTACCTGCACATCCACTAATATCATTTATTGTATCCGTTGCTCCCGATGTGGTCTCCTCTACATTGGGGAGACTGGGCGCCTCCTAGCAGAGCGCTTTAGGGAACATCTCCGAGACACCCGCACCAATCAACCAAACCGCCCCGTGGCCCAACATTTCAACTCCCCCTCCCACTCTGCCGAGGACATGGAGGTCCTGGGCCTCCTTCACCACCGCTCCCTCACCACCAGACGCCTGGAGGAAGAACGCCTCATCTTCCGCCTCGGAACACTTCAACCCCAGGGCATCAATGTGGACTTCAACAGCTTCCTCATTTCCCCTTCCCCCACCTCATCCTAGTTTCAAACTTCCAGCTCAGCACCTTCTCCTTGACTTGTCCGACCTGCCTAGCTCCTTTTCCACCTATCCACTCCACCCTCTCCTCCCTGACCTATCACCTTCATCCCCTCCCCCACTCACCCATTGTACTCTATGCTACTCTCTCCCCACCCCCACCCTCCTCTAGCTTACCTGTCCACGCTTCAGGCTCACTGCCTTTATTCCTGATGAAGGGCTTTTGCCCGAAACGTCGAATTCGCTGCTCGTTGGATGCTGTCTGAACTGCTGTGCTCTTCCAGCACCACTAATCCAGTATTTGGTTTCCAGCATCTGCAGTCATTGTTTTTACCTACTCAATACCCTGTCCAATGAAGGCAAGCATACTATATGCCTTCTTGACCACTCTATCCACCTGTGCAGCAATCTTCAGGGTACAATGGACCTGCACTCCTCGATCTCTCTGCCCATCAACTTCTCCCGAGGCTCTTCCAATCATTGTATAATTCGCTCTAGAATTAGTCTTGCCTAAACGCATCACCTCACATTTGTCTGGATTGAAAACCATCTGCCACTTTTCTGCCCAACTCTCCAGTCTATCTATATCCTCCTGTATTCTCTGACAGTCCCATATGCTTTCTGCTACTCCACCAATCTTCGTGTCATCTGCAAACTTGCTGATCATACCAACAGTGCCCTCTTCCAGATTATTTATGTATATTACAAACAACAGTAGCCCCAACACTGACCCCTGTAGTACACCAGTGGTCACCTTTCTCCATTTCGAAAAACTCCCTTCAACGACTACTCTCTGTCTCCTGTTCTCAACCAGTTCTTTATCCACCTAGCTAGAACACTCTGCACACCATGTGACTTCACTGTCTCCATTAGTCTACCATGGGGAACCTTATCAAATGCCTTACTAAAGTCCATGTATATGACATCAACAGCCCTTCCTTCATCTATCAACTTGGTCACTTCCTCGAAGAACTCTATTAAGTTGGTAAGGCACGATCTCCCCCGCACAAAACCATGTTGCCTATCACCGATAAGCCCATTCTTTTCTAAATATAAATAGATCCTATCCCTCAGTACTTACAAGGGGCAAAAGAGTGGCAAAAGTGGACATTCAGCCGCTGGAAAATGATCCTGGAGAGATAGTAGTGGGGAACAAGGAAATGGCTGAGGAACCGAATAATTACTTAGCGTCAATCTTCATGGTGGAAAACACGAGTAATATCCCAAACATTCAAGAGAATGAGGGGCCACAGTTGAGTATGGTGGCCATCACCAAGGAGAAAGTGCTCGAGAAACTGAACGGCCTCAAGGTGGACAAATCAGCTGGACTACACCCCAGAGTTCAAAGGAAGATAGCTGAAGAAATAGCAGAGGTGTTAGTGATCTTTCCAGAATCGCTAGAATCATGAAGGATCCCAGCATACTGGAAAATTACTAACGTGAAACCCCTGTTTAAAAAGGGAGGAAGGCAAAAGAAGGAAAATTATACACTGATTAGCTGAACATTGGTTGTGGCTAAGATCCTGAAATCTGTTGTGAAGGATGAGATTTCTGAATAGTTGTAAGTGTATGGTAAAATTGGGCAAAGTCAGTAAGGTTTCATCAAGGGGAGGTCATGCCTGACAAATCTTTTAGAATTCTTTGAGGAATTAACAAACAGCTTCAACCAAGGAGAGCCAATGGATGTTATCTACTTGGACTTCAAGAAGGCCTTTGACAAGGTGCCATACAGGAGGCTACTATGTAAGATGTTAGAGGCGAGCATGGACAGAAGCCTGGCTGTCTGGCAGAAAGCAGAGAGTGGGGATAAATGGGTCCTTCTCAGGAAGGCAGCCGGTGACAAGTGGGGTTCTGCGCAGCTCAGTTTTGGGACCACAACTTTTCACTTTATAAATTAACAATCTAGATAAAGAAACTGATGACGTTCTGGCTAAGTTTGCAGATGATACAAAGATAGGTAGAGTGACAAGTAGCATTGAGGAGACAGAGGCTGCAGAAGGATTTGGACAGGTTAGGAGAATGGGCAAAGAAGTGACAGATGGAATATAACATCAGAAAATATGAGGTCATGCACTTTGGTAGGAAGAAGAGAGGCATGGACTATTTTCTAAATGGAAATTTCAGAAGTCCAAAGTGCAAACAGACTTGCGAGGTCTAGTCCAGGATTCTCTCAAAGTAAATTTGCAGGTTGAGTCAATAGTTTGGAAGGAAAATGCAATGATGACATTTGTTTTGAGAGGACATAAAAGCAGGAATGTACTTTTGAGGCCCCATATCCCAGGAAGATTGTACTAGCCTTGGAGTGTGCTCAGAGGAGGTTCATGAGAATGGTCCCAGGAATGGAAAGCTTAACATCTGAGGAACCTGGGTCCACACTCGATGGAAATTAGAAGAATGGGGGATCTAATTGAAACATACAGAGTACTGAATAGTGTGGACAGAGTGGAAGACGGGAAGATGTTTCCACTGGTAGGAGAGACTAGGACCCGAGAGCACAGTCTTAGAGTGAAGGGAAGACCTTTTAGAACGGAGAGAAGGACAAGCTTCTTAGGCCAGAGAGTAGCAAATCCATGGAATTCATTTCAACAGAAGGCTGTGGAGGCCAGGTCATTGAGAATATTTAAGAAAGAGATGGATAGGTTCTTGCGTATCAAAGGGATCAAGGATTATGGGGAAAATAAGGTTGAGAAACTTATCAGTCATGACTGAATAGCAGAGCAGATTTGATGGGCTGAATGGCCTAATGTTTGCTCCTATGTCTTATGGTCTATAACCGTGGATATTTAGCTCCCAGCCCTATTCCCCTTGCAGCCATGTCTCTGTAATACCCACAACATTGAAATTAGCTGGTACAATCTGCGCTAAAAGCCCTTTTACCTTATTTTTCATACTGTGTGCATTTAAGTACAACAGTCTCAGCCCTGTGTTGACACCCACCCCCCACTTCATACTTGTCCCGTTATCTGTTGTGCCTTTCTGTACTCTGTCCTATTACTTGCTCTGAAAACTTTAATAATAGGGCAGCACATCGATTCAGTGGTTAGCACTGTTACCTCACAGCACCAGGGACCCGAGATTGATTCTAGTTTTGGATAATGATCTGTGTGGAGTTTGCACATTCTCCCTATGGCTGTGTAGATTTCCTCCGGGTGCTCTGGTTTCTTCCTACAGTCCAAAGATGTGCAGGTTAGGTGAATTGGCCTTACTAAATTGCCCATTAGTGTCCACGGATATGCATCCTAAGTGGGTTAGTCATTGGAACTGCAGTGTTACAGAGATAGGGTAGGGGTGAGAGTCTTGGGTGGGATGCTCTTCGAAGAGCTGGTGCCGACCTGAATGGCCTGCGCCCACAATGTAGGGATTCAATGCTGAACCTTCCTCCACCTTGTGCCAGTTTGCTGGGAGCTCAGGTAGTAGTCCAGAGATTACCACCTTTTTGGTTTGCTTTCTAATTTAGTCCATAGAATGCTCATACTTCCTCAGCATATCTCCTCTTTCTACTTATATTGTTGGTATCTATGTGGACCAAGGCAAATGGATTGTCCCCTCACACTCCAAGTTCCTCTGTAGCCCAGATGAGATATCCTGAACCACGCAGGCAATGTAGTCCTTGGAATTCTCGATCCAGGCAAGAGAGACCATTGCCTTTTCCCCTAATTATAAATCCCCAATTACAACTACATCTCTCTTTTCTCCCCCCTCTTGGATAGCTTCCTGTATCACTGCGCTAGTGTTAGTTTGCTCATCCTCCCTACAGGCCCAACTCAGCCACACAGGGAGCATGGATTTCCCTGGGTAACATCCTCTGAACTGCCCTCAATGAAATCTCCAGTTAAAATACTTCTTTAAGATGAGCTTAGAGCCTGAATTAGTACATGGAACTAAGATGTTGCAGCCATTACAGAAACTTGGTTGAGAGAAGGGCTGCGCATCATTCTAGCTTTTAGATGTTTCAGGTATGATAGACACGATGGGCGAGTTGCATCACTGATTAAAGAAAATGTCACAGCTGCATTAAGAAAACATTTTAAAGGGCTGATACAGTGATCATATAGGTAATCAGGAACAAGGTGCAATCATGCTACTGGGGTTATACTATAGGCCTCCCAATAGGCAGCAGGAGATAGAAAAACACCAGAGTTGTTGTTGAGGGTAACTAACTTTCCCTATATTGACTGGAACTTCCTTAGATCCAGTGACTGAGATGGAACTGAATTTGTTAAATGCATCCATGGGAGTTTCCTTTTTTTGAAATTATTGATGGGATGTGGGCATTGTTGGCTGGCCAGCATTCATTGCCCGTCCTTAGTTGCCTTTAAGAAAATGGTGGTGAGCTACCTTCTTGAACCGCTGCAGTCCACTTTCCATGGGTTGACCCACAATGCCCTTTGGGAGGGAATGCCAGGATTTTGACTCAGCAACAGTGGAGGAATGGCGATGTATTTTCAAACAAGGATGGCGAGTGGCTTGGAGGGGAACTTAAAAGTGGTGGGTATTCCCATAGGTTTGCTGTCCTGGTCCTTCTAGATGGAAGTGGTCATGGGTTTGGAAGGTGTTTTCTGAGGATCTTTAGTGATTTTCTGCAGAGCATCTTGTGGATAGTACACACTACTGCCACTGAGGGTCAGTGGTGGAAGGAGTGGATGCTTGTAGATCTAGCGCCAATCAAGTGGGCTGCTTTGTCCTGGATTGTGTCTAGCTTCTTGAGTGTTTTTAGACCTGCACTCATCCAGGCAGGTGGGGAGTACTGCATCACACTTCTGCCTCATGCCTTGTAGATGGTGAGCAGGCTTTGGGGAAGCAGGAGATGAGTTACTTGCCTAGCTTCTGACATGCTTTTGCAGCCACTTTTTATGTGGAGAGTCCAGTTGAGTTTTTGGCCAATGATAAACCTCAGGATGCTGCTGGTAGCGGATTCAATGATGGTAACATCATTGATTGTGAAGAGGCAGTGGTTAGATTGTCTCTTAGAGTAAGAGAGATATAAAGCACAGAAACAGACAGTTCAGGTGAATTCATTGATTCCGACCAGATATCCTAAACTAATCTAGTCTCATTTGCCAGCACTTGGCCAATATCAATTTAAACATATCGTATTAATAGAAGGGGCTCTTATTCCTCCAACTGCCAATAATCCTGCTTTTAACCCTGTATCTGCATTCAAATTCAACCTTCCGAAATGAATCACTTCACACTTTTCCAGATTGAACTCCACCTGCCACTAATCAGCCCAGTTCTGTATCCTGTCAATGTTCCACTCAACCCACAACAGCCCTCCACACTATCCACCACTCCACCAAACCTCATGTAATCAACAAACTTACTAATCTACCATTCCACTTCCTAATTCAAGTCATTTATAAAAATCACAAAGAGCAAAGGTCCTAGAACAGATCCTTGGGGAACGCTACTGGTTACCAAGCTTTGTCTTCTATGGGCCAGCCAATTCTGTATCCAACAGCCACATTTCCCCGTATCCCATGCCTCCTTACCTTCTGAAGAAGTCTACCATGAGAAATCTTATCAAATGCATTGATAAAACCAATGTAGACCATATCCACTGCGCTATGTTGATGAATGTGTTTTGTCAAATTGTTAAGAATTCAACAAGGTTTGTGAGGCATGACCTGCCCCTTACAAAGGCAAAAGTGAGGACTGCAGATGGTGGAAACCAGAGTTTAGATCAGTGTGGTGCTGGAAAAGCACAGCAAGTCAGGCAGCATCCGAGGAGCAGGAAAATCGATGTTTCGGGCAAAAGCCCTTCACCAGGAATAGAGGCAGGAAGCCTCCAGGTGCTGACTATAAAACTATTATTTCCCAAGTACAGGTAATCATCAATAGTTCGTTGCCAAGCACCAAATCCAATATGGCCTCCCCTCTAGTCAGCTTATCTACATATTGAGTCAGGAGAGCTTCCTTGACACACCTGACAAAAATTGCTCCATCCAAACTATTTGAACTAAGGAGGTTCCAATCAATATTAGGGAAGTTAAAGTCACCCATGACAACAACCATGTTACTTCTGCACCTTTCTAAAATCTTCCTTCTCATCTGCTCCTGCAGGTCTCTGCTGCTAATGGGGGGTCTATAGAAAACTCCCATTAAAGTGACCGCTCCTTTCCTGTTTCTGACGTCCACCCATATTGACTCTGTACACAAACCCTCTCCGACAACCTTTCTTTCTGTAGCTGTGATACTAGCCCTGAATAGCAATGCCACTTCCCCCACCTTTTCTACCTACCTTACTATTCCTTTTGAAACATCTAAACCCCAGAACATCCAACAGTCATTCCTACCCCTGTGATATCCAAGTCTCTGTAATGGCCACAACATCATAGTTCCAAGTACTGATCCATGATCCATTCATCACCTGGCACTTCTTGTGTTAAAAAAGACACACTTCAACCCATTGCACTGACTGCATCTTTGCTCTATCACCTGTCTATCCCTCTTCACAGACTCTCTGCCCAGAGTATCTGCCTGTTTACTACCTACTCCATCATCTGATCTGTAGCTATGGTTCCCAACCCCCTGCCAATCTAGTTTAAACTCTCACGATGAGCTCGAGCAACCCTCCTGCCCAGGATATTGGTGTCCCATCAGGTAAGGTGCAACCCATCCTTCGCGTACAGGTCCCAACTTCCCCAGAAGGTATCCCAATGATCCACACGTCTGAAGCCCTCCCTCTTACACCAGCCCTGAGGCCACTTGTTCATCTACTCGTTCATCGTCTGTTTCTAGCCTCACTCACCCAAGACACTGGTAGCAATCCTGAGATTACCACTCTACTTGAGCTGCCTTTTAGCTTCCAACCTCACTCTCCACATTAACTTTTCAGGTCCTCATCCCTTTTCCTAGCTATGTCATTGGTACCGATGTGTACCACAACTTCTGGCTCCCTTCTCTCCCCCTTAGGAATCCTGTAGACTCGATCAGAAATCTCCCTGACCCTGACATCCTGGAGGCAACATACCATCTGGGAGTCTTGTTTGTGACCACTGAATCTCCTGTCTGTTCCTCTAACCATTGAATCTCCTATCACTATTGCTTGCCTATTCTCCCCCTTCCCTTCTGAGCCACAGAGCAAGGCTCAGTGGCAGAGACCTGGCCGCTGAGGCTTTCCCCTGGTAGGGTCCCCCCCAACAGTATCCAAAACGGTATACTTATTATTGAGGGGAA
Source organism: Chiloscyllium punctatum (assembly GCF_047496795.1). Taxonomy (NCBI): domain Eukaryota; kingdom Metazoa; phylum Chordata; class Chondrichthyes; order Orectolobiformes; family Hemiscylliidae; genus Chiloscyllium; species Chiloscyllium punctatum. The sequence goes on along the minus strand of NC_092763.1, from coordinate 87,592,106 downwards.
TGGCCACAGGGGGTCCCTACACTGTCTGCCTCTTCCCATTTCCTCTCCTGGTGGTCACCCAGCTCCCTTTATCCTGTCACTTAGGTGTGACTGCCACCCTACATCCCTCTCTTATCATCCCCTCAGCCTCAAACAATTCAAAGTTCATCCACCTCCAGTTCCCTAACAGTCTGTGAAGAGCTGGGTTTGGATGCACTTGTCACAGGTGAAGTCAGCAGGGTCCCCAGCGGTGACCTTTACCTCCCACATCCTGCAACAGGAGCATGCAACTACCCTAGCTTTCATCCCCTCTGCTCTAAATTGTGAGGAGAGATTGAAAACCGAAAATAAAACATTATCTTACCAACCCTTCACACAGGGTCATTTTTTATACCCATCCAGATGATCTTTAAATGCTGTAACCAGACCAGCCCCCACCACTTCTTCTTGCAGTTCATTCCATACACTCACCACTCTCTGCATGAAAAAGTTGCCCCTTAGGTCCCTTTTATATCTTTTCCTTCTCACCCTAAATCTATGGCCTCTAGTCCTGGACTCTCCCACTCCAGGGAAAAAGACCTTGTCTATTTATCCTATCCATGCCCCTCGTGATTTTATAAACGTCCAGAAGGTCACCCTTCGGCCTTTTATTGGTGATGGTCATAGTCAGGCATTTGTAGAATCATCAGTGACCGTCCTTACTTCTGACCTAGTGATGGAGAGCAGGTCATTGATGAAGCAGCTGAAGATGGTTGGGCCTGGGACACCACACCGAGGAACTCCTGCAGAGATATCCTGGGAGCGGAGATGACTAGAACCATGACCATCTTCCTGTGTGTCAGGTATGACTCCAACCACTGCAGAGTTTGCCCCAATACCCACTGATTCCAGTTTTCCTCAGGCTCCTTAATGCCACACTTGGTCAAATACAGCTTGGATATTGAGGATTGTCACTCTCTCCTTCTCTCTGGAATTCAGCTCTTTTGTCCATGCTTGATCTAAGGCTGTAATGAGATCAGGAGCTGACTGGCCCTGGTGGAACCCAAACTAGGCGTCGCTGAGTAGGTTATTGCTGAGCAGGTACGACACCTTCTATCACTTTACTGATGATCAAGAGTAGGCTGTCAGGGTAGTAATTGGCCGAGTTAGATTTATTCTGCTTTTTATGTACAGAACATACTTAGGCAATTTCCACACTGTTGGATAGATGCCAGTGTTATAACTGTACTAGTACGGCTTGGCTAGGGGAGCAGCAAGCTCTGCAGCACAAGTCTTCAGTGCTATTGCTGGAATATTGTTGGGGCCCAAAGCCTTTGCAGTATCCAGTTCTTCTCACTTTTTTTGATATCACTTGGAGTGAACTGAATTGGCTGAAGACTGGTTTCTGTAGTACTGGTGACCACGGAGGATGCTGAGATGGATCATCCACTCGGCACTTCTGGCTGAAGATTGCTGCAAAAGCTTCAGCCTTTATCTTTTGCACTGATGTGTTGGGCTCTTTTATCATTTAGAATGGGATTATTTGTGGAGCGCACTCCTCCAGTGAGTTCTTAATCATCCACTACCATTCACAACTGGCTGTGGCAGGACTACATTGCTTAGATCTGACCTGTTGGTTAGAGGATCGCTTGCCTCTGTTAATCACTTGCTGCTTATGCTGTTTGGCATACACTCAGTCAAGTTTGGTGGCTTCACCAGGTTGACACGTCATCTTCAGGTATGCCTGGTGCTGCTGCACTCTCCATTCAACCAGTATCGATCCCCAGGCTTGATAGTAATAGTCAAGTGGGGAATATGCTGGGCCACGAGGTTTTGGAGTACGATTCTGTTGCCGTTGATGGCTCACCGTGCCTCATGGATACCCAGCCTTGAGTTGCTAGATCTGTTCAAAGTCTGTCCCATTTAGCACAGTGATAGTGCCACACAACATGATGGAGGGTATTCTCAATGTGTAGGCAGGACTTCTACTTCACAAGGACTGTGCGCTGGTCACACTTACTGATACTATCATGGACAGATACAAAAGTAGCCAACAGATTGTTAAGGATGAGTTCAAGTATATTTTTCCCTCTGTTGGTTCCCTCACCACCTGTCAAAGACCCAGGCTAGCAGCAATGCCCCGTAGGGCCAGATCAGCTTAATCAGTAATACTGCTGCTGAGTCACTTTTGGTGGTGGACATTGAACTTCCCCACCTAGAGTACAATTTGTGCCTTGCCATCCTCAGCATTTCCTCGAAGAGTTGTTCAACATGGAAAAGTAGTGTGGTGTTGGAAAAGCACAGTGGGTCAGGCAGCATTCAAGGAGCAGGAAAATCGATGCTTCCTTTGCAGAGATGTTGATTTTGCTGCTCCTCGGATGCTGCCTGACCTGCTGTGCTTTTCCCGCATCATACTCTCAACTCTAATCTCCAGCATCTACAATCCTCACTTTCGCCAACATGGAGAAGTACCGATTTATCAGCCAAGGACAGACAGTACGTGTAATCAGGTTTCCTTGTCCGCGTTTAACCTAAAGCCACGGGATTTAGAGTCAACAGAGACGTACAATATGGAAACAGACCGTTCAGTCCAATTCATCCATGCTGACCAGATATCCTAAATTAATCTAGTCCCACTTGCCAGCATTTGGCCAATATCCTTCTTCATGGGGTCTGGAGTCAACATTGAGGTTCCTAGGGAAACCTCCTGCCAATTGTATTCCACTGTGCTGCCACCTCTGCTGGGTCTATCCCGTCAATGAGACAGGACACATCCAGAGATGGTGATGGTGGCGTCTGGAACATTGTCTTTTAGGTGTGAGTCCCTAAGTATGATTATGTCAGGCTGCTGCTGGACTCATCTGTGAGACAGCTCTTCCAATTTTGGCACTACCCCCTAGATGTTAGAAAGGAAGGCTTTGCAGGGTCAACAGGGCTGTTTCTGCTGTTATCTTTTCCAATGCCCAGGTTGATGCAGATGACATGTCCGGTTTCATTTCTTTGAGACTTTGTAGCGATTGGTACAATTGAATGGCTTGCTAGGCCATTTCAAAGGACAATTGAGAGTCAATCACATTGCTGTCACATGTAGGCCAGACCACATGAGGATGTCAGATTTCCTTCCCTGAAGGACGTTAGTGAACCTGATGGGTTTTTACAACAATCGACAATGATTCATGGTCATTGTTAGATTCTTAATTCCACATTTTTATAAAAAATGAATTCAAATTCTGCAGGATTTAAACCCAGAACATTAGCTAAATTTCTGGATTAATAGTCCAGCAATAATACCACTCAGCCATCACCTCGTGAAACAATACGTAGATAAGTCCAAATAGAGAAGGGTTGGTACTAAACCTTGTACTAGGAAATGAACCTGGCCAGGTGATCAAAATTTCAGACAGGGAGCATTTTGGGACAGTGATCATAATTCCATAAGTTTTAAGATCGTTACGGAGAAAAGACAAGACAACATTTGGCAGTATGCTCCATCTTGGGGGAAGGCTAATTACAACAGTCTTCAGCAAGAACTGGAGAAATTAGAATAGAAGGCAGCTGTTTGAGGGTGCATGCATATTTCACATGTGGGAGACTTTTAAAGGCCAGTTGTTCAGATTTCAGGACCAGCATTCTGAGAGGCTGAAAAATTAAAATGGCAATATTCAGGAACTTTGGATGAGGAGAGATATTGAAAGTTTAATTAAAAAGAAAAAGGAAGCTTATGTAAGATTTAGGAAACTAAATCAATCAAGACCTTTGAGGAATATAAAGGAAGCAGGAAAGAACTTAAACAAGGGATTAGGCAGGTTAAAGGGCTTATAAAAAGTCCTTGGCAAGTAGGATTAAGGAGATTTCCAAAGCATTTTATATATGCATATTAGGAGCAACAGCACAAATAGCAAACTAGGTGGGTTTACTCAAGGACAAAGGAGGGAACTTATGCATAGAGCAAGAAGTAGTGGTTGAGGTCCTTAATCATTTTTATCAGTATTCCCAAAAGACATGCATGATGGTAAGTTTAGGGAGGGATATGTTGATATTCTGGGGCATGTTGATATTAAGGTAGTGGTGGTGCTGAAAAATATTAATGTAGAGAATTCTATCAGGCCTGATGAGATCTACCCAAGATAGTGACAACAGGAAAACGTGGAGATTGCTGGATCTTGACAGAGATCTTTGTATTCTCTTTAGCCACAGGCAAGGTTCTAGGAAACTGGAGAACGACTAATGTTCTTTAGTTTAAGGAGGGGCAACAGGATAATCCAGGAAATTACAGACCAGTCAGCCTTACACCAGTAGTACAGAAATTATTGGAGAAGATTCTTAGGCACAGGATATACTTGTATTTGGAAAAGAATGGTCTTATTAGGGATAATCTGCTTGATTTTGTGCAGGAGAGGTTTTGTCTCACGACGCTGAGTTTTTTGGGGGAGTGGCGATAATCAATGAAGGTAGGTCACTGGATGTTTCCCACATGGACTTTACTAAAACATTTGACAAGTTCCCTCAATGTAGGCTGGTCCAGAAGATTAAACTAAATTGGATCCACATTGAGCTGGTATGCTGAATACAAAATTGGCTTGGTTACCAAAAAACAGAGGGCGTTTTTAAGAGTGGAGATCTGTGACCAGGGGTATTTTACAATGATCAATACTGGGGCCTCTGCTGGTGTACTATATCCATACAAATGATGTGGGTGAAAACGGTGGTCTGATCAGCAAGTTTGCAAACGTACAAAAATAGGTGGACAATGAGGAAGGTTGTCAAAAGATACAGCAGGATATATAGATCAACTGGAAAGTAGGTAAGAGAAATGGCAGATGGAGTTTAATCTGGACATGTGAGGTGATGTATTGGGAGGTCAAATGCAAGAGGGAAGTAGAGAGTAAACGGCTAGACCCTTAGGAGCATTGATATACAGAGGAATCTTGGGATGCAAGTTCACAGTTCCCTAAAAATAGCAACATAGGTGAATAAGGTGGTAAAGCACGCATACATCATCAGTCAGGGCATGGAATATAAAATTTGGCAAGTTATACTGTGGCTGTATAAAAGTTTAATTAGGCCACATTTGGAGTATTGTGTGCATTTCTGGTCACCTACAGGATGGGTATATAGGCTTTGGACAGGGTACAAAAGCAGTTTAACAGGGTGTTGCCTAGAGTGGAGTGTTTGGGCTATTGAACAGAGATTGGACAAACTTGAATTGTTTTCACTGGAGCATTGGAGGCTGAGGGACAACCTGATAGAAGTATATATAATTATGAAAGTCATTTTGTAGGGTGGATAATCAGAGTCTCTTTCCCAGGGTGGAAACATCAAAAACTAGTGGCATAGGTTTATGGTGAGAGGGGAAAGCATAAAGGAAATGTGCTAGACAAATTTATTTGTACACAGAGGGAGATAGTTGCCTGGAATGCACTACCAGGGAAAGTGGTAGAAGCAGATACATAAGCAAGCCCAAGAGACATTTTGACAGATGCATGAACAGGCAGGGAATATGGGAATACAGATCCTGTGCAGGCGGGTGGGATTAGTTTGGAATGGCATCATGGCCAGCACAAATATGGTGGTCTGAATGGCTTGTTTCTGTACTGTACTAAAACTACTTACAATACTCCATATGTGGTCTTACTAGCACTTTGTACAGGTGCAGGAAGACTTCACAATGCTGAAACTCCAACCCCCTTGAAATAAGGGCTAACATTCTATTAGCCTCCCGCAGCACCTGTTTGATAGCTTTTTAGTGTTACATGCACAAGTACCCCAAGTCCCTTGTGTTGCAGCTTTCTGCAGTTTTTCTCAATTTAAGACTTCTTTTTCTTCTCCTTTCCAAATGAACAACTTCACATTTTCCCACATTATAACATGTATTTCTTCAACACAAATTGGCTTTAATGCAACTGAAGAATTTAGACTGTTATTTGTGGAACATGTACTTTCCTTGCCTGTATTGGTTATAATACAATTCTAGCCCCAGTAGCGCAATGGAGCATCTATTGCATGATTTTCTTATAATGTGAGATCGCATGAGAACGGAACTATTGCGTTACATATTAGCACTGGCTGTACTCCATTTGCCAACTTTTTGTTCACATACATGATCTGTCAATATCTCTGAACAAAAATGGAAATTGTTGGAAAAGCTCAGCAGGTCTGGCATCTGTGCAGAGAAATCAGAGTTGACGTTTTGGGTCGAGTGACCCTTCCTCAGAACTATAATCGATTTGCTTCCCTTTTCCAATCTGCCTTTCCACCTATTTTTGTGTTTGCTGCAAATTTGGCTGCAGTGCATTCAATTCTTTCCTCCAAGCCATTAACACATGTTGTGAACAGCTGCAGTCCCAACACTCATCTTTGTGGAACTCCACTGGTAACACGTCACCAACCTGAAAAAGAACCCTATATCCTCATTGTTCCCTGCCGATCAGCCAGTTCTCTATCCAACCCAATATACTACCTTCAACACTGTCGGCTCATTCCTTATAACAAACTTTTGAGTTACCTTGTTGAAAACTCTGGAACAGCTACTTGCCTTTAGCCCCATTAGTTTGTTGAATGCACTTCTCTAGTGATGGTGGTGGCACTTAAATCCTCCCCCCATATTCTTTATTAATGGAACAAAGTATCCTCCACTATAAAGATTGATGCAAAATATCTGCTGTGAAAGGCTGCTCATGGCATTAATCAACTTTAGCCTTCCCACTACTCTTGACCCACTCCAATTTGCCTACTGGACCAACAGATCCATGCCAGATGCCATATCACTTGCCCCTCACTCCTCCCTCTGCCTGCCAGTGCTTGCTTACTGTCTTCCCTGCTAAACTATAGGCCAGTTGTTTCTGACAAGTTTCTCACTCTCGACCTAAATATTAAATTCTATCATGTTATGATCACTACTTCCTCAGACATCTTACACTCAAAAATTAGTTAGTAAATCTGTCCCATTACCCATCATTAGATCCAAGATACCTGCTTCATGGTTAGCTTGACATTGCCCTGGGAAACTCTCCTTAATGCATTATCCTTTCCAATTTGACTAACCCCAAACATGAAGATTGAAGTCATCCATAATTGTTCTCTATTCTTTTTACATGCTCCTATTATTTGTTGATTCAAAGCTTTTCCCCCGCAGTATGGGTTCTGCACACTACTCCTACCACCGTCTTCTTTCCCTTGCTGTTTTTTTTTCAAACTTCACTCAAATGGACTGCACATCATCAAAGTCTAGATCTCTCACCACTGACCTTATTTCATCTCTTTTTAACAGCGCTACACCACCACCTTTTTCATCCCTCTGTTTTTCTGAAAGGTCAAATATCCTGAATGTTAAGTTCCTAGTTCTGATCTCCTTACAACCATGTTTTCACAAATGGCTTCAAAATCATATTTATTTACCTTGATTTGTGCTATCACTTCACCTAACTTATTTCAAACGCTTCATTCTCTAAGATAGAAAGCCTTTAAAAATTTGGAGAAGGTGTTCCTGCTCGCAAAAGAGAAAAGAATGAGAGCGCCATAAATTTAAAATAATGAGCAAAGAAAGCAAGGGTGTTTCAAAACACAAATGGAAGAGATTGAATGTCCTGTCAGGGCAGGGTGTCTGTGTCTGCACCAGTTCCACCTCCTATTCACACCATGACCTGGAAAATTTCATTTACATTTTTCTTTCAAATTTCCAACCTTCCCTTGCCTTCAGTTGGTCCACTTCAGAATCTTGTCTTCCCTTTCTTCATTTCTGGGCATTGGCTTTCTACTAATAATGTTCACTATTCCCACAGTGATCCTGACTACACTTGCACTTCATGTAAAGACATCATTCCATTCTCCCAGATTCTCAGTCATGTGCTTTCCATTACAATCACACCAACACGTATTCCTTTTCCCACAAATAAGGATTCACATCCACCTCGGTCGACAGGCTCCTCCACTACAGGGCCTTGGTGAGGCCACACCTAGAATATTGTGTGCAGTTTTGGTCTTCTTTTCTGAGGGAAGGTGCTGTTGCTCTCTGGAGAGTGCAGCAAAAGTTTACCAGGCTGATCCCGGGGATGGTGGGACTGATGTATGAGGAGAGATTAACTCGGTTAGGATTGTTTTCACTGGAGTTCAGATGAATGAGGAGGGGGATCTCACAGAGACCTATAAAATTCTAACAAGACTAGATAGGGTAAATGCAGGGAGGATGTTCCTAATGGTGGATGGGTCCAGACCAGAGGTCACAGTCAGAGGATTCAAGGTGGACCACTTAGGACAGAGATGAGGAGACATTTCTTCACCCAAAGAGTGGCGAGTCTGTGGAATTCATTACCACAAGCAGTTAATGCCAAAACAGTGAATGTACTCAAGGGGCAATTAGATATAGCACTTAGGTGAATGGGATCAAAGATTATGGAGAGAAAGCAGGATTAGCCTATTGAGTTGGACAGTCAGCCATGATTGTGTTGAATGGTGGAACAGTCAAGAATGGCCGAATGGCCTCTTCTGCTCCTATCTTCTATGTTTCTATGTAAATCATGGACCTCTCTGCTCTCATCCCTTTCCCAGGCTTACTGATCCATGACAGATTTCCCCGGTCTCCATTTTCCATCCCTTCAGCTGTGTTTTAGGGATCAACCCCTGTGATTTCCACTAACCATATAATCACAGAGCGCCTACCTCCCAGTTCAGCACATTAAAAACACTGTTTATTCCATGACACACTGGACCACTCGTCAGTTACTCCAACACCCTCTTCTTTTCCTATAGCACTATTCTATGCACCGCATGAAATGCAACATCCACCCTTTTATCTTTTCTCCATTCGAGGCCACAAACATGTCTTTCTGGTGAAGCAGTGACTTAGTGAGAAATCTTTCAATTAAGACTACTGCTTACAATGTGCTCTCTTATTCACCACGACCTAAACGCACAGTGGATGACTGCTACTTCACCCATTACCACAAAGCTTTTGGTCATTTAATCTTCGACCTATTAGTTTCTCATTTGTCTTTCCGCTGCCCCTTAGAATGTTCAAAACCTATTCTTATTGCATCATTCATCAGTTCTGAAGAAGGGTCACTGATCTGAAACATTAACTTTGTTTCCTCTCAACATATGCTGGTGGATCTGAATTTCTTCAGCATTTTCAGTTTTTATTGATTAATTAAGCAGGTCTTTGCTTGTTCTCCCAGGTACAAAGGCAAATGTGAACAATCTCATGTTCCAAAAACTAAGACAAGCTGTCACTGTATCACTGAACAAATGCAAACAGAATATTTGCTTTCATACTGTAACTCACAAATGAACTAGTGTGACATTGGTGACTGGACAAAAACCACAGGGCCTGTTCTTTTGGGCCAAAGGTAGATGTCTGACACCTAAATGATGATAAAGACCCTCATACCTCGCAGCTCACTGGTGGAACTTCTAAAGGTCGACGTTCACTTACTTTATCTGTCAAATTGTGAAATGATTTAGAATTCAAGCTGTTGAGCATCTCTCCATTTCTATTACTTGTTACAGATCTTATGTTAAATAACTGTGGACAGAAACAGGTTGTCACCTTCATATACAAAGTACTGAAGTCTCTAAAGTACGAAGAGAATGAGAATGTCTCGCAAAGTTACAGTGGAGGTGGAGAACAAAAACCTTACATGACCTACAGCTCCACCTGCCAGAGCTAGCTCTGCGTCTGAATGCAAGTGCTCCAAACACACTGTGCTCTATACCACCTTTAATCCACGTCCAATACCTTTTGATAGAGTCTCTGCTTCAAATAACATTTCAATTAAGATTACATTTCCTTCTCTTTCACCCCTGAATTCTCTGACTACGTTGAGAGTTGATGCTTCCTAGTGAGGGAGAATTTTGGAAAAAGGTTGTAATGGCATAATCGAGACAAAAATGGTCATAGCAAACACCTAGGGAGAACTAATGCCATCTTTAATGATGAAATTAATAAAATTGTTGTTTTGCCATAATTTTGTAGGAAATTCCAGTGTTTTTAAAGCATATTGCTTTCATAGCAGGACAAGTAAAATGGTGAAGGATAAAATGGCCTATGTGCACTGGAAAATTTTATGATCATGTCGTGAAAGGCAAACATCCAACAATTGCACTAATTGTGCAAACAGTAAAACTCGTGAACAATAATACTCAGTGTTGCAGGTTTGTGGAACTTAAGGTATCAGAGAATCATTTTCAAAAACATTCCTAGATGGAACTAAGAATCTTCTAGTGTAATATTGCTTCCTAAGTTTAATTATATAGAGAAATGAAAGCAACACTTATTGTGTTCCATGGAAATACAAAACAAGTGGTGCCAGAGTTCCCCAATAATTGAAACAGAGGGGGATCCAGGCTGGCTGCTACACTGAAGGCAAAGTGGAGATGGGAGGGTGCGGCGAGAGGCATGGAGGTGTTGAACCGTTGATATAGGAGAATCTTTAGATTGAATCTGTGACTTTAAACACTGTTTCAGCATCAGTCAGCACTTGATTTCATTTACTACGCTTTGGTTAATGTACTTACCTAAAACATAAGCAGCGACTAATTTCTGATTGACACTTAAGTGGAGGTAAACAGGCACCAGAGATTCTGCTTCCCCAAGTGTTGGTAACATTAATGCTATGATACAGATGATTCCCAGGAAGACTGTAAGTAAACTCGGTCCCGAAGAGGCAGTTCTGGATTCTGAAAATCAATTAGATGATTGAGCGATATACAAAATCATCAAACTATACAGCAGAGACACAGGAGGCAAAACATTAATTTCATGCTAGGATCTTGATTTTCTCTGTAGAGAATCTGGTCAGGTCTGTAATGGTTGCGTATGCACTCGTGCCGAAGATAAACAGTTATTTCCACAAATGCAATGTTTAAAGTCACCACTGTTTTTTATTTGAATGCTGTGTTTATGCAGCAAAAAGCCACTTAACTGCACAATGCTCAACAGAAAAATCCTAGCAAATGCTGACAGATGCCATGAGCTAGCAGAAATAGAAATACACTTGTTATTTCTCATCCCTATTCAAAGGCTGCTGCACACAAGGCATCGTCATGCAAGGGCTAGGCCCAAGTTCAATTCCTACTATGTCGCTTACGGTCAAACAGCTCTTTGAAATTCAGCCGTGAGGTCAGCTGTGGGAAGCTTTAGACAGCTGAGTGCCACTGCATCTACACCCACGGGGGAGATGAAACCACTGAAACTTAACATCAACTGAGGACAGTATTCACTTAGTGTGGGCAGTCAGTTCCTGTAAAGAGTCAAATGGCAATAGTTCCAAACAGTCATATTGGATTTGAAATGTTAACTTCCATAATGTTGCCTGACCTGCTGAGTTTCTTCAGCATTCTTTTCATTTTAGATTTCTAGCATCTACAGTATTTTGCTTTGTGACAAGGTCATTCCTGTTTCAAAGGCAATTACATTTTTACAGAAGAAGTTAGAAACAGGGAGCTAGCAGTTGTGGGTGCACAGCTGTGTTTCACAGGAACATAAGAACAGGAGTAAGCCATTCAACTCCTCAGGTTGTTCTGCCATTCAATGAGATCGCAGCTGATTCGTGGCCTGTGACTTGTGGCCCATATCCTTTAATACATTTACTTAACAAAAAAATTTAATTATCAAGGATTGAAAATTAACTACTGATCGAGCATCAACTGCAGTTTGTGGAAGAGAGTTCCAAACCTCGACCACCCTTTGTATATACAGATGCTTCCTAACATTTCTCCTGAATAGACTGGCCTTACATTGTAGGCTATGCCCACTAGTTCTAAAATATCCAACCAGTTTATTTTTATCTTCCCTGTCTTTTCCTTTTACTATCTTCTATACATTGATCAGATCACCTTTAACCCTTCAAACTTGAGAGAAAACAGGCCTAATTTGCATAATCTCTCCTCATAATTTAAATCCTAAGATCCAGGTATCATTCTTGTAAACCTACATTGCACTGCCTCGAAAGCCAACATATCCTGTGCACAGATCTGCTCACATACTCCAAATATGGTTAATCATTGTTTTGTATAGCTGCAGCGTAACATCTGTGCCCTTAAACTCGAGTCCTTTGGATATACAGGGGAACCTCAATTATCCAAACGAGATTTTGGGGGGGGGGGGGGGGGATTATTTCAATCAGATAATTGAGTATTCAGTTAATTGATTCAATGCCTCGCCTCTGGGGCTTGGAGTGTTCTGAAGTTTTCTTTTTCCTTGCTTTGCCTGCCTTGCTCCCACCCTCTGTCTCAGGGTTTGTTTCTGAGCAGGCACACAGGTGTGTGTGCAAGAAACCTGCAGCATTGCTGAAGCCCCCCCCCCCAAATTAGTTCAATGGGATTGACAAAGCACTTGCCTAGTTCATTCCCCATTCAGGAGACTAGGCAGCAGCACACTGCGAGTGAGGCCCCACCCCTCATACCCCACACCCCCAGTCCGACCACCCAACCCCATCCAAGCCAGCCCCCAACCCACACCCCCCGGCTACCCACCTAACCCTGTTCAACACAGCTCCTTGTCTGCACCCCCATCCCCTTCTGACCTGGGTGCCCTGGCCAGCTCCAGTGAAACCCACCCATCTCCCACCTTCACCGGCACAGCCGGACTGGACACCAAAAGCAAGACTGCTGCTGCCTTTTTTTTGGAGGGGGTGGGTCTCACAATAGCACACAACATTTTACTGCAACTTTTTGACAGGTTCCACGTTTGCCCTATACAGGACAATGTTGGAGAGATTATCTGGGGAAGGAGGGTTTAGGGTACACCCCTGTATAGAACTCCAGGGAAAGTCTGGGGCGAGAGAGAGCGATAAGACAGGTGGTCAATCATTTGGAGATGGTGCCTGGGCTCCCATCGATGTCCAGAATTGTTCTCAGCTGCATTTCAGTTAGCAGAGTTCATTTTTAATCATTGCAAATAAAAGATGCGATCAGTGTTGAAACAGTTCTTTGATGTAATGTTTCTATCGGGACCTTGAGCTCTTCTTCGGACATTCCGAAATTTGGATTATTGATATTCAGATAATCGAGGTTCCTCTGTAAAGGCCAACACTCCGTTAGTTTTCTTGATTACTTTTTGTACCTGTCACTGGCATTTTAAATATCAATGCACCTGAACCCCCAAGTTTCTTGGCACATCCATTGTATTTAACTTCATACCATCTAGAAAGTACACCCATCTATCCTTTTTCAGTCCAGCATTTAATTAAATTAGAATAAGTCTACTGCAGAAAACATCACTTAGAGTTCAGTTGATATTCTACATGCTGGTTAGAAGGGTCAAGAAACGTGTCTGACTACTGAATGACTAATAGCTAGTTAAACTTCTGAGAAAGCCAAGTTAATAGGGGGAGTACAGGATGTCGATATTACCAGCTAGGCCAATATTTATTTCCCATCCCTAACTGGCTGCCTTCTTGAACTGCTGTAAGTCCATCCAATGTCGATATACACCCACACTGTTAGGAAGGGTTAGAATTAGAGTTTCAAGATTTTGACTCAGTGACAGCAAAAGCACAGCAATACAGTTCCAAGTCAGGAAGTATGTGGCAAGGAGGAGAATTTGCCAGTGATGTTTCCAGCTTCTGGTGCCCTCATCCTTCCCATCAGAATTTGAAGCCTTATATATTAAACCTGCCCTGCAGCTGTCACACTACATTCTGTTCTATTACCCTGATGTACTTGTGTAAAGTATGCATGATGTGTCTGGTTAGTAAGCAATACTATATTTTTCACTGTACCTTAGTGCATGACAATAATAAATCAAATATCAACTTTAAGCACAGCCAACTATGCTTGTACTTTGTCTTTATCAAAATTTAGATCTCCCCATGTCTTAATTATCTTCTCTTTCACTATGATTTTAGCCCTTATTTACTAAGTTGCAAACTCATATCTCATCCATGTTCCCTGCCTCCATGTGGCAGTTTGATAACAGTGGGGAAGGATCCATTCTTGAAACTGTACGTGTTTCAAACATTTGTACATTCAACCTGATGAAAGAGGGTGAAAGGCAGCATAACCAGAATGGGAAGATGTTGATTATGTTAGCTGCTTTTCCAAGGCAGCAACAAGTGCACACAGAGTCAATGGAAGGAAAGCTGGTTTGCGTGATGGACTGGTCTGCGTTCACAACTTCCTAATTTCTTGCAGTCTTGGGCAGAACAGTTGCCGTACTATGCTGTGATGCATTCGAATAGGATGCTTTCTAATGGTGCATCTATTAAAATTGATATGTCCTTGCAGATGTGCCTGCTTTCCTTAGCCTTGTGGGGAGGTAGAGGCATTGGTGTGCTTTCTTGACTGTAGCATCGATGTGGATGGACCAGGATAGATTGTTGGTGACATTTACTCCTTGGAACTTGGAGTTCTTGACTACATTCATCTCAACACGACCAATGCAGCCAGGGATGTCTCCTCCTCTATTTCCTGAAACTGATGACCAGCTCCTTTGTTTTGCTGACATTGAAGGAGAGATTGTTTTCCTTATCGCATGCCACATAGCTGTCTACCTTTCTTGTACTCTTGTCTCGTCGTAGTTTGAGATCTGACCCATTACGGTGGTGTCATCAGAAAACTTGTAAATGGAGTTAGAGCTGAATTAGGCCACACAGTTGTAGTGCATAAAGTGTATAGTAAGGGGTTGAGTATGCAACCTTGCGGGCACTGGTGTTGAGAATTATTGTGGAGGGGGGGTTGTCACCTATCATTATTGATTGCGGTCTGCGGGCCAGGAAGTTGAGGTGCAGAGGGGGAGCAGAGTCCTAGGTCTCGGAGTTTGGAGAGGAGTCTAGTTCCCTTTTGAGTCTCAATTGGACAAAAAAATAGTGAAAAGGTGGAGGAATAGTTATGCTTATGGAAGACTTCTGAATTCTCTTTTATTGTCTGCCAGGATCTTAATTTCACTTTGCTTCTTTTATTTCCTTTGTGAACTTTCTGAATTTAGCCAACTTTTCAGTTTTGCTACCAATCTAACATCTGTCATATGCAGCCTTACTCTGCTTCATCTTCCTCTCTACCTCTTTCATAATTAAAGAAGCTCTGGAGTTGTTCAGCCTGTCTTTTTTTTTAAAAAATGGCAATATATCTCAACGGCATCCAAATGATCTCCTCTTTAAAGGCAGCCCATGGCTTGCTACAGTTTTATTCAACAATACAACATTTGATTCCAGTTTACCATGGCCAGATTCATTCACAATCCAGTGAAGCTGGTTCACTCCAGACTTCTTCATCCTTTTCCACGGTTAACCTCAACAATGTGCTAAAGTCATGGTCTCCTAAATATTCCCTGACTGCCACTTGATCAATCTGTCACATCTCATTCCCAACAGTGCCTTCTTTCTCATTGAACTGGACACATAACGCGATAGGAAATTCTTCTGTACACACTCTAGGAACTCTGTTCTTTACATTCTAGTCTGTAGTAGAATAATAGAGATCCCTCAATGTAACTACTGTACAGTTTTTGGATTACTCAGTAAATGTGCCCCTATTAGGTGATTTATAGACTACATCTTACACTTTACCTCTACACTCTCTTAACTACCCAACAGTTTCAGACTTGGATCTATCCAACACTAACATTCTCCTCCTCCTTTCTCCTCCAAACATCTTGTAATCAAGGATATTTAATGCCTAGCTCTGTCCTGTTTTGAGGAAGGTACTCGTTATTGCTACCCAATAGCTACCTGCACCTGCAGCTCACCTGTCTTATTTCATTAAATTATTTTCTGAATGATCTACCTGGTTCTCCTGCTAACCATTTTCATCTCACACTATCAATATGAACTTTTAGTCCTTTCTCCATCACGTGATCACCTGCATTTAATTATTCATTTTAATCTCTCCCATGGCATAGCTTAAAATGTTGACAGAAGAAGTGACAGTAAAATCTACCTACCCTGCTGGAATGAGGTCTGTTCAAAAAACACAGCTTCTGCAAGATGTTCTTTGATGTGTTTGTCCTCCTCCTCCTTCTGTTGTTGCTCCTTTGTTGATGGGAGGAGAACAGAAATCACCTCTTTTTTACCCAGTGCTTTCCGCTGGCTTTGTTCAGACACTTGTAGCCTAAACTTGTCTATGATTCCATAGTGGCATGGTCGCACATCTCGATGGCGAATGACGCTGGAAATGGGGGAGAGAGAGAAAAAAAACAGTTCCTACCTTTCATTGAGTAAAACAGCCAATTGCAACTACAGGATACAAACAGAAATGTAGAAAATAGGAACAATAGTTTTCCATTTGGCCCTTTGAGCCTGCTCCACAATTCAATGTGATCATGGCTGATTGTCCAACTCAGTACCCGGTTTGTTTCCTTCTCATACCCTATGATCCCCTCAGCACTAAGAACCATACCTGCATCCTTCTTAAAAGTTTTGGCCTGACAGTTTTCCATGGCAAAAACTTCCACAGGCTCACCACTCTCTGGGTGAAGAAATTTCTCACCTCCGTTCTAAATGGCCTAGCCCATATCCTAATACTGTGACCCCTAATTTGGGATTCCCCGATCACTGAGAACATCTTTCCTGCATTTATCTTGTTAGGCCCGTTAGAATGTTACAGGTTTCAATGAGATTCCTTGTCATCCTTCTGAACTCCAGTGAATATAGTCCTAATCGATCCATTCCCTAAGCATTTGTTGGTCCTGCCAGCCCAGGAATCAGTTTGGTAAAACCTTGTTGCAATCGCTCCACAACCACAACATCCTCCCTCAGGTTAGGAGTTCAAAACTGCATGCAATACTCCAGTGTGGTCTCATGAAAGATCTGTTCAATTGTAGCAAGACATCCCTGCTCCTGTACTCGAATCCTCTCACACTGAAGGCCAACATATCATTTGTCTTCTTCATTGCCTACTGCACCTGCATGCTAACTTTCAGTTACTAATGTACAAAGACACCAAGGTCTTGATGCACCATCGCCATTCAGATAATAATCTGCCTTCTTGTTTTTGCTACCAAAGTGAATAACCTCACCTTTATCCAGAGGACCTGAGCACCCCATAAAGAACAAAGAACAAAATATTTACAGTCCAGGAACAGGCCCTTTGGCCCTTCAAGTCTGAGCTGATCCAAATCTACCGTCTAAACCGGTCAGTCAATTCCTAACCATTCATATCCGTCTGCTCCCCATCTACTTATGCATCTGTCTGGACGCATCTTAAATGAATCTAACGTGCCTGCCTCTATCACCTCCACTGGCAACGTGTTCCAAATGGCCACCACCCTCTGTGTGAAGTACTTGCCGCGTGCACCCCTTAAACTTTCCAGCTCTCACCTTGAAAGCATGAACTTTCGCTATTGAATCCTTCACCCTGGGGAAAAAAGCTTGTCTCGATCTACCCTGTCTATATCCTTTGTGATTTCGTAAAACCTCAATCAGGTCCCCCTCAATCTCCTTTTTTCTAGTGAAAATAAACCTAACCTACTCAGTTCTACTCTGGGGTCAACTGCAAATTAAAAGCTTCAACTTTGTAGAATACTCACTGTGCTCTTCACATTTTGCAATTTCCTGGTTTAGAAATTACAATGGAGAAAAGCAGGAAGCACCAACTTCACAGTTGCATTATATGGTAACATATATCACCAAGCCATGTAAGGAATTATGAGGTCAAGTAACCAAATATTTGGCCGAAGAGTTAGGTTTTAATGCACATCTTAAACATACACATGTAGATCTAGAAACAGACATAGATCCTTTGGCCCCTTGAGCCTTTACTATCATTCAATAACGTCGATTGTGTTTTGAATTCCAGATTCCCATCTACATCAATACCCTTGACTCCCATGTCCCACAAGAATCAAAATACCCGTCTCAAAAATATTCTCCCCTGATTTCTGAAGCAAAGTGTTTACAGCTCAGGCAACTGAAGGCACAGCCGCAACAGTCGACTGGATAAAACTGGGGGTGCACAAAAGGCCAGAATGAAAGGATTGCAGGTGTCTCAGAGGATTGTGAGTTGGTGTACATTACAGAAATAGGGAGGGGTGATGACATGAAGTGACTTGAAAACAAAGATGGGAATTGTAAAATCAAGCTGTTATGTGACAGGAGCCAATGTAAGGCAGCAAAAACAGGGGCAATAGTGGTACAGGACTTTAGGAGCGTTAAGACACAGGAGGTGGAGTTCTGTGTGGATTCTTGTTTTCAGAATATAGCATGTTGGAGACAATCCAACAGTACGTTGCAAGCAATTCTACAGTTAATGAAAGGTCAGAGCAACAGAAAAGTTGAGAGGGGATGAATGTGGGCAATTTAACAGAGATGAAAGTATGGGAACACACACAACTCAAAAGAAGTTACATGCCTGCCAATCAGTCAGCAAACTTTAGTGAGGCGAAGGGCTTACGGTTCACGCTCCATTCTGCTACCTGGGCATATCATCTAGATTGTCAGAAAGTAAGAAATGCAATCAGCCTTTCAAACCTGCTCTCACCTTCCATACGATCATGGCTAATGTGATGGTGGCCTGAACTTTATTTACCAGCCTGAAGCCCCATAATTCTTGACTCTCTGGTAGATCAACAGCCTGCTTCACTCAGCTTTCAATACGCTCAATGATACATCCTTCACAACTCACCCAGGTAGAGAATTTAAAACAATTTTTCTCAAAAGATAAAATACCTCCTCATATCAATCTTAAAGGGGAAACACATTATTCAATTTGATGGAGTATGGAAGCAGTGCTGAGGGAACCCTGCGCTTTCCAAGGGTCAGCGCTGAGGGAGCCCCGCGCTTTACGAGGGTCAGCGCTGAGGGAGCCCCGCGCTTTACGAGGGTCAGCGCTGAGGGAGCCCCGCGCTTTACGAGGGTCAGCGCTGAGGGAATGAGACACTGTCAGAGGATCAGTGTTGAGGAAGTGCCATACTTTTGAGACATGCTAGAGTCAACACACTGGAGTTAAAGACAAAGCATATCTTGTCCAGTTTTCCAATACTGTAACAGATTCAGTTGACAGCCATTCTTCACTTACATGTCGACACAGCACTGAGGCTTCACTGCACCTGCAGCATCAACAACAACATATTTGTTTGGGGCTGTGCACAAAACTGAAAAGACAAAAAAGGAAACATTTACCACTTAAAGGAGCTTTACCACTGAAAATCATTTACTCTAAGTCAACGTGAAATTGCAGACGTACCTTTGAATTTTAAGGCAAACTCGTATGGGTTGTAAAGAGTCAACACTTGTTTGTGTGTTGATTGATCATCTGCATAAAATATCAATTCTGTTGGAAATACAAAGACAGGAAGATTTCCTTCCACTAGTTCTGGCTGTCGCCTGTGTTGCTGCATTGGCACTGAATATTTTGGATGTTCTTGCTCACTTAAACTCTTTTAGGACACTTTTCTTGTTTTATAGTCCTCTGAACATTGTGTCAGGTCTGTAAAGACAAATAAAAATGAGGCTATTAGAGAATGCTATTGATCCAAGGCATGTAGTGCAGGGTTGCACAATAAATTTGTTTTGTCTTTTGATGCAGTCCTAGGGCATTAACCTATGAATGAGTTGATATCATAAACATCCAGCTGCTCACAAACAAAGTGATATTCTACTTTAGACCCACCATTCAACCCATGATGAAAATCCATCATTTTCTCTCACTTGACTCCAATATAAAGAATGCAGAAAATTTCAAGGACTAACAGATCAATCAAAGCTCCTTCCCCTTGTTCCTGATGAAGGGTTTTTGCTCGAAGCGTCAATTCTCCTACTCCTCAGAAATGCAGCCTGATCTGCTGTGCTTTTCCAGCACCAGACCCTTGACTCCTTCCCCATGTTACTCAAACTCATTCAACCTGACAGCAAACAATCAAACATCCTATGGTTTTGACTCCACCTGATCGGAAACTCCCTCCCTAAAAGTCTTGTGGGTGACCCTATGCCCCAAAGACTGCAAAAGCTGAAGAAAACAATTTGATCGTGGGCGGCACGGTGGCACAGTGGTTAGCACTGCTGCCTCACAGCGCCGGAGACCCGGGTTCAATTCCCGCCTCAGGCGACTGACTGTGTGGAGTTTGCACGTTCTCCCCGTGTCTGCGTGGGTTTCCTCCGGGTGCTCCGGTTTCCTCCCACAGTCCAAAGATGTGCAGGCCAGGTGAATTGGCCATGCTAAATTGCCCATAGTGTTAGGTAAGGGGTAAATGTAGCTGTAGGGGCATGGGTGGGTTACGCTTCGGCGGGGCGGTGTGGACTTGTTGGGCCGAAGTGCCTGTTTCCACACTGTAAGTAATCTAAAAAAAACATTTGCTGAAAGCAATTATGAATAGAAAATAAATGCTGGCTTTACCAGAGACATCCACATCCCTTGAATGAACAAAACGAAAATCATGGCTGATCATCCAACTTAGTACCTGGCTCCTGAATTCTCCAGATGCCCTTTGATCCCTTTAGCCCTGAGGACGATATCTAACAGCACGATGGCTCAGTAGTTTACTGATGCCTCACAGCACTAGGAAACTGGGTTCGATTCCAGCCTCGGGTGACTGTGTGTGTGGAGTTTGCACATTTGCGTGGGTTTCCTCTGGGTGCTCCAGTTTCCTCCCACAATCCAGAGATGTGCAGGTTAGATGAGTTAGCCATGCTAAATTGCCCATAGTGTTCAGGAATGTTTGGTTGGTCCAAATGACCCGTTTCCATATTGTAGGGATTCTATGATTCTAACTCCTTTTTGAAAATGCTTCAAGTTTTATTTTCAACCTTTGTTGCCTACCAAGGAAATGCTTAATTTCTGTGCTTAATTCAGGAAATATATTGTTTTGACTTGGTCACACCTTCCCTGAATAGCTAGTTTCATCCTCTTTCACCACCAACAGTTCAAATCCTACAGTGAGAAAAATATTTAAATGCAGAATCAAGCTAACAAAAAGGAACAAGATAACTGGTGGGTAGCTGTGAAAAGTAAAGGTGAAGTGGAATAATGTAGAACCAACCCGATAAGAAAACTGTAACTGGGATTATTGCATTGAAATCCATTTTATAAGCTTCTAGGACAGATCCTGAGGAAGATCTACTTACAAAGTTCAGTTCAACCTAAAAGCAACAGAATCAGAAATCGCACAGCACTATGTCTTTTCAATCTTTCCCCCTTTCATTATCTTCTCTCCTTTTATTTCAAGTTTTGTGTTGCTTTTACAATTTTACAAATCATTCAGAAGATTTTGAACAATGAAAAATGCTGCCTGACTGCTACATCTGTATATGTTCTCAAAGTGAAGTGATTACATATCCCTCACTCCACTCCTTAAAACCATTGTTGAAAGTTGAACCAGGCTAGCTGTAACTCAGGCCCTGAACTGAGCTTCCAACTCCATAATTTTTCCGACGGTAACTCCAATTTTACCTATATTCATCTGCTGCTGAAACTCTCACCCATGCCTTCATTACCACAGTCTGAATATTCCAATAGTCTTCTACTGGATGGCACCCATCTCCCCTTTTGAAAAAGCTTTCACAAGATTAGTGCTCTGCTGGCAAAGCTCTCACTTTTGCCCACCCCTTGAACTGAGTGGTTTGTGAGGCATTTCAGAGGACTATGGAATTAGATGAAGGTCAGACCAGATAAAAACAGATTTTTTTTTGTTCAATCATGAGATGAAGAAGTCAATAGCTAGGCCAGCATTTATTACCCTTCCCTAGAGGACATGAGTGAACCAAATGGGTTTTTCCAACAATCGACAATGAATTCATGGTCATCATTAATTCCAGATTCAGATTTTTACTGAATTCAAATTCCACCATCTGCAATGGCAGGATTCAAACCCAGGTTCCCTGGACATTACCTGTGTCTCTGGATTAACTGTCCAGTGATAATACCACTAGGCCATCACTGCCGCTCCCCCCACCAATTCCCCCCCAATTCAGTATACCAGATGGATATTTACAACAATTAATGAGAATTTCATGGTCATGTTTTCAATTTCAAACTTATGAACTGAACTCAAATCCCATGAGATGCCCTAGTTGAACTTTAGCCGCTGTCCCCAAAGCATTAACCTGCTTTTCTGGATTATTAACCTACTGATAATAGCAATCACTGCCAAGTCCCCTCCATCACTGAGCTCAACCAAAATCTCCAAAGTCTAAGTCTCATTTATGCTGCGTTCACTGACAATATTGGCTCCCAGTCTGACAACACCTCAATATTAAATGTGTTATCCTTAATTTCAAATCCCTGCATGATCTCACTCAGCCTTAGCTCCGAAATCTCAAGACCAACAATACTTTGAAATTTTCCTGCTGTTCTAATTCTGGTCTCTCAACAATCCTTGACTTTAACATGCCACCACTGACAAACAATAGTAGTGATACGAGGAGAAAGTGAGGACTGCAGATGCTGGAGATCAGAGCTGAAAAATGCATTGCTGGAAAAGCACAGCAGGTCAGGCAGCATCCAAGGAGCAGGAGAATCGACGTTTCGGGCATGAGCCCTTCTTCAGGAATGAGGAGAGTGTGCCAAGCAGGCTAAGATAAAAGGTAGGGAGGAGGGACTTGGGGGAGGGGTGTTGGAAATGCGATAGGTGGAAGGAGGTCAAGGTGAGGGTGATAGACCGGAGTGGGGGTGGGGGCGGAGAGGTCAGGAAGAAGATTGCAGGTTAGGAAGGCGGTGCTGAGTTCGAGGGATTTGACTGAGATAAGGTGGGGGGAGGGGAAATGAGGAAACTGGAGAAATCTGAGTTCATCCCTTGTGGTTGGAGAGTTCCTAGGCAGAAGATGAGGCGTTCTTCCTCCAACCGTCATGTTGCTATGGTCTGGCGATGGAGGAGTCCAAGGACCTGCATGTCCTTGGTGGAGTGGGAGGGGGAGTTGAAGTGTTGAGCCACGGGGTGGTTGGGTTGGTTGGTCCGGGTGTCCCGCAAGCGGAACGTTTCAGAGAACACCTCTGGGACACTCGGACCAACCAACCCAACCACCCCGTGGCTCAACACTTCAACTCCCTCGTCTGGATTAGTGGTGCTGGAAGAGCACAGCAGTTCAGGCAGCATCCAACGAGCAGCGAAATCAACGTTTCGGGCGAAAGCCCTTCATCAGGAATAAAGGCAGAGGATCATATACGTGATTGTACACTCATAGCCCCTGAAATGCTCTGTCAAAATAGAGTTATACTCAAGGCAGTGGTTTAGATGGCTTGAATTTTGGCAATGACCACCACATCCATTAAATGAAGGAAAACACTGGAAGCCATGTATTCCTCTACCTGAGCCTTATAGAGTCATAGAGATGTACAGCAAGGAAACTGATCCTTCGGTCCAACTTGTCCATGCCGACCAGATATCCTAACCTAATCTAGTCCCATTTGTCAGCACTTGGCCCATATCCCTCTAAACCATTCCATTCATATACCTATCCAAATGCCTTTTAAATGTTGCAATTGTACCAGCCTCCACCGCTTCCTCTAGCAGCTCATTCCATGCATGCACCACCCTCTGTGTGAAAACGTTGCCCCTTAGCTCACTTTTAAAATGTTTCCCCTCTCACACTAAACTTATGTCCTTGAGTTCTGGACTCACCCAACCCAGGGAAGAAACCTTGTCTCCTAAGCTTCTCCATATTCCTCTTCAACCACAAAAACTTTGACCAAACCTTCGGTCACCTCAGAGTCAGAGAGACGTACAGCACGAAACAGACCTTTTGGTCCAACTTGTCCACGCCAACCAGATATTCTAACCTAATCTAGTCTCAGTTGCCAGCAATTGGCCCATATCCCTCCAAACTCTTCCTATTCATATACCCATTCTAATGCCTTTTAAATGTTGTAATTGTACCAGCCTCCAGCTCTTCCTCTGGAAGTTCATTCCATACATGCACCATGTTCTCCGTAAAATAGTTGGCCCTTATGTCCCTTTTCTATCTTTCCCCTCTCACCGTAAACCTATGCCCTCTAGTTCTGGACTCCCCCAACTCAGGAAGAAGACCTTGTCTATATACTCTATCCATGTCCTCCATGATTTTATAAACAACGATAAGGTCATCCCTCAGCCTCTGATGCTCCAGGGAAAACAACCCCAGCCTGTTAAGCCTCTCCCTTTAGCTCAAATCCTCCAACCCTTGTAAATCTTTTCTGAACCCTTTCAAGTTTCACAACATCCTTCCTGTAGGAGGGAGACCAAAATTGCACACAATATTCCAAAAGTGGCCGAACCAATGTCCTGTTAAGCTGCAACATGACCTCCCAATTCCTAAACTCCACGCTCAGCCCAATAAAATAAAGCATACCAAACGCTTTCATTGTCCTACCAACCTGCGACTCTACTTTCAAGGAACTGTGAACCTGCAGTCCAAGCTCTCTTTGTTCAGCAACACTCCCAGGACCTTACTATTAAGTGTATAAGTCCTACTCTGATTTGCCTTTCCAAAATGCATCACCTTTCATTTATCTAAAATTAAACTCCATCTGTCACCAGCCCAATACCTCCTTAAGGTTGTATTAAATTTTATCAGATCACACTCCCGTAGATTGGGCAGCTCACACATGCTGGTGAAGTGCAAGATGTTGTTAATTTATCTGAAAATATCCTAAAGATCTCTATTATGGCACCATTGATAATTCCATAGCTTTACACTCCAACGCTCCATCTCAATGAATTACAGTAGTTGTGGCCCTACCATTCAACCAGAAGTCCTCAGCTCAAGTCCCATCTGTTCTAGATGTGCATCATAACATGTTTGAGCAGGTTGATTAAAAATATCTAAGAACATTATTATCGCAAAATGCATGCCTTCATCCATTCATGAATTTTACATGAACGATCCAGATTTACTCCTGATGCAATAGTAGTGTCACAAATTAGAGACACGAGTCACAAAACAAAGAAGTTCAATTCTCTCAAATCTTTATCTTTAATTCAGACTCTGATGTGGGAACCAGCAAAGCAGCTCCTCACTGCTGTTTTAACTTTGTAATCTCACCCTTATATCTCACTGACTAAGTATGGTACCCTATGCCTCAGGTGGGTTTGAGCAGGAACCAGAACACGTGCTTGAGGTCTGTCCAAATGAAATTATACCCTGTGATTAAACTGAGTCCAAGCAGAAATCCACCTGAGCTCGAAGAGGGATCACGTGGAATGGGATCTATGCTTGAGGTGGGTCAGAGAAGAACTGGACCCTTTGCTTGAGATGCACATTGAGAGTTACAGTCTGCACACTACAGAGGCATATCATATATAAATGAGACAATATGGTAAAAAGTTAAAACGAGAAGAACGTTCAAGCTGTTTGGGAGAATTGGAGCAGGCAGAATGGCAGGGGCTTGGGGGTGAACTGTCCTTCAGATAACAATAGGCTAGCTTATGAACAATTAAAATTTTGTCAAGAATAATGCACAAGGAAAGTGGTTAGCAATTCTCACCTTATGTTACTTTGAGTATCAATACGCAGGACTCTATACATACACACCAAAAAGGAGCGCCACACTGCGTGTGTGTGGGAGTGAGTGAGAGCGTGCGTGCGTGTTGTGGGAGTGGGGAAGAAGAGTTATGTGCTGGGGGAAGTGTCACCCAGTCGGATAGGGGTTCAGCGCTGAGGGAGTGCCGCATTGTCGGAGGGTCAGTGCTGAGGGAGCGCCGCCCTGTCGGAGGGTCAGTGCTGAGGAGTGAGCACTGTCGGAGGGTCAGTGCTGAGGGAGTGGGCACTGTCGGAGGGTCAGTGCTGAGGGAGTGGGCACTGTCAGAGGGTCAGTGCTGAGGGAGTGCCGCACTGTCAGAGGGTCAGTGCTGAGGGAGTGGGCACTGTCAGAGGGTCAGTGCTGAGGGAGTGGGCACTGTCGGATAGTCAGCGCTGAGGGAGTGCCGCACTGTCGGATAGTCAGCGCTGAGGGAGTGCCGCACTGTCGGATAGTCAGCGCTGAGGGAGTGCCGCACTGTCGGATAGTCAGCGCTGAGGGAGTGCCGCACTGTCGGATAGTCAGCGCTGAGGGAGTGCCGCACTGTCGGATAGTCAGCGCTGAGGGAGTGCCGCACTGTCGGATAGTCAGCGCTGAGGGAGTGCCGCACTGTCGGATAGTCAGCGCTGAGGGAGTGCCGCACTGTCGGATAGTCAGCGCTGAGGGAGTGCCGCACTGTCGGATAGTCAGCGCTGAGGGAGTGCCGCACTGTCGGATAGTCAGCGCTGAGGGAGTGCCGCACTGTCGGATAGTCAGCGCTGAGGGAGTGCCGCACTGTCGGATAGTCAGCGCTGAGGGAGTGCCGCACTGTCGGATAGTCAGCGCTGAGGGAGTGCCGCACTGTCGGATAGTCAGCGCTGAGGGAGTGCCGCACTGTCGGATAGTCAGCGCTGAGGGAGTGCCGCACTGTCGGATAGTCAGCGCTGAGGGAGTGCCGCACTGTCGGATAGTCAGCGCTGAGGGAGTGCCGCACTGTCGGATAGTCAGCGCTGAGGGAGTGCCGCACTGTCGGATAGTCAGCGCTGAGGGAGTGCCGCACTGTCGGATAGTCAGCGCTGAGGGAGCGCCGCACTGTCGGATAGTCAGCGCTGAGGGAGCGCCGCACTGTCGGATAGTCAGCGCTGAGGGAGCGCCGCACTGTCGGATGGTCAGCGCTGAGGGAGCGCCGCACTGTCGGAGGGTCAGTACTGAGGGAGCGCCGCACTGTCGGAGGGTCAGTACTGAGGGAGCGCCGCACTGTCAGAGGGTCAGTACTGAGGGAGCGCCGCACTGTCGGAGGGTCAGTGCTGAGGGAGCGCCGCACTGTCGGAGGGTCAGTGCTGAGGGAGTGGGCACTGTCGGAAGGTCAGTGCTGAGGGAGCGCCGCACTGTCGGAGGGTCAGTGCTGAGGGAGCGCCGCACTGTCGGAGGGTCAGTGCTGAGGGAGCGCCGCACTGTCGGAGGGTCAGTGCTGAGGGAGCGCCGCACTGTCGGAGGGTCAGTGCTGAGGGAGCGCCGCACTGTCGGAGGGTCAGTGCTGAGGGAGCGCCGCACTGTCGGAGGGTCAGTGCTGAGGGAGCGCCGCACTGTCGGAGGGTCAGTGCTGAGGGAGCGCCGCACTGTCGGAGGGTCAGTGCTGAGGGAGCGCCGCACTGTCGGAGGGTCAGTGCTGAGGGAGCGCCGCACTGTCGGAGGGTCAGTGCTGAGGGAGCGCCGCACTGTCGGAGGGTCAGTGCTGAGGGAGCGCCGCACTGTCGGAGGGTCAGTGCTGAGGGAGCGCCGCACTGTCGGAGGGTCAGTGCTGAGGGAGCGCCGCACTGTCGGAGGGTCAGTGCTGAGGGAGCGCCGCACTGTCGGAGGGTCAGTGCTGAGGGAGCGCCGCACTGTCGGAGGGTCAGTGCTGAGGGAGCGCCGCACTGTCGGAGGGTCAGTGCTGAGGGAGCGCCGCACTGTCGGAGGGTCAGTGCTGAGGGAGCGCCGCACTGTCGGAGGGTCAGTGCTGAGGGAGCGCCGCACTGTCGGAGGGTCAGTGCTGAGGGAGCGCCGCACTGTCGGAGGGTCAGTGCTGAGGGAGCGCCGCACTGTCGGAGGGTCAGTGCTGAGGGAGCGCCGCACTGTCGGAGGGTCAGTGCTGAGGGAGCGCCGCACTGTCGGAGGGTCAGTGCTGAGGGAGCGCCGCACTGTCGGAGGGTCAGTGCTGAGGGAGCGCCGCACTGTCGGAGGGTCAGTGCTGAGGGAGCGCCGCACTGTCGGAGGGTCAGTGCTGAGGGAGCGCCGCACTGTCGGAGGGTCAGTGCTGAGGGAGCGCCGCACTGTCGGAGGGTCAGTGCTGAGGGAGCGCCGCACTGTCGGAGGGTCAGTGCTGAGGGAGCGCCGCACTGTCGGAGGGTCAGTGCTGAGGGAGCGCCGCACTGTCGGAGGGTCAGTGCTGAGGGAGCGCCGCACTGTCGGAGGGTCAGTGCTGTGGGAGCGCCGCACTGTCGGAGGGTCAGTGCTGAGGGAGCGCCGCACTGTCGGATAGTCAGCGCTGAGGGAGCGCCGCACTGTCGGAGGGTCAGTGCTGAGGGAGTGGGCACTGTCAGAGGGTCAGTGCTGAGGGAGCGCCGCACTGTCGGAGGGTCAGTGCTGAGGGAGCGCCGCACTGTCGGAGGGTCAGTGCTGAGGGAGCGCCGCACTGTCAGAGGGTCAGTGCTGAGGGAGTGGGCACTGTCGGAAGGTCAGTGCTGAGGGAGTGCCGCACTGTCAGAGGGTCAGTGCTGAGGGAGCGCCGCACTGTCAGAGGGTCAGTGCTGAGGGAGTGGGCACTGTCGGAAGGTCAGTGCTGAGGGAGTGCCGCACTGTCGGATAGTCAGCGCTGAGGGAGTGCCGCACTGTCGGATAGTCAGCGCTGAGGGAGTGCCGCACTGTCGGAGGGTCAGCGCTGAGGGAGCGCCGCACTGTCGGAGGGTCAGCGCTGAGGGAGCGCCGCACTGTCGGAGGGTCAGCGCTGAGGGAGCGCCGCACTGTCGGAGGGTCAGTGCTGAGGGAGCGCCGCACTGTCGGAGGGTCAGTGCTGAGGGAGCGCCGCACTGTCGGAGGGTCAGTGCTGAGGGAGCGCCGCACTGTCGGAGGGTCAGTGCTGAGGGAGCGCCGCACTGTCGGAGGGTCAGTGCTGAGGGAGCGCCGCACTGTCGGAGGGTCAGTGCTGAGGGAGCGCCGCACTGTCGGAGGGTCAGTGCTGAGGGAGCGCCGCACTGTCGGAGGGTCAGCGCTGAGGGAGCGCCGCACTGTCGGAGGGTCAGCGCTGAGGGAGCACCGCACTGTCAGAGGGTCAGTGCTGAGGGAGCGCCGCACTGTCGGAGGGTCAGTGCTGAGGGAGTGGGCACTGTCAGAGGGTCAGTGCTGA
The DNA here is from genome assembly GCF_047496795.1 of Chiloscyllium punctatum. NCBI lineage: Eukaryota > Metazoa > Chordata > Chondrichthyes > Orectolobiformes > Hemiscylliidae > Chiloscyllium > Chiloscyllium punctatum. Next base: position 87,563,425 of record NC_092763.1, on the reverse strand, counting down.
GGGAGTGCCGCACTGTCAGAGGGTCAGTGCTGAGGGAGTGCCGCACTGTCGGATAGTCAGCGCTGAGGGAGCACCGCACTGTCGGAGGGTCAGCGCTGAGGGAGCACCGCACTGTCAGAGGGTCAGTGCTGAGGGAGCGCCGCACTGTCGGAGGGTCAGCGCTGAGGGAGCACCGCACTGTCGGAGGGTCAGTGGTAGTTACCCTAAGGCCTGGATTTCTTTCTCTGTTGCCTGTCTGTCCCCGAAGCTCGGGCCTCCTCTTGTATCTCCCCGTTCTAGTTGCCGGTGTTTGGGCTACAGCCTGTATCCTGTGCCGGTCCCAGGCCCCCCCCCAAACCGCTCCCTTACCCTTACCCTTACCCTCAATCCGCCGCCTGACGCCCTCCGCTTCACTGTCGCAGCGGCCGCTGGGATACTGGAGGAGCAGGGATAGTCCTCCGGCCTGACGTCACCGAGGCTGAGGGAAGTGATTAACTTGGTAAATGTATCACCAATGGTCAAGGAAGGAAGGAGAGAATAAACATTAAACCTACACTGACATCAATCATCAGGAAAGTCTTGGAACTCTGTGAAGGAACACTTAACAATTCACTTAGACGAGCATAATAGGAGTACAACAAGTCAATGTCGTTTTATGAGAGAAATCTGTTTAGATTTCTTTTTATAAGATGTAACTGGTCGGGTCCACATCAGAGCAGTGAGATGTATTCAGAAGCATAATAGTGAGAGTACAGGACTAACATGCTCCCATAAACACGAAGGGTGAGACCAAAAAGTGTAGAAACCCTGCATTGTCAAGGAATGTACAGGATTCAATGAAGGGCAAAAAAGGGTGATGATGGCTCAAAACTGCAGTTCCTCTAGAAGAGTTTAGAAAATGATGGATCTTGCTTAAAAATGAAATTAGGAGTACAAAGAGGAAACTTGAAATAAAAACATTGGCAGGTAATATTAATGAAAATTAAGGAAAACGCTATCGGCCAAGTGTGGGAAAATAGGATTAGAATAGATGGACGTTGATGATTAGTGTGGACACAATGGGCTGTAGAACCTATTGCTTTTTGCTGCAAAAACTCTTATGATGCTTTGATAGCTATAGAGGAACCAGTAGATGCTTCAACTTTTCAAAAACATCAATTGATATAATGCCACATAAAAGGTTAATATACAAGTTCAGAGATCATGGAGTTGGTGTGATATATAGGCACAGATAACAGATTGGTTTGTGACAATACTTTCACTTTCAAAAGGTTATTTTGTCCATGCTTTTTTAAAAAAAATAGGTCATAAAGGCAGAGGTGCCGAGGGGGTCTCAAAACAGCCTAGTTTAACATAGGCAGGGGAGCGGCCAGTTCAGGTTTTTTCTAGTTTAGTTTAAGTGTAGCCGTCAGAAGATGCTGGAGTCCAAGAAAGGTTCGAAGCTTCAGCAGATGATTCCCGATTGACTTTTCTCTCTGAAATCTCTTTGGAAGTTGTTCTCTCCTGCCTGTAAGAATCTATCTTTCAATTTACCTTTTTGCCAAGGGGTGTGTTTATGGGGTGTTACTGAATTGGAACAGCTCCTTAATTTAATCAGGTCAGTTAAGTTTTCCAATAGTTAAGTTATTCTGAACTCAGGTTTTCTTTTGTTTGTGTTTCAATTGTAGTGTTTAAATAAATTGTTTCACTTAAAGCCGAGTGGTTTGACCAGCTGCATCACACCTGGAATATCCACTTCACATCTGCCTTTAAAATAAGAAAAAGTTAGGGTCTTGGCTACTTTCTTAAAATATTTTGAGGGTGTCTGGACTGGTCCATAACAGTTATTGGACAATAAGCAGAGGGTAGGAATAAATGGGATAACTAGTGTAGTGCTGTAAAGATCAATGCTGGGACCTTAGTTATTTACAATTTACATTAATTACTTTTAATATGCATTTGTACAAGTATAGGGAACTTAAAGATTCCAATCGCCAGACATATGATGATGTCATCAGCCTCTTCAGGCAGGAAATAATCCAACCTTGTGGCCACAGAATAAACATCTCCATAATAAAGCTCTGCTGTTTAACACTTCAGCTGATGGATCCTTCTTGGGAATTTCACACACACAAAAAAAACTGGTGACAAAGATAAAACCTGCTTTGGACCAACCAGATCAATCTGCTGATTTATTCAAACAAAGAATCACGGTCTCCAGTGCAGACCTTGGAGGTACTTCGATAAGTTCTCTGGCACCATACCCATTGCTGAAGATGATACAAATATCTCTGCTAGGGGCCCCAAATTACTTCTCACAATGTCATGACATACATTTGATTAGGTCCCAGGGATTTATCTACCTTAAATATGTTTTAAGACTTCCAGACCTCTTCTGCTATAATCTGGATTTTTTTCAAGACGTCACTGCTTATTGCCCTATCTTCCATGTCTTTCTCCACAGTTAGTACCAAGGCAAAAATTTTCATTTAGTATTTTGCCCATCTCCTAGAGTTATCCACAAAAAATAGCCTTGATCTTTAAGGGGCCTTGTTCTCTTCCGAGTTACTCTTTCATCCTTAATGTAATTACAGAATCTCTTTGGATTCTCCTTAACCTTGTGCCAAAGCTGTTTCAGGTCCCCTTTTCGCCCTCCAGATTTCCTTCTTGAGTGTACTCCTGCTCCTACTATACTCAAGGGATTCACTTGATCCCAGTTCTCTATACCTCTTAATATGCCTCCTCTTTCTTGACCAGAGCCACAATATCTCTAGACATCCAATATGCTACTCCTCCCAGCCTGGTTCCTCACACGGTCTCTGAACTCTGATTATCTCACTTTTGAAAGCATCCTAATTGCCAGTCATCTCTTTACCTGCAAACAGCCTACCCCAATCAACTTTTGAAAGTCCATGAGAGAGTGGCTAATATTGTGCCATTATTTAAGAAAGACAGGAAGCAAAAGCCAGGGAACTAAAGACCAGTGAGTCTGACATCAGTGGTCAGAGTCATACAGCACAGAAACAGACCCTTCGGTTCAACCAGTCCATGCCAAACATCCCAAGTCAAACTAAACATTTTATCTATCTAGACTTCCAAAAAGTTTTTGATAAGGTGCCTCACAGGAGGCTGCTGAGTAAGGTGAGGGCCCATGGTGTTTGAGGTGAGCTACTGACATGGATTGAGGATTGGCTGTCTGACAGAAGGCTGAGAGTTGGGAATGGAATGGCAGCTGGTGACAAGAGGTGTCCCACAGGGTTCAGTGTTGGGGCCGCAACTCTTCACTTTATATATTAATGATCTGGATGAAGGGACTCGGGGCATTCTGGTGACGTTTGCCGATGATACAAAGTAAGGCGAACATGCAGATAGTACTGAGGAGCTGGGGAGACTGCAGAAAGATTTAGACAGTTTAGGAGAGTGGTACGAAATGGCTTACAAAATTCAACGTGAGCAAATGCAAATGCACTTTGGGAAAAAGAATACAGGCACGGACTATTTTCTAAATGGTGAGCAAATTCATAAAGGCTAAGTACAAAGGGATCTGGAAGTGTTAGTCCAGGATTCTCTAAATGTTTAACTTGCAGGCCGAGTCAGTGATTAAGAAAGCAAATGTAATGTTGTCATTTATCTCAAGAGGGAATATAAAAGCAACGATATGCTTCTGAGACTTTATAAAGCTCCAGTTAGGCCACATTTAGAATACTGTGTCCAATTTTGGGCCCCACACCTCAGGAAGGACATACTGGCACCGGAGCGTGTCCAGCGGAGATTCACACGGATGATCCCTGGAATGGTAGGCCTAACATACGATAAACAGCTGAAGATCCTGGGATAGTATTCATTAGAGTTTAGAAGGTTGAGGGGAGATCTAATAGAAACTTACAAGATAATGCATGGCTTAGAAAGGGTGGATGCTGGGAAATGGTTTCCGTTAGGCGGGGAGGACCCATGGGCATAGCCTTAGAATTATAGGGGGTCAATTTAACACGGAAGTGGAGAGACATTTCATTAGCCAGTGAGTGGTGGGCCTGTGGAATTCATTGCCAAAGAACGCAGTGGAGGCCGGGACTTTAAATGTCTTCAAGGCAGAGATTGGTAAATTATTGATCTCGCAAGGAATTAAGGGAACTGGGGAGAATGCGGGTAAGTGCTGTTGAAATGCACATCAGCCATGATTAAATGGTGGAGTGGACTCGATGGGCCGCATTGTCTTACTTCCATTCCTATGTCTTATGGTCTCATTCCACCTGCCTGCTCCTGGCCCATATCCCTCCAAACCTTTCATATTCATGTATCTATCCAAATGTCTTAAGTGTTGTAATTATATTCACATCCACCACTTCCTCAGGAAATTCATTCCACATGGTAACCACCCTCTATATAAAAGCTTTGCCTCTCATGTCTTTTTAAAATCTCTCTCCTGTCCTCATAAAAATGTAACTTGCTGAAGTATTCTGAGAAACAGTGTTTATATTCATTTGCAAAGGCAAGGAGTTGATTAGGGATAGTCGGCATGGCTTTGTGGATAGGAAATCTGCCTCACAAACTTAATTGTGTTTTTTTGAAGACGTGACTAAGAAGATTGCTGAAGGCAGAGTGGCAGATGTGGTCTATATGGATTTTAGCAAGACCTTTAACAAGGTTCCACATGGTGGACTGTTTATAAGGTTAGGTCACATCCAGCAAGAGGTAGCCAACTGGATACAAAATCTACTTGACGGTAGGAGACAGAGGGTAGTTGATCACACTGGAGGACTGTGACCAGCGGTGTGCCACAAGGGTCACTGCTGGGCCCACTGTTCATCATTCATACAAACAATTTGGAAGAGAATTTAGGAGGCATGGTTAGTATGTTTGCTGATGCCACCAACATTCGTGGTATAGTGGACAGTGAAGCATGTTATCAAAGAGCACAATGAGATCTTGGTCAACTGGGGCAATGGGCTCAGGAAACTTGGACTGTTATAGAGTCACAGAGATGTACAGCACGGAAACAGACCCTTCAGTCCAACCCGTCCATGCCGACCAGATATCCCACCCAATCTAGTCCCACCTGCCAGCACCCGGCCCATATCCCTCCAAACCCTTCCTATTCATATACCCATCCAAATGCCTCTTAAATGTTGCATTTGTACCAACCTCCAACACTTCCTCTGGCAGCTCATTCCATACATGCACCACCGTGTGTGTGAAAAACTTTCCTGTATGTCTCTTTTATATCTTTCCCCTCTCACTCTAAACCTATGCCCTCTAGTTCTCGACTCCCCAACCCCAGGGAAAAGATTTTGTCTATTTAACCTATCCATGCCCCTCATGATTTTGTAAACCTCTATAAGGTCACCCCTCAGCCTCCGACGCTCCAGGGAAAACAGCCTCAGCCTGTTCAGCCTCTCTCTATAGCTCAAATCCTCCAACCCTGGCAACATCTTTATAAATCTTTTCTGAAGCCATTCAAGTTTCACAACATCTTGCCGATAGGAAGACCAGAATTGCAGGCAATATTCCAACAGTGGCCTAACCAATGTCCTGGACAGTCACAACATGACCTCCCAATTCCTGTACTCTGACCAATAAAGGAAAGCATACCAAATGCCTTATTCACTATCCTATATACCGGCGACTCCACTTTCAAGGAGCAATGAACCTGCACTCCAAGGTCTCTTTGTTCAGCAACACTCCCTAGGACCTTACCATTAACTCATTAGATTAGATTACTTACAGCGTGGAAACAGGCCCTTCGGCCCAACAAGTCCACACAACCCACCGAAGCGCACCCACCCACACCCATTCCCATACCTTTACCCTGCACCTAACACTAGGGGCAATTTAGCATGGCCAATTCACCTGACCTGCACATCTTTGGACTGTGGGAGGAAACCGGAGCACCCGGAGGAAACCCACGTAGACACGGGGAGAATGTGCAAACTCCACACAGGCAGTCGCCTGAGGCGGGAATTGAACTGGGGTCTCTGGCATTGTGAGGCAGCAGTGCTAACCACTGTGCCACCGTGCCGCCCACTTATACACAAGTGTATAAGTCATGCGCCGATTTGCTTTCCCAAAATGCAGCACCTCGCATTTATCTGAATTAATCTCCATCTGCCATTTCTCAGCCCATTGGCCCATCTGGTCCAGATCCTGTTGTAATCTGAGGTAACCCTCTTTGCTGTCCACTACACCTCCAATTTTGGTGTCATCTGCAAAATTACTAACTGTACCTCCTATGCTTGCATCCAAATCATTTATCTAAATGACAAAAAGTAGAGGGCCCAGCACCGATCCTTGTGGCACTTCACTGGTCACAGGCCTCCAGTCTGAAAAACAACCCTCCATCACCACCCTTTGTCTTTGACCTTTGAGCCAGTTCTGTATCCAAATGGCTAGTTCTCCCTGTATTCCATGAGATCTAATCTTGCTAATCAGTCTCCCATGGGGAATCTTGTTGAACGCCTTACTGAAGTCCATATAGATCATATCTACCGCTCTGCCCTCATCAATCCTCTTTGTTACTTCTTCAAAAAACTCAATCAACAAAGCCATGTTGACTATCCTTAATCAGTCCTTGCCTTTCCAAATACATGTACATCCTGTCCCTCAGGATTCCCTCCAACAACTTGCCCACCACCGACGTCAGGCTCACTGGTCTCTGGTTCGCTGGCTTGTCCTTACCGCCCTTCTTAAACCGTGGCACTGCATTTGCCAACCTTCAGTCTTCCGGCACCTCACCTGTGACTATCGATGATACAAATATCTCAGCAAGAGGCCTAGCAATCACTTCTCCAGCTTCCCACAGAGTTCTAGGGTACACCTGATCAAGTCCTGGGGATTTATCCACCTTTACCTATTTCAAGACATCCAGCACTTCCTCCTCTGTAATATAGACATTTTGCAAGATGTCACCATCTATTTCCCTACAGTCTATATCTTCCATATCCATTTCCACAGTAAATACTGATGCAAAATACTCATTTAGTATCTCCACCATTTTCTGCGGCTCCACACAAAGGCCGCCTTACTGATCTTTGAGAGGCCCTATTCTCTCCCTAGTTATCCTTTTGTCCTTAATGTATTTGTAAAAACCCCTTGGATTCTCCTTCATTCTACTTGCCAAAGCTATCTCATGTCCCCATTTTGCCTTCCTGATTTCCCTCTTAAGTATACTCCTACTTCCTTTATACTCTTCTAAGGATTCATTTGATCTACCCAGTCTATACGTTACATATGCTTCCTTCTTTTTCTTAACCAAACCCTCAATTTCTTTAGTCATCCAGCATTCCCCATACGTACCAGCCTTTCCTTTTACCCTGACAGGAATATACTTTGTCTCAATTCTTGTTATCTCGTTTTTGAAAGCCTTCCATTTTCCAGCTGTCCCTTTACCTGCGAACATCTGCCCCCAATCAGCTTTCAAAAGTTCTTGCCTAATACCGTCAAAATTGGCCTTTCTCCATTTTAGAACTTCAACTTTTAGATCTGGTCTATCCTTTTCCATCATTATTTTAAATCTAACAGAATTATGGTCACTGGCCCCAAACTGCTCCCCCACTGACACCTCAGTCACCTGCCCTGCCTTATTTCCCAAGAGTAGGTCACGTTTTGCACCTTCTCTAGTAGGTACATCCACATACTGAATCGGAAAATTGTCTTATACACACAAATTCCTCTCCATCTAAACCCTTAACATTATGGTAGTCCAAGTCTATGTTTGGAAAGTTAAAATCCCCTACCATAACCACCCTATTATTCTTACAGATAGCGGAGATCTCCTCACAAGTTTGTTTCTCAATTTCCCTCTGACTATTAGGGGATCTATAATACAATTCCAATAAGGTCATCATCCGTTTTTTTATTTCTCAGTTCCACCCAAATAACTTCCTGGATGTATTTCTGGGAATATCCTCCCTCAGCACAGCTGTAATGCTATCCCTTATCAAAAATGCCACTCCCCCTCCTCTCTTGCCTCCCTTTCTATCTTTCCTGTAGCATTTGTCACCTGGAACATTTAGCTACCAGTCCTGCCCATCCCTGAGCCATGTTTCTGTAATTGCTATGATATCCCAGTCCCATGTTCCTAGCCATGCCCTGAGTTCACCTGCCTTCCCTGTTAGACACCTTGCATTAAAATAAATGCAGTTTAATTTATTAGTCCTACCTTGTCCCTGCCTGCCCTAATTGTTTCAGTTGCTTCTGTTCTCAACTGTACCAGTCTCAGATTGATCTCTTTCCTTACTATCTCCCTGGACTGACCCCCCCCAAACCTTACTAGTTGAAATCTTCCCGAGCAGCTCTAGCAAATTTCCCTGCCAGTATATTAGTCCCCTTTCAATTTAGGTGCAGTCCGTCCTTCTTGTACAGGTCACTTCTACCCCAAAAGAGATTCCAATGATCCAAAAATGTGAATCCTTCTCCCATACACCAGTTCCTCAGCTATGCATTCATCTGCTCTATCGTCCTATTCCTGCCCTCACTAACTCGTAGCACTGGGTGTAATCCAGATATTACTAATCTCGAGGACCTCCTTTTTAAATTTCTGCCTAACTCTCTGTAATCTCCCTTCAGAATCTCAACCTTTTACTTTCCTATGTCGTTGGTTCCAATGTGGAAAATGACCTCTTGCTAGCCCCCCTTCCCAGTGAGAACATTTTGCGCCCTCTGAGACATCCTTGATCCTGCACCAGGGAAGTAACACACCATTCTGATTTTTCGCTGCTGGCCACAGAAACGTCTGTCTGTACCTCATACTAGAGAATCCCCTAACACAATTGATTTCTTGGAACCTGATGAACTTGTTGCATTAGAGCCAGTCTTAATACCAGATACTTGGCTGTTCGTGCTACGTTCCCCTGAGAATTCATCACCCCCTACATTTTCCAAAACAGCATACCTGTTTGAAATGGGTATATCCACAAAAGATTCCTGCACTAGCTGCCTACCTATCTTACCTTTCCTGGAGTTAACCCATCTATGTGACTGTATCTGAGACTTTCCCCACTTCCTATAACTGCCATCCACCACATACTGCTGCCGTTGCAAATTCCTCATTGCTTCTAACAGTCTCTCCAACCGATCCATTCGATCTGATAAGATTCGCAGCCAACAGCATTTATGGCAGATATAATCCGCAGTAACCCTTAAACTCTCTTTAAACTCCCACACCTGACAAGAAGTACATATCACTCTATTAAGGCCATTTTTGCTCCTTCACAATCTAGAGTCCCGAAAAATAACCGTCTTATTCCTCTCCAAACACTGCCCCAGGTTATATTAATAGTTATGGCTTATATTTTAAGTTTAATTAAGAGACATATCTCCAAAAACATATAATCAAGAAAGAACCCACTCTACTCACTACTGCAGATTCGCTGTAGGTCACACTTAAAGCAACGATTAACTTATCTGATTCTGTGCTGTGAACTTCGCCCAACGGTTCCTCCAATATCAGTTGTGAACTTCACTGTTTGTTAATTTTCCCAGATGCACTCCAATGTCCAGCGATACATGGATTCAAACAGCAAAGGCAGTAACTGTGCAGGTTCTCTCTCTGTCCCTGTCCTGCAATTACTTCACCATGTGCTTCCTTTGTTTGTTCTTCTCCCTTTTAAAACTGCTGTTGTTTTGACTTTTTTTTCCCCAAAGTTCCAAAACAATGCAACAGCATATAAAACAGCAATTGCTGCTTCTGGAATTCGAGGAAATCACCTCCTAAACCTAAAATAGCTCAAAGAAGGAGCAGCTGTTACAGCCAGAAATGTTTCCTGTCCTTCATCTTGAATTACCCAGAATTACCCTGGAGTCTAGGTGCTGGCACAGACTTGGTGAAAAAGACTATAATTCAAGTACTTTTTAAAAAAAACTCTGTATTCCTATGCTAGAGTATTTATTATTCTTTCAATTCTGTAACAAATACAGAAGTATCTACGCCTAGGTATCCTGTACCTAAGATGGCACAATAAGCGGTGACATTACAAAATTTTCACTGCACTCATTCGAGTGCACATGACAATAAAGTCAATTCTAATTTTGGTAAGACAAGGCAGGACATGACTTACACAGTTTGTGGTAGGGCCCTGGGGAGTTATCAAACAAACAGAGACCTAAGAGTTCAAGTACATAGTTTCTTGAAAGTGGCATCAGAGTGGTGAAGGCAGCTTTTGGCATGTTTGTCTTTATTGGTAAGAGCATTGAGTATAGGAGTTATGATTTCATGTTGCAGCTGTACAGGACAGTGGTGAAGGCACCTTTGATATTGCATTCAGTTGCGGTCACCCTACTTTAGGAAAGATGTTATTAAACTGGAAAGGGCGCAGAAAATATTTACAAGAATGTTACTGAGACTGGAGGGTTTGAGTTAGAAGAAACATTTGGATAGGTTGGGACTTTTTCCCTAAAGCATAGAAGACTGAGGAATGATCTTATTGTGGTTTACAAAATCATGATAGCCAAGAACTTTTCTCCAGGGTCGTGTGGGCGGGGTGGGTCCAAAACCCAAGGGTATAGGTTTAAGGTAATAGGGGAAAAGTTTAAAAGGGGCCAGAGAGGCAGCTTTTTCATATAGAAGATGGTCAGTGTATGGGATGAGCTGCCAGAGGAAGTGGTAGAGGTGGGTACACTTACAACATTCAAAAGGCATTTGGACAGGTATACAAATAGGGAAGGTTCAGATAGATATGGGCCAAATGCTGGCAAATGGGACTAGGTCAAACCTGGTCAGTATGGGCGAGTTGGACCGAAGGGTCTGTATCCACGCTGAGAAATCACAAGCCATCACTGCACTGAAGCAGTACAGTTAAAAAAAATCACTCCAAGAAAGAGGCGAACAGTGTGGAAGAAGTTGGTCACATACTTCACCTCGAAGAAACTCTGTCGTTAATGAGCTGGGGGTAAATTTGGAAAGATAATGGACTTGTGAATACCTGGTTTTAAACTTGGCATATTGTACTATGTATGCCCTTTCCAAATGAAAAAAAATAAGTGGGAAATTTTGTTTGCATGGACTGTATGATGAAAATACAGAAAGCTGGACACATGTTGAAGCTAACAAAATTGAAGCAAATATAGTTGTTCTTGAGTATTGTGCAGGGATGAGGGTGGGGCAAAGCTTTTAACCTCTTAAGAAGTCTGTTACAGCTAGAGAAACCAGATTCCAAAACTTTAGAAGAAATAGTAGGAATCCTACAGAAGTATTTTTCACCAAAACCATTGGTGATTGCTGAAAGGTTCAGATTCCACAAACACAACCGGCATGATGGTGAATCTAGTTCCCAGTTCCTAGAACTTTTAAAGAAGTTAGCAGAAATTTGCAATTTCAGAGACAACTGTCAAAGACAGACTGACGTGTGGTTTAAGATGCGAAGCAATCCAGGAGAGGCTACCGATGGAAATAAATATATACATAAAGAAAGCACTTGAAATAGTAATTCAAAATGGAACTAGCAGCCAAAGAAGCTCAATAGCTTAGCTTCAGCATGGCAGTTCACAAAGTAGCAGGTGAGACAATGAGTACTGCCACCCATTTGGAAAAATATGTTACACAGCAACAAATCGCTGGCATTAGGAAGCTGTATGCAGAAACTGCAGCAGAAAAGGGCACATTGTTCATGTTTCTCCCTCAAAGATGCCTGTTCAATGCAGCAACCAAAGAATAGGAAGAAAACTGACATTACGAAAAGTGCATGAGAAAAGCCTAGACTCTCAGTCTAAAGAGGAGCTGTTATTAAACATACTGGCCATTGCTGGAGACACCAACCAATATTAGGTCATAAGATACAGGAGCAAAATTAGGCCAGTCGACCCCTCGAGTCTGTTCCAAGATTCAACCATTGCTGATTTTTTTTTCAATACCTTTCTCCTGTCTTCTTCCCGTAACCCTTAATCCCCTTACTATTCAAGAACCGACCTATCTCTGACTTAAATACACTCAATAATTTGGCCTCCACAATCCTTTGCAGGAATGGGTTACAGAGATTTAACACACTCTGGCTGAACAAATTCTCAGTTCTAAAAGATCATCTCTTCACCATGGGCCTGTGCCCTTGGGCCCTAGTCTCTCCTACAAATGGATACATCGTCTCCATGTTCACTCTATTCAGGCCTCTCAATATTCTGTAACTTTCAATCAACCCCCCCCCAACCTTCTAAACTCCATGTACAGATCCAGAATCTTCAACTGCTCCTCATATTACAAGTGTTTAAGGATGAAATGTGAACGAAGAGCAAAAGCACAGAAACTGAAGAGTAGAGTGGTCTGGTTTCCTCCCACAATCCAAAAGATGAGAGGGTCAGGCGAATTGGCTATGCTAAATTGCCCATTATGTTGGGTGCATTAGATAGGGGTAAATATAGGGTAGGGGGATGGGTCTGGGTGGGTTACTTTTCAGAGGGATGGTGTGGACTTGTTGGGCCGACGGGCCTGTTTCCACACTGTAGGGAATGTAATCTAATCTAAAAATCTACATCGACAAAAAGGACACGAGAAAAGCCCAGACCTGTCTGAAGAAAAGCACCCTTAGTTTCTCTATTACTAAATGACAAATCAGGAAATGGACACAAGTTTGCATACGATACACAGTTATGTGGGAATGCCAGATGTCAGGAGGATGCAAAGAGATATGACTGGGTTTAGTGAGCTGGCAGATGGAGTATAATGTGAGTAAGTATGAGATTGTTTACTTTGATTGTAATAATTGAAAAACAATTTTTTTAAAGAAGTTAAACCTGTAAGTGATAATCTTCAGAGAGAATTGATATACTTTTTGAAGGAAGACAAAATATTTGCTTGTTGGAGCATCAAGCAATCACAAAAGCAAATTGTACTTTGGCCTTCATAAAAAGGGGATTGTGAATATTATGCTGTTCAGAGAGTTGGTGCAGATTCAATTGGCTGAATGGCCTCTTTCCACACTGTAGGGGTGTTGTTAAGTTCTTCTTCCTGAGATTCCTACACACTTGATGCAACTGCAGATGCCAACTTCTGTGAACAACCAAAATTTTATTAAGCACATTACAGTACAAGCTTTCTGGAGAAACCCTTAACACTCTTCACAATGTTTGCAAAGCTATGTCAAGGGATCTTTCTCTAAACAAAGGAAACAGTTTATACAATACCTTTACATCTCATTCAGTGATGCCCGCAAGACAACCCCCCAGCCACTCGCCACTCAAGATACAATGCAGTGACATTATCTCCAGAAACAATATAATGTAAATCATCCCTTCATGGTCAAATCTGTTGTGAATCATTTTTTTAACTGCAGGAAGTGTAACGTTCTTATCAATTTCTGAATAGGATGATGATGCAATTCTTTTACTCTGAATAACTGGGAAATGGCCAGGCAAATGGCTCTGAATGGCAAGAGATGTGAATGTAAATTCCTTACAATCTACCTGCAAGTCAGAGGCATCCCATTGTAGTCTCAGGATAGCCAATTTACTGCAGGTCAGCAGCGCAAATTTACTCTTTAATATCTCAAGGATTCTATCAGATGAGCTGTACCATTTTCATCTGTGATTTTGGTTTTTCTTTCCGGATTGTGAATCTTTGTAATTCTGTAATCTAAGGTTAATGTGCCACTGAATATTTTTAAGGCTGAGAATAACAGATTTTTCATCTTTCTGGGGATCAAAGAATATTGGGAATGAAGCAGGTCAGTGCGTTTGAAGTGTACGTCTCCCTCTCTTCTCTTGAAATGATATTACATATCTATCTGTTTGAGCAGATTTTGGATACCTCTTGTGATAGCTCCTTCTCTGTCTGTGTGTCCTTTTTATGTGTTAAATAAATGCAAACTGTTGTTCTTGAACAATTACCTAAACTTCAAACAAGGGTCGTGCAGTTCAGACTTAAGAGTAAGTAAAGATATCAGAAAGATATCTGAAGTCAAAATGTTTGAAAGAAGTTCCAGAAATGTTGCAGTATGTGTTCTAGCACAACGGAGGAAGAGGGGGCTTCACTTACCTTATGTCAATGTGCTGGATAAATGTTTCTAGTATGCTGATTTAAAGCTCACTTACCTTTCTGTAACTTTTTACCCATGCAGTTGGGAGCAAAATTCTAAATGGAGTAAGATTTTTTTCTTGGTTGCAGACATGGAGATGATGGGTTTAGTTGCAGTGCAAGCTTTCTGGATGCCACCAGCTTTCTGGCTTTAATCGCAAGCTCAGGCAGTGATTCTTGCTTCTTTGTTAATTGGCAAGGTTAAAGGCCAAGGGCAGCACGGTGGCTCAGTTGTTAGCACTGCCGCCTCACAGCACTAGGAATCCAGGTTCGATTCCAGCCTCGGGTGACCGTCTGTGTGGAGTTTGCACATTCTCCCAGTGTCTGCTTGGGTTTCCTCCGCATACTCCGGTTTCCTCCCACAGTCCAAAGATGTGCAGGTCAGGTGAACTGGCCATGCTAAATTGCCCATATTACTAGGTGCATTAGTCAGAGGGAAATGGGTCTGGATGGGTTACTCTTTGGAGGGTCGGTGTGGTCTTGTTGGGCAAAAGGGCCTGTTTCCACACTGTAGGAAATCTAATCTAAATAGAATCATAGCTGATCAACCTCAATTTCAACTTCCTGCACTAACACCTAAAGGTTTATGGATCTTTTTAGAATATATTCAAAGACTGAGTATCCACAACTTTCCATGGTAGACATTCATAATCTTTTGAGTGAAGAAATTTCTTCGGATCCCAGTCTCAAACGATTAACTCCTTATTCTGTCTAAGACTGTGACTCTAGTTCTTGATCCTCCAGCCAGGGAAAGCATCCTCCCATTGTCTAGCTTCAAATTCCTTAAAGTTTGCAGCAACTTCCATTTGAATCAGGGGAAGTAGCCCTTCTATGTGGGAAAGTAAAGAATACTCTAAAAGGAATCACATCCAAAGAGCAAGCATTGTAAAGTATGTTATGCCTCACTGGGGTAGTACACCGAAAATCAAGTCCCAAGATTGCAGGAGTTGGCTTTACCTATCTTTTCGAATCAGACTGACAAAAAGTGAAGCAGATTTCTGTACTTAACAAGAATCACTATTTATTACAAATAAATAGACTCTGGTTACAGGTTAACAATTATAAACAGTCAGCAGATGCTTTACAAAGTTAAAACTCTAACCCATTATAAATTTCCATCCCTGGACACATATACAGACAGAAACAAAAAGAACATGGATGTAAAAGAGCAGGGATAGGCTAGGAAGACAGTTCAACATATGCTGAAATGGTCCTTTTGGCTTGTCAGGGTGTGCTGTTCCTTGACTCTCCTTCTCCATATACTTCAATTGTTGGCAGGAGGCACAGGATGATTGGTTCACACTTATAAAAGTCTATGACTTATCAATTAAAAGTCACAGCTTACAGAGCTGGAAAGGGGAAATAAACTTGCTGTCTTCAGACTTAATATGCCTTTTTTTAAAAAACTGCAGAGCAAAAACTGCTCCTTCTTCTTCAGAGGTCCAATGTTTCTGCCAAAACATTCACACCCCAAGTTATCAGCTACCTGAGAGTCAATGACTTAGATACTGATCAGTAGTTAATAGGCCAATTTGTTACTTTTTAATCAGGCAAAGCTCCATTTGTAGACATCCCTTGGCTCCAGTTCGTCTATAAAATAAGCTTCTACTACTGATTGAAGAAACTACTTTGTAAACAGAACTTACAATAGGAGTCAGGTTATAGACATTTCTGTTCCGAAATGTTCTTACACACCTCTGCAGCAAGTGGAACTTGAATCCAGGCCTCCTGGCTCAATGGTAGGGACACTACCACTGCCCCACAAGGGCTACTAAAGTTTGTAGATATTTTTTAACCAACCTATCCAGGTACATTATGACACACTTCTGGAGCAGGTGGAACTTAGATTTAAAGAATCCCCACAGTGCTGAAAGAAGCTATTTGGCCCATCAAGTCTGCATCAAACCAATGAAAAGCATCCCACCCAGACCCAGACCCCTCCCCACACCCCGCCAATCCCCATAACCTACATTTACCATGGCTAACACACCTAGCCTGCACATTCCTGGACACTACAGGCAATTTAGCATGACTAGTCCATCTAACTTGCACATCTTTAGGGGAAACTGGAGTACCCAGATGAAACCCACACAGACATGGGGAGAATGTGCAAACTCCGCACAGACAGTGGCCGAAGGCTGGAATTGAACCTGGGACCCTGATGCTGTGAGAAAGCTATGCTTACCACTGAACCATCCACTTGAACCCAGGCCTCCTGACTCAAAGGCATGGTTACTACCACTGCACAAGTCTCTCCAGGAATGTCTTTTTCAGAGTGTAGCAATCCTTCAATGATCCTTATTTTTTAAAGCAGTTCTTTTGCCATTTCAGCCAATATCAAAAATACAGAAAATAAAAACTTATGGTCTTTACAGGACTTTACTGGGACAGAAAGTCAGCACCCATTGGCCTTAGCCATAGCTGGCAAAATTTTCAGGAGTAACTTGTATAAGATAGTTGGCCTGAAAACGTTAGTACAAAACATTCACATTGGTCCACAACCCAGCCTCCCACCTGAGATACAAATCACTTTTTAAAAATATATTAAAAAGATATGTATGACTGCCTCTGATCATTGTCATTTGTAGTTATTTTAGTCTGTTACACCCACCTGTACTGGTAACAATGATGCAACTTAGAAATATTTTCTCTCAGACAATAATGGATATTTTGAACTCTTCCTAAAATATTTTTAAGACAGAGTTAGATAGAGTCTTGTTATGCAGGGTTGTAAAGGATTATTCAGAGTAGGCAGGAATGTGGATTTCAGATTACAATTGTATACACATGCAAGCTCCAAATGACTTTCTCCTGCTCCTTGTTCACATTACTCTCATTCTACTGAATAAATGTTCCACTGAAACCTGTCATTTTAAGATTTCAGCAACTTTTTAAAAGGAGCATGTATCTAGTTAGTTATTGCCTTAGCAGCAGCTAACAGCAGCCAACACTCAGAGCTGGAATGACTGTTATACAAACAAGTTAACTAGAAGCAGGAGTAGGCCTCTTGGCCTTTTGAGTCTGCTCCACCATTCAATAAGACTGTGGCTGATCTGATTAAAACCTTAATTCCACATTTCCACTATCCCTAATAATCTTCCACCCATCTGGTCACCACAAATTTACCTAACTTTGTCTCAAAAGCATTCAAGGAATCTTTTTCCATTGCCTTTTCAGAAAGGGAGTTCTAAGGATTCACAATCATTTATGTGAAATAAATTCTTTTTGTTCTCTATTTTAATCACACTTAAAAAAGTGTGATTCCTGATTTTTAAACAGTGCCCATTGCTCGAGATTCTCCCACCAGAGGAAACTCTCTTTCCATATCCACCTGGTCAAGATCCCTCAGGGTCTTATGTTTCAATCAACTCACTTATTTCTCTTCTGAACTCCAGCGAATACAAGCCTAGGCTGTCCAACCTTTCCTCACAAGATAACCCACCCATTCCACATACTTGTCAACTAAACTTCTTCTGAACTGCTTCCATTACATTCACATCCTTCCTTGAATAAGGATACTAATACTCTCGACATGGTCTTACCAATGGCCTGCATAACTGAAACACAACTGCACTACTTTTATATTCAATTCACCTCACAGCAAGCCGGGCAGCATCAGGAAGTGGAGAAATCAACATTTTGGGTGTAACCCTTCTTCAAGACAGCAGGTCGATGGAAGGGGAGCTGCAGATAAAGGAAGGTGGGGGAGGGGAAAGGTGGTGACGTAGGGCTAGGTGAGCACAACCTGGGTTGGTTCATGGTAGAATGAATCTGGTTGGTAGCTGAAAGGAAGGGTCAGTCAGAGGAATGAAAGGGAAGGGAAGGGGGAAAGAGGCTGGGAAGGGAATCAGGGGATCAGAAGGGAGTTTATTTGAAATTGGAAAACTCAGTGTTGAGTCTTCTGGGCTGTAGGATGCCTAGGTGAAAGATGAATTGTTCTTCCTCCAATTTGGCAGAGGCAGGAAAGATGTTATTGATGATGTAGGAATACGGAATCAAGGGGACATAGTAAAGGCCTTTTATGACAGAAGTTTCTTCACTTAGTGATTGGTGAGCCTGTGGAATTCTCTGTCACAGGCAACTATTGAGGTCAAAACATTGAAGACTTTCAAGAAAGATGTAGATATAGTTCTTAGGATTAAAGGGTGTGGGGGAAAAAGCAGAAACAGGGTATTGAGTTGGATGGAGACAGTGAGGTCTGCAGATGCTGGAGATCAGAGTTGAAAATGGTTGTAATTGTTGGAAGTCAGTCACCTCAGTTCCAGGACATCACTGCAGGAGTTCTTCAGTGTATGTCCTGGGTCCAATAATATCAGCAGCTTCATCAATGACCTTGCCTTCACAATAAGGTCAGAAGTGGGAATGCTTACCAATGCTCAGATATTGAAGCAGTCCATGTTCAAATGCAACAAGAAGGGTGGCACGGTGGCTCAGTCGTTAGCACTACTGCCACTCAGCGCCAGGGACTCAGGTTCGATTCCAGCCTTGGGTGACTGCGTGGAGTTTGCACGTTCTCCCCGTGTCTGCATGGGTTTCCTCCCACAGTCCAAAGATGTACAGGTCAGGTGAATTGGCCATGCTAAATTGCCATAGTGTTAGGTGTATTAGTCAGAGGGAAATGGATCTGGGTGGGTTACTCTTCACAGGGTCGGTGTGGACTGGTTGGGCCGAAGGGCCTGTTTCCACACTGTGGGGCAATCTAATTTGCCGTGATGCTCTTGATAAAGACTACATCCCCCAGAATGCTCTGCTCAGCGAGCGGCGAACTGTTCTTTGGGGTCACGTGGCAGCCTGGCTCCGCCCCTCCGGAAGCTGGCCAGGCCGTGCTGTGCACGCGCAAGGAGTGGGGTAAACCTTGCCTGCGCGCGTGCGCGCGGCGGCTTAGAGCGCGCGGCCCTCGTGGGCTTCGAGTCAGTTCCAGCGGCGGCCGCGGCCGAGCGCTCCCCCTCCCCCCACTTCGGGCCCAGCCAGGCCCAGGTCCCGGCCCCACGATGCCCATTTTACTGTTTCTCATAGACACGTCCGCCTCCATGAACCAGCGAACTTACCTAGGCACTAGCTACCTGGACATCGCCAAGGGCGCCGTGGAGATCTTCATGAAGGTAAAAATCGGAGAGCAGTTTGAAAGATAACGACACCCCCCCCCGCGTTGCCTCACTGACGGCGCTCTCTCTGTCCTTACAGCTCCGGGCCCGGGACCCCGCCAGCCGCGGAGACAGGTACATGCTGGTGACGTTCGACGAGCCGCCCTACGGCATTAAGGTAGGGCTTCAGCCGAGGGTGGGGTTGGGGGTGGGGGAGGGGGCATTTCCCGGGTCTGTGGTGGGTACGGGGTGTGGGGGAGGGGCTTGGACTTCAACATGGCGCCGCTCTCTTTGTGCGGCGACGCCGTGACGTCACTCGCCGGTCTATAAACCGGAAGTGCCTGGGATCCAAGCAACACTTTCCCTTCTCAAGAACCCTCCATTTCCCTTCCCCAGTCGTCCTCCATAAAAGCCCTCTCCCACTCATTCCACAACTACCGCTCCGTCACCCTCCCCAAATGCCCCCAGTCATGTTTCTTCCCCCTCAGCGCCTGCAGATGCCTTCCCCTCCAATGCCCACTGTCATATTCCCTGTCATCCCCCCCCTCACTCTACCAGCCCCTCTAATTCCTGCCTCCAGAAACCCCTCAACAGCCCCTTTGCTTGCTATCCCCAATCACCCCCACCATTTCCCTACTAGCCCTCTCCTCTCAGCACCACCTCTAATCCCTGCCCCAATTACTCATGTCATTTCCTCAATCACCGACAACTCTGTACCTTCTATTTCCAACCGTTTCCTCAAACTCCTCAACTCCCCCGTCAAACCCTCCATTCCTATCCCAATCGACCCCTGTCAATGAATGCACCTTCTTTGCCTCCAAACCCCAATTGCTAATGATATAAGTAGAACTTGGCATAGTATTAAAAATAAGAACCACAAAAACCACAAAACTTATATAAATTCTGTGCCTTACAATTGCGTCCACCACAATCACCCAATAAAGGAGCAGCACTCTGAAAGCTAGTGTGCTTCCAATTAAACCTGTTGGACTATAACCTGGTGTTGAGTGATTTTTAAGTTTGTACACCCCAGTCCAACACCGGCATCTCCAAATCATGACTACTTTTCTTTTGGGGTAGTCTTCATTTGAAGCATGCTGTCAAGCCTTGACAACCTATACCCATTTTTCTAATCAACCTGATCAGAGGTTATCATATGTTATTACACTCCCCTGGAGCAGGTGGCACTTGAATTCAGGCCTTGGCCCGGTGGTAGGCACTCTACTTCTACACCATGAGAGTCTGTTCCTGCCCCCCACACCCTCTTTCTCCCCCCCCCCCCCCCCCCCCCCCCCCCCACCGACAAATGATAAAATTATGATTGTAGATAAACCTTAAACTATGTTGTGAAACTTGAAAAGGTTCAGAAAAGATTTATAAGGATGTTGCCAGGGTTGGAAGATTTGAGCTATGGGGAGAGGCTGAACAGGCTAGGGCTGTTTCCTCTGGGGTGTCGGAGGCAGAGGGGTGACCTAATAGAGGTTTACAAAATTATGAGGGGCATGGATAGGATAAATGGGCAAAGTCTTTTCTTTGGGGTCAAAGAGTCCCGAACTAGAGGGTATAGGTTTAGGGTGAGACATAGGGTTGATGTAAAGATATAAAAGAGACGTACAGGGCAACGTTTTCACAGAGGGTGGTACGTGTATGGAATGAGCTGCCAAAGGAAGTGGTGGAGGCTGGTACAATTGCAACATTTAAGAGGCATTTGGATGGGTATGGGCCAGGTGCTGACAGATGGGACGAGATTGGGTTGGGATATCTGGTCGGCATGGATGGGTTGGACCAAAGGGTCTGTTTCCATGCTGTACATCTCTATGACTCTATAATTAGTGAGGTTGGGGAGGGTTAAATTAAAGGGAAGTTTAAAATATCAAAGAAATTAGTGAGCAGAAGTGCAGGGTGGGAAAGAGGCAAATAATAATCAAAGTGAAGGCAAGGGATATAAGTACTGAAGAAATTAGAACCAGAATAAGTAATGATGATAAAAAGTCAAGTCAACTCTACCTGAATGCACTTGGTATTTGTAACAAGGTAGGGAGTTTGATGACAGAAAGAGGAATAAATTAACATAGACCAATTGCTATTACGGTGATGTGGCTGCATGATGACTCAAACTGAGAATTTGATATTCAAGGGTATTGGACATTGTGGAAAAATAGGCAAAAAGGAGATGGGATAGCATTGTTAATAAAGGAAGTTGTCAGTGTGGTGGTACTTTAGGTGCGATCAATCATGATGTGGAATCAGGTTTGAAGGAAATACAGAATAGCAAGAGAAAGAAGTCACTGGTGGGAGTTTTCTATATGTCCCTGAAGAGTTGCCTCACTATGTCAAAGGACAAATCAGAAAATAATAGAGTTATGTGAGAAGGGCACTACAATTGTTGGTGATTTTAATCTGTTTGTTGACTGGAAGAATCAGATAATAGAAAAGCACAGCGGGTCAGGCAGTATCCAAGGAGCAGGGGAATTGATGTTTCGGGCATAACCCTTCATCAGGAATGAGGCTTGTGGGTCGGGGCTGAGAGATAAATGGAAGAGGGGGAGGGGTTGGGGTGAGGTAGCTGGGAAAGGAATAGCTGGATGAAGGTGAGGGCGAAGGTGATAGATCAGAGGGGGCAATGATAGATGGGTCCGGAGGGCGGTGCTGAGTTGGAGGCTTGGGACTGGGATAATGTGGAGGGAGAGGAAATCGGGAAGCTTTTGAAATCCACATTTACCCTGTGTGGTTGCATGGTCCCAAGGTGGAAAATGATATGTACCTCCTCCAGGTGTCGGGTGGTAACGGTTTAGTGGTAGAGGAGGCCCAGGACCTGCATATCATTGACAAAGTGGGAGGGGGAGTAGAAGTGTTCAGCCACGGGGTGGTGGGGTTGGTGGGTGCAGATATCCCAGAGAAGTTCTCTGAAAAAATCCGCAAGAAGGTGTCCTGTCTCCCTGATGTAGAGAAGACCACACAGGGTGCAACAGATGCAGTAGGTGACATTGGTAGAGGTGCAGATGAATTTCTGATGGACTCCGGACCACATTTAGACCAACACATACCTAGATGCCCAGCATTTATCCATCAGAAATTCATCTGCCCGTCTACCAATGTCATCCAGTGCGTCCATTGCACCCGCTGTGGTCTCCTCTGTATCAGAGAGACAGGACGCATTCTTGCGAATTGTTTCAGAGAACGTCTCTGGGACACCTGCACCTACCAACCCCACTGGCCCGTGGCTGAACACTTCAACTTCCCCTCCTAGTCTGTCAAGGACATGCAGATCCTGCGCCTCCTCCACTGCCAAACAGTTAACACCCGACCTGGAGGAGGAACCTGCCTTGGGACCCTGCAACCACATGGGATAAATGTGGATTTCAACAGCTTCCTCATGTCCTCTCTTCACCTCCTCGCCACCCCCCCCCCCCCCCCCCCCCCCCCCCCACCCCCCACCCAAGGTTATCCTAGTTCCAAGCATCTAACTCGGCACCGCTTTCCGAACCCAACCATCACTGCCCCCTCTGACCTGTCACCTTCGCCCTCGCCTTCATCCAGCTGTTCCTTTCCCAGCTACCTCACCCCAACCCCACCCCCTCTTCCATTTATCTCTCAGTCCCGACCCACAAGCCTCATTCCTGATGAAAGGCTTATGCCCAAAATGTCGATTCTCCTGCTTCTCGGATACTGCCTGACCTGCTGTGCTTTTCCAGCACCACACTCGACTCTGATCTGCAGTCCTCACTTTCTCCTGGAAAAATCAGATGGGCAAGGGGGCACTGGCAGACAAATTTGTTGAGGGTGTTAGCAATTTGTTTCTTGATGCAAGAGGTTGCATAACTTAGAATCATAGAATCCCTGTGTGTAGAAAGAGGCCATATGGCCTGTTGTGTCCTCACTGATCCTCTGAAGAACATCCCACCCAGACCCAGACCCAGTCCCCTACCCTATCCCTGGAACCCCAAAATTTCCCAATGCTAATCACCTAGCTTGGATATCCCTGGATACTACGGGAAAACTAGCATGGCCCCAATCACCGAATCTGGGTGATAGGGCCTGATGATATTATAGCTGAATTGTTAATCCAGAGATCCAGTTAATGTTTATGGGATTGTGGCAGATGGTGGAATTGAATTCAATAAAATCTGCAATTAATGATGACTACGAAACTGGTGCCAATTGTCAGGGAAAGCCCAGCAGTTCACTAATGTCCTTTAAGGAAAGAAACTCCAGTCCCTTACCTGATCTGGCCTCCATGTGACTTCAGATCCACAGCAGTGTGGTTGACTCTTAAGGATAAACAATAAATGCTTGCCTGACCAGTGATGCCCACAACCTGCAATTAAATAAAAATAATTCCAGTGAGGGATTTGATTTAACTAGAAATCTTATATTTGCTGCCTAAAATATCATCGCATTTGAAAAGTTGGCTTGGGAAACAAAGTGGCTCGAAGATGTTTGGATCTTAGTACTTCATAGTGTTTTGTCAGGTATAGCTATGAATGTTTAAGCTAAATTGTCAGAAGGACAATTTACTGTCTAAGAAACCGTTCTTAAAAAAATAAACTGTTTAATGCTTATGAGCTAACACAAAGAACAAAGAAAATTTACAGCCAGGAACAAGCCCTTCGGCTCTCCGAGCCTGTGCTGATCCAAATCCACTTTCTAACCTATTGCCCAATTCCTAAGGATCTGTATCCCTCTGCTCCCCACCTACTCATACATCTGTCCAGATGCATCTTAAATGAATCTACCGTGCCTACCTCTACTACCTCTGTTGGCAATGTGTTCCAGGAACCTACCACCCTCTGTGAAAAGTACTTTCCATGTGTATCCTCCTTAGACTTTTCTCCTCTCACCTTGAACGCGTTACCTTTTGTTATTGAATCCCTCAGCTTGGGAAAAAGCACCCTGTCTATACCCTTCATGATTTTGTAGACTTCAATCAGGTCCCCCTCAACATCCTTTTTTCTAATGAAAACAATCCTAACTTATTCAACCTTTCTTCATTGCTAGCACCCTCCATACCAGGCAACATCCTAGTGAACCTCCTCTGCACCCTCTTCAAAGCGTCCACATCCTTTTGGTAATGTGGCGACCAGAACTGTATGCAGTATTCTAAATGTGGCTGAACCAAAGCCTTGTACAGTTTTTACATGACCCTGCCAGCTCTTATACTCAACATCCCGTCCGATGAAGGCAAGCATACCATGTGCCTTCTAGAACACTCTATCCAACTGTGCAGCCACCTTCAGGTTACAATGGACCTGAACTCCCCGATCTCTCTGCTCATCAACTTTTCCCAAGGCTCTTCTGTTTATAGTATAGTTCGCTCTAGAATTAGATTTCCCAAAATGCATCACCTCACATTTGCTTGGATTGAGCTTCATTGAACCTGAAATTCATCAGTGATCACTCCAAATGTTAAGAAACAAACTCAAACAGACATTTGTAAAATTTTTAAGAAAAGGAAATGCTGTGTGATCAGTAGCTTTGATCATGGAGTATAGAACATTACGGCGCAGTACAGGCCCTTCAGCCCTCGATCGTGCGCCATCCTGAGAAACCAATCTGAAGCCCATCTAACCTACACTATTCCATTCTTGTCCATATGCCTATCCAGTGATGATTTAAATGCCCGTAAAGTTGGCGAGTCTACAACAGTTGCAAGTTGCAGAAGGAGTTTTGACAATGTGAGGGAAACTGATTATGGAAGAATTCCAAAATAATATTCCAACCAATCTTAAGACCGAGATAAATGTCAAATATTAAAAATCTGAGAAGCAGCAGTTCTAATAGATACCTGTGCTGCGGCTTATATAGAACATAGAACATTACAGCGCAGTACAAGCCCTTCGGCCCTCGATGTTGCGCCGCCCTGTCAAACTAATCTGAAGCCCATCCCACCTACACTATTCCATGTACGTCCATATGCCTGTCCAATGACGACTTAAATGCACTTAAACTTGGCGAATCTACTACCGATGCAGGCAAAGCATTCCAAACCCTTGCTACGCTCTGAGTAAAGAAACTACCTCTGACATCTGCCCTATATCTATCACCCCTCAATTTAAAGCTATGCTCCCTCGTGCTCGCCGTCACCATTCTTGGAAAAAGACTCTCCCTGTCCACCCTATCTAACCCTCTGACTATCTTGTATGTCTCTCTTAAGTCACCTCTCAACCTTCTCCTCTCTAACGAGAACAGCCTCAAGGCCCTCAGCCTTTCCTCGTAAGACATTCCTTCCATACCAGGCAACGTCCTAGTAAATCTCCTCTGCACCCTTTCCAAAGCTTCCAAATCCTTCTTATAATGCAGTGACCAGAACTGTACACAATACTCCAAGTGTGGCCGTACCAGAGCTTTGTACAGCTGCAGCATAACCTCCTGGTTCCGGAACTCAATCCCTCTATTAATAAAGGTCAAAACACTGTATGCCTTCTTAACAACCCTGTCAATCTGGGTGGCAACTTTCAGGGATCCGTGTACATGGACACAGAGATCTCTCTGCTCATCTACACTACCAAGAATCTTACCATTAGCCCAGTACTTTGCATTCCGATTACTCCATCTAAAGTCTATCACCTCACACTTGTCCACATTAAACTCAATTTGCCACCTCTCAGCCCAGCTCTGCATCCTATCTATGTCCCTCTGCAACCTACTACATCCTTCATCACTATCCACAACTCCACCGACCTTAATGTCGTCCGCAAATTTACTAACCCACCCTTCTAAGCCCTCATCCAGGTCATTTATAAAAATGACGAACAGCAGTGGACCCAACACCGACCCTTGCGGTACACCACTGGGTAACTGGACACCAAGATGAACATGTTCCATCAACTACAACCCTCTGTTTTCTTTCAGCAAGCCAATTACTAATCCAAACTGCTATGTCTCCCACAATCCCATTCCTCTGCATTTTGTATAATAGCCTACTGTGGGGAACCTTATCGAATGCCTTGCTGAAATCCATATACTCCACATCAACCGGTTTACTCTCATCCACCTGTTTGGTCACTTTGTCAAATAAGTTCAGTAAGATTCGTTAGGTACGACCTACCCTTCACAAAACCGTGCTGACTGTCCCTGATCAGGTTATTCTTTTCTAGATGGTTATACATCCTATCTCTTATAACCTTTTCCAACACTTTACCAACAAGTGAAGTGAGACTCGCTGGTCTGTAATTACCAGAGTTTTCTCTACTACCCTTTTTGAACAAGGGAACCACATTTGCTATCCTATCTTGGAACAGTTACATCTGGAGACATGGTCACATCATCTTGTTAAGTTCTTTTCTTGAGGTTTCACACACAAGTTTTTTTTTATTTCAAAAATATACTTTATTCATGAAATGATTTGATGGTCTGTACATTTGGTCATGCCATACATATGTCAACATTTACAAACACAGATCAGAATTTATCATTGTCATATACAGGTCTGTGCATTTCTCAATCTTATGCATATATTTGGCTGAGGCATCAGCAGAGCCCAAAAAAAGTCCGCATGGGCCCCCAGTTCTTCTTTAGGCAGGCCGATCTTACACGGTGGTCTTTCCCCACCGCGCCTTGGCGGCAGCTGCCCCAAGCTTCAGCGCGTCCTTCAACACGTAGTCTTGGACCTTGGAATGTGCCAGTCTGCAACACTCAGTCGGGGTCAACTCCTTCAGCTGGAAGATCAACAGGTTTCGGACCGCCCAGAGAGCATCCTTCACCGAGTTGATGATCCTCCAGGCGCAGTTAATGTTCGTCTCAGTGTGAGTCCCGGGGAACAGGCCATAGAGCACGGAGTCCCGCGTCACGGCGCTGCTCGGGACGAACCTCGACAAGCACCACTGCATTCCTCTCCAGACTTCCTCTGCATAGGCACATTTCAGAAGGAGGTGTGTGACAGTCTCGTCCCCACCGCAGCCACTTCGAGGGCAGCGTGCGGTGCGGCAGAGAGTCCGGGTGTGCATGAAGGATCTCACAGGCAGAGCCCTTCTCACCACCAGCCAAGCCACGTCTTGGTGCTTGTTGGAAAGTTCTGGCGATGAGGCATTCTGTCAAATGGCTTTGACAGTCTGCTCAGGGAACCGCTCGACAGGATCCGCCCTCTCCTTTTCCCGAAGGGTCTCAAGGACACTACGTGCTGACCACTTCTTGATGGACTTGTGGTCAAAGGTGTTTTTCCTCATAAATTTCTCCACGAAGGACAGGTGATACGGAACAGTCCAACTACTCGGAGTGTTCCGCGGCAGCGAGGCCAGGCCCATCCTTCGCAACACCGGGGACAGGTAGAACCTCAGTACGTAGTGACACTTGGTGTTTGCGTACCGGGGATCCACGGACAGCTTGATGCAGCCACACACAAAGGTGGCCATCAGGGTGAGGGTGGCATTGGGCGTGTATTTTCCCCCGTTGCACCGGTCTTTGTACATTGTGTCTCTTCGGACCCGGTCCATCTTTGATCTCCAAATGAGTTGGAAGATGGCCCGGGTGACTGCGGCGGCACAGGTCCTGGGGATAGGCCAGACCTGTGCCACATATAGCAATACTGAAAATACCTCGCACCTGATGACCAGGTTTTTTCCCGCGATGGAGAGTGACCGTTGCCCCCATCTGCCTAGTTTCTGTCTCATCTTCCTGATCTGCTCCGCCCAGGTCTTGGCGCACGCCCCAGCCCCCCCGAACCAAATACCCAGCACCTTCAGGTGGTCAGTCCTGACGGTGAAGGGGATAGAGGATTGGTCGGCCCAGTTCCCGAAGAGCATGGCCTCGCTTTTGCCTTGGTTTACCTTGGCCCCCGAGGCCCGTTCGAACTGGTCACAGATGCACATGAGTCTGTGCACGGACAGCGGATCCGAGCAGAAAACAGCGACGTCATCCATGTACAGGGAGGCCTTAACCTGTAGGCCCCCGCTGCCAGGAATAGTCACCTCTCTCAGGCTCGCATCCTTCCTGATGGATTCGGCAAATGGCTCTATGCAGCACACAAACAAGGCGGGTGAGAGGGAGCATCCCTGCCTGACTCCAGATCTTCCAGGGAAGCTATCTGATTCCCACCCATTGATTGAGACTGCACTGACAATGTCTGACTGTCTGATCCAATTTCCAATCCCCTCCCCAAAGCCCATTTTGGAGAGGACATCCCTCATATATGTATGCGATATCCTGTCAAAGGCTTTCTCCTGGTCCAGGCTGATGAGGCAGGTGTCCACCCCCCTGTCCTGCATGTAGGTGATCGTATCCCTGAGGAGTGCAAGACTCTCAGAGATCTTCCTGCCCGGTATAGCACAGGTTTGGTCCGGGTAGATCACTGATCCCAGAGCAGACCTGACCCGGTTGGCGATGACCTTTGACAAGATTTTGTAGTCTGTATTTAACAGTGAGATCGGTCTCCAATTTCTAATTTCCTGCAGATGGTCACTTTGCAATCTGCCGCCATGTGTCCCGACTTCCAATCACGATCCAGCGATGATCTCTTCTCTAGTTCTGATGACTCGCAACTCGACACCTGTCCTGATAAGAACAGACACTTGATCTTAGCCAAAAGGCCGAGAATAAGAACAGAAACTATCGCATACACCAAATTCTGCAAACAGTTAAAGTTTATTATAGCTTGTACAAGCTAGGTGACGTCCTTTGTCCCTCTTCAACGAAAAAACATCCCCTTTATATAGGTCAGTTGGTAATACTCACAAGTACTCTGCCCTCTGCCCTCCCCAAAAAACACATGTTACTATAGAATAAAGTCATCCTTGGAGATAATGTAAATGCCCTAATCCTGGGGAATCATTATGCAAATGATTTCCTGACTCTCTCATCCCTCAAGACAATGTAGGTGTGATTTACTTCAGTATCAGGGGATGGCTATGAAAGCATTTCTGAATGCAAGGGACTGAATGAGAGTTTAATTTGATAATAGCAGGAGAGTAGTGGTAAATGGCTGTCCAGATGAAGTGGGGGTCATCCACATTCCTGCATGAATGTCACCCCCAACCACTACCAGAACGTTCAGTTTCTGGAGAAAGACAGTACAGTCTAATCCTTTAACATTTCATTAATGTCCAGAGAGATAGTACAATTTAATCTTTTAACATTACAGTCTGGATACTCGGAGAAATGGAAACTCTGGAAATGGAAAAATTAGTTCAAAGGAGCTAGCAGTAAGATTCCAGAGTAATAAATGAGAAAGGATAGAACATAAAAATAATACATTAAATAAAATATATGCTTCTATTGTAAGAAGAATGGACATACTTCAAGCTAATTGCAGTAACTTGGTAAGTGCTTAGCTTGTGTTTTAGAACATAGAACAGTACAGCACAGAACAGGCCCTTCAGACCACGATGTTGTGCTGACCATTGATCCTCCTGTAAAGTAAACCTAATGTACCAACCCTCAAATTTCTGTGACCATATGTATGTCCAGCAGTCTCGTAAATATACCCAATGACCTTGCTTCCACAACTGCTGCTGGCAATGCATTCCATGTTTTCACAACTCTCAAAAACCCGCCTCTGACATCCCCTCTATACTTTCTGCCAAACAGCTTAAAACTATGACCCCTCGTGTTAACAGTTTCTGCCCTGGGAAAAAGTCTCTGGCTATCAACTCTTTCTATGCCTCTCATTATCTTGTACATCTCAATTAGGTCCCCTCTCTTTCTTCCTTTTTTCCAATGAAAAAGTCCGAGCTCAGTCAACCCCTCTTCGTAAGATAAGCCCTCCATTCCAGGTAGCATCCTGGTAAACCTCCTCTGAACCCTCTCCAAAGCATTCACATCTTTCCTATAATAGGGCGAACAAAACTGGACACAGTATTACAAGTGCGGTCTAACCAAAGTTTTATAGAGCTGCAACAAGATCTCACGGCTCTTAAACTCAATCCCCCTGATAATGAAAACAAAAACACCATATGCTTTCTTAACAACCCTGTCAACTTGGGTGGCCATTTTAAGGGATCTATATATCTGCACACCAAGATCCCGCTGTTCCTCCATACTGCTAAGAGTCCTGTCTTTAATCCTGTACTCAACTTTCAAGTTTGACCTTCCAAAATGCATCACTTCGCATTTATCCAGGTTGAACTCCATCTGCCATTTCTCAGCCCATCTCTGCATCCTGTCAATGTCATGCTGCAGCCTACAACAGTCCTCTATACTGTCAACGACACCTCCAACCTTTGTGTCGTCTGCAAACTTGCTAACCCATCCTTCAATCTCCTCATCCAAGTCATTAATAAAATTACAATGAGTAGAGGCCTAAGAACAGAGCCCTGTGGAACACCACTCACCACTGACTTCCAGGCAGAATACTTTCCTTCCACTACCACTCGCTGTCTTCTGTCGACCAGCCAATTCTGTATCCAGACAGCTAAATTTCCCTGTATTCCCATTCCTCCTGACCTTCTGAATGAGCCTACCATGGGGAACCTTATCAAATGCCTTGCTGAAGTCCATATACACCGCATCCACCGCTCGACCATGATCAACTTGTCTAGTAACATCCTCGAAGAACTCAATAAGATTTGTGAGGCATGACCTGCCCCTCAAAGCCGTGCTGACTGCATTTAATCAAGCCATGCTCTTCCAGATGGTCATAAATCCTATCCCTCAGAATCCTTTCTAACACCTTGCAGATGACAGATGTGAGACTGACTGGTTTATAATTACCAGGGATTTCCCTATTTCCTTTTTTGAAGAGAGGAATTACATTTGCCTCTCTCCAGTCCTCCGGTACAACTCCGGTGGAGAGCGAGGATGCAAAGATCTTCACAAGTGGCAAAACAATCACATTTCTCACTTCCCAAAGCAGCTGAGGACAAATCTGTTCTGGCCCTGGCGACTTGTCAATCTTAGTGTTTGTCTAAATTTTCAGCACATCAGCTTCCTCAATCTCTATCCGTTCCAGCATGCTTACCTGCTCCTCAATGGTTTCATTCACTACAAGGTCCTTTTCTTTCATAAAGACAGAAGCAAAAAACTCATTTAGGGCTTCCCCTACCTCCTCAGACTCCACACACAAGTTCCCTATGCAATCCCTGATCAGCCCTACTCTTTCTTTGATCATTCTCTTATTCCTCACATATGTGTAAAATGCTTTTGGATTCTCCCTAATCCTTCCTGTCAAGCCTTCTTCATGCCCCCTCCTGGCTCTCCTCAGACCGTTTTTGAGCTCCTTCCTCGCCTGATGTAATCCTCTAGAGCTGAGCAAGACCCTTGCTTTCTCCACCCTACGTAAGCTGCCTTCTTTCTTTTGACGAGAAGCTCCTCCGCTCTTGTCATCCAAGATTTTTTTATCTTACCCCTTCTTGCCTATCTCAGAGGAACACATTTATGCATCACTCGCAACAACTGTTCCTTAAACAGTCTCCACATGTCTATAGTGCCCTTTCCATGGAACCATTGCTCCCAGTCCATGCTTCCCACCTTCACGTCTGATAGCATCATAGTTTCATTTTCCCCAATTAAATATCTTCCCATTGCGCCTGCTTCTCTCCTTCTCCATAGCTATGTGGAATGTGAGGCAGTTGTGGTCACTATCACCAAAATGCTCTCCCACCACAAGATCTGAAACCTGCTCCGGCTGATTGTCGAGCACCATATCCAAAATGGCCTCTCCCCTCGTCGGCCTGTCAACATACTGAGTTAGGAAACCCTCCTGAACACACCTTACAAAAACAGCTCCTTCCAAACCATCTGCTCGAAGGAGGTTCCAATCAATATTGGGAAAGTTAAAGTCACCCATTACAACAACCCTACTACATTCACACTTTTCCAAAATCTGCCGACCTATGCTTTCTTCAATCTTCCTGCTGCTATTGGCGGGCCTGTAGTAAACCCCTAATGAGGTGGCTGCTCCCTTACTGTTCCTAATTTCCACCCATACTGACTCAGTAGGCAGACCCTCCTCGACAATGGTAACTTCTGTAGCTGTGATACCTTCTCTGATTAGCAATGCTACACCCCCTCCTCTTTTTTTCCCCCCTCCCTATTATTTTTAAACGTTCTAAACCCTGGAACATCCAGCAACCATTCCTGCCCCTGAGAAACCCACGTCTCTGTTATGGCCACAACATCATAGCACCAGGTACTAATCCATGCTCTAAGCTCATCACTTTTATTCCTGACACACTTTAAAGCAATCACACTTTAACCGATCCCTTGGTTCTTTCCCAGGAAATTCCTTCCCACTGGCTGCGCTACCTCTTGCTATTGCCTCATCTCCATCAACTCTCACCACCGGTATATAACTCAGGTTCCCACCCCACCCCCCTCCCCCGCCATACTAGTTTAAACCCTCCTGAACCACTCAAGCAAACCTTCCACCCAGGACATTGGTCCCCTTCCAGTTCAGGTGCAACCCGTCCTTCATGTACAGGTCCCACCTTCCCCAGAAGGCATCCCAATTATCTACATATCTGAAGCCCTCCCTCCTACACCAGCTGCACAGCCACGTGTTAAACTGAGCCAGCTCCCTGTTCCTCGCCTCGCTATCTCGTGGCACTGGTTGTAAACCCGAGAACACTACTCTGTTCGTTCTGCTCTGCAGCTTCCACCCTAACTCCCTGAAATCACTTTTTATATCCTCAATCCTTTCCCTGGCTATATTACTGGTGCCAATATGTAACACGATTTCTGGCTGTTCGCCTTCCCCTTTCAGAATTTTATTTACCCGATAGGAGACGTCTCAGACCCTGGCACCAGGGTGGCAACATACCTTCTGGGAATCCCGATCCTGACCATGGAAATTATGTATTTAGTTCACTGTTCTATATAACTTTCTGATACTTTAATTAGAAAAATCAACATTCCTCTGATTTATAATTGAAATTTCCAAGTGATAATGACATATGCACTTGATTGTACCTCCCCCCCCCCCCCCCCCCCCCCACCCGAGAGAGAGATTATGAGGTGTCCTTAAGAGGCACTTTCATTTCCGTTGTCATTTCTTCTTATCACATAATTCTGTTTACATTGGCAATAATAGCATTTGCATTAAATGTTCATGGACAGTAATAGTTGCGTTCAGGTCAAGTCCACTTTGATCAAGGTATTTGATTTCTTTTGTATTTACTGTGTGGTCTTGGGAAGCGCAGTTGCCATACCACACTGATGCATCCAGACTGGATGCTTTCTACAGTGCGTCTATAAAAATTGGTAAGACTCCTTGTGGACATGCCGAATTTCCTTAGCCTCCTGAGGAAGTAGAGACGTTGTTTTGCTTTCTTGACTGTTGCGTTGGTATGGATGGACCAGGACAGATTGTTCCCAGGATCATCGTTCCCAGGAACCTGAAGCTGTCGACCATCTTCACCTCATCACCATTGCAGACAGGGGCATGCCCTCCACTCCGCTTTTTGAGCTCAATGATCCTCTCTTTCATTTTGCAGACGTTGGTGGAGAGTTTATTGTCTGGTTGTCAGTTTGCTCATTGAACTGTTAGGTTTGTTTTCAAGTGTTTTGTCACCATGCAAGGTAATATCATCAGTGAGCCTCTGATGAAGCATTGCTGTTCTGTCCCACTTGCTATTTATGTGTCTTGGTTTGTTGTGGTGGGTGATAACATTTCAGGTTCTGTTTCTGAGAGTTTGGTAAATGGGTTCCAAATCTTTGTTTTGTTCATGGAAACCCTGTTTGAATGCCGGGCCTCTAAGAATTCCCGTGCGTGTCTTTGATTGGCCTGTCCTAGGATGGATGCATTTTCCCAATTGAACTGGTGTCCCTCTTTTCTGTGTGTATAGATACCAGTGATAGTTGGCCATGTTGTTTGGTGGATAGTTAGTTCTCGTTCTCCTAGTTTCCTGCCAGTTTGTCCAATGTAATATTTGTTATAGTTTTTGCAGCATATTTTGTGTATTACATTCGTTCTGCTACTGTGGATATGGGGTACTTGAAATTTGACAGTAGTAGTTTTCGTGTGGTAGTAGGTTTGTGGGCTACCCTGATACTGAGGAGCTGGAGTAGTTGGTAGTCATTCCTAAAATGGCTTTGATGTATGGTAGGGTGACTAAGTCTCTGGGTATTTTGTGTCTTGTTTATTGTCTTTACACCATGCCACTTGATCTCTTTTCTGTATTCTGCCTTGTTGTTTGAGATCTGATCTACAATAGTGTGTTGTCATCAAACTTGTAAATGGAGTTGAGGCAGAATTTGGCCACGCAGCCATGAGTGTAAAAGGAGTATAGTAGGGGACTAAGCATGCAGCCTTGCAGGGCACCAGTGTAGAGGATTACTGTGGAGGAGGTGTTGTTGTCTGTTCTTACTAATTACAGTCTATTGGTCAGAAAGTTGAGGATCCACTTAGAGGAGGAAGCCGAGACCTATGTCTTGGTGTGCAGAGGATATGAATGCACAGTTGGGGTGAGTAAAGTAAATAGGTGTTGACGTTCTAAATTGACTTGTGCATCGCCAGACCCTACGCCCTGTCATGACATGGGCTGCTTTCACCTACATGTGGTTCCCAATGTTCGCTTTCCTTTCTCACTAACGTATTATCATCCATTCCTTTGTCTTTTGAACAATTGTTCTGTCTCTCTGGGGTTCAATGTCTGCCTATTCACTCAATCACCCTGACCTTGTCTTCATCAGATTTCCATCATTCACTGTTCTTAGTTTTATTTCACTATAATAATAATTTTCCCACAGCATGATTCATTTTAAATTGCATGGCTGTAGTCCAAAATTTTTGTCATGGAACTTCTCCCAAAAAAAATCAAGAAGGCATTGTAGTGTTGAAATTTGAAATGAGCTTCTGATAAAATCAATTTGCCAACATATCGCAGAATTTTATATTTAGTCTTGGACATTGGATGGCCCTTATTTCTGTTTCTGTAGGTGCTACTTGGTCTCGTCCCTCAATGCGGTTTAAATAAGTGGCTTTCATTTTGCATTCACTTCTAAGCAAATTTATGGGAGAAAGTGAGGACTGCAGATGCTGGAGATTAAGGTTGAAAAATGTGGTGCTGGAAAAACACAGCAGGCCAGGCAGCATCCGAGGAGCAGGAGAATCGACATTTCGGGCATAAGCCCTTCTTCCTCCTCATTCCTGAAGAAGGGCTTATCCCCGAAGCGTCGATTCTCCTGCTCTTCGGATGCTGCCTGGCCTGCTGTGTTTTTCCAGCACCACATTTTTCAACTAAGCAAATTTATGGGCAAGTTAACTTTTTGTAACTGATTAATAGTTTGTTCAACTTTTGTAAATGTTCCTTCTAGATTTGCCTGCACATAAACAAATCATCGATGTACATAACAAAGTTGCAAAATCTTATATTAATTTTGTTGGTTATCATTGAAAAGTTGTGGGCCCTTTTTCATTCCAAAAGGCAAGAGATTACATTCTTGTCTTTCAGTGAAGGAAATCTGCCATCTTTACCTGGTCTGACCTACATGTGACTCCAGACTCATAGTGATGTGTATAATTCTCAGTTGCCCTTGAAATGGGCAAGCTACTCAGTTATTAATCACTAGAGAGTCTAAAAAAAAGTGAAACTGGATGGACCATTGAGCATCGACCTAGGCATCGGAAACAACGCAGCAAAAACAACCCTGTTGTCCCTGCCAAGTCCTCCTTAGAGGCATCTCAGTGCCAAAATTGGGAGAGCTGTCTCACAGATGAGTCAAGCAATAATCTGACATTATCTTATTCCATGAGTATGATGTTGCAACACTGGTAAACCCTGCCTGCTTAACTTAAACCAGAAGCACAGAAAAGATTTATCCCATGCAATAATCTGTGAAAATTCAAGAGGCCAAGAACTATTTAAAGTAAAATTAACAACTTTATTTCTTAGTGTAACAGAGAATAATTAACTAACAACTATTTACAACTCCTTCCTCTAACCGATCTTTTACTTTCCCTTCTATAATACTACTTTGATAAAATCCCCAATTAAGATTCACCAAAATTCAAATTTTCAAAACCAATCAGATGCTGAATTTTCCTGTCTTTTCTTCTTTAGGATTTCTGTTTCGTAGGTTACTGATCGATAAAGGTATCTTTAAGAGAGGTATTCTCCAGACAGTCTGCAGATACTGGTGGATTGGCAGTTCTCCTCCGAACTGTTCCATTTTCCCCAGTCCTTTACCCCCAAAGCATCGGATTGTGTCATTGGCTTTTAAGATTGTCAGTATATTAAATTCAAACTTAATTGGAGTTTGGTATTTTTCAAAGTATAATTTAAACTGATTGGCCTAATTTGAATCTGTTTTGTTGTTTCCAAGCAACGCAGCTAATGTAGCTTTCGACCAAGTGTTACATTGTTACCTTATTCAGAACACTTGGTGCTGTCAGAGAGATCTGCTCGCTTTTAACTCTCTTAAAGGTACAGTACACTCACATCTTCAAAACAGTGACAATGTCCCAGACACCACCATCCTTGTATATGCCCTGTCTCACCGATAGGACAGACCTAGCAGAAGTGGTGGCACAGTGGTTTGAAGTTGCCCTGGGAGTTCTCAACGTTGACTCTGTACACAGTGAAGTCTTATGGCACCAGGTTTAAGAGAGGCAGGGAACCCTCCTGCCATCTACCATATATCCATCTCCCTTGGTTGATTAATCATTACTCTCCCCATGTTGAATAACATTGGAGGAAACACTGAGGGTGGCCAGGGCTCAGAATAAACTCTGTGAGGGGGACTACATTGTCTGCTGTCAAGAGTGGTGCAGCAGTATGATTACTGATCTAGCTGGCTGGAACCGAAAGGACTTTGCTGCTAGATGGGGTGGTGAACCAACAAAAGGGAAAAGCATACTTGACTTCAACTCTTACCAATCTTCCAGCTGCAGATGCATCTGTTCATGACAGTATCGGTAGGTGTTGCTGCCGCATAGTCCTTGTGGAGGCAAATTCCCACCTTCACGTTGATAATACCTTACATTGTGTTGTGTGGCACTATCACCATGCTAAATAGGAGATAGTTTGAACAGGTCCAGGATCTCAGGACTGGACATCCACAAGGCTTTGTGGGCCATCAGCCACAGAATCTCACACCAACACAATCTGCAATCTCATAGCCTGTCATATCCCACACTCAACCATTGCCATCAAACTCTGGTCCAGTGGAAAATGCAGGAGGGCATGCCAGAATCAGCTCCAGGTATACCTAAGATTCAGGTGTCAACCTGGTGAATTTGCAAACTTAAGTGATCCCACAGCCAATGAATCAGAGCTAAACTCTGCAGTCCTGCCACATCCAATCATGATTAGTAGTAGAGAAAGTAACTCACTGGGACAGGAAGCTTCACGAATACACCCGTCCTCGAAGATGAAAGAACCTAGCACAAAGGATAAGGCTGAAGCATTCAATAGAAATGTTGTGTGGATGAGCCATCTCCGTCTTCTCCAGGATCACACATGCCAACCTTCAGTCAATTTGATTCACTTCACGTAATACCAAGAAAAAGTTGGAGGCCATGAATACTACAAAGCTTGTGGCCTCTGGCAATAATATCAGGACTTGTGCTCCAGAAACTGCCAAACCCTGAGCCAAGCTTTCCAGTACAACTGCAATTCATCTACCTGGCAGTATGGAAAATTGCCCAGGCATAACCTGTACACAAGAAAAACCAGGACAAATCCAACCTGGCCAGTTACTGCCTCCCATCAGCCTACTCAGAATTATCAGCGTGATGGAAAAGTATTATCAACAGTGCTACCAAGCAGCACCTGCTCAGCAATAACTTGCTTACTAATGCCCAGCGTGTTCCACCAGGGCCACTCAGCTCCTGACCTCATTACAGACTTGATTCAAATGTGGCCAAAAGAATTCCCGAGATGAAGAGAGAGCGACAGTCCTTGACATCAAAGCTGCATTTGACTGAGTGTGGCATCAAAGTACCTCACAAAACTGAATCAATGGGAATCGGAGGCAAACTCTCCACTGATTGGAATATACTTGACCTGTGGGAAGATGGTTGTGGTTGTTTAAAGTCTGTCATCTCAGCTTCAGGATATTTCTCCAGAATTCCTCAGGGAAGTGTCCAATGCCCAACCATCTTCAGTTACTTCATTCTCAACACCATGAGGTCAGATGTGTGGATGTGCAATCATTGAACAAGGTTCACCATTCACAGTTGATACTGAAGCAGTTCAAGTTGCAATTCAACAAGTGCTGGACAGTTTCCAGTCTTGGGCTGAAAAGTGGCAAATGACATTCATGCTACCCAAATGTCAGGCAATGACCAACTATAATAAGAGAGCATGTAACCATCACCCCTTGGCACTAAGTGGTGTTACTATCGCTGAATCCCCAACTATCAACATTCTGGAGGCTACTGTTGACCAGAAACTGTATTGGACCTGCCATATAAATACAGTGGCTACAGGTTAAAGCTAGGAATACTGCAGCAAGTGACTCACCTCCCAACTCCCCAAAGCCTGTTCACTATCTACTAGGCACAAGCCAGGAGTGTGATGGAATACACCCACTTGGCTGGACGAATGTAGCTCCAACAACTGCACCATCCAGAATAAAGTAGCTACTCGATTGGTACAGCATCCATTAATATCTCTGCACCACTGACCCTTAGTAGCAACATTGTATGTTATCTACAAGATGTACTGCAGAAATCCATTAACATTCTTTAAACAGCCCCTTCCAAACTCGTGATTACTTCCATCTAGGAGGACAAGGGGCAGCAGAAATATGGGAACGCCACCATCAGCAAGTTCCCCTACAAACCACTTCCAATCCTGACTCTGAAATATCTTGCCATTTCTTCAGCGTCAGTGGATTAAATCCTGAAATTCTCTGCTTTATGGCAGTGTGGGTCTACCTACAGCACATGGGCTGCAGTGATTCAAGAAGGCAGCTCACCACCACCTCGATGACTGTTACGGTCAGGCATACATTTTGGTGCATCCAGCATTGCCTGCATCTTGTGAGTGAATTTTTTTTAACAAAAGGTCTATTTTTTAACTTTTAAAATCCTTTTAGAAAAGAAAGGACGTGAGAGGCAACTTTTTCACGCAGAGAGTGGTGCCAAATGGAATGGGCTGCCAGCAAAAGTGGTTGGGGCAGGTACAATACCAACATTTTAAAAAGCATTTGAATAGGTACATGGATGGGAAGGGTTGAGAGGTATATGGACCAAATGTGGACAATTGGAAATAGCTGAGTGGGCAGTGTGGTCAGCATGGATGATTTTGGGCTGAAGGGCCTGTTTCTATGCTGTATTACTCTATGACTCCAAGGTGTTGGAAAATTTTGAAGTTTCTTGATTCTTAGTCAATGGAACTTTCAAATTACTTTTTAGCAAGACCAAAATGACATAGGAGCAGAAATGGGCCCTTCAGACCACTGAGATAGCTCCATCATTATTACTGATTATTGTTCATAGAGTCATAGAGTTGTGCAGTACGAAACAGGTCCTTTGGTCCAACTCGTCCATGCTGACCAGATATTCTACATTAATATAGTCCCATTTTCAGCATTTGGCCCATATCCTTCTAAACCCTTCCTATTTCATATACCCATCCAGGTGTCTTTTAAATGTTGTAATTGTACCAGCCTCTATCGATTCCTATGGCACCTCATTCCATATACAGACCCATCTCTGCATGAAAAAATTACCCTTCGATCCTTTTTAAACCTTTCTCCTCTCATCTTAAACCTGTGCCCTCTAGTTTTGGATTGTCCTACTCCAGAGAAAAGACTTTGGCCATTTACCCTCTCCATGCCCCTCATGATTTTATAAACCTCCTATGTGGTTTTTGACTCTGACTGATAAAGGCAAGCATACCGAATGTTATCTTCACTATCCTGTCTAACCAAGACTCTACTTTCAAGAAACTTTGAACCTGCGCTCAAAAGTCTCCTTGTTTAGTAACATTCCCCAGGATTTTACCATTATGTGTATAAGTCCTGCCCTGACTTGCCTTTCTGTAATGCAGCACCTCACGTTTATCAAAATTAAATTCTGCCTGCCACTCCATAGCCCATTGACCCATCTGATCAAGGCTATTTGATAATCTTCCACTCCACTTTCATGCTTCCCCTATAATTCCTGATTTGCTTACTGAGTAAAAGGCTATTTTAGCCTTGAAAATTGTTAACATCAGAGCTACTGCAGTCCTGTATGGTAAAGAAAATTCCACCTCATCTGTGTTAAATGTGAGATCTTTTTACTCCGTGGTTATGTCAGCTGGTTCTATACTTACTTACAAGGGGAAACATTCTGCATCTACCCTGTGAAACCCTAAACATCTTCTTTACTTCAATAACTTGTTCTTAACTCCAGTGAGTGCAGGCCCAATCTATCATCCGCTCCTCATAAGAATATCTTTCCATAACTCTATTCAACCCAGTAAAGTTTTTCTGGAGAGTCTCGGATGCCTTTATGTTTTAGGTAAGGGACCCAAAACTCTTCACGATATTCTAGCTATAGTCTCACGAGTACCTTGTATAGTTTTAGCTATATTTCACTGTTTTTATTCTCCATTCTGTTTGAAATAAAGGTCAGCATTCCATTTGCCTCCTGTATTACCTGCTGAATTCGTTTTTATTTTAAAAGGCAAAGTCTTAGAGAGAATTATAAGGGATAGGATTTATGAACATCTGGATAGGAATAATGTGATCAAGGATAGTCAGCATGGTTTTGTGAAGGGCAGGTCGTGCCTCACAAACCTTATTGAATTCTTTGAGAAGGTGACTAAGGAGGTGGACAAGGGTAAAGCGGTAGATGTGGTGTATATGGATTTTAGTAAGGCGTTTGATAAGGTTCCCCATGGTAGGCTACTGCAAAAAATGCGGAGGTATGGCATTGAGGGTGAGTTAGAGGTTTGGATTAGGAATTGGCTAGCTGGAAGAAGACAGAGGGTAGTAGTTGATGGTAAAGGTTCATCTTGGAGTGCAGTTACTCGCGGTGTTCCGCAAGGATCTGTTTTGGGACCATTGCTGTTTGTCATTTTTATAAGTGACCTGGAGGAGGGGCTAGAAGGTTGGGTGAGCAAGTTTGCGGATGATACAAAAGTCGGTGGAGTTGTTGACAGTGAGGAAGGATGTGTCAGGTTACAGCGTGATATTGATAAGCTGCAGAGCTGGGAAGAAAGGTGGCAAATGGAGTTCAATGTGGGTAAGTGTGAGGTGATTCACTTTAGTAAGAGTAACAAAAAGATGGGGTACTGGGCTAATGGTCGGATACTTGGTAGTGTGGAAGAGCAGAGGGATCTTGGTGTCCATGTACACAGATCTCTGAAAGTTGCCACCCATGTAAATAGTGCGATGAAGAAGGCATATGGTGTACTGGCTTTTATTGGTAGAGGAATTGAGTTCCTGAGTCCTGAGGTCATATTGCAGTTGTATAAGACTCTGGTGCAGCCGCATCTGGAGTATAGTGTGCAGTTTTGGTCGCCATACTATAGGAAGGATGTGGAGGCACTGGAACGGGTGCAGAGGAGGTTTACCAGGATGTTGCCTGGTATGGTAGGAAGATCGTATGAGGAAAGGCTGAGGCACTTGGGGCTGTTTTCATTGGAGAAAAGAAGGTTTAGGGGTGACTTGATAGAGGTGTACAAGATGATTAGGGGTTTAGATAGGGTTGACCATGAGAACCTTTTTCCACGTATGGAGTCAGCTATTATGAGGGGGCATAGCTTTAAATTAAGGGGTGGTAGGTATAGGACAGATGTTAGGGGTAGATCCTTTTACTCAGCGAGTCGTGAGTTCATGGAATGCCCTGCCAGTAGTAGTGGTGGACTTTCGCTCTTTATGGGCATTGGATAGGCATATGGAGGATAGTGGGCTAGTGTAGGTTAGGTGGTCTTGGATCGGCGCAACATCGAGGGCCAAAGGGCCTGTACTGCGCTGTATTTTTTCTATGTTTTTCTATTCTATGTTCTAGGCTTCATTATTACCTCTAAGCTTTTGATACGTAAGGGAACACAAACTAACTTATTGACCTGTTCTCATAATTTAAATCATGGTACCCTGCCAACTAAAAAACCTCTCCAGATATTTGGTGCCCTAAGCTGTCTGAACTCTGGCTGCTAAACTGACCAAGGCTGGTACAATTGAAATATTGGTTCCTCCTTTTTTTTTAAACCCACGCCATTGAGTGTGAGGCTGAGGGTCCATCAGCTGTTTTGATTACTTTTCATATCTGTCAATAAGCTTTTAGTCATTGGTATGTGCCTAAATAAAATATGCTGATTTGTTTATTCTCAGATTCAAAATCAGATGTGTCTGATTGCACTTGTCCAGGTTGAATTATCAAACAGTCGTGGTACATATTGGCACCAATGATATAGCCAGGAAAGGGAATGAGGATCTGAAAAGTGATTACAGAGAGTTAGGCTGGAAGCTGAAGAGCAGGACAAGTAGAATACCGATTTCAGGTTTGTTACCGGTGCCATGAGATAGTGAGGTGAGGAACAGTCAGCGAGTGCAGCTTAACACTTGGTTGCG
The DNA here is from genome assembly GCF_047496795.1 of Chiloscyllium punctatum. Taxonomy (NCBI): domain Eukaryota; kingdom Metazoa; phylum Chordata; class Chondrichthyes; order Orectolobiformes; family Hemiscylliidae; genus Chiloscyllium; species Chiloscyllium punctatum. Next base: position 87,521,008 of record NC_092763.1, on the reverse strand, counting down.
AGGCCGATGCAGGAGGGAGGGCTTCAGATACTTAGATTATTGGGATGCATTCTGGGGAAGATGGGTCCTGTACATGAAAGACTGATTGCTTCTGAACTGGAGGGGCACAAATGTCCTGGGTGGGAGATTTGCTCGTGTGGTTCAGGAGGTTTAAGCTAGTTTGGCAGGGGTGGGGAACCAGCGCCACATTTCTGAGAGGGCGGTAGTTGTAGATGGGGCAGTGACAGGACATAGTGAACCCATTGGGAAGCTTTTTCATGTGATGAAACAAAGGGATCCGTTAAAACGTGTCTGCTTTAACGCAAGGAGTGTGAGAAATAAGGGTGATGAACTTAAAGCATGGATCAGTACTTGGGACTATAATGTTGTGGCCATAACAGAGACACGGGTTTCATAAGGTCAGGAGTAGTTGCGTGATGTTCCAAGGATTAAAACATTTAAAAAGAACAGGGAGAGTGGAAAAAGAGAAGGGGGTATAGCATTGCTAATCAGATAGTGCATCACAGCTACAGAACTGAAGGTTGTCGCAGAAGGTTTGTCTACCGAATCAGTATGGGTGGAAGTTAGGAACAGCAAAGGAGCAGCCATCTAATTGGGTGTTTTCTACAGACCCCCAAAAGCGGTAGAGAGATCGAAGAACTCATAGGCTGGCAGATTTTAGAAAAATGCAGATGTAGCAGGATTGTTGTTATGGGTGACTTCAACTTTCCAATATTGACTGGAACCTCCTTAATGCAAATGGTCTGGTTGCAACCGTTTTTTGTTATGTGTGATCAGGAGAGTTTCCTTACTCAGTATGGAGACAGACTGACAAGGGGAGAGGCCATTTTGGATTTGGTGCTCGGCAATGAGCCAGGACAGGGGTCAGATCTCGCAGTGGGAGAACACTTTGGTGACACTGACCATAACTGCCTCACATTTACCACACGCCATGGAGAGGGAAAGGAGTAGTTACCATGGGAAGGTATTTAATTGGGGAAAAGGAAATTATGACGCTATCAGACAACAGTTGGAAAGTACAGACTGGGAGCAATTGTTCCACAGAAAGGGCACAGCAGACATGTGGAGACTGTTTAAGGAGCAGTTGTTGCGAGTGATGCACAAATTTGTTCCCCTAAGACAGGCAAGAAGGCGTAAGATTAAGGAGCCTTGGATGATGAGAACACAGGAGCTTCTTGTCAAAAGGAAGAAGGAAGCAAGGGTCTAGCACAGGTTTAGAAAGGAGCTCAGAAATGGACTTAGGAGAGCCAGGAGGGGGCACGAAAAAGTCTTGGCAGGAAGGATTATAGAGAACCCAAACGCATTTTACTCATGTGAGGAATAAGAGGATGATCAGGGAGAAGGTTGGGCTGGTCGGGGATAGTGTAGGGAACTTGTGTGTGGAGTGTGAGCACATAGGGGAAGCCCTAAATGAGTATTTTGCTTCAGTTTTCACGAAGGAAAATGGCCTTATTGTGAATGAGAACTTTGAAGAGCTGGGAAACAGGCTTGAACAGATCAAGATTGATGAAGTTGATGTGCTGGAAGTTTTGGCAAACATTGATTGATATGTCACCAGGGCCAGACCAGATTTATCCTAGGTTGCTCCGGGAAGTGAGAAAGGAGGTTGCTAAAGCCACTGGCAAAGATCTTTGCTTCCTCACACTCCATGGGAGTCTTAACGGAGGATTGGAGGGAGGTGAATATTGTTCCTCTTTTTCAAGAAGTGTAAAAGGGAAATCCGTGGCAATTATAGACCAGTCAGTCTTACGTCTGTGGTCAGCAAAGTTTTGGAATGAATTCTGAGGGATAGGATTTATGACTATTTGGAACAGCAGAATGTGATTAAAGGCAGTGAGCATGGCTTTGTGAGGGGCAGGTCATGCCTCACAAAACTTAGAGTTCTTTGAGGAGGTGACGAGACAGGTCGACGAAGGTCGAGCAGTGGATATGGTGTATGTGGACTTCAGCAAGGCATTTAATAAGGTTCCCCATGGTAGGCTCATTCATAAAGCCAGGACGTATGGGATACAGGGAGATATGGTTGTCTGGATTCAGAATTGGCTGGCTGACAGAAGGCAGAGAGTGGTTGTAGATGGAAAGCATTCTGCCTGGAGGTCAGTGTTGAGTGGGGTCCCGCGGGGCTCTGTTCTTGGGCTTCTGCTCTTTGTACTTTTTATAAATAACTGAGGAGGAGGTTCAGGGGTGTGTTAGTAAATTTGCTGATGACACTAAGGTTGGAGGTGTCGTCGGTAGTGTAGAGGGCTACTGCAGGCTGCAGCGCAATATAGACAGGATGCAAAGCTGGGCTGAGAAATGGATAAATGCAAGGTGATGCATTTTGGAAGGTCGAACTCAAATGCTGAATCTAGGATTAAAGACAGGATTCTTGGCAGTATGGAGGAACAGAGGGATCTTGATGTTCAAGTGCATAGATCCCTCAAAGTTACCACCCAAGTAGATAGGGTTGTTAAGAAAGTATATGGCGTTTTGGCTTTTATTAACGGGGGATTGAGTTTAAGAGCCGTGAAGTTTTGCTGCAGCTCTTCAAAACCCTGGTGAGACCACGCTTGGAATATTGTGTCCAGTTCTGGTCACCCTATTATAAGAAAGATACAGAGGCTTTGTAGAGGGTGCAAAGAAGGTTTACCATGATGCTGCCTGGACTAGAAAGCCAGTCTTACGAAGAGAGGTTGATTAAGCTTGGACTTTTCTCTCTGGAGAGAAGTAGGAAGAGAGGTGACTGACCAAGGTATACAAGGTAATGAGAGACATGGGTGGAGTTGATAGCCAGAGACTTTTCCCCGGGGCAGAAATGACAGGTGTGAGGAGTCATAGTTTTAAGATTTTAAGAGTAAGGTATAGAGGAGATGCCAGAGACAGGTTCTTTACAGAGAGTTGTGAATGCATAGAATGCGTTGCCAACAGTGGGTGGAAGCAGAATCATTAGCGATATTTAAATGACTGGTGAGCATGCACATGTTCAGCAGCGAATTGGGGATTACATAGGCTAGGTTATTTTATTTTTAGATTAGGGTTAATCCTAATTGTCAGCCGAAGGATCTGTTCTGTGCTTTACTTTTCTAACTTCTATGTTCTAAGTCACAATCTGACCTGCACAATTATTCTGTGCCACTTTGCTTATTGTAAATTCAGCTTAGAACCACTTGTTAACTTAGTATACAGCTTTCTTGGCTTACATCCAAGTAATACAATAACACGGTTTAAATTTGAGATGCCAGTGCAGGTCCCTGGGAGCCAAGCATGCTTGATTATGCTGGGAAGGCATTAAGTGACATTTTCTTACAATTTATTTGTGCAGATGTAGCTCTCTGCAGCCGCACCTGGATTTCGTCACTGACATTTGTAACATCTAGAAGTGTTGTTGTAGTGGTTAGCACTGCTGCCTCACAGCGCCGGAGACCCGGGTTCAATTCCCGCCTCAGGCGACTGACTGTGTGGAGTTTGCACGTTCTCCCCGTGTCTGCGTGGGTTTCCTCCGGGTGCTCCGGTTTCCTCCCACACTCCAAAGATGTGCAGGTCAGGTGAATTGGCCATGCTAAAGTGCCCGTAGTGTTAGGTAAGGGGTAGATGTAGGGGTATGGGTGGGTACGCTTCGGCGGGGCGGTGTGGACTTGTTGGGCCGAAGGGCCTGTTTCCACACTGTAAGTAATCTAATCTAATCTAATTTTAATGTTCTAGGCTGGAGTGCAGAACTCTGATGACCGAGTGGGATGGATCTCCGGTTCATATAAAGCTATTCGAATTGTTTCTTTCCAGTGGATGTACAGACATTATTTCTTGATCATTTTCTATTTGAGGTTGTTGTATTTGGTGGCACTTGCTCACACTCAAACTGTCAGAAGGGATGTGAGGAATGTTTTTCATTATTTCTGGAAGTTTTGTGGAACTGCCAGTTCTCTTCTGAACATATTCCAGTTCTGTGTTAATAAGTTAATGGCACTTGTTGCCAGGCTGTGTTTTGGATTTCAGTGAAGTATATTAGATGATGTTTTGCTGCATCTATAGACACTACATTGTACTGAAGTCTACTTCTGTTAACGTGAAACTCTCCTCACCTGTAGTAGCGTAACGATCAATTGCGTTAGTCAGGGAACACTTTAACACAATGTCCAATGGCCTCTGAATGATCAGCTTGATGCGATTTGAGAAGTCGTCTGACAAATACATGATTTAGTTGAATCTTGAATCTGTTGAACTAAAGCCACATTAAATAAACACATGTAAATTTAAAGCAGGGGTGCAGAATGTGAGTTGGTGAAGGCCCTGAGGATCCAAATAGCAAAGGTTTTGAACTGAATTTGCTTTAGAGGAAAGAAATGTGTACTTTAATCTGTTCACGGGAGCTGGCTGGTTGGGCCAGCAGTTATTATCCATCCCTGATTGCCTGAAAAAAGGTTGTGAACTACATTCTTGAACTGCTTAGAGTATAGAAATATCCAAAAGGCTGTTAATGGAGGATTGTGAGAAGAAGAATGATGGTGAGCAAGAATTCAGATAGAAAAGGATGTTTGCAGTACAATTTTGTAAGATAAGGACTTTTATATATGGTAGGTCTCTGGTTTGGTCATTAAAGGTTTAGCAACAGTGAAGCAAAGAAAATTGCAAAGTTAGAAGTACTTATCTGGAGGTTCATAGAGTATGTACCTCTGAGCTAATTGCATCCTCCGAAAGTTTTCAAGAGAATCTGTGGCACAGACTCTGGGATTGATACATCGCTTTTCATTTATTCATTGCTTTGCTTTCTGTTGATTCACATGATCAATTTTGCTGGTAAATGAATATCAATTCATAATTTTCTTGCTTTAGAGGCTTTCAGGAAATGAATGAAAATTAATTTATTACAAAAAAAGTTAATTGAGCTATAGACAGATACACCCCTCAACAAAAAGGCAGTGGTTAGCACTGCAGCTTCACAGCGCCAGGGACCCGGGTTCGATTCCAGCCTTGGCCACTGTTTGTGTGGAGTTTGCACGTTCTCCCCGTGTCTGCATGGGTTTCCTCCGGGTGCTCCGGTTTCCACCCGCAATCCAAAGATGTGTTAGGTGCATTAGTTAGAGGAAACTGTGTCTGGGTGGGTTACTCTTCAAAAGGTTGGTGTGCACTTGTTGGGTCAAAAGGCCTGTTGTCACACTGAAATAACACTTAAAGTATTAAATTTTGTTCAAAGTGGCCTGAACACCAGATTCATCTTCTGCACCAATGTCTTTGGCTTTTTTTGGGATAGAATTCTAGAATTTTGGGATAGAATAGTGTGACAAACATCAGTGCTGAGGTCTCACCTGTTCACAGATTAGATTAGATAAGATTACTTAGTGTGGAAACAGGCCCTTCAGCCCAACAAGTCCACACTGACCTGCTGAAGCGCAATCCACCCAGACCCATTCCCCTACATTTACCCCTTCACCTAATTGACGGGTAATTTAGCATGGCCATACTACCTAACCTGTACATCTTTGGACTGTGGGAGGAAACTGGAGCACCCGGAGGAAACCCATGCAGACATGGGGAGAATGTGCAAACTCCACACAGACAGTCACATGAGGCAGGAACTGAACCCAGGTCTCTGGCGCTATGAGGCAGCAGTGCTAACCACTGTGCCACTGTGCTGCCATCAGTGTATATTAATGATGTGGATGCATAGCCAGACTGTAGATTGTAGTTCTAGACTCTCCATAAAGAGGTATCATCCTCGCCTCATGCATCCCGTCAAGGCCCTCAGTCTCAATGATTAGTGCAACCATTCATTTATCTAAACATTGCCGCTGTACAATTCTTGTTCAGTTAAGGGAATTTTGCTCACTTGCAGATTCTATCATCTCAAGCAGCACTCCAGTGAAGAGTTCTGTTGAGTAGAGACTGGTAAGGGGTTATCAAACGCCAGCCAATTGGATTTTTTTTTGTAGAATGCCTAGAGTGCAGGTAGAGAATTTGGCCCATCAAGTCTGCACTGACCCTCACAAGATCGTCCCACCCAGAATGATCCCGTCTACCCTGTCCCTGAAACCTTGCATTTCCCATGGCTAATTTACACAACCTACACATCCGTGGACACTAGGGCAATTTAGCATAGCCAATCCATGTAACTGCCACAAGTGTTGGAGGAAACCCAGTAATGCTGACTGCTGTGACCCTTGAGTAGTTAGAAGCTGCATTCTGCATTTGGGCCTTTGACTAGAAGATCTCAATTCTAGTATCACCATTGCTGACTTAAATTCCCAAGGCACTGCGGTTGCTAGAGGTACTTAGAGCTTAGAGGTCACAGCTCAACAGATTTTTGTTGGGTAAGAATATAATGGGAAAGGGCATAAAAACAAATGGTTAGAATCATGCAGAAGTCAACAATGGGCAGGATTGCAAAATGATTCTATTAGAGAACTAGTCATGTAGTGACACCTTCATACTCTGTAAAGAGAAGGAATATGTACAAGCCTTGCATGTTTTTTTAACTGTCTGGCAACATAGGTGCTTATAGTTCGCTGTTGTTTTCTTCATGGCAGCACTTCGGCCAGTGCGAGAGTCAACATGCTAGTCAATCAAGATTAGACTTTCCAATCAGTCAGCACCTCTTTTCTCTTATAAATTTTTTGTGATCATCTGAAATATGGCATTCGTGTGATTGTCCTGATGAATACATGATGGAAAGCTTTGGTGTATTTGAGGTGATTACGGTGTCCTTAACTCCCACCAGCCCGTTGTTTGAGCCTGCTGGAGAAGTTGCTGTAATATCACCTGCACAGGATTGCAAGTCTAGAATATCGGAGCTGGATTGTCTGTCAGTGGACCGACATTTAGACTTTCAGATGGGTCAGCAAAAAAAATCTGAGACTTAATTTTGTGGCAGTGCATGTCTTTTTATAACTCTTGTTTGTGCCTCTCTAAATCCGTGCCTCTCTAAATTCATGCTATAGCCTGCTTCAGAAGATGTGTATTTAAAGAAAACCTCTCCCTTGGAAGGTTTGATGTCTGAAATATGATATTGAATTTGTCGTCTTTAGTATGAGTAATCGTCAAAGGAATTCAAACTCTGAATGAAAGGGAAATTTTCATTGGTGCTATAATTCAGGGCAAGGTTGATTTTTATCATCAAACAGGAGATGTACTTTCCATGTCCACATTATTACTATAGTTTACTATCTTAAACACTTTTTCATCACACCTCTTATTCTTCCCCAGTCTTTTTCTCATTAGACAACCTGCTCATTCCAGGTATCAATCTAGTCAACATGCTCTGAATTGCTTCCAATGCCTTTCCAGCTTCTCTTAAGTAATGAGGGCAAAACTGCAAACAATATTTAATGTGTTTTCACCGGTGACTCGGATGTCTATCTATGTGGAGTTTGCACATTCTCCCTGTGTCTGTATGGGTTTCCTCCAGGTGCTCTGGTTTCCCCCCTCAGTCCAAAGATGTGCTGGTCAGGTGAATTGGCCATGCTAAATTGCCCATACTGTTTGGTGCATTAGTCAAGGATAAATATAGGGTAGGGGAATGGGTTTAGGTGGGTCACTCTTCGGAGGAGCAGTGTGGACTTGTTGGGCCGTAGGGCCTGTTCCCATAGTGTAGGGGATCTCATCTCATCTAGATGCCCTGTATAATTGAGGCATAACACCCATATTGTTATGTTCAATTCCTCTAGTAATGACTTTTGACCCTGAGTACTAACCTTTTGTGACTCATGCACATCCAATAACTATTAGATGTTACAATTATTTTGCAGGCTGGTTGGAAAGAAAACCATGCGACTTTCATGAATGAGCTGAAGAATCTTCAGGCATCAGGGCTCACCACCCTCGGGCAGGCACTGCGGACATCCTTTGATTTGTTAAATCTGAACCGCTTAGTTTCTGGGATAGATAATTATGGTCAGGTTAGTATGCATGCATTTTTTAAAAAATCCCTAGCTATTCCTGTCTCAACTGTAACTGGCTAAATTATTTTTGTAATTATCATCTGTAACCTCCATTGTGTTTAGTAACAAAATGCAGTTCAACTAAAACCTTTTCTTGCCAACGTCTGCAAATATCTTTCTCTGGTTGATGGTCAGCACTACAAATAGCACAGAGCTTGCAAAATTGTAAGAAGTCGGAAGTTTTTTTAATTTACTCAAGGGATGTGTGTGTCTCTGGCTGGGCCAGCATTTGTTGCCCATCTATAATTGCCCTTGAAAAGCTGATGGTGAGCTGCATCATTGAACTGCTACAGTCCATGTGCTATAGATAGACCTACAACATTCTTAGGAAATTTCATGACTTTGACCTAGTGACACTGAAGGAACTGCAATATATTTTCAAGTCAGAATGGTGAGTGAAAAGGATCTTGGCAAATTTCTGCAGTGCATCTTGCATATACTACACACTGCTGCTACTGAGCATTGGTAGTTGAGGGAATGGATGATTGTGGATGTAGTGCCAGACAAGCGGGCTGCTTTGTCCTGGATGGTGTCAAACCTCTTAAGTGTTGTTGGAGCTGCACCCGCCCATGAAAATGGGGATGATGCCATTACACCCTTGACTTGCGTCTCATAGATGGTGGACAGGCCTAGGGGAGTTAAGAGGTGAGTTACTCAATGCAGTATTCATAGTCTCTATCCTGCTGCTGTATTTATATAGCGAGTCCAGTTCAGTTTCTGGTTAGTGGTAATCCCCAGGATATTGGTAATGGGACATATGGTGATGGTGACAACATTGAATGTCATAGGATGGTGATTATATTGCCTAGCATTTGTGCGCCATGAATATTATTTGTCACTTGTCAGCCCAAGCCTAGATATTGTCTAGATCTTGGTTGCATTTGAACATGGATTGCTTCAGTATCTGAGAAGTCATGAGTGATGCTGAACGTTGTGCATTCATCAGCAAACATCCTCAAATCTGACCTTATGATGGAGGGAAGGTCATTAATGAAGCAGCTGAAAATGATTGGGCCTAAAACCTCACCTTGAAGAATGTTGTGCATTTAATGTAAGGACAGCCAGTTTTACTCAGTGTGGCCATCGTGCTGCCCAGCAGTGCTATGACCTGGCTGCTTTGTATAAGCTTGTAAAACAAATTATCTGTATGTAACATATGTCAAGATTCTATTTATGAAGAAAGTGTGAGTGGTGATTGTTTCAAATGGTTTTACCATCTTGTGTCAATGATGCATTGTGACAGGTGTGCGTTATGTTGCATGACTCCAGTGATTAATGCACTTACCCTGTGGAGTTTATACGTACATCTGTAGAGTAGATCCACTGGTGCAGAGTATGAAAATGCCAGATGTGGTGAGATTTTGTCATTGAATGAGATCATATGAAACACTGACAGAAAATGTGAGGAAAGCAGTTGAATGTTAAATTAATGTTTAAGTTTATGTTGACTATTTATTGTTTAATCTATCAATAAAGCATTCAAATTACTTAATGTTTCATGCTAAAGTTTTGAGCATTTAAAATAAAGTTGAGCTATGTCATGTACACATTGCAAAAAATTGCATGTGCTGACAGTAAAATACATTGGTTTTAAAAGCTTAGCCTTTTGCATACATGGAGTATTAGTATTTGCAGTAAGGTGTGGTTACAAGCTATAACAATTGATTTCAATTCCTTACACTGAGAATGTGTATAGGGTATAAGCAGGCAAGGAAAGAGTTAAGTTCTGAGTTTTGTGAAACAAAATTTCAGCTGAGCATGACTCCGATCAGATAAGAACATACAGTTAACAATAGGGTGCTGGAGGCAAGGGTAGTGGGTTCACAAGGTGGAAAAGCACTCGTTATGTGAGGCATTTAACAAAATGAGGTAGCATTCAGTATGTAATGTCAGTTAACAAGGTGAAAGCACTCATTATGTGAAGCTAGTTAACAAGGTTAAGAACATTAACCTTGTACCAGCAGATGGCTTAATCTTTACTGTTGATGCTTGCTGATTGTAATGGTCACCCAATTAATATATATGTTGCCTTATCTGGATGCTCCTCCCTGTAAAATGACTAGATAGTTCATTAAGATACTGCTGTTCAGAAAAAACTGTGAACTCACATCTCTGTGCACATGGGAGATCATTCTCTCTCCCTCCAGGGTTTGGAATAAAGATGAAGGAGGTAACACTATACTCTGTCTCTGACCATTTGCTTCAACTGGGGGAGGGGGCGGGAGCGGGACGACAACACCATGTTTTTGTTTACTGGAAATCTTTAATGTTTCCTGAAATATTTGCTCATCAAATATGAAATTGTATCGCTGGTGGGTTTTTAACCATCAGTAGGTAAAGATAAAGTTACAATAGTCCCAGAGAACCATAGGGAGGGGGAGAGAGAGAGATGACTAGTGAATTTAGCCTGAATGTCACTATGTCATGAAGGCGAAACCTTCATGGTGACTTCAGCCAAGTTGAACCTCTGCTTTTCGTGTCACTCTTCATCGCGAACTAGCTATCCCACAACACATTTCATTGCTTTGAATTACAGTTTCGCTGATGGGAAAGATTTAAATCATCTTGAAGACTTGAGTTCTAGCATTTAAATTGTTCAAGTAGCTTGCCTGCTTTTTGAGTTTAAAAAGATCTTAATTTAGAATCATAGTCATGGAGATGTACAGCATGGAAACAGACCCTTTGGTCCAACCTGTCCATGCTGACCAGATACCCCAACCCAATCTAGTCCCAGCTGCCAGCACCTGGCCTGTATACCTCCAGACCCTTCCTGTTCATATATCCATCCAGATGCCTCTTAAATGTTGCAACTGTACCAGCCTCCACCACTTCCTCTGGCAGCTCATTGCATCCGCGTACCACTGTCTGCATGATAAGGTTGCCCCTTAGGTCTCTTTTATATCTTTCCCCTCTCATCCTAAACCTGTGCCCTCTAGTTCTGGACACCCCACCCCAGGGAAAATACTTTGTCTATTTACCCTATCCACGCCCCTCATAATTTTGGAAACCTCTAGAAGGTCACCCCTCAGCCTTTAATAGGGTCTTCTTAGCTTGCTGAAAAAATGGCATTGGCAGCTACTGAGGGACTTGGAGCATGTATGGATGCAAAATGCATTTTTTGGTGTAGAGGGCAGGGAATGAGGTAAAATTTTAAATCGGGAGTATCTTGGATTTAGCATTTGGATGGGATGCTGCAGTGCATATGCATGTCCAGCAGTCTCTTAAATATCCCCAATGACCTTGCTTCCACAACTGCTGCTGGCAATGCATTCCATGTTCTCACAACTCTCTGCGTAAAGAATCCACCTCTGACATTCCCTCTATACTTTCCACCAAACAGCTTAAAACTACGACCCCTTGTGTTAACAATTTCTGCCTTGGGAAAACGTCTCTGGCTATCAACTCTATCTATGCCTCTCATTATCTTGTACACCTCAATTAGGTCCCCTCTCTTCCTTCTTTTTTCCAATGAAAAAAGTCCGAGTTCAGTCAACCTCTCTTCGTAAGATAAACCCTCCATTCCAGGCAGCATCCTGGTAAACCTCCTCTAAACCCTCTCCAAAGCATCCACATCTTTCCTGTAATAGGGCGACCAGAACTGGACACAGTATTCCAAGTGCGGTCTAACCAAAGTTTTATAGAGCTGCAACAAGATCTCACGGCTCTTAAACTCAATCCCCCTGTTAATGAAAGCAAAAACACCATATGCTTTCTTAACAACCCTGTCCACTTGGGTGGCAATTTTAAGGGATCTATGTACACAGATCTCTGAAAGTTGCCACCCAAGTAAATAGTGCGATGAAGAAGGCATATGGCATACTGGCTTTTATTGGTAGAGGAATTGAGTTCCGGAGTCCTGAGGTCATGTTGCAGTTGTATAAGACTCTGGTGCGGCCGCATCTGGAGTATTGTGTGCGGTTTTGGTCGCCATACTATAGGAAGGATGTGGAGGTACTGGAACGGGTGCAGAGGAGGTTTACCAGGATGTTGCCTGGTATGGTAGGAAGATCGTATGAAGAAAGGCTGAGGCACTTGGGGCTGTTTTCATTGGAGAAAAGAAGGTTTAGGGGTGACTTGATAGAGGTGTACAAGACGATTAGGGGTTTAGATAGGCTTGACCATGAGAACCTTTTTCCACGTATGGAGTCAGCTATTACGAGGGGGCATAGCTTTAAATTAAGGGGTGGTATGTAAAGGACAGATGTTAGGGGTAGATTCTTTACTCAGCGAGTCGTGAGTTCATGGAATGCCCTGCCAGTAGTAGTGGTGGACTTTCGCTCTTTATGGGCATTTAAACGGGCATTGGATAGGCATATGGAGGATAGTGGGCTAGTGTAGGTTAGGTGGTCTTGGATCGGCGCAACATCGAGGGCCAAAGGGCCTGTACTGTGCTGTATTTTTCTATGTTCTATACCTGCATACCAGGATTCCGCTGTTCCTCCACACTGCCAACAATCCTGTACTCAACTTTCAAGTTCGACCTTCCAAAATGCATCACTTCGCATTTATCCAGGTTGAACTCCATCTGCCATTTCTCAGCCCATCTCTGCATCTTGTCAATGTCATGCTGCAGCCTACAACAGTCCTCTATACTGTCAACGACACCTCCAACTTTTGTGTCATCTGTAAACTTGCTAACCCATCCTTCAATCTCCTCATCCAAGTCATTAATAAAATTACAAAGAGTAGAGGCCCAAGAACAGAGCTCTATGGAACACCACTCACCACTGACTTCCAGGCAGGATACTTTCCTTCCACTACCACTCGCTGTCTTCTGTCGACCAGCCAATTCTGTATCCAGACAGCTAAATTTCCCTGTATTCCCATTCCTCCTGACCTTCTGAATGAGCCTACCATGGGGAACCTTATCAAATGCCTTGCCGAAGTCTATATACGCCGCATCCACCGCTCGACCATGATCAACTTGTCTAGTAACATCCTCGAAAAACTCAATAAGATTTGTGAGGCATGACCTTCCCCTCACAAAGCCGTGCTGACTGCATTTAATCAAGCCATGCTCTTCCAGATGGTCATAAATCCTATCCCTCGGAATCCTTTCTAACACCTTGCAGATGACAGATGTGAGACTGACTGGTCTATAATTGCCAGGGATTTCCCTATTTCCTTTCTTGAAGAGAGGAATTACATTTGCCTCCCTCCAGTCCTCAGGTACGACTCCGGTGGAGAGCGAGGATGCAAAGCCCTTCACAAGTGGCAAAACAATCATATTTCTCACTTCCCAAAGCAGCCGAGGACAAATCTGTGCCCAGAACTGCACACAATACTCCAAATGTTGTCTGACCAGACCCTTAGAGAGCCTCAGAAATACATCCCTGCTTTTATATTCAAGTCCTTTCAAAATAAATGCCATCACTGCATTTGCCTTCCCAACTACTGACTCAAGCTGTAAGGTTACCTTGAGAGAATCCTGGAGTAGAACTCCCAAGTCTCCTTGCACTTCAGATTTCTGAATTTTCTCCCCATTTCAAAAATAGTCCATGTCTCTCTTCTTCCTACCAAATAGTCCATGCCTGTATTCTTCCTACCTCTTCCTCTGGGACTATCCCTGACTCCAAAGATCCCTGAAAGTTCAGTACAAATGCCTTTACATTCTCGTCACCTATCTCCTTCAGAACTCTGGGGTGTGGTCCGTCTGGTCCGGGTGGTTTATCCACCCTCTGTATGTTTTGTGCCTTTAACTAAACCAGTTGGCAGCTTAATGTTCCAAGAAACACCTGCTACAGGACAGATGGAAAGGGAGGCAAGAGAGGAGAGGCAGTGGCGTTTTTGATAAGGGATAGTGTTACAGCTGTACTTGGGATATTCCCAGACTTACATCCAGGGAAGTTATCTGGGTGGAACTGGGAAATACAAAAGGGATAATCACCTTATTGGGATTGTATTATAGATCCCCTAACAGTCAGCAGGAAATTTGTAAGGAAGTTTCAGTTATCTCGAAGAAAAGTAGGGTGATTATGGTCAGAGATTTTAACTTTCCAAACATAGACTGGGATTGCCATAGTGTTGTGTTTAGATAGAGAGTAATTTTTTAGGTGTGTACAGAAACCTTTCTGATTTAGTATGTGGATGTATCTACGACAGAAGGTGCAAAACTTGACCTACTCTTCAGGAATAAGGCAGGGCAGGTGACTGAGGTGTCAGTGAGGGAGCACTTTGGGGCCAGCAACCATAAATCTATTAGTTTTAAGAATGCTAGATGACGAGAGAAATTGAAGGTTTAGTTCAGAAAAAGAAGGAAGCCTATATCAAGTAGAGACAGGATATGTTGTTCTGTTTCTCTATGCCCATATCGGTCAAAGTAAATGCTCAGCCACACAGTATGGCTTTACCTTCTTTATCTTTATTCTGGGCCTTAGAAGAGAGATACAATTGCCCATGTGCACGGATACATGAGTTCTCGGTCTTATCTTGAACAGCAGATTCTTCTTGAATTGTATAATGATGTACAGGGAGCAGCATCCAAATAAGGTAACATCTCTATTGATTGGGTGACCATTACAATCAATGAGCATCAACAGTAAAGATTAAGCCATCTGGTGTTACACAATGGAAGCTTTTCAACTTGTTAGCTGGCATTGCACAATGGATGCTTTCTAGTCCGTTAACCCACTACCCTTGCCTCCAGCACTTCATTGTTTACTGCAAGTTCTTATCTGGTCAGAGTCTTGCTAGCTGAGCCTTTGTCACACAACTGAAAGCTTAACTCTTTCCCTACCCGCTCATTACCTTATACATTGAGTGAATCCTTCGAGTATAAAGATAGTAGGAGAATACTTAGAGGGCCATCAGGAGGGCAAAAAGGGGCATGAGATAACTTTGGCAAATAGGGTTAAGGAGAATCCAAAGGGTTTTCACAAGTCTGTTAAGGACAAAAGGGCAACTAGAGAGAGAATAGGGCCCCTCAAAGATCCCTGTTGAAGGGCTTTTGCCCGAAACGTCGATTTTCCTGCTCCTCGGATGCTGCCTGACCTGCTGCGCTTTTTCACTCTAATCTAGACCCCTCGAGGATCAGCAAGGCGGCCTTTCTGTGGAACCGCAGGAGATGGGGAGATATCAGTGTTTACTGTGGAGAAGGATGTAGAAGATGTAGAAGATATAGAATGTAGGGAAATAGATAGTGACCTCTTGAAAAATGTCATTTTACAGAGAAGGAAGTGCTGGATGTCTTGAAATGCATAAAAGTAGATAAATTCCCAGGACCTGATCAGGTGTACCCTAGAACTCTGAGAAGCTAGGGAAGTGATAGCTGGGCCCCTCTTGCTGAGATATTTGTATCATTGATAGTCACAGGTGAGGTGCCAGAAGACTGGAGGTTGGCTAATATGGTACAATTATTTAAGAAAGGTGTTAAGGACAAGCCAGGGAACTATAGACCAGTGAGCCTGACATCAGTGGTGGGCAAGTTGTTGGAGGGAATCCGGAGGGACAGGATTTACACATATTTGGAAAGGTAAGAACTGATTAGGGATAGTCAACATGGCTATACGTGGGAAATCACATCTCACTAACTTGTTTGAGTTTATTGAAGAAGTCACAGAGGGTTGCTGAGGGCAGAGCATTATCTATATGGACTTCAGTAAGGCACTTGCCAAGGTTCCCCATGGGAGACTGGCTAGCAAGGTTAGATCTTGTAGAATACAGGGAGGAATAACTATTTGGATACAAAACTGGCTCAAATGTGGAAGACAGAGGGTGGTGGTGGAGGGTTGTTTTTCAGATTCGAGGCCTGTGACCAGTGGTATGCCACAAGCAGTGCTGGGACCACTACTTTTTGTCATTTATATAAATGATTTGGATGTTAACATAGGAGGTCTAGTTAGTAAGTTTGCAGATGGAGGTGTAGTGGACAGCGAAGATGGTTACCTCAGATTACAATGGCATCTCGATCAGATGAGCCAGTGGGCTGAGGAGTGGCAGATGGAATTGAATTTAGGTAAGTACGAGTTGTTGCCTTTTGGGAAAGCAAATCTTAGCAGGACTTATACACTTAATGGTAAGGTCCTAGGGAGTATTGCTGAACAAAGAGACCTTGGAGTGCAGGTTCATAGATCCTTGAAAGTAGAGTCATAGGTAAATAGGATAATGAAGAAGGCATTTGGTATGTTTTCCTTTATTGGTCAGAGTATTGAGTGCAGGAGTTGGGAGGTCATGTTGCGGCTGTCCAGGACATTGATTAGGCCACTGTTGGAATATTGCGTGCATTTCTGGTCTCCTTCCTATTGGAAAGATGTTGTGAAACTTGAAAGGGTTCAGAAAAGATTTACAAGGATGTTGCCGGGGTTGGAACGTTGGAGGCTGAGGGGTGACCTTATTGAGGTTTATAAACACATGAAGGGCATGGATAGGATAAATAGACAAAGTCTTTTCCCTGGGGTGGGGGAGTCCAAAACTAGGGGGTGTAGGTTTAGGGTGAGAGGGGAAAAGATATAAAAGAGACCTGAGGGGCAACGTTTTCACACAGAGGGTGGTGTGTGTATGAAATGAACTGCCAGAGGAAGTGGTGGAGGCTGGTACAGTTGGAACATTTAAAAGGCATCTGGATGGGTATATTAATAGGAAGGGTTTAGAGGGATATGGTAAAAACAATGACTGCATATGCTGGAAACCAGAGTTTAGATTAAAGTGGTGCTGCACCACTCTAACCAAAAACTAGAGGGATGTGGGCCAAGTGCTGGCAAATGGTACGAGATTAGGTTGAGGTATTTGATCAGTATGGGTGAGTTGGACAAAAGGGTCTGTTTTCGTGCTGTATACATCTGTGACTCTATTCTGCCTGTATTCCACCCTCACTTCTGGTGTTGTTTTTTAAAGCAAAACAGTTTGGTATTGTGGAAATGAATTCTGACCATCATCGCTAATGTGCCTTTGCTAAGACTGCTGAAGACTCTTGCAGTTTGAAGTAGATAATGAATTGATATTCTTTTCCTTGATGAAGGTTTTAAATTTATGGAACCTACTAAACATGTAAAAAGTCCATTTGTATTTAAACTCAAGATGTAAACAAAACATATGGGAAGGGAAGTTCTTCATTTCCATAATGTTGCCCAGCTCTTCGTGTCGATCATTTTTATTCACTCTTGTATGTGAATGCCTTGTGGATGCCTACTTTTGAGTGCTGATTGTTTGGCAATTTGAGTCTGGCTGAGGTGTTACCATGGATCAACCAACAGTAGACTGTGTGCTCCTCAAGCTCCCAATACTTCAAACAGGCTAAAGGCTTGAACATAATTCTGTTCTGTGCAGAGAACAAGTGCCTGCTTATCGGGTTCTTGATTATTCTGGTCAGATCGATGTTCTTTTCAATACAGACAGCTTGAGGGTGTGTGCTGTTGACGTAATACCACTAGGCATTAGTCAGTTCTGATAACACCTTGTACAAAGCAAAATATCAAAAGAAAGTATATGAGATTAATAGTCAGTATGATTTTTAAAAATGATTTTGCAGCCTGGGGAGGGTGTTGACCAGTATGAGAGAATTCTCTGTTGTCACGTGGAACCCTGATGTCATTTATGTATGCTTGATTGGTTATAGTTTAATATCTGATTTGAAAGTTGGAATCTCCAGCAACACAGCACTGTGTGCAGCCATGGAAGAAAGCCTGAAATATATGCCACAACCTTCGATTCCAAGAGAGGAGTGTAC
Organism: Chiloscyllium punctatum; assembly: GCF_047496795.1. Taxonomy (NCBI): domain Eukaryota; kingdom Metazoa; phylum Chordata; class Chondrichthyes; order Orectolobiformes; family Hemiscylliidae; genus Chiloscyllium; species Chiloscyllium punctatum. The sequence continues at coordinate 87,503,434 of NC_092763.1, read as the reverse complement.
TAAATTACCAATTAGTTAATTACCAGTAAATTACTAAGATACCAATTGTACTAATACGTTGGTTGTTGGTAAAATTCTAGAATCCATCGTTTAGGATGAGCTTTCTGAATTCTTGGAAGTGCAAAGTCGGATTAGAACAAGTCAGCATGGATTTAGTAATGGGAAGGCCGTGCCTGACAAACCTCTTAGATTTCTTTGAAGAGGTAACAAGTAGGTTAGACCAGGGAAACTCAGTGGACATTATCTATCTCGACTTCAAAAGGGAGGCTGAGTAAGGTGAGCTCATGGTATTCGAGGTGAGCTTCTGGCATGGATTGAGGATTGGCTCTCTGACAGAAGGCAGAGAGTTGGAATAAAAGGTTCTTTTTTGGAATGGCAGCTGGTGACAAGAGGTGTCCCACAGGGTTCAGTGTTGGGGCCACAGCTGTTCACTTTATATATAAATGATCTGAATGAAGGCACTGGGGCATTCTGGTGACGTTTGCCGATGATACGAAGTTAGGCAAACAGGCAGATAGTACTGAGGAGATGGGGAGGCTGCAGAAAGATTTAGACAGTTTAGGAGAGTGGTCCAGGAAATGGTTGTTGAAATTCAACGTGAGCAAATGCGAGGTCTTGCACTTTGGGAAAAAGAATACCGGCATGAAATATTTTCTAAACAGTGAGAAAATTCATAAAGCCAATGGGAGCGCTAGTCCAGGATTCTCTAAAAGGTTAATTTGCAGGTTGAGTCCGTGATTAAGAAAGTGAATGTAAAGTTGTCATTTATCCCAAGAAGGTTGAAATGTAAAAACAGTAATGTGCTTCTGAGAATTTATAAAGCTCTAGACAGGCCCCATTTAGAATACTGTGTCTAATTTTGGGCCTCACACCTCAGGAAGGATATAGTGGCACTGGAGCGTGTCTAGCAGAGATTCACATGGATGATCCCTGGAATGGTAGGCCTAACATACGATGAACGGCTGAGGATCCTGGGATTGTATTCATTCGAGTTTAGAAGGTTGAGGGGAGATCTAATAGAAGCTTACAAAGATAATGCATGGCTTAGAAAGGGTGGACGCTGGGATGTTGTTTCCATTAGGCGGGGAGACTAGGACCTGTGGGCATAGCCTTAGAATTAGAGGGGGGTCAATTTAGAACTGAAATGAGGAGACATTTCTTCAGCCAGAATGTGGTGGGCCTGTGGAATTCATTGCCACGGAGTGCTGTGTAGGCAGGGACATTAAATGTCATCAGGGCAGAGATTGATAAATTCTTGATCTCGCAAGGAATTAGGGGATATGGGGGTGAGTGCCGGTAAGTGGTGTTGAAATGCCCATCAGCCTTGATTAAATGGCGGAGTGGACTCACTGCTGTGACCTATGGTCTTAAATTAAACTGAAATGTGGGCTAAATCTAGAGCAGCAGGGAGAGGGACATCAAGATATAGTGAGCCCGAGATTGGGGGGGTGATAGAACACAGAACAGTACTGCATAGAACAGTACGGCCCTCGATGTTGCACTGACCAGTGAACTAATCTAAGCTCATCCCCCTACACTATCCCATCATCATCCATGTGCTTATCTAAGGATTGTTTAAATCTCCCTAATGTGGGTGAGTTAACTACATTGGCAGGCAGGGCATTCCAAGTCCTTACCACTCTCTGAGTAAAGAACCTGCCTCTGACAACTGTCTTAAATCTATCACCCCTCAATTTGTAGTTATGTCCCCTTGTACAAGCTGACGTCATCATCCTAGGAAAAAGACTTTCACTGTCTACCCGATCTAATCCTCTGATCATCCTTGTATGTATCTATCAAATCCCCTCTTAGCTGCCTTCTTTCCACTGAGAACAGCCTGCCTTTCCTAATAAGAGCTTCCCTCCAGATCAGGCAACATCCTGGTAAATCTCCTCTGCACCTTTTCCAATGCTTCCACATCCTTCCTGTAATGGGGTGACCAGAAGTGTATACAGTATTCCAAGTGAGGCCACACTAGTGCTTTGTATAGTTGCAGCATGACATCACTGCTCTGGAACTCAATTCCTCCACTTATAAAACCTAACACACCATATGCCTTCTTGACAGCTCTATCAGCTTTGGTGGCAACTTTCAGGGATCCAAGTGCATGGACTCCAAGATCTCTCTGCACATCGACACTACCAAGATCTTTCCATCGATCCAGTATTCTGCCTTCCTGTTATTCTTCCCAAAGTGTTGCACCTCCCATTTAGCTGCATTGAACTCTATTTGCCACGTCTCAGCCCAATCCTGCAGTTTATCCAAGTCCCCCTGCAACATTTTCCACACTGACTACTACTCCACCGACTTTAGTGTAATCCATCCATCTATGCCTGTATCCAAGTCATTTATAAAAATGACAAACAGCAGTGGTCCCAAAACAGATCCTTGTGGCACACCATTAGTAACCGGACTCCAGGCTGAATATTTTCCATCAACCACCACTCGCTGCCTTCTTAGAGAAAGCTAGTTTCTAATCCAAACTGCTAAATCACCCTTAATCCCATGTCTCTGCATTTTCTCCAACAGCCTACCATGTGGAACCCAATCAAAGGTTTTACTGAAGTCCATGTTTACTACGTCAACTGCCCTACCCCTATCTACATGCTTGGTCACCCTCTCAAAAAACTCATTGAGCTTTGTGAAACTCGACCTGCTTTTGATGAAACCATGTTGACTATCTAAAATCAAACTGTTGCTTGCTAGATGATTATAAATCCTATCTCTTATAATCCTTTCTACAACGGAAGTAAGGCTCACTGGTCTGTCATTACCTGGGTCATCTCTACTGCCCATCTTGAACAAGGGCACAACATGTGCAATCCTCCAGTCCTCTGGTACTAAACCTGCAGACAATGATGACTCAAAGATCAAAGCGAAAAGCTCCACCATCTCCTCCCTGGTTTCCTAGAGAATCCTTGAATAAATCCCATCTGGCCCAGGGGACTTGTCCATTTTCACTCCTAGAATTGATAACAGCTCTTCCTTACTAACCTCGATCCTTTCTAGTCTAATATCCCGTATCGTAATCTTCCCCTCTAAAATATTCTCCCTTTTCCTGAGTGAAAATCAATGAGAAATATTCACTTAGCACCTGTCTGATCTCCACAGGGTCCACACACAACTTCCCACTTCTGTCTCTGACTGGACCTATTCCTACCCTAGTCATCCTTTTATTCCTCACATGCCTGTAGAAAGCTTTAGGGTTCTCCTTTATTCCACCTGCTAAAGACTGCTTTTGTCCTCCCTTTGCTCTTCTTAACTCTCTTCTTAAATCCTTCCTAGCTAATCTGCAACTCTCCATCGCCTCATCTGAACCATCACGTCTCATCGTCACATAAGCCTCCTCCTTCCGCTTAACAAGAGATGCAATTTCTATATTAAACCTCGGTTCCCCTACCTTATCACTTCCTCCCTGCCTGACACGGACATACCTATCAAAGGCATGCAATATCTGTTCCTTAAACCAGCTTCACATTTCGATTGTCCCTATCCCCATCCGGGTGCTCCGGTTTCCTCCCACAGTCCAAAAATGTGCATGTTAGGTGAATTGACCATGCTAATTTGCCCGTAGCGTTAGGTGCAGGGGTAAATGTAGGGGAATGGGTCTGGGTGGGTTGCGCTTCGATGGGTCGGTGTGAACTTATTGGGCCAAAGGGCCTGTTTCCACACTGTAAGTAATCTAATCTAAAAAGTCCCCTGCATTTTGCTACCCCATTCTATGCCTCCTAAGTCTTGCCTATTTGCATTATAATTGCCCTTGCTCCATCAATAAGTCTTGACCTGTGGCATGTACCTATCCCTTTCCATTGCTAAACTAAATGTAACTGAATTATGGTCACTCTCTCCAAAGTACTCACCTACCACTAAATCAAACACCTGGCCTGTGTTAATTACCAAGCACCAGATCCAGTGTGGCCTCCCCTCTTGTTGGCCCTTCGATATGCTGTGTCAGGAAACCGTCCTGCACACGCTGGTCAAAAACTGATCCATCCGACGTACTAGAGTTACAGCATTACCAGTCAATGTTGGGCAAAGTTAAAGTTTCCCTTAATGATCACTCTGTTCCTTTCACTCCTATCCAGAATCATTTTGCCAATCCTCTCCTCCATCTCCCCGGAACTCTGCAGTCATATAAAAAGCTCCCAGTCGTGTGACCTCTCTTTTCCTGTTTCTAACCTCAGCCCAAGTTGTCCTCGTCAAAAGTTCTTTCAGTGACCATTGTACTGTCCTTGACTAACAAGGCCAGTCCTCCCCCTCTTTTACCGCCTTACTCGTTCTTAATGAAAGGTCTAAACCCTGGAACGTGCAACATCCATTCCAGACCCTGCTCTATCCATGTCTCCAAATTGGCCACAACATCGAAGTCCCAGGTACCTATCTATGCTGCAAGCTCACCAGCCTTATTTCAGATACTTCTGGCATTGAAGTAGACACACTTCAAACCAGCTTGCTGTTTGCCAACACATTCCTGCGACCGTGAAATGCTGTCCATGCCCTCCCTACTCTCCTCCTCGTGTGCACTGGAACTACACCTCAGGTCCCCATCCCCCTGCTGAGCTAGTTTAAACCCACCCGAATAGCACCAGCAAATTTCCTACCCAGGAAATTTAAACTTCTATGAGGATTTTTCAGGTTTACGTTGAAGGGGAAACTTTTGATTTGGTCTTTGCCATGATTTGGAAAGGAACCTCACCTGGCACCAGTCAAAAAACAGGTTTAACCAACATGGAAATAAGCAAAATACTCCATCCAGTTACGTAAAACTGGTTGTGTTATATTTCTGGGAGAATTTCCAACTATCCTGGAATTTACCATTTTGAATCGGGTGTAATGATAATTCAAAACTTAACTATTCCATGTTCGTGGAGATATATGCAAACTATAATTAGCAGGCCCTAAAATTCTAAGCATGTTGTGCAGGGCAAATGAATTGCACCAGATGATTTTGAAAGAAACAGTGCTAGCTGCCAGGAAAGGAAATGCCTTAGAAGTCCTTAAAATGGACTGGTGACCCTATGAAGTCTCACAGCATCAGTTCAGACATAGTGACATGATGTCAAGAAATAGCTGAAGACTTTAGATACTGCAAATGCATCGGGCGCCAACAATATTCCAGTGGTAGTGCTGAAGGTGTCTGTTCCAGAATGAGCCACGTCCATTGCCAACTTGTTTCAGTACATTTACAGCACTAGCATCTACTCGACAGTGTGGAAAATTACCCCGGTATATCGTGTCCATAAAAAAGAAACAGGAGAATTAATTACCACCCCATCAGTCTGCTGTCAATCAACAAAATGATCTAAGGTGCTATCGACATCACTATCAAGTCGTACTTTAGTTTAAGGTTGCCTCTGCAACAGGTTAGAAGTGAAGATGTTTTCTGTTGATTATGAGATGATCAATGCTATTTGTGACTTCTCGAGTACAGAATGTTCCCACATAACAAGATTGGATAACATCCAGGTTTGAGCTGAGAAGTGGCAAGTAACATTTGTGCAAAACAAATACAAGGCAGTATCCAGCAAGAAGGAACCTAACCAATTGCCTTTGACACTCCGTGGCATTACCCTCGCTGTCAATGTTATTGATTAGAAACTGAATTGGATTTGTCATTTAAATACTGTGGTTATAAGAATCCTGTAGCAAGTAACCCACATCTCTGACTGCCAAAGCCTATCCACCATCTACAAAGCACAAGTGAGAATTGTAATGGATTACTTTCCACTTAAGTGGATGAGAGCAGCTCCAACAACATTTGAAGCTTCACACTATCCAGGACAAAACAACCCACTTGATTGGCACCACATTCACCACCTATGCATACTGTCAGCAGCATATACCGTTTACAAGATGCATTTCAGGAACTCATAAAAGCTGTTTCCACAGAGACTATTTCAACAGCACCTTCCAAACCTGCAATGCGTATCATCTAGAACAGGAGCAGCAGATGCTTGAGAGCACCACATTCAGTTTCCCCTCCAAACCATACCATTTTGACTTAAAACTACATTGCCATTCTTTTACTGTTACAGGACCAAAATCCTGGAACCTCCTGCATAACAGTGCTGTACCTATATCATATGCATTGAAGTGCATCATGAAGGCAGCTTATCATCACCATTGCAAGGGTAATTAGGGATGAGCGACAAATGCTGGCCTACAGGTGATGCTTACATCCCTTGAAAGAATCCAAGCCAGTGTTCTGTACAATTTTGACATGATTTCTTTGCTCTTATTATCTGTTTCCCAAGAGAATTTGGGATAATGTATGCTATTCTAACTATTCACTCAACCTGTCTTTCCACTTTTAATATTTTATGCATGTATACACCCAAGAACCTTTGCTCCCTCAACCACATGAGAACAAAGAACAAAGAAAATCTACAGTGCAGGAACAGGCCCTTCAACCCTCCAAGCCTGAGCTGATCCAAATCCACTGCCTTAACCTATCGCCCAATTCCTAAGCATCTGTATCGCTCTGCTCCCCACCTACTCATGCATCTGTCCAGACATACCTTAAATAAATTTACGGTGCCTGCCTCTACTACCTCTGCTGGCAACGTGTTCCAGGCACCTACCACCCTCTGTGTAAAGTACTTTCCATGTGTACCCTCCTTAGACTTTTCTCCTCTCACCTTGAAAGTGTGACCTCTTGTTATTAGATCTCTGGGAAAAAGCTTATCTCTATCTGCCCTTTCTATACCCTTCATGATTTTGTAGACTTCAATCAGGTTCTCTCAAATTTTCCTTTTTTCTAATGAAAACAATCCTAACCTGCTCAACTTCTCTTCATAGCTAGCACCTTCCATACCAGGCTACATCCTCGTAAACCTTCTCTGCACACTCTCCAACGCATCCATGTCCTTTTGGTAATGCGGCGACCAGAACTGTACACAGTATTCTAAATGCGGCTGAACCAAACTCTTCTCCAATTTTAACATGACCCGCCAGCTCTTATACTCAATACCCTGTCCATTGAAGGCAAGCATACCATATACATTCTTGGCTACTCTATCCACCTGTGCAGCAACCTTCAAGGTACAGTGGACCTGAATTCCCAGATCTCTCTGCTCATCAACTTTTCTCAAGGCTCTTCCGTTTGCAGTACAGTTGGCTCGAGAATTAGACTTCCCAAAATGCATCACCTTACATTTGCTTGGATTGAACTCCATCTGCCACTTCTCCACCCAACTCTCCAGTCTGTCTATATCCTCCTGTATTCTTTGACAGTCCCATATCCTTTCTGCTATTCTACCAGTCTTCGTGTCATCTGCAAACTTACTGATCAGACCAACAATACTCTCTTCCAGATCATTTATTTATATTACAAGCAACAGTGGCCCCAGCAGTGATCCCTGTGGAACACTACTGGTTACCTTTCTCTATTTTGACCCTTCAACTACTACTCTCTGTCTCCTGTTGCTCAACCAGTTCTTTATCCACCTAGCTAGAACACTCTGCACACCATATGACTTCACTGTCTCCATTAGTTTACCATGGGGAACCTTCTCAAATGCCTTACTGAAGTCCATGTATATGACATCAACAGCCCTTCCTTCATCTGTCAACTTGGTCACTTCCTCGAAGAACTCTATTAAGTTGGTAAGGCGCCATTTATCCCTCTCAAAACCGTGTTGCTTATTACTGATAAGTCCATTCTTTTCCAACTATAAATAGATTTTATCCCTCAGTACCTTGTCCAGTAACTTTCCCACCACTGACGTCAGGCTCCCTAGTCTGTAGTTACCTGAAATACCCTTCTTGTACAGGGGGACAACATGAGCAACCCTCCAGTCCTCTGACATCTCACCTGTATTTAAGGATGCTACAAAAATATCTGTCAGGGCCCCAGCTATTTCCTGTCTTGTCTCCCTCAGCAACCTGGGATAGATCCCATCCGGTTCTGGGGATTTGTCCACCTTAATATCCTTTAGCCTACCCAATATATCTTCCCTTCTTATGTCAACATGATCCAGAGTAAACAAACTTCTATCTCTAATCTCAACATTCATCACCTCCCATTCCTCAGTGAACACTGATGCAAAGTAATCATTGAGAATCTCACCCATTTTCTCAGGTTTGACACACAACCTTCCTTCCTTATCCTTTAGTGGACCAACCCTTTCTCTGGTTACCCTCATGTTTCTTATGTAAGAATAAAAGGCCTTGGGATTCTCCTTAATTCTGCTCCCTAAAGTTATTTCATGACCCTTTTAGCCTGCTTGATTCCTTGTTTAAGATTTGTCCTACTCTCCCGATATTCCTCCAAGACCTGTTCTGTTCTTAGCTGCCTGGACCTTGTGCACGCTTCCCTTTTCCTCTTGGCTTGTCGCACCATTTCTCCTGTCATCCACGGTTCGCGAATCTTGCCTTTCCTATCCCTTGTTTTCAAAGGGACGTGCCTATCCTGCACTATCTTCAGCCTATCTTTGAAAGTTTCCCTCATATCAGATGTGGACTTTCCTTCAAATAGCTGTGTCCAATCCACATTTCTGAGCACCTGCCTAACTTTGATTAAATTGGGCTTGGCCCAGTTCAGTAATCTTCCCTTAGGACCACTCTCATCTTTGTCAATGAGTATTCTAAAACTTGCAGCATTGTAGTCACTATTCCCAAAGAAGTCCCTCACTGCAACTTCTCCCACCTGGCTTGGCTCATTTCCCAACACCAAGTCCAATATGGCCCCTTCTCTCGTCAGACTATTGACATATTGCTCTAGAAAATTCTCCTGAATGCTCCTTACAAATTCTACCCCATTCAGACTTCTGACACTAATGTTGGGAAAATTAAAATCTCCCATCACCACCACCCTTTGCCTTTACATCTTTCCATAATCTGTTTACCTATTTGTTCTTCTACCTCACGCTCACTGTTGGGAGGCCTGTAATACAGCCCCACCATTGTAACTGCACCTTTCTTATTTATCAGCTCCACCCATCACGCCTCACTGCCTTCCATAATGTCTTCCCTTAGCACAGCCGTGATATCATCCCTGACCAGCAATGCAACTCCTCCTCCCCCCGCCACCCCCCTTTTATTTCCCTCCCTGTCTTGTCTGAAGCATCTACATCCTGGAACATTTAGTTGCCAATCACACTCTTCCTTCACCTAAGTCTCTGATTGCAATAATGTCATATTCCCAGGTACCAGTCCAAGCCTTAAGTTCATCTGCCTTACCCACTATACTCCTTGCATTCAGTACAGTATATGTACTTCAGGCCGCCAGTTCTTTTGCGTTCATCTGCTCTCTGCCTATGCTTCCCCTTGGTAATGCCAGCTTTGTGATCCTTACAGTCTCCAGTTTCCACCTCACTGTCTACTGGTCTTCTCTTCTGGTTCCCAGCCCCCTGCCACATTAGTTTAAACCCTCCCAACAGCAGTAGCAAAAACTCCCCCAAGGACATTAGTTCCAGTCTGGTTCAGGTGTGGACCGCCCAATTTGTAATAGTCCCACCTTTCCCAGTAACGGTCCCAGTGTCCCACAAATCTGAACCCCTCCCTCCTATACCATCCCTCAAGCCACGTGTTCATCTTGCCTATTCTTTCTTTTCTACCCTGGCTAGCACATGGCATTGGTAACAAGCCTGAGATCACTACCTTTTAGGTCCTCCTCTTTAACTTCTCTCCTAGCTCCCTGAATTCTGCCTTCAAGACCTCATCTCGTTTTTTACTTATGTCACTGGCTCTTCACCCTCCCCTTTCAGAATGCTCTGCAGTCGATCAGTGACATCCCTGACCCCAGCACCTGGGAGGCAACATACCATCGAGAAATCTCGTTTTCGGCCACAGAACCGACTATCTACTCCCCTTACAATTGAATCCTCTATGACTATGGCCCTACGAGTCTTTATCCCACCCTCCTGAACAGCAGTGCCTGCCATGGTGCCATGATCCTGGCAACTGCTGCTCTCCTCTGGTGAGCCATCTCCACCAACAGTATCCAGAACTGTATATCTGTTTTGGTGGGAGATGACCATAGGGGACACCTGCCCTGCCTTTCCACTCTTTCTCTGCTTTTGGTCACCCATTCACTGTCTCCCTCGGCAATTCTAATCTGCAGTGGACCAATTCACTAAACGTGCTATCCACGACCTCCTCAGAATTGCAGATGCTCCACAGTGAGTCCATCTGCAGCTCCAGGGCCGTCATGCAGTCAAACAAGAGCTGCAGTTGGACACACTCCTTGCAAGTGTAAGAGTCATGAGATTTGTACTCTTTATTTCTTTCTCTGTTTCCACTTCAAAAATTAATTACTTTACATTGCACTGTATTCCGTTTCATTGCCGCTTGTCCATCTATTGCACCACCTGTTTTCCCTATTGACGTTGGGTTCCCTATTGTCCTCACAATTCACAATGCTTCCAAATTTGGTATCATTGGAAAGTTTTGAAGATGTGTTCCGTATACCAAGGTATAAGCCATAAATAAACATGAGCAAGTGCTAGGTCTCAAACCAAAGCTTCCTTCAGTTTGAAAGACATCTGATAAACAGTACTCTGTTAGTTATTCAATTTCATATCCACATTGCTGCTTTTCCTCTAAGTATTTGAGCTGTAACTTTGCTGTTTTGTTTGTTGTACAGCACTGTATCGAATGCCTTTTGGAAGTCCGTGTACATTGTATCAACAGCAAAATTCCAGCAAGTTAGATAAACTTATGTTTTAAAAAATCCACATAGCTTATAGTAGTTAGCCTGTGTGCTGCATGTTGTGCTGAATGACTATTTACCTCAGCACTTGTATTTTACTGTTGAAAGTGCCATCCTTCAGGTGAGACAGTTTTTGCTGTTTTGTAGAAGAGCTCACGTCCCTACTACCACCACTATTCGCAAGAATGACCACCTCTTATCCCTCAGCATCACCAGAATGGTAGCAGGTTGTCGAATCATCGATGCATTTGCATTCGAGATGCTTTTTGCAAATTGGCTGCTATGATTCCAATATCGCACCTTTGTTTATGCTTCAAAACGACTCAAGTGGCTGTATAGTGCTTTGGGACACCTTGATGTTTTTCTTTATTCATTTGTGGGATGTGGGCATCACTGGCTGGTCATTTGTTGCCTGTCTCTACTTGCCCTTGAGAAGATAGAGGTGAGCTGCCTACTTGAACCTCTGCAGTCCATTTTGCTGTGAGTTGACAACCAATTCCTTTAGGAAGGAAATTCCAGGATTTTAATCCAGCAACAGTCATGGGTCGGCGATATTTCCAAGTCAGGATGGTGTGTGGCTTGAATGTGAACTTGAAGGTGGTGGTTTTCCCATGTATCTGCTGCCTTTGTCCTTCCAAATGGATGTGGTTTTGTTTTGCAAGGAGCTGTCTGAGGATCTTTGGTGAACTTCCGCAGTGCATCTTGTAGTCAGTACACGCTGCTGCTACTGAGCATTGGTGGTGAAGGGGGTGGATGATTGAATGTAGTGCCAGTCAAGCAGGCTGCTTTGTGCTTGATGGTTTCAAGCTTCTTGAATGTTGGGGCTGCACCAATCCAGCATGTAGGGATTATTCCATCACACTCCTGACTTGTGCCTTGTAGATAATGGACAGGTATAGGGCAGTAATGAAGTGAGTTACTCACCTCAGTATTCCTATCATCTGACCTGTTCCTGTGCGCGCTGTTTATATGGTGAATCCAGTTGAGCTTCTCATTAATGATAACACTCAAGCGTGTTGATAGTGCAGGATTCAGTGATGGTAACAGGGTAGTGGTAGGGACAGTACTTAGATTGTCACTTATTGGAGATGGTCATAGTCTGGCATTTGTGTGGCATTAATGCTACTTGTCACTTGTCGGTTATAAAAGACATTTGCGAGCATTTGTATTTTAAAATGTCCGAAGTGTGCTGAGAATCTTTTTAATGAAAAGAGCTGCGATGCAATGTATTGCGTTGAAAGACCAGTCAAATTAAATTCAAGAGTCACTTTCACAAGGGAGTTAGAACAGGGGGACCTGGGACTGTATGTGCATCAGTCTTTGAAGTGGAAGGGCATATTGGGAGAGTGATTAGCAAAGATTGAGATCTTGATAAATAGAGGCACGGAGTACAAAAAAACATGCAGGTGCAGGAGGTGGTCAAGAAGGCAAATGATATGTAAGCCTTCGTATTGAGAGGATTCGAATTGTACAGTGCCTTGGTGAGACCACACCAGGAGTATCATGTGTAGCTTTGGTCTCCTGTTTGGAGGAAGGATATTCTGACAATGGAGGGAACACAACAAAGGTTTATCAGCTTGATTCCTGGAATGTTGACTACACTTGCGACTGATTTGATTTGATTTTTACTGTCGCGTGTACCGAAGTACAGTGAAACGTGTTGTGTTACGTGCTTTACAGGCAAATTGTATTCTCGAAGTGCATTAGGGTAAGAGAACAGAGTGCAGGATAGAGTGTTACAGATGCCCAGAATGTACAGAAAGAGAGAGAGAGAGAGAGATCAACATTAACATTAAAGAGGTCCTTAAAAGACTATAAAAATCTTTTGAATACACTCAGGCCATGAAAGTCCTGAAAGGAATACAAGTTATCTCTATTTGAAAAGTACATTTGTACCGTCTGTGCAGCAACAATGAATAAAAACTTCACTGAAACAAAGTTATAAAATGTCAGTGTTTCCAAGAACTTTGTATTGCTTGCCTTTCTTTAGTATCTATGCTTTTTGAGAACTGAATTTTTTGAGAACCAGTGTGGAATTATGAGTTAACCTGCTGTAAAATTTGCCATGTACAGACATCTCTGAAATCAGCTTACTTTATGGCTTTTATTTTACAGGGAAGGAATCCTTTTTTTCTTGAACCATCTGTTATAATCACCATCTCTGATGGAAGCAAGATGACAAATAACAGTGGAGTGCAAGAGGAGGTATGATACAGGCCCTTGCACCATTTTGTGATGTGAATATAGTAGCAATTCTAAATTTTATGCATTCAAGAGCATTTTAGCAGTGCATTGCTATGCAATAAACCTTATGTCCTTTGTCCCTTCCAAATGATTGCCCAGGTGTTATGACCTGCTTTTGATGTATGTGTTTAGGTTTCCTTACATTGGTGGTGTCATTTCCTGTAGTGATATAATTTCCTGTTCTCTTTCTCAGAGGGTGGTAAATGGAGTCCAAGTTGATGTGTTTGTTGATAGAGTACCAGTTGGAATGCCATGGTTCTCAGAATCCTCGTTTATGTCTCAGTTTGGTTTGTCCTAGGATGGATGTGTTGTCCGAGCTGAAGTGGTGTCCTTCCTCATCTGTATGTAAGGATATTAGTGATAGTGGGTCTGTGGGTCATGTCTTTTTGTGGCTAGTTGATGATCATGTATCCTGGTGGCTAGTTTTCTGCCTGTTTGTCCAATGTAGCATTTGTTACAGTTCTTGCAAGGTATTTTGTAAATGACATTAGTTTTACTTGTCTGTTTAGAGTCTTTTAAATTCCTTAGCTGCTGTTTTCATGAGTGGGTGGGTTTGTGGGCTACCATGATGCCAAGAGGTCTGAGTAGTCTGGCAGTCATTTCTGAAATGTCTTTGATGTAGAGGAGAGTGACTAGGGTTTCTGGACGCGTTTTGTCTGCATGTTTGGATTTGTTGCTGAGAAATCGGCGGACTGTGTTCATTGGGTACCTGTTGTTTTTGAATACGCTGTATAGGTGATTTTCCTCTGCTCTCTATAGTGCTGCAGTGGTGGCTTGTTGAAATTAAGTCCTTACTTAATTTCACAAAAAAGGAGGAAAAAAATAACAAATTGCCATTCCTAGATGTCACAGTAGAGCAAACAGTCAATCGGGAACTTTAGCGTCTATTGGAAAACAACACATATAGACCAAATATTGAACTACAGAAGCAATCACTCCAACATCCACAAACATGGTTACGAGTCTTTAAACTACCACTGACAGCCTGCAAATGCACAGACGCCCTGGTGGGAATGTGTGGTTGACATGCTGAAAGGAGTAGGTATCCTGTAGCAGATTGAAGGGAGCGTGACTATGAAGATCTTGGCCCCTGGGAGGGGTGTCTCGGTTTCGCGATCGGTTAAATAATCAACAGGAATGTGGTCTGCTTCAGCAAGTTTCACAGTTTATTCAGATGCCTGGCACAGGTTTGTCCACCAACACAGATGTTAACAGCTTCTGTGTTCCTTGGAGAAACTGCGCAATTTCACTTAGAACAAAGGCAATTTTTTTATAAGTTTCTTAAGAAATAGTACAACCTTCATTACAGAATAAATTCACTAAAATATAATAAATGACATAATGGACAGCAGGTTAATCCAATGATATTTTCTGGAAAACAAAGTTGTTTACTACACATTTATCTCTTCCCACCTGCATTTCAAGGTTAACTAAAATAGTTGGTAATGTCCTCTCTAGCTTAGTTAATTCCATGCTGTGAATCTGCTTTATCTTTAATCAGTTAGCTCAGGAATGCGGCCTTGAGAAGCCATTTTAAACACGGTGTTAATTTGCATCCTGAAGCCATTTTGTTATGTTACTTTGTATTAAGAAGCCATTTTGTGGTTAATAAAAATATGCATAAAAATGATTTTAGATCCTCAGCTAGATAGCCTCGACATAAACCCAGCTTCGTTTGTGTATGTTGGGATGATTGCTTCTGTAGTTCAGTATTTGGTCTGCATGTGTTGTTTTCCTATAGATGTTGATTTGAAGTTCCCCATTGGCTGTTTGCTCTATTGTGACATCTAGGAATGGCAGTTTGTTGTTTTCCTCCTTTTTTGTGAATTTTATGACAGTAAGAATATTATTTTTGGTCTTGAAGGTTTCCTCTAATTTGTTTTGTTTAGGGATGACAAAGGTGTCATCCACATAGCGAACCGAAAGTTTGGGTTGGATGGTTGGCAGAGCTGTTTGTTCAAATCTCTGCATTACTGCCTCTGCTAAGAACCCTGATATCAGAGATTCAGTGGGTATTCCATTGGTTTGTCTGCAGGTTTTGTTATTGAAAATGAAGTGGGTGGTGAGGCATAGATCCACTAACTTGACAATGTTGTCCTTGCTGATGAAGTTGGTGGTGTTTGGTATATGTAGCTTTGGTTCTTCTAGTAGTGTAGGCTGTGTTTCTTTGGCCAGGTAGATGTTGATGGACGTGAACATGGCTGTTATGTCAAAGGAGACCATTATTTCATCCTCTTCCATCTTGGTGTCTTTGTTGTTCAGAAATTCTTGGCTGGAATGAATGGAGTGGCACGAGTCTTCTAGTAAGTGTTTTGGTCTTTGGTGTAGTTCCTTGGCTAATCTGTATGTTGGTAATGAGATTATGAGTCTGAGGAGGATTCCTGGTTTGTGAATTTTGGGTAATCCATACCACCCTCTCAGAAAAAAACAGGAATTGACATCACCAACCCAAGGAAACCGAGTCACATCAGGGAAAGTGCGTCATAACACCAGGGCTTCACTGGAGGCTCACTGATGTTACCTAGTATGGTGACGAAATGTCTGAAAATGAACCTTCCAGCTCAGCAAGCAAACTTACATCCAGAACCTTAACCTGAGCTACAAATCTTCTCAAAACTCACTAATGTTTATTCTTTATTGTATTCTCATATATACCCAGGCTAGGGAAGGGTGTTAACTGCCCACATGGGTTTTTATTAGAATCTTGTAGCTTCAGATCACTTAAACTGGACGTAAAAAGCTGGATTCGGTATGTTAATACAATTCAAAATTACAATCTGCTTTGAATAGTTCAGACTCTGGGTTACTCATGGAGTCATAGAGATGTGCAGCACGGAAACAGACCTTTGGTCCAACTTGTCCATGCCAACCAGATATCCTAACCTAATCTAGTTCCATTTGCCACCACTTGGCCCATATCCCTCTAAACCTTCCTTATTATATACCCATCCAGGTGCCTTTTAAACATTGTAATTGTACTAGCCTCCACCACTTCCTCTTGCAGCTCATTCCATACGCACCACCCTCTGTATGAGAAAGTTGCCCTTAAGTCCCTTTTTATAACTTTCCCCTCTCACCCTAAACCTATGTCCAGTAGTTCTGGACTCCCCCACCCCGGGAAAAGACCTTGTGTATTTTTCCTATCAATGCCCCTCATCACCTAAGCCTCTATAAGGTTACCCCTCAGCCTCCGACACTCCAGGGAAACAGCTCCAGCCTCTTCCTGTGAACTCTGAACCTGCATTCCAAGGTCTCTTTGTTTAGCAACACTCCCTCGGACCTTACCAGTAAGATTTGCTTTCCCAAAATGCAGCACCTCACTCTTATCTAAATTAAACTCCATCTGCCACTCCTCTGCCCACTGGCACTTCTGATCAAGATCCCATTGTACTCTGAGGTAACATTCTTTGCTGCCACTACACTTCCAATTTTAGTGTCATCTGCACATTTTACCAACCATACCTCCTATGTTCACATCGAAATCATTTATATAAATGACAAAAAGCAGTGGACTCTGCACCGATCCTTGTGGCACACTGCTGGTCACAGGCCTCCAGTCTGAAAATCAACCCTCCATTACCACCCTCTTATCTTCAGCCTTCGAGCCAGTTCTGTATCCAACCAGCTAGTTCTCTCTGTATTCAATGAGATCTCAACCTTGCTAATCAGTCTCCCATGAGGAATCTTGTCGAACACCCCACTGAAGTCCATGCAGATCACGTCTACCACTCTGCCCTCATCAATCCTCAGTAAACTCAATCAAGTTTGTGAAATATGATTTTCCTTGCATGAAGCTATGCTGACTATCCCTAATCAGTCCTTGCCTTTTCAAATATATGTAAATCCTGTCCCTCAGGATTTCCTCCAACAACTTGCCTACCACTGATGTCAGGCTCACCACTCTATAGTTCCCTGGCTTTTCCTTACCACCTTTCTTAAATAATGGCATCATGTCCATAAGACCATAAGACATAGGAGTGGAAGTAAGGCCATTCGGCCCATCGAGTCCACTCCGCCATTCAATCATGGCTGATGCGCATTTCAGCTCCACTTGCCAGCGTTCTCCCCGTAGCCCTTAATTCCTCTAGACAACAAGAACCTATCAATCTCGGCCTTGAAGACATTTAGCGTCCCGGCTTCCACTGCACTCCGTGGCAATGAATTCCACAGGCCCACCACTCTCTGGCTGAAGAAATGTCTCCGCATTTCCGTTCTGAAATGACCCCCTCTAATTCTAAGGCTGTGTCCACGGGTCCTAGTCTCCTCGCCTAACAGAAACAATTTTCTAGCATCCACCTTTTCAAAGCCATGTATTATTTTGTACGTCTCTATTAGATCTCCCCTTAATCTTCTAAACTCCAACGAATACAATCCCAGTATCCTCAGCCATTCCTCATATGCTAGACCTGTCATTCCAGGGATCATCCGTGTGAATCTCCGCTGGACACGTTCCAGTGCCAGTATGTCCTTCCTGAGGTGTGGGGACCAAAACTGGACACAGTACTCCAAATGGGGCCTAACCAGAGCTTTATAAAGTCTTAGTAGTACATCTCTGCTTTTATATTCCAACCCTCTTGAGATATGTCAGCCAACCTCCAGTCTCATACAATGCCTGCAGTGTAGAAATAGGGCTTTCGGCCCAAGTAGTCCACACTGACTCTCCAAAGAGCATCCCAGAATCACCCCCTACCCTATCCTTGTAACCCTGCAGTTCCCATGGCTGATCCATACAACCTACACTTCCAGGACAATATGGGACCATTTAGCATGGCCAATCCATCAACCTGCAAATCTTTGAATGGTGGGAGGAAACCTGAACACCCAGAGGAAACCCACGCCAATACAGGGAGAATACACACACTTCACACAGATGGTCACCCGAAGGGTGGAATTGAACCCAAGTCCCTGGCGTTGTGAGCCAGCAGTGCTAACCACTGAGTCACCATGCCACCCAGGTTAGAGGTCAATAACAACTGCCGTACCATAACCAATTTTGGGCAGGGCAGAGCAAAACAAGATACAATGGGATACATGGATGTGCTGATCTATCAAGCTGATGAAAGCAAGGCCACTCTGGTTGTTTCATTGAGTACTCTGTGGGACCTATGTTTGATTGAAGCTTTCCTCAGTTGCTGTTGCTGCCACATTTAAATAGAGTATGACAGTAAGGAACCGTCTCGAAGTCATCTGTTGAATTGACATGTCTGAGGAAGTAGACACCATGATAGCGCTTTAACACTATATTTATAACTACATCTCACTGACAGAATTTCAAGAAGACAGCTCACCACTACCATTTTCTACTTGGGATTGGACAATAAATGATACACCACCAGCAATATTCCTATATCCATGAAAAAAAATTAACAATCTTTCTACCAGATCTGCCATTGAGATAAAATGATTTTTTGCACATGTCACACAAACACGTTGTAAGTTGCAGATCTTTCTGTTAGTAAAATTAAGGAGGTTTACATCAAGAGCTTTAGGGAGCATTTGGCCAGAATGTTTTATCATGTTCTCCTATCATGTTGAATTCACTGACTCCCTTAAAGTAGCAGCCACTGTGTGATATGTCTCTGATCTCCTGTGGGGTTTGAAATAAACTTGTTGACTCTGGTTGGTATTTTCGGAATCATGGACAAGCCAGGCTTGTCCAATGATGGTAGTTGCAGATCAGAGCCCACCTGTTGTCTCTGGCAGTGAATGCTTGGATATATTTGATAGGATTTGCATGAATTGTCAATTGTCTTTAGGTGGAAGGAGATATTGTCTTGCAGACAGTGTTGCTTAAATGCTATCGCTCGCTCCCTTGCCCCCTCTCTTTCTTCACTCCCTTCCTTCCTAATTACTTCCCTTCACTCAGAGCTAGATTTTTACAATCTATTAAATAAATAAGGACTAAAGTCTGCTGGTGGTTTCCTTTGTGTCTCAATGTAAGGCAAACAAAAAATATTTTTAAAATATTTTTCTGTAATTCTTTCAGTTTCTGTTAAACTATTCTTCATTTTTAAAGACTTCAAAAATCAGTATTAGTGTACACATCTATTGCCATCTAACTGACTTTTTGTGAAACAAGAACTTGAAACTGAAGGAGCAAAAGTAGACTATTTAGCTATCAAACCTGCTCTGTCATTCAGTGAGATCATTGGCTGATGTATTCATCTTCAAATCCACTTTTCTGCCTTTTTTCCCATAACTGTTGGGTGGAATTTCATGTGATTTCGGAGTCATAGAAGTCTATGGCACAGAAAAGCTCCTTTGGCCCATATGCACTGGTCAAATGCAAATACCTCGCTATTCTAATCCCATTTCCAGCACTTGGTCCATAGCCTTGTATGTCTTGACATTACAAATGTAAATCTAAATGCAGTACTACTTAAATGTTCTGAGGTTTCTGTCTCTACCACCTTTACAGCATCTGGATTCCTCCCAGTCTCTGGGTACAAGGTTTTCCCCTTGTCTCCTCTAAACCTTCTGCTCCTTGCCTTAAATCTATGCTCCTTTGTCATTGTTCCTTCTACAAAGGGGAAGAATTTCTTCCTGTCTACCCTATCTGTGTCCCTCATAACTTCATACATTTCAATCATACCAGTTTCCTCTTCCCTAAGGATAATAACCCAGTCTGTCCAATCTTTCTTCGTAACCAAGACTCTCCAGCCCCATCAACATCCTGGTAAAACTCCTTCATTGCATTGCTACTGCATTTAATATGGACTAATCAACTGAGCAATATTAGCAAGTGCTCATGACTGAAGTGATGCAGTCTGGAAACAAGGAATGCTGTTGAACTCTGTCCTTGGGAATCCTCCCATGAAATTGTCCAAACACTGCAACATAGCAAAACTGGCAACTAAATAAGGGCATTATTCTATTAACTAATTAAATTTAATCAAATAATTTCAATTCTTCAGCTCAAATGTATCTGTCAACTCATTCACCGTGTCCCTATGAAACGATCCATGCATTGTAGTTTATTTTTAATTCACTCATGGCATATGGACATCGCTATTGCCCAACCATAGCTACACTTGAGCTGAGTCCATTTCAGAGGACAGTTGAGAGTCAGCCACATTGCGCCTGGAGTCACAAGTAAGCCAAACTGGGTGAGAATGGCAGATTTCCTTCCCGAAACAACATTAGTGAGCCAAGTTGATGTTTTACGACAATTGACCTTTTTTTTTCATGGTCATCAGAAGATTCTTAATTTGTTTTTTTTAATGAATTCAAATAAAGGTATAACAGCTTTGTTGCAGCTTAGACCTTGGGATAATTGTATTTGTTCACCAGTTGTTAGTGGGCAGGCTATCATCTTCTAGTATTACATCTCGTTTTGAAGTATAGAATGATGCCATAGAGTTGTCTTTTTGGTGATCTCACTTTATGTTTATGTTGTTTGCAATAAAAGAGACTTTGTTTCTGCTGCATGTTTCATAATATCCTACATTATTTCACAGCCAATCAGTGTGTTTGAGCCACCATTATTGTTGCAATTTACAAACCAGAACAGTCAATTTATGCACAGCAAACTCTTACTAGCATCAACAAATAAATGTTCAGGATATCTATTTCAGTAATGTTGATTGAGGGATAAATATTGGTTAGGTTATCCTTTTCATTGTCAGCTTAGTGCTGTGAGATCTTTTATGTCCACTTCAGGGCAGATTGTTTAACATAACAACCACAAAATTGACGTGGGGTTGACTTGGACTAGTTTCTGACAACTGGGTTAACAAATGTTTCTGATCCTAATATTGATTCAGAAAACATGGACTTTTGCATTTTTTAAGTACTCTTCTGTATCCGTTGTGTTCCTGGTTGAGTGCCTATTGAATTTGCTCTAAACATGCTGCTAGTGGTGTAGTGAGACTGAAAATTGTTAGAAAGCACTGTCACAACTCAATTTGTCCTTCTGCAGTCAGACTCACTACTATCCTCAGGGAATTGATGGAGTCGAAGACAAGCAGGAGCTACTCTGCGGCTACATCAGTCGAGAGCTATCCTAAAGGGAATCGTGTCTCAGAACAGATATCCAGGCAACCTAGCCTCCAGAACCGTCTGTACTGGTCAAGTAATGAAAACATTAATCAACATTCAGGTGGTTTCCTCATTTCTATTAATGCTGCTGTAGATTTCAGTCAATAATGATATTAGTAGCCGTGGAAGTGAACTGAGCACCTTGCTTCTGGGCTGTTTGGCAGCAGTCTATCGATCTCAACACTCATAAGCTTATAAGCCATTGTTTTCCTTTAAAGAGTAAAGTTTTGGCCCAGTGAGTCTTTGATGTTGATCCAATTTAACCGCAGTGGCACTACTGATATTGGCCATTGATAAATAACTATATCAAGTGCTTTGCTTTTCCATGGTCCTCTTTAATTCCTCCCATTGCATTCCCAGCTGTTCTTCCAATTCAGACTTCAAATGGCCAATCCTACACCGATGGAAATTCTTCAGTACTTGGTATGAAATGGTCAAAATAAGAGATTCTTGGGGCCAGAAGTTTCCATGATGAATTAGCTTTTTGGAGCAAGCTAGCCTGTTGCACTCTGTCTGCTCTTATGATAACCCAGTGACAAGCTGATTAAATAATACCAATCAGGCAGCATTCTGCTTTAGTTATCACCCCACAATTCAGTGATGGTGTCCAAAAAGAGTGTTAAGAAATAATAGTGTTATGGAGGGTGATGCTTCAGGGCAGCTGCCATCTCTAAATATGTTTTGACACCGTTTTAAAACAATAAGTGCCAATGCCCTTGGGGGCAGTGTAAGGAAAGAGAGTGAGGAAAATCAGCAATGCAAGTGAATGGAACTCTTAGATGTTTGGAAGAATCAGAGCAGTTCCCATGTTAACAGTTTGTAAATATTTATTCCTGGGATAAGGGTTGCTGTCTAGGCCAACATTTGTTACCCACACCTAAATTCCCTTAGAGTGTCAATGAGCTGCTGTGTTGAACTGCTGCAGTCTATGGTGGTCTTTACGCACAATGCTATTGCGGAGAGTCATCCAGGTATTTACTGCTCATGTCATTTTTGATTGATGGAGCTCATGGGTTCAGAAGGTTTTGTTGAAGGATCCTGTGTTAGTTACTGTACTGTCTCTTGTAGATGATACAAACTGCTGCTGCTTTATTTTACTGGTGGAGGAAGTGAATGTTTGATGTCAGTGCAGTGCCAGTTATCCTGGATGACATCAAGCTGTTTGAATGTTTTTAGAACTGTACCAATCCAGGCAAGTGGAGGGTATCCCATCACACTCCTGATTTGGATCTTTCAGATAGGGCTTTAGGAGGTGAGTTACTCGCTGCAGAGTTCTTAGCTTGTGACCCTGTTTCAAAGCCACAGTATTTGGCTAATCCAGTTTTGTTCTTCTCTTGGGTAATTCTTAGTATACTCAGCCACTTGGCTATTTCTGGTCAGTGGCAATGTCAAGGTGTTGGTATTGGGGTATTCTTCAAATGCTATTGAATTCAAGGAAACTTAGTTGCATTTTGCCTTGTTGGAGATGGTCATTGCCTAGTGTGTGTATGGTGTGAATGTTACTTGCCACTTGTCATTCCAATTCTGGCTGTTGTCCATCAGCTTTAATACCTGATGAGTCAGAGTCATTCAACACAGAAGAGGCTCTTCAGCACAACAGGTCTGCATCAACCTATTTACACTAATCCCATTCTCTAGGACTTGGCCCATAATGTTGAATGTTATGACATTACAAGTGCTCACCTATGTATTTTTAAAAGCCATACAGTTTTCTGCCTCTACTGTCCTTCCAGGCAGCATTTTCCATATACCCACCACCCTCCAGGTAAGGAAATAGTTCTTCCAATCCCCTCTAGATCTCCTGCACTTCACCTTCTTATTGACCCCTCGACGAGGGGGGTCAACTGTCTCAATCCACCCTGCCTATGCCCCTTATAATCTTAAACACTTCAATCAAGTCCTCACTCTGCCTTCTCTGCTCTAACAATACAAACCTATCACCCTGTCTTCATAACAATAGATTGTAAGAATATCTTCCTCATGGTAGACATACCTAAGACAAGAGGGCATAAGATTAAGATGAGGAGCAAGTGATTTGGAGGAGATCTGAACAAAACAGATTCACCCAGAGGGTGGTAAGTGTATGGAAAGTACTGCCTGACAGCATGGGGGAAGCAGGTACTTCTGCAGCATTTAAGAAGTATCTGTGTGGGTTCTTAAAGACATCAGAGCATAGACTATGGACTAAGTGCAGGTACTCCATTTGGATATATTTAAATCCCTTTATCTCAGGGATCATGCTAGTGAAGTTTTCTTGCATTTTCTTTAGAACCTGTATGTCCTTCTTTGAGTCAGACGCAAATCTGCATGCATTCGTCATTCATGATCCACCAAAGCCTTATGCAAGTGCACAAAATCTTCTTTACTCTTGTACTCCAACCTATTTGCAATAAAAGCTAGCATATGGTATGCCTTCAGAGTGGACAGTTGCACTGTTAGTTTTTTGTTACTTGTGTATAAGGACACTCTGATCTCTCTACCAACCTTTTCAAGTTCCTAATTGTTTTAAAAATGCTTTATTTTCATCCAACCCAACAGAATGACTTATGGAATAGAAATGGAATAGACTGCTCATATACTCCCTTGGGTTTAGAAGATTGCTAAGTGATCTAATAAAAACACAATATGACATAGTCGATGCTGAGAAAATATATGCCCCAACTCAGGAATCAAATTCAACAATCCCCAATCTTGAAATAAATGGTCAGCTTATTAGGAATGAAGAAAGGAAAAATGTTTTCATTCAGACATATGCAAATTTTGGAATTCTCAACCTCCGAGAGCTGTGGATATTTAGTTAATGAACATCTTCACCATGGAATTGATCCTTTTCTGGATGCAAAAAGAATCAAGACTATTAAGCTAGTGGAGCAAAAATGGATTTAAGGTAAAGGATTAGCTATGATCCTTTGAAGAGCAGCAGATCCAAAGGATAGCCTATCATTCCAATTTCATATATTCTTACAAGTGCTCAGTTCATCAATGATGTCATGAATGCTGAATTTTACAAGGTTTTTTTTAAAATATACCTTTGAATATTATAAAATAGGAGTAGAAAGACACCATTTGGCCTCCCAAGTCTGCTCCACCATTCAGAAAGGTTTTGGCTGACCAGTTTGAGCTTCAAATTTAGCATTCCCATCTGTCCCCAGTAACCCTGGATTCCCTATTCCCCTGTTTGTCAATATCAATCCATGTCTGCCTTAAAACAAATCAGTGATTCCAGCTCCACTGCAAGTTAAGGCAGAGCATTCCAAAGATGGGCAACTCTGAGAGAAAAAAAATTCTTCCTTTCTCCCCTGGAAGGGCCACCCCTAATTTGGAAACAATGCCCTCTAGTTCTGGATTGACCAACAAGGAGAAGCTTTCTTTGCATGTCCGCCTTGTCAAGATCATTCAGGATCTTATATACTTCCATCAAGTCATCCTTTACTCTGATAAACTCCAATGGAAACAAGGCCACCATGTCTAACCTTTCCTCATACATTGACCCATTCATTCCAGATATTAATCTGGCAAACCTCTGGAAGTGGTTCAAAGTTTTAAAATCTTCCTTAAGTGAGGAGATCAAGACTGCACCAAGTATTCAAGATGTGGTCTCCCCAACACACTGTATAACTGAAGCACAGCATCTTTACTTTTATGTTCAGTTCTTCTTGTACTAAAAGATAGTATCCCATTAACTGCCTTGATTACACGATGTACCTGCATGCTAACAAACACCTAAATCTCTCTGCACCTTGATATTCTTTTGTCACTCTCCAGTTAAGTAATATTCACTTGACAGTATGAATAATTTCACGTTTTCTCATTCCATCTGACATATGTCTGCCTGGTCAACGTATCTGTATCTATCTGCAGCTTCCTTCATATTGTCTTTGCAATATGTTTTCCTATTTTGATCGCGTCTGTGAATTTAGCTGCCATGGCTTTGCTCTCTCATCTAAGACATTGAGCTAATTGTAAATATTGAGGGCTCAGCACAGACCCCTGCAGGATTCCACTCATGATATCCTGTCAATCAAGCAAAGACCCATTTATACATACTGTTATTGTCTGCTAGCAGCCAAACTTGTATTTGTGCGAATGTTACCCTTGACACATTATTATAATCTTTTATTTTCCATAATAACCTTTTGATATGGCACTTTCTGAAAATCTAAGTGCACTAAGTCTACAAGCGCATGTTACTCATAGAGTAAAACAGCAGGGAAACTGACCCTTTGGTCCAACTCATCCAGCCGACCAGGCATCTCAGTCTGACCTATTCCTAATTGCCAGCATTTGGCTTTTATCCCTCTAAACCCTTCCTATTCACATACCTATCCTGATGCCTTTTCAATGTTGTAATTGTACCAACCTTTGCTACATTCTCTGACTGCTCATTCCATGCATGCACCACCCTCTGCATGAAAGAAAAACTGCCCTTCAGATTCTTTTTAAAATCTTTCAGCTCTCACCTTAAACCTATCCCCTCTAGTTTTGGACTCCCCGTCCTGGAAAAAGACTTTGGATTAGTGGTGCTGGAAGAGCACAGCAGTTCAGGCAGCATCCAAATAGCTTCGAAATCGACGTTTCGGGCAAAAGCCCTTCCTGATGAAAGGCTTTTGCCCGAAACGTCGATTTCGAAGCTATTTGGATGCTGCCTGAACTGCTGTGCTCTTCCAGCACCACTAATCCAGAATCTGGTTTCCAGCATCTGCAGTCATTGTTTTTACCACCTGGAAAAAGACTTTGCCTATTCATTCTATTCATGCCTTTCATGATTTTATAAACCTCTATAAGACAGCACCCCAGCCGCCAACGCTCCAGGGAAAATAGCTCCAGCCTATTCAGCCTCTCCCTGTAACTTGTTCAAAGAAGTCTAATAGGAGGGCTGATGCCCGAAACGTTGATCCTCCTACTCCTTGGATGCTGCCTGACCTGCACTTTTCCAGCAACACATTTTCAGCAAAGAAGTCTAATAATTTAGTTAAAGATGGTTTCCTTTTGAAAACCACGCTGACTCTTCCTGATTACTTTGTCTGTGAATAAATCAGAATTTTTAATAAACACCTCAGTTTGGAGACATGCTTTTGTCATCCACTTTCCCTGGAGAGAGAGACTCTTTTATTTAAAAAAAATCCTATTGAAGTGGAGGTGGCAGTTTTAACAAGTTTTGTAGAGAAAGAACTATTGAGGCACACAAACAAAAGAGCTACTTGGGAAAGCATTGTGAACGGTTTTGTCATAACAACCAAGCAGGATACAAACAAACGTATGAATTAGGTACGTAGAAACTAAGTATGGGAGTAAGCTATTCAGCCCTTTCAGTCTGCTTCTCCATTCATTATGATTGTGGCCGATCTCCCAACTCAATAAACTGTTCAACTTTTCTTCCATATCCACTCTTCGGATGAAACAAATTTCTCCTTGTCTCTATCCTAAATTGTTCGCCCATATCTTGACACTATGACCCCTGGTTCTGGACTCTCCTACCATTGGGAATATCCTTGCTGCATTAATTTTGTCTAGTCATGTTGAATTTTATAGGTTTCTTTGAGATTCCCCTCTCAACATCCAATGAATATAATTCTGCTTGATTCAACCACTTCTCGTACATCTGACTCGCATCCTTGGAATGAGTCTGATAAATCTTGTGAGCAGTCCCTCTACGTCAAGAATATCTTTCCTCCGATAAGGAGACAAAAATGACGCAAGAGTTTCCAGATCTGGTATCACCAAGACCCTGTACAATTGTAGCAAGACAATCCTACTCCTATATGACACAGAATTACAGAATCCCATAGTGTGGAAGTAAGCTGTTTGGCTTATTAAGTCCACACCAACCTGTGCCTGTAACCCTGCACTACCCATGGAAACTTAAACATTCCTGGACACTATGGGTGATTTAGCATGGCCTATCCACCTAACCTGCACATCTTTGGATTGTGTGAGGAAGTTGGAGCACCCGGCAGAAACCCACGAAGACACAGGGAGAATGTGCAAACTCCACACTGACAGTCACCAGAGGGTAGAATTGAACCCCGGTCCCTGGGGCTGTGCAGCAGCAGTGCTAATCAATGAGCCACTGTGCTGCCCCTTCAGTCCACTTGTGAAGAAGACCAACGTACCATTTGTCGCCTTGACCACTTCACATGCTTTACTTCAGCAACTGGTGTATGAGGACACCCAGCTATCATTTACACATTTCTCACCCCAACCCCTGTCCATTTATAACTATTCAGATAATCTACCTTCCTGTTTTGCTCCCAAAGTGAATGACTGCACGTTTGTCTACATTATGCAATATCTGCCATGCATTTGCCCACACTCTCAGCCTGTCCAAATCAAACTGACGCATCTTTACATCCTGCTCGCAACCCATCTTCCCACCCAGCTTTATGTCATCTAAATTTGAGGATATTATTCCCTTGTCCAAATCATTAATATATACTGTGAATAGCTGGGTCTTGGAATTGATACCTGAGGTATCCTACTGGTCATTACCTGCCATTTGGAAAAACACCTGTGTATTTCTACTGTTGTCTGTCTGTGAACTAATTTTCTATCCATCTCAATACACAAAACTCAATCCCAATTTTCAGTTTTACTCTGATGTGGGACTGTTGAAAATCTTCAGAAAGTCCAAAGAAGCCACATCCACTGGCTCTCCTTCTTCAGCTCTAGTAGTTGCATTCTTAAAGAATTCTAGATTTGTTAAATCCTAAAATAAGATTAGGGTGCCATGGTGGCTCAGTGGTCATCACAGCGCCAGGGATCTAGGTTCGATTCCACCTTTAGGTGACTGTGTATGGAGTTTGCACATTCTTCCATGTGTCCTCATATCTTCTGAGTGCTGTGGTTGCCTCCAACAATCCAAAGATGTGCAGTTTAGGCGGATTAGCTGTGCTAAATTGTCCCATAGTATTCAGGGATGTAGAAGCTAGGTGGACCTTCCATGGGAAATACAGGCTTACAACCCCAACGTAGGGGCTGGGTCTGGGTGGGATGCTCCTCAGAGGGATCGGTATAGACTGAATGGCCTGCTTCCACGCTGTAGGGATTCTGTGATAAGAGGCCATAGAGTTGGAGTTAGTATATTGGCATGGGTAGAGAATTAGCTGATGGGCAGGAAACAGCGAATGGGGATAAGGAGTTCTTTTCCAGATAGGTGACTTGTAACTTATGGTGTTTCACAGGCAGTGAAAGCAACTGTTTACAATACGGATTAATGACTTGGAGGAAGGAAGTCAAGATATTGTAGCCAAATTTGAAGACAACTCAAAAATAGTTGGAAAAGCAAGTTGTGAAAGGGATACAAACCATTCATAGAGAGATAAAACAGTGAACTCTGGATGTTGAATATCTGAAACAAAAACAGAAATTACTGGAGAAAACCAGAATGTCTGCCAGCATCTGTGGAGAGAAAGCAGATTTAACACTTCGAGGCTAGTGACCAGTGACCACTGGATTCAAAATGTAAACTTGTTTCTCCATCAATTTCTGGTTTAGTTTATAGAGACAGATTAATAGATTAAGTAAATGGCCAAAAAGTTATCAAATGGATTATAATGTGAGAAAATGTAAGGTAGTTCCCTGATGTATGGTCTGCCTGCAAAGCATGTACCTTGGTACACATGATGGTAATAAGTCAAAATTTTGAAAGGAAGAGCAAAAGAACAGTATTATTTAAATGTAGAGAAACAAATACTTGTTCAATTTATCTGCTGTCTTTTCTTCAGTATTTATTTACTTGTCTCCCTTTCAAAAAGATCAGTGGTTCACTTTAACTCTTTCTTTTTAAGTATTTCTAGAAACTCTTACTATCTGGTTTTATCTTTCTAGCTAGTTTCCTCTGTACTTTAACTCAGTCCCATCCTACTGGTCTTTAATCAACCTTTGCTTTTTTTTAACATGTTGGGTTCAGTCTTTTGACTTATTCACTTGTGGGATATGGCCAACATTTATTCCCCTTCCCTGGTTGCACTTGAGAAGGTGGTAGTGCGCTGCCTTCTTGAACTGCTGCAGTCCATTTGCTGTTAGGGAGAAAATTCCAGGATTTTGACCCAGCGACACTGAAGGAACGACAATATATTTCCAAATCAGGATGTGAGTGGCTTAGAACAGAACTTGCAGGTGATGCTGTAACCATTGTAGTTGCTGCCCTTGATCTTCTAAAGGTAAGTGGCCATGGGTTTAGAAAGTGCTGTCTAAAGATCTTTGGTGAATTTCTGTAGTGCATCTTATAAGTAGCAAAATCTGCTGCTGTTGAGTGTTGTCAGAGTGGATGGTTGTGGATGTAGTGCCATTCAGGTGGGCTACTTTGTCCTGGATGGTGTCAAACGTGTTGAGCATGCTAGACCTGCATTCATCCAGGCAAGTTCTGCAACACTCCTGATTTGTGCTTTGTAGATGGTGAACAGGCTTTGGGGAGTCAGGAGGTGTGAGTCACTACAGTATTCCTAGCTTCTAACCTGCTCTTGTAGCCACTGTATTTAGATGACAGGTCCAGTTCTGTTTCTGGTCAATGGTAACCCCCCCCCCAGGATGTTGTTAATGTTACCCATATTTGCATAATTATATGTTTTTTCTTGAAGTTTGATATCTTTAAGCTTTTTTAGTTAATTGCAAGTGGTGGATCCTTGTTTGAAAATTTTCCTTTACAGTGGAATATATTTATTCTGAAGGGGCCGAAGGGCCTGTTTCCACACTGTAGGGAATCTAATCTAATCTAATCTAATCACCTGAAATGTCTGCAACTGTGCCTTTATTGACTTGTTTCTCAACCTAATGGATTTTAATAAGGCTTTTGACACAGACACTCCTAGCAGGCTCATCCAGAAGATTAAGATGCATGGGATCCATGGTGATTTGGCTACTTAGATTCAGTATTGCCTTACCCATAGAAGGCAGAGGGTAGTGATAGAAGGGTGTGTTTCTGGCTGGAGGTCTGTGACTGGTGGTGTTCTGCAGGCATCCGTACTGGGGCTTCTGCTGTTTGTGGTATATATAAATGACTTGGATAAAAATGTAGATCAGTAAAATAGTAAGTTTGTAGACAACACAAAAATCGGTGGAGTTGTGGATAGTGTAGAAGATTGTTAAAGGATATAGCAGAATTAAACATCAGTTGCAGATATGGACGGAGAAATGGCCGATGGAGTTTAATCGGGCTAAATATAGGGTTCTGCACTTTGGGAGATCAAATGTTAAGGAAAAGTCTACAGTTGATGACAGCACCCTGATCAGTCTTGATGTATGGAGGGATCTTGGGGTTCAAGTCCATAGCTCCTTGAAAGTGGCTGGGCAAATAGATGAGGAGGCATGCTTGCCTTTATTGGTCAGCGAATTGAGTACAATGGTCAGGTTGCCATGTTGCAGCTTTGTAAGACTTTGGTTAGGCTGCACTTAAGAGTATTGCATTCAGTTCTGGTTGCCACATTACAGAAAAGATATGGCAGCTTTGGACAGGGTGCAGAATGGGTTTACCAGGATATTGCCTGGATTAGAGGGTATGAGGAGAGGCTAATACTCTAGAGTGGCGGAGGCTGGAGGGCAACTTGATAGAAGTGTATAAAATGATGAGATGCCTTGATAGGGTTGACAGTAAGAACGTTTTTCCCAGAGTTGGAAATGTCTAAAACCATGTTTTTAAGGTGAGGAGGGGGAAAGTTCAAAGAAGACATGAGGGGCAATTTTGTTTACACAGAGATTGTTAGGAGTCTGGAACACATTACCGGGGTGGTGGTGGAGGCAGATACGAAAGGGGCGTTTAAGGGACTTTTAGATAAATGCATGAATGTGTAGGGAATGGAAGCATATGGACCAAGTTTAATTTGGCGTCATGTTTGGCACAACATCGTGGGCCGAAAGGCCCGTTCCTGTGCTGTTCTGTTCTATGTTGTATGTTCTATGTTGCTCCTCAAACTGCAAACACTTAACTACAAACAGATTTACCCTTAATCATGTTAGCATCCAGGATTCCCCATGTGTGGCATCTGTGACACGTCACCTGTTCTGTCATCCTTGATCTGATTTAATTAATGATTGAATAAAATAAATCAATTATTTATTTTCCTTTTTGATGTTTTAGTTGTCCTATCAATATTTCCAGATTATTTTCGACTTTAGAAATAGGATAGACCTTAACAATTTTGCAGATGTTCACTCAACAGTTCACTTCTTCCCTTGGACTAGAACCTTTTCCTAGATGAAACATTTAGACTTTTGCTAAGTGGAAGAGTCGTTGAAGGTCACTGAATGTTTTGACCTGGTATGATGGAGGAAATGACCCTTCACTGGAAGTGACTGTGGGGCTGTTCTGATAATGCTCCAACTTAACCAGAAGCACGTGGAATTAATGTGAAACATTAGTTAGGACACAACTGTAGAACTGTGCACAGTTCTGATCGCTACATTATAGGAAGGATTTGATTACGTGGCGGGGGTGCAGTGGAGATTCACCAGGATGTTGCCTGGCCTGCAGCAGTTCAGCTATGAAGAGGTTGCAGTTGCTTTCTTTACAGCAGAGAAGGATGGATCTGATGGATGTGTACAAAGTTCTGAGGGGCTTGGATAAGGAGAATTGTTTCCCCTTTAACAGAGGAGTCAATAACCAGGGGCATAGTTTTAGGGTAAGTAGCTGGAGATTTACAGAGCATATGAGGAAAAAATATTTTCACCCAGAGGGTTGTGGGTATCTGGAGCACTCCATTGAAAGGATGATGGAGGCAGGAACCCTGAAGACATTTAAGAACTATATAAATTTGTGCTGGAATTCCACAGCATACAAGGCTAAGGGAAGGTGCTGGGAAATGAGATTAGAATATGTGTTTTTTAAAAAAACTGAAAAAACAGTGGATGCTTGAAATCAGAAACAAAAACAAATTGCAGGAAACATTCAGGCTTGGCAGCATCTGTGGTGAGAAATCAGAGTTACGGTTTCAAGCCCAGTGATCCTTCCTCCGAATTAAACTAGTCCTCACAATAGTTTAGGACTAGTTTAGTACTGAAGAAGGGGCACTGGACGCAAAACCTTAACTCTTGATTTCTCCCCACAGATGCTGCCAGACTTCGTGAGCTTTTCCAGCAATTTCTCTTTTTGTTTAGAATATAGAGAAAATGAGGATTGCAGATGCTGGAGAGCAGAGTCGAAAAGTGTGGTGCTGGCAAAGCACAGCTGGTCAGCATCCGAGCAGCAGAAGAATCGACGTTTTGGTCATAGGCTCTTCATCAGGAATGGGGGTAGGGGGGGAAGGGGACTGAGAGATGAATAGGAGGATGGGGGAAGGTAACTGGGAAGGTGATCGGTTAGAAGGGAAGGTGGAGCGGATAGGTGGAAAGGAGGATGACAACTAGCATAGCTCAAGAGGGTGGTGCCGAGTTGGAGGTTGGATTTGAGACGAAGTGGGAGGAGGGGAGATAAGAAAACTGGTGAAGTCGACATTGATTCGTGTGGTTGAAGGGTCCCAAGGCAGAAGATGAGGCGTTCTTCCTCTAGGCGTCGGGTGGCTTGGATTTGGTGGTGGAGGCGACCCAGGACTTGTATATCCATGGCAGAGTGGGAGGGGGAGTTGAAGTGTCAGCTCCAGGACAGTGGGATTGTTCGATGCACATTATCCATTGCCATTTCTGACATCTACAATCAGACCCCACCATCAGAGATGTATTTCCCTCCCCACCCCTATCTGCGTTCTGCAGAGACCATTCCCTCCGTGACTCCCTCGTTAGGTCCATGCTCCCCACCAACTCACCCTCCAATCCCAACACCTTCTCTTGCCACCGCAGGAGATGTAAAACCTGCGCTGTCACCTCCGTTCAAGACCTCAAAGGATATTTTCACATCTGCAGAGATTTTCTTGCACATCCAAACACCTCATCTACTGGAAAGCAAACCCGGTCTGTCCAACCTTTCTTCATAGCTAAAATCTGTCATGCCTGACAACAACCTGGTAAACCTTTTCTGTACCCTCTCCAAAATATCCACATCCTTCTGGTGGTGTGATGATCAGAATTGTAAGCAGTATTCCAAGTTATGCCTAACTAAAGTTCTATAAAGTATTAGCATAATTTGCTGATCCTCCGTGCCCCTTCCAATGAAGGCAAGCATACCATAGGCCTTTTTTTTACTATCTTATCTACTTGCACACCTCGATCCCTCTGCATATCAGTACTCTTAAGGGTTCTTCCGTTCACTATATAATTTCCACCTGTACTTGACATTCCAAAATGCATCATATTGTGTTTGTCTGTATTAAACTCCATCTGCCATTTTTCTGCCCAGATCTGCTGTATCCTCTGACAGTCCTCCTCACTATTTGCAACTCCACCAGCCTTTGTATCGTCCACAAACTTACTAATTAGACCATCCACATTTTCCTCCAAGTCATTTATGTAGATTGTAAACAGCAGAGGGCCCAGCACTGATCCCTGTGGAACACCAAATAGTCACTGCCCTCCATTCCCAAAAGCATCCTTCCACTGCTATTTCTGTCTCCTATGACTCGATCAAGTTAGTGAATCCCCCTGCACAAAACCGTGCTGTCTATCACTAATAAGTCCATTTGCTTCTAAATGTGTATAGATCTTGTCCCTGATGATGTTTGCCAATAATTTCCCTCCCACCGACATGGCTCACAGGCCTGTAATTTCCTGGATTATCCCTGCTATCCTTCTTCAACAACGAGACAACAATGGCTATTCTCCAGTCCTGTGGGATCTCACCTGTGGGTAGCTATCTGTCAATGCTCCAGCAATTTGTTCTTTTGCCTCCCTCAATGTTCTGGGATAGATCCTATCAGGATCCAGTGTCTTACCTACCTTAATACTTTTTAAGATGCATAACACTGCTTCCTTTCTCATAGCAACTTAGCTTAGAAATTCGACACTCTCTTTCCTGAGTTTATCCTCCTCAAATTTCTTCTCTTGGGTGAATATCAACACACAGTATCCATTTAGGACCTCCCCTCCCTTTTCTGGCTCCACACATAGATTCCCTCCTCTGTCCTTGAATGGGCCAACCCTTTCCCTAGCTACCCTCTTGCTTTCTTTATAAAAAGCCTTTGGAGTCTCCTTAATCCTATTTTGCTTATGATTTTTCTTGACCCTTTTTAGCCCTTCGAATTCCTTGTTTAGGCTCTTTCCTACTTTCCTTATTCACCTTGAGGGCTTTGTCAGTTCACATCCTCTTAGAGCTCTTTTTGATCAAGGTTATAATAGCCCTAGTCATCCAAGGTTGATGTAACTTGCCACACCTATCCTTCATTCCTGCAAGAACGTGCCGCTCCTGAACTCTTTATCAACTGCCATTTGAAATACTCCCACAATTCCAATGCGCATTTACTTCAAGCAGCTGCCTCAAATCAAAATTCTCCAGTTCCTGCCTAATGTTGTTATAGTTTTCCTTCCTCCAATTTAACATCTTCACCCAAGAACTGCTGTTATCCCTATACCCGAGTATCTTAAAACTCACTCTGTTCTGGTCACTGCTGCAGAAATGCTCTCCCACTGAAACTTCACTCGCCTGACCAGGCTCATTTTTCCAAAACCAAGTCTAGTTGAACCCCTTCCCTGGTTGGACTGTTTACGTACTGCGTCATGGAACCCTCCTGAATGATCTTTACAACTTCTGCCCCATACAAACCCCTAGCATGAAGTGAGTCTCATTCAATACGGGGGAAGTTAAAATCATCCATCACAGCAACTCTGCTGTTTTTTAACAACTTTCCAAAACCTGTCTACATATTCTCCCATGTATCTCCAGCTGGCTGTTGGGAGGCCTGTGTTATACCTCCCAGCATTGTGATTTAATCTTTCCTATTCCTGAGTTCTACCCATGTTGCCTCACTGCATGAGTCCTCTGATGTATCCCCTCTCAGTACAGTTGTGAAATACTGCTGTACCAGTAATGTAACTCCCCCATCCCTTTTACATTCCCTTCCATCATACCTGAAACATCTAAATCCTGGGACATTCAGTTGCTGGTCCTGCCCCTGTTTCAGCCAAGTATCTGTAATTGCAATAATGTCATACAGAGCACAGAATAACAGAGCAGACTTAATGGACAAGATGACCAAGCTCTGCTCATCTTTACTTAATTGTGTCCAAAGCACTTTGGATACCCTGAATTGTTTGAGTCAGTTTAGGATGTGCTGAGGTTGTGACAGACCTTATTACACAATATTGTGATTACTGTCCAATGTTGAATTTAGGCTGTCCGTCCCTTGTTACCTTCAGCTAACATTTCGTTTGCCTTCTCTTTGCCTTGTGTTTTTGATCCCATGTGTCGTACAAGTATAAGTTGGAATGTTTATAAAAATACAGGACCTGTTCTGAAAAAAGTGTGTTTTGACTTGTTTGGAAAAAATAGTGCGTGTAGTGTGTGTGAGAGAGAATGTTGGGTCGTGTTTGCAGATACTGACTACTGCTGAATACTTTCAGAATAGTTCGATTTTGTCGGATTTTAAGTATTTTTTTTCTTTTTTATATATTTATCATGTCACTTGGTGTATGGCAATTATGTCCTGAAACAACAATCTGACCTGTGCTGGTTGAAATGCAGTTAGGGAGTACTCCCAGAATAAATTGTACTGAAATAGAGTGGCATTTAATGGAGGGGAAGGGGGTCTCACACACCAGCTCAAGAATCGGTGAGACTACCATATCACTTCTGTTCAGTTAAGTGTCAATCAGACATTTGATTAAGCAGCAGTAGACGTTCCCTGCTCCTGGACCGTGAGGGTGAATGAGCTGCTTGCTAATTATAGTGTTTGAGTGGAATTGCCGGTGGTTACTGCTGGTATGCTCAATGCTCATAATAATCACTGGATCCCAGGCCACAGGTGAGTGATAATAGGACAATATTGTGGGGAAGGAGGATGAGAGGGTTTGGATCAGGGTATGGCTCCCAGTGGGGACACCTTGCAGATGCTGGATTCCTCGACCATATGTTGAGTGGGTTTGTGAGGGGGGGGTGCTCTCCTCCTGTAGTGGTTTGCTTGGTATTCTACCACATAGTTAGCCTACTGCTTTATCTTTAGGTTGGAGGTGACCGCATCCCCAATCTCAATCTTCCTGCTTAATTGCCCCTCCCACCGTCAAATAAAACTTTCCCGTGCGAAGGGCATTAAATTCTGTGTTGTTGATTTTGGACACATTACTAAAATGTTACATCATATTTGTTCTTTGAATTTTATTTTCCTATTGCAGCTTCACCTGCCATTAAATTCCCCCCTACCTGGCAGTGAATTAACAAAAGAGCCATTCCGTTGGGATCAGAGGTTGTTTGCGCTGGTCCTTCGTCTCCCTGGTGCTTCATCTCTCGAAGCAGAGCAACTTGGCAGTGTACCTTCAGATGAGTCTGCAGTAACCCAAATGTGTGAAGTAACAGGAGGTGAGTGAACAATCACATTGACCAAGGGAAAGAAGTTGATTTAGATTTCTGAGCTGAATTTAGTACTTCTGTCTGGGTGGTTAGTGGGTGCAGTTGGGTAAGTGATGATGTGAATGTTGGACATTAAGATGCTGAAACAAATGATTACTAAGTTGTGGTAATACTAATAAATTAGTCTCTTAGTGAATGCACTGCTAGAGTGGATAATTGTCAGAAAATCACATTTTATTGATGCCCACTTACACATCAGAGTGTGGATCCTTGTAGAATTCTTAAAGTCATTACGTTAAAAACAAGTTATGTCACTGGGACATGAGCAGCATTAATGTGGATTTGCTGTCTATACCTATTTACTCCTGAAAGTGATAGGTGAGGTTCTCTTCACCACTGAAGTGGTGTTGATATTTGCTCAGGGAAGGACTAATAATTTATATCCAAATTGCATTGGAGTCATGTCATTTTGTGTTGTCGATCATCTTAGTTTTGTGTTCTTATGGTGGCTGTGACTAATGCTGTCAAAGTAACTTCAGTGAGCTGTTGCAGTGCATTCAACCGATGTACACTTTACAGCCCTGAGTGAGCCAGTGATAAAGGGGCTAGGCACTGAGTTCAGGCATGCAGGCCAAGTATCTTGGATGATGTTCAGACAAGATGAAGGTACCTTCACAGGTTTGACATGGGTTTTTTTTTTGTTTATTGTTTGTCATTACTTAGTCCTTCTGTGGTGTGACTATATTTTGCCTCAGTCACCGAAGTAAATTCCCACATTTAACTGTCTTGTTTTGAGATTGGATGAGTCTCCCAGTCTAGGGTAAGAGATTGACTAAATCCAGACGGAAGCTGATGAATGACAAGTTTCCAAAATTGGATGTGTCTCTCAGGGGAAAAGATTCTAAAGCACCAAAATGAAACATGGTATCAGATATGTTAGCGATGTGTCAGCCAATAAGAAGCAAGAGACATTGGTGGAAGTCTTTTGTATCCTAACAAAGAATAGCAGTGACAAATAGCATGGTATAAATCAGGAATTTTGAGGCACTGTCAAATATAATACAGTAATCATAGGAGATGCCAGTCTAATTAGTGCGAATGCTGTGGACACCAGTTTTGTGGAATGCATACTCGATGTTTTCTAAAACAGGATTTTGTTTTATGGGATGTGGACATCATTGGTTAAGCTGACATTTGTTTTCTGACCCTAATTTGCTTTGAACTGAGTGAGTTGCTCCGCCATTTCAGAGGGGAGTTAAGAGTCGACACTTTTTTTGTGGGTCTGGTAACAGTTGTAGGCGAGATGTGGAGGAAACATTAGTGAACCAGGTGGGTTATTGCAATAATCAATATAAGATTTGAGGCCATAGACACATAACAACAGGAATGGCTATTTAGCCCGACAAGCATACTTCACTTGTTAATATGATCGTGCCTAATCAAAATGCTTCAATGCGTTTTATCCATCCAATTCCTTTCTCCACTTTCGCTATTGTTAAACAAAAATTTCAGCTTCTACTTTAAACATACTGAAAGACTAAGCTTTCACAGCCTTCTGGGTTGAAGAATTTCAAAAGCTGTATAAGTTTTTAAAAAAATTCTTTCCTCATCTGGGTTCGAAATGGCATTCCCTGTTATTTTTAAATGGTGTTCTCTGGTTTAGAACCCCCCCCAAACAGGAGTGATGACAACCACCAACTTGTCCTGGACCTCCCATGTAGATGCGATGGTCAAGAGGCACGTTGTTCTTCCTAAGGCAGCTTAGGAAATTTGGCACGTCCATAAGAATTCTTCCCAACTTTTACAGATGCACCATAGAAAGCATTCTATCTGGGTGGATAATGGCCTGGTATGACAACTACTCTGCAAGGTTCTGTAAGAAACTAAAGAAAGTTGTGCGCACAGCCCAGACCATCATGGAAGCCAATCTTCCATTCATGGACTCCATTGACATGGCTCGTTGCTGCGGAAAGGTGCCAACGTCATCAAAGGCCCTTCCCACCCAGCTAATGCTGTCTTCCAACTACTTCCGTCAGGCTGAAGATATAGAAGCTTGAAGCTGCGCACCAACAGATTCAAGAACAATTTCTTCCCTGCTGTTATCAGACTGCTGAATGGACTTCTCTAACTTCAAATAATGTTAAACTTGGTTAACTCCTGTGCAGTCATAACCTTGTATGACTCGTTCTGTCTAAGCATGCTATAATCTGCCTTTATAAACACTTGCAAAACGAAGCTTTTCACTGTACTTAGGTACATGTGACTACAATAAATCAAATCAAAAGGAGAAATATCTTACCTGCATTTACCCTGTCTGACCCTCTAAGCATTTTGCATTTTTCAAATGACATTATTCTCTTTAAGTTTTGAAGAATAAGACGTAAAAGTCTACTTTTAGATTAGATTCCCTACAGCGTTGGAACAGGCCCTTTGGCCCAACCAGTCCGCACTGACCATCCGAAGAGTAACCCACCCAGACCCATTTCCCTCTGACTAATACACCTCGCACTATGGGCAATTTAGCATGGCCAATTCGCCTGACCTGCACATCTTTGTGACTGTGGGAGGAAACCGGAGCACCTGGAGGAAACCCACACAGACACGGGGAGAACATGCAAACTCCACACAGACAGTCGCCCGAGGCTGGAATCGAACCTGGGATCCTGGTGCTGTGTGGCAGCAGTGCTAACCACTGTGCTGCCCAAATCTTTGCCCAATCTCTCTTCACAGGTCAGTCCTGTATAGCACTCCTGTGTCAGTAATCTGGTTCCTGACATAAGGAGAAGAAAGGATTAGTGGTGCTGGAAGAGCACAGCAGTTCAGGCAGCATCCAAGGAGCTTCGAAATCGACGTTTCAGGCAAAAGCCCTTCATCAGGAATAAAGGCAGTGAGCCTGAAGCGTTGAGAGATAAGCTAGAGGAGGGTGGGGGTGGGGAGAAAGTAGCACAGAGTACAATGGGTGAGTGGGGAAGGGGATGAAGGTGATAGGTCAGGGAGGAGAGGGTGGAGTGGATAGGTGGAAAAGGAGATAGACAGGTAGGACAAGTCCGGACTAGTCATGGGGACAGTGCTGAGCTGGAGGTTTAGAACTAGGGTGAGGTGGGGGAAGGGGAAATGAGGAAACTGTCACCTCACCCTAGTTCTACCTGCCTAGCTCCTTTTCCACCTATCCACTCCACCCTCTCCTCCCTGACCTATCACCTTCATCCCCACCGCCACTCACCCATTGTACTCTATATTACTTTCTCCCCACCCCCACCCTCCTCTAGCTTATCTCTCCACGCTTCAGGCTCACTGCCTATATTCCTGATGAAGGACTTTTGCCCGAAACGTCGATTTCGAAGCTTCTTGGATGCTGCCTGAACTGCTGTGCTCTTCCAGCGGCACGGTGGCACAGTGGTTAGCACTGCTGCCTCACAGTGCCAGAGACCCGGGTTCAATTCCCGCCTCAGGCGACTGCCTGTGTGGAGTTTGCACATTCTCCCCGTGTCTGCGTGGGTTTCCTCCCACAGTCCAAAGATGTGCAGGTCAGGTGAATTGGCCATGCTAAATTGCACGTAGTGTTAGGTAAAAGGGGTAAATGTAGGGGAATGGGTGGGTTGCGCTTTGGTGGGTCGGTGTGGACTTGTTGGGCCGAAGGGCCTGTTTCCACACTGTAAGTAATCTAATCTGATCTAATCCAGAATCTGGTTTCCAGCATCTGCAGTCATTGTTTTT
Source organism: Chiloscyllium punctatum (assembly GCF_047496795.1). Classification (NCBI taxonomy): domain Eukaryota; kingdom Metazoa; phylum Chordata; class Chondrichthyes; order Orectolobiformes; family Hemiscylliidae; genus Chiloscyllium; species Chiloscyllium punctatum. The sequence goes on along the minus strand of NC_092763.1, from coordinate 87,463,421 downwards.
ACCCCATAAGGAGAAGAAAACTGAGCAATTTACTCCAGGTCCACCTTTACTGTAACTACCATCCAATTCCAAAGTTATTGAATTTAATTTAAATTCCACCAGCAGTACAATCCTGAGTCACTGGAACATTAGCCTTGGCCTCTGAATCATTAGTTCAGTGACATTGCCACTATACCACCATCTCCCCCTGTGCAATTAAAAGTGGTTCATTAACAATCTTCTGAAAACGTGCCTCTACGAAAGAGTGACCATAGGAAGCTGAATTTGATTAAGTTTCAAAGTGATGCAGGTCAGTCTGAAACAGGAGCTTAATCTAAACAAAGGTAACTATACAGGTATGAGAGTTAAATTAGCCAAGGTAGATTGGGTAAGTTTATTAAAAGTAGGTAGTCTCTGGCTAGCTTTTCTTTTAAATGCGGTTTTGAATATTTACATTTATTTGAAGCAAAAAAGCCGAGCAGGAAAGGTGGACCAATCCTAATGAGAAGTTAAGAATATTATTATTTTTATAAACGACCTGGATGAGGGCATAGAAGGATGGGTAAGTAAATTTGCGGATAACACTAAGGTCAATACAATTGTGGATAGTGCCGATGGATGTTATACGTTACAGATGGACATAAATGAGCTGCAGAGCTGGACTGAGAGGTGGCAAATGGAGTTTAAAAGTGAGAGGTGATTCACTTTGGAAGGAGTAGCAGGAATGCAGAGTATTGGGCGAGTGGTAAAATTCTGGGTAGTGTAGGTGAACAGAGATCTCGGTGTCCATGTACATAGATCACTCAAAGTTGCCACCCACGTTGATAGGCCTGTTAAGAAGGCATACAATGTGGTAGCTTTTCTTGGTAGAGGGATTGAGTTTCGGAAACATGAGGTCATGCTGCAGCTGTAGAAAACTCTGGTGTGGCCGCACGTGGAGTATTATGTGCAGAAATAATGTGGAAGGTTTTGAAAGGATTCAGAAGAAATTTACTAGGATGTTTCATGGTATGGAGGTAAAGTCTTACGCGGAAAGGCTGAAGGACTTGAGGCTGTTTTCATTAGACAGAAGAAGGTTGAGAGGTGACTTAATTGAGACATATAAGATAATCAGAGGATTAGGTAGGTTGGACATTGAGAGCCTTTTTCCTCGGATGGTGATGGCTAACACAAGGGGACGTAGTTTTAAATTGAGGGGTGATAGATATAGGACAGACGTCAGGGGTAGTTTCTTTACTAGAGAGTAGTAGGGCCATGGAATGCACTGCCTGCAACAAGTATAGACTCGCCAACCTTAAAGGCATTTCAGTGGTCACTGGATAAACATATGGTTGAGAATGGAATAGTGTAGGTTGCTTGGGCTTCAGATTGGTTTCATAGGGCGGTGCAAAATCCAGGACAGAAGGGCATGTACTGCGCTGTAGTGTTCTATGTTCTATTAGTCGAATGGGAGAGACTCTTTAATTAATTAGAAAATAGGAGCTTGAGTATAAGGCTAAGGGATGGATGAAGGGGTGAGGAGGTGAAGACAAAAGTAAACTAGGCAGAAACACAAATGGACTGTAAAAATCTTTGGTATGTGAAAAAAATGTGTACAGCCAAATGTGAGCCCAGTAGAGGCAGAGCCAAGAGATTAAGGACATAACAAAGCTAAACAATTTTTGACCTGAGTTACATCCATCTGCGTGAAAATGGCAGCAGAAGCAAAATTGGGAGGTTCTGTCCCACTAGACCCAGTCTTTGCTGTTTTCACAGGAGTAGAAGTGGTGATTCCTGGAAATAGCTGACCATGTAAATCAGCAATTACACCCAAATATGTCATCTTTTTGAGCTGTGTGTAGATTAGACCTCATAAGAACAAGACTGAACCTTGTGGATGGCCTGGTGCCATTTCTAAGAGATGGAGTGCACCTTTGGAAGAGGTTAGTTGCTCTTAACAGTTGTATAAAGTAGAGATGAAAGTGTGTAAGAAGTGCAAACACTCATTGGAACTGTCAACTATCAAAAGAATGGTCAATTTGTGCTACATGTTTAATAGATTGATATCCATATAGATATCAGTCTATTAGACAGGAAAAAACTTTCTGAAGGTTTTCAAAGACTTAATACAAATTTATAATTGAGCACAGAAAAAATTTGCATCTTTCCCATATGGATTCCTTTCCCTGTTAAGAAGTCCACTCCCCACTGGGGAAGAACCCAGCTCTTTCTTTTACATTCAGTTAACCCAGGCCAATTTACCAACTCATTTGATAAGAACCCAGCTCTTTTGTTTTTGTATGAGAATCCAGTTCTTGATATTTTCAAATCAACCTATTCAGACATGTAAGGAAAGAGCTCCAGAGCAGACAAGACTTAAACTTGGGCCTCCTGGCTCTGAGGTAGGGGTGCTAACTTTGTGCCAAAAGATTCAATACATCCAATTCTTTGTGTTTTTTTTACTTCTTTTAAGATGGCAGGCTTTTCTGCTCCAGCATCAGAAGAGTCAGCAGTGGTCACAGTGACTCCAGTTCTTTTAAGATAGATCTTTAATTAGCCTGTTCAGAGTTGTTATGATACATTGAATCTGGGCCTTTTGGCTCAAAGGTAGGGACAGTACTACACAGGAGAAGAACCCAGCTCTTTATTTCTTTATTTTTATGATCTATGTCCAGATATGCTCTTACAACTGGGCGTTATTTTTCCATCAGAGAACCACCTGTGGCTTTTCCTTCATCTATACAACCCAACTCTTAAACACACGTTCCAATAAGCATCATCTGCTCTCAAGTCAACTCTTGATGTTCAGGTTGATCCTTCAAGGGGCATGCATTTTGAATACTGACAGTGCGGTTACACTCCAAGCCACCTTTTGTGATACCCTCCAAACACTTTACACCTGCTACCAAGACCAGGGCAGCAGATGTATGGCACACCCCCATCTGCAAATTGCCCTGCTTGTTATACCAATTTACACAATAGCACGATATCATTATTTCTTCACGTAGCTTTTTCAAAATTCCACCAGGAAAGGTGATCTAGCTCTGGCTAATGAGAGAAGATTCCATTAGATCAAAGCAAGAAGTTTTTTTTAAGTTTTGCAGTTGATAGGTAACAAGCTGATGATTGAGACTATTTGGAATCTAGCAAAATAGGACCAAAAAACCAATAGAGATATATATGAACATTAAAACTTCTGAGCATGAATCGGCCATTCAGCCCCTAGAGCCTGTTCCACCATTCACTAAGATCGATGTGACCGGTTTCTAACTACCTATCCACATTCCTGCCCACCATTGACTATCTTTCAACCCTTGCTTAATAAGAATCTATCCATCTCTGCCTTAAAAATATTCATCACCATCTTTTCTGGAAGGGGGGTCCAAAGAGTTATGACATCGAGAGGAAAACGAATGCCAATTGTCTATTTAAATGGGTGTTTCCTGGCCTATTAAACAGTGACGCCTGGTTGGAGATTCTCGTATAAGAACCACTATCCTCTCCACAAATACTCTGTTAAGACTGTACAGGATTTTATCCTGGTCTAGTGTAGGATTATCCAAGCTTAGTCTGTTCAACTTTTCCTTATAAGCCAATCTGCCTATTCCAGATGTTAGTCTAGTTAACCTTGTCTGACATCCATCTTTAAATAAGGTCACCAATGCTGTACACACTACTTTCAGATGTGTCCTCACCAGACCGGTGTATACAGAGGAACCTCGATTATCCGAAGCACACAGGCAGGCAGTATTTTGTTCGGTTAATCGAATTCTGGACAATAGAATACTGGATAACATAGTTTAGCCAAGCATTGGAATCTTGTGGTCTTGTCGGATAATCAGATATTCAGATAATCCAATGTCAGATAACAGCGGTTCCACTGTAGTTGGAGCATAAACTCCCTACTTGTGTATTCGGTGTGTTAGGTTCTTTTTCTTGAATTCTTACCACTTGTGCAACTGCAATATGCCAACTTCTGTGAACAGTCAAAACTTATTAAGCAAGTGCAAGGTTTGGAGGATCACTTAACACTTTTTGCAATGCTTGTGAAGTGTGTCAAGAGAAGCTCTCTGAACAAAGGAACCAGTTTTTCCTTTATACAAAATCTTACACCACTGTCAGTAATGTCCATAAGACAACCCCCAGCCACTACCTCACAGTCACTATGCGCCACTCAAGACACAATGCAGTGACCTGGCTTTCTCCAGAAACAATGTGATGTAAATCTTCCCTTAATGGCAAAATCTGATGTAAATCATTTTTTAACTGCAGGGTGTGGTCAGAAGTTTACTTGCAATGTTCTTATTGATTTTTGAATAGGGGGTGATACTCTGAAAGTAAATTTTTTACATTGTACCTGCAAGACAGAGAAACATACCACCCTACCCCGGAGCATCCAATTTCTTACAGGTCAACAGAGCAGATTAACCCCTTAACATCTCAAATGTTGTTCATGACAAATGATATTCAGTTTGCTTTCCTAATTATTTGCTGTGTCTGCATACTAGCCTGTGATTCGTACACAAGGATACCCAGTTCCCACAGCATCTCAGAACTCTGCAGTCTCTCACAATTTACATAATGTACTTTTTATACTTCTAGAGATATTATTTGTCCTAGGGACAGTAAGGAACCTCCTCAAAGAACTGCAATAAATTGATTAACATCTCTGCTTGATACCTGAATTTCTTTAAGAATAATGTCTACCATTCTCCTTGTGACAAATGGACAGCTGATAAGCTTGTAGTTTTCTGTTTCCTGTGTCCCTCACTTTTTGAATGAAGGAGTTATGTTTGCTCTCTTTCAATCTCATGGCACTTTTCCCATTGCAAGCATTTTGGAAAATTAAAACCAGTGCAACAACTCGCCACTTCTTTCAAGACCCGAGGATGAATTGCAACAAAATCCAAGGACTTGTCAGCACTAACTTCAACAATTTATTCAGTGCCATTTCACTCATGTTTGTGATTGGTTTATTCCTCTCTGCCATTCTTGGTGTATTGAAAGAGGAACTAAAATTTACAAGTAAGGTGGGGTGAGAGAGTTGCTGGCTAGACCAGTATTTATTGCCCATCCTTAATTGACTTGGCAAAGGTGGTAGTGAGCTGCCACATTGAATTGTGCAGTCCATATAATGTAGAGATGACCTCAGTGCCATGCAAGAGGGTGTTCTAAGAGTTGCCCCCCAACACTGAAGGAATGACAATATATTTCCAAATCTGGATCGCGAGTGACTTGAAGGGAGCATGCAGGAAATTGTGGTGTTCGTACTCTGCCTTCTAGGTGGTATTGGTTGTGTGTTTGGAAGATATGCTTTACTGCCACTTAACTCACTGTCCAGCACCTCCTTAAAAACACCCTCTAAACAAAAAGTGCTGTGAATACTCAGTCGCTTGAGTAGTTTCTGTAGAGGGGGAGGCTGTTAACAGACAGGATCTTATTATTAATATGGAGTTTGGTGATGGTGGGATGAAATGTGTGCCAGCCATCTGCCTAACTGGCAACGCTCTGGCTGTTATGAATGGTCACTCACCAGCAAGAGCTGCTGGCAGTCAGAAGCATCAGAAAACCTGAAACTAGGCAAAAGTGAGGACTGCAGATGCTGGAAACCAGAGTCTGGATTAGATTGGGTCTGAAAATGCACAGCAGGTCAGGCAGCATCCGAGGAGCAGAAAAATCAACATTTTGGGCAAAAGCCCTTCATCAGGAATGGATTCCATTCCAAAGGGGCAGTTGCTGGAGAGAAAATCTCTTTTTAGGGATGTTGTTGGGACCTTGAGGAAGCTGTTCCTGTCCACGGTTTTCTGTGTTGCTGGATGGCTGCTTCCAATTAGTTGGTGACTTCCCCATGTGATGGGAGGTTGTCCCTATGCCAATAAGATGGTAACAGCTCAGTAAAAGTGACCTCAGTAAGGCCTTTAAGTATGTAACTTAGGTGCCTGCTACCAGTCTCTCCTGCCACTACCACCCCCACCCTACCCCCCCCCCCCATCCTCCTCAAAGATTAGGGTCAAAAATGTTTGGTACTGAAAATGTACAGCCGGTCAGGCAGCATCTGAGGAACAGGCGAGTCAACGTTTTGAGCTATTTGTAAATTGGCGGTCAGTAACTCTGCAGTAGGATTAAAGCTGTCAGACTGTATGTTCAGCATCATCTCTCCTACTGATTGTTAAATGTGAGTGGCTTAGAAATGGGCCCTTTGTTGCTTATTTATTCCCCACTTCACAACCTCAATTGGAAAATGGTGAAGCCCCAATGTGAGTCCCTCCCCCAAAGCCTCACCCACTGTTGTAAAATGAGAAGGGGAGGGTTGGCCAGCTGCCATCACTGATGGGGGATGAAATCCTGTTGGATAGTTCTGTCCACCTACTTAGCTTCCACCCCCTAACACCTCACCCCCCCTCCCCACCCCTGCCATTGACCCTTTTGTGCCTCTCTCCACAGATGCTCCCAGATTTGCTGATATTTCCAGCAGTTACTGTTTTTATTTCAGATTTCTAACAATCATAATATGATGCTTCTTCTTTGGTACCTTTCTCACCTACTGCAATATCCAATGTCCAGTCTTACTCCCTTTGATGTAGCATCTTCATTGTCCAAGGATGCCAATCATGGCTTATGTTGTGATATCATATGGAGTGAGATGAGAAGGTGGGTCCCAAGAATTATCTCAGTCAATACCGAAGTTGAACCCATGATGTTAGCTTTATTCTACACCACAGTCTCTTCTAACCATTTCACCAACTGATCTAATCGACACCTCCCCCCTCAGGGTTCATCTTGAAACTCTCACCCTGCATTTTCATTCATAAACAAAAGCAGAAATTGCTGTAAAATCTCAACAAGTCTAAAGAAACGTCACTGGACCCAAATTGTTGACACTGCTTTCTCTCCACAGATGCTGCCAGACCTGCTGAGTTTTTCAAGGAGTTTCTGTTTTGGTTTCTGGTTTCCAGCATTGCAGTTCATTGGGTTTTTTTTCTGAATTTTAATTCATTGATTATTCCTGAAAACAAGCCACTAAATCTGTAGTTATCTGTTCTAACTGCCTTTTTCTTGACATGTCCTGCAGTTTCTCTCTGGGTGGAGGTACTCAGGGCTTCACTTCTGTTATCCTTGAGACTCCATCACTATCTGTGTGCTACCTCTCTTTGTTGATGTACTGTGTCCATTCTTAAGCCTTTAACTCAAAGTCAACAACTGAACTGCACTACACTGCTGCCTGAGCAACATGCTTAAAGTCATTGCATACACATTACACTGAGAAACGCACATGCCAATAGAAAAAGTTAATATGTTACTTTCTCATGTATTCTCAACTCCCTGGTCAGAATATTGCTCCTTTTGGAAAAAAAACATCCTCTAGCTGACCAGGAATTATGTAATGGTCAAATCGTGAGTTCAAATAAAAATGGCGTGTTGTGTTTTAGTAAGTACAAGATCAAGTTGCCTCTCATTGATTATGTAGGAAAGGCAAGTGTTAAAAATAAAGAGGAGATTTATCCTATATAAGAATATATGATGTTCACACAGGTAAGTCTGTCTTTTCTCAGAAGGACACTTTCAAAAGCTGATTGGGGCAGATGTTCACAGGTAAAGGGACGGCTGGAAAATGGGAAGCCTTCAGAAATGAGATAACAAGAATCCAGAGAAAGTATATTCCTGTCAGGGTGAAAGGAAAGGCTGGTAGGTATAGGGAATGCTGGATGATTAAAGAAATTGAGGGTTTGGTTAAGAAAAAGAAGAAAACATATGTCAGGTATAGACAGGATAGATCGAGTGAATCCTTACAAGTGTATAAAAGCAGTAGGAGTATACTTAAGAGGGAGATCAGGAGGGCAAAAAGGGGACACTAGATAGCTTTGGCAAATAGAGTTAAGGAGAATCCAAAGGGTTTTTACAAGTATATTAAGGACAAAAGGATAACTAGGGAGAGAATAGGGTCTGAAAATGTGTTGCTGGAAAAGCTCAGCAGGTCAGGCAGCATCCAAGGAACAGGAGAATCGACGTTTCAGACATAAGCCCTTCTGGCTTATGCCCAAAACGTCGATTCTCCTGTTCTAGGATGCTGCCTGACCTGCAGCATTTTTCCAGCAACACATCTTCAGCTCTGATCTCCAGCATCTGCAGTCCTCACTTTCTCCTCAGAGAATAGGGTCCCTCAAAGATCAGCAAGCCGGCCTTTGTGTGGAGCCACAGAAAATGGGGGAGATACTAAATGAGTATTTTGCATCAGTATTTATTGTGGAAAAGGATATGGAAGATATAGAATGTAGGGAAATAGATGGTGACACCTTGCAAAATGTCTATATTACAGAGGAGGAAGTGCTGGATATCTTGAAACGCATAAAGGTGGATAAATCCCCAGGACCTGATCAGGTGTACCCTAGAACTCTGTGGGAAGCTAGAGAAGTGATTGCTGAGATAGTTGTATCATCGATAGTCACAGGTGAGATGCTGAAAGACTGGAGTTTGGCTAACGTGGTAAGGACAAACCAGGGAACTATAGACCACAGTGACCCTGACATCAGTGGTGGGAAAGTTGTTGGTGGGAATCCTGAGGGACAGGATGTACATGTATTTGGAAAGGCAAGGACTGATTAGGGAGAGTCAACATGGTTTTCTGTGTGGGAAATCATGTCTCAAACTTGATTGATCTTTTTGAGGTAGTAACAAAGAGGACTGATGAGGGCAGAGCAGTAGATGTGATCTATATGTACTTCAGTAAGGCGTTTGACAAGGTTCCCCATGGGACACTGATTAGCAAGGTTAGATCTCACTGAATAAAGGGAGAACTAGCCATTTGGATACAGAACTGGCTCAATGGTAGAAGACAGAGGGTGGTGGTGGAGGGTTGTTTTTCAGACTGGAGGCCTGTGACCAGGAGTGCCACAAGGATCAGTGCTGGGTCCTCTACTTTTTGTCATTTATATAAATGATTTGGATGCGAGCATAGGAGGTACAGTTAGTAAGCTTATAGATGACACCAAAATTGGAGGTGTAGTGGACAGCGAAGAGGGTTACCTCAGATTACAACAGGATCTGGACCAGATGGGCCAATGGGCTGAGAAGTGGCAGACGGAGTTTAATTTAGATAAATGTGAGGTGCTGCATTTTGGGAAAGCAAATCTGAGCATGACGTATACAGTTAACGGTAAGGTCCGAGGGAGTGTTGCTGAAAAAAGAGACTTTGGAGTGCAGGTTCCTTGCTCCTTGAAAGTGGAGTCACAGGTAGATAAGATAGTGAAGATGGTGTTTGGTATACTTTCCTTTATTGGTCAGAGTATTGAGTATAGGAGTTGGGAGGTCATGTTGCAGCTGTACAGGACATTGGTTAGGCCACTGTTGGAATATTGCGTGCAATTCAGGTCTCCTTCCTGTTGGAATGATGTTGTGTAACTTGAATGGGTTCAGAAAAGATTTACAAGGATGTTGCCTGGATTGGAAGATTTGAGCTATGGGAGAGTCTTAACAGGCTGGGGCTGTTTTCCTTGGAGCATCGGAGGCCGAGGGGTGACCTTATAGAGGTTAACAAAATTATGAGGGGCATGGATAGGATAAATAGACAAGGTCTTTTCCCTGGGGTGGGGGAACTCCAGAACTAGAGGGCATAGTTTTAGGGTGAGAGGGGAAAGATATAAAAGGGACCTACGGGGGCCCCTTTCTTGATGTAGGAATGAAACTGGCCTTTGTGATCTGTTGGTCTTTTTTTGGTTGTTGCCACAAACTGATTCAAGACCCAGAGTTGTTTGCTCAGGCTAGAGAAGCACAGTGTGGGGACCAACAACCCAAAATCACTTTGCTACCTAAATAAGCAGAGGGTGAAGGAGGTTAATCTGCTCCCTGTTCTGTGTGCGTGGTACCTTGATCTGTTGCTGGTACTCTGTTGCTGTCTAATTGGTACTTTGTACCAGTGCTGTGTAGCTGTTGTCAGTGCAGACAGAGACCAGTTGGCCTGTTGATGCAGCAGGTTGTGGGAGTGCATATTACTTTTGGCATCTTCCTGTGCTGTCACCAGGCTTGAAGATGTCACCTGTTGTTTCTACAGGCAAAGAACAAGTGGATCTGCTCCCGAGTGAGGCTGTGAATCAGCAGAGTTGGGGAAGATCATCTGACTTGAAACCTGAAAATTTATGGGGACACTGTCCCAGAGAATGATTTCTGATAAGATGGATAGACAGAGAGAGAGAGAGAGAGAGAGAAAAAAAACTCCTATTTATTTCTGGAGGTTGAAGTTCACACACAGAATGTTGGAGGCAATCTACAGTAAATGATCCCTCATTACTAAATGTCATATACGCAGCAGGAAACAGTGCGGAATGATTTTGATAATTTGCTGGCAACACTCACTTGCACATTGTGGGGGTTACATTACAAGTGTTTCAGTTTCCCATTGTGTCTCCTCTTTGCTTTTAGGATGGAAAAATAAATTTTAAAATGCACTTTTTTCAAATTCTTAAAGAGTTTGAGGCAATGCATTAGGAAGTTCAGGATTTAAAGTGGATCAGGATGCCTAAGTTGCCTTTTTATTTCCATTCAAGGTCGGTCCTATTGTGTGCGTACACAGCGAATGTTAAACCAGTGCCTCGAATCCTTAGTACAGAAAGTCCAAAGTGGAGTGGTTATTAATTTTGAAAAAACTGGACCAGATCCAACACCAGTTGGAGACGGTAAGAAAAATATTCCTTGAACATTTTTCCTGTTGGAATATAACCAGCAAAATGTTTACAGGGAGTATTCATGATTAGATTTTGTCATTTCTGTAAAATTTCTGAACGTTTACGTAATATATTGTGTGCCTCTTTTTGATCAATGCCCTAACATATCAACTGTGCATCTTGAAGGATGGCTATCCAGTATATCAGCATTGAGGAAGGCCATTTTGAAGAGATTAATCTCAGATTTAGCATAAACAAGGATAGATCTTGACTCCATCACAACATAAAATGGGTGCTACTGAGTCTGTAACCCTTTCCCCTTTTCTGATATTTATTTCTATTGAAGTTAGTAGAAATTTAAATGGAGAAGGATATAAAAAGGGTTGTTGACTTCGTACCATCTGCTTTTGACTACCATGAGGAATTCAGTTCTATTTCATGCCTCATTGCTTTGATATATTGAGAAAATAATGACAGTGAGGAGCGGTGAGAGTGAAAGGTGGGGGCTTTTGGGAAGGTATATAAATTGGGTGTTTGGTACACCCAAGACCCAACACCTATAGGGCCTCCCACCCACAGCCTCTAACCTTGCATTACTAGAGGGAAATCAGGTAAGCTTTTTTTCTCTTTCATTTCTTAGAAAGTAAATTTAGCAGGGATGACAGTGCAGGCAGTGCAATGTTCCTCCTGTGGGATGTTTGAGGTGAGGGACACTAGCTGAGTACACCTGCAGGAAGTGCACCCAATTCCAGATCCTTGAAGACAGTGTTAGGGAACTGGAGCTGGAAGTGGATGAACTCCGGCTCATTCGGGAGGTAGAGATAGTTATAGATAAAAGCTATAGGGAGGTAGTTACTCCTAGAAATGAAGATACTTAGGTGCCTTTTAGAAGGGGTAAGAAGCAGTCAGTGCAGGGGCTTCCTGTGGCTGTTCTCCTGTATAACAAGTACACTGTTATAGATACTGTTGGGGTGGTGTGGGGGTGAGGGATTTACCAGGGGTAAGCAATGGGGTACAGGTCTCTGGCACAAAGTCTGTCCCTATTGCTCAGAAGGGAAGGGAAGAGATGAGTAGAGCATTCATCATTGGGGACTCCAAAGTTAGGGGCACAGATCAGAGATTCTGTGGGAATGAGAGAGATTCACGATTGGTGTGTTGCCTCCCAGGTGCCAGGGTTCATGATGTCTCAGATCGTGTTTTCGGGATCCTTAAGATGGAGGAGGAGCAGCCCTAAGATGTGGTCCACTTAGACAACAAGGACATAGGTAGGAAAAGGAATAGGGATGTAAGGCAGAAATTTAGGGTGCTTGGATGGAAGTTTAGAGCTAGAACAAACCGATTTGTTATCTCTGGTTTGTAACCCGTGCCATGTGCTAGTGAGGTGAAGAATAGGGGGAAGAGAGTAGTTGAACATGTGGCAACAGGGATAGTGCAGGAGGGGAGGATTCAGATACCTGGATAATTGGGGTTTATTCTGGGGTAGGTGGGACCTCTGCAAATGGGATGGTCTACAACTGAACCAGAAGGGTACCAATATCCTGGAGGGGAAATTTGCTAATGCTGTTCAGGGGGGTTTAAACTACTTCAGCAGGGAGTTGGGAATCTACATTGTAGATCCGTTGTCCAGGAGGTTGAGAGTAGTGTGGTCATGAATAAGGTTTTAAGGTCACAGGAGTGTACCGGCAGGTAGGAAGGCGGTTTGAAGTGTGTCTACTTCAACGCCATGTGCATTCGGAATAAGGTGGATGGACTTGCAACGTGGGTTAGTATCTGGGACTTTGATGCTGTGGCTGTTTCGGAGACCTGGATAAAGCAGGGACAGGAATGGTTGTTGCAGGTTCTGAGATTTCGATGTTTTGGTAAGATAAAGGAAGGTTGTAAAAGACAGGGAGGTGTGCGTTGTTAGTCAAGGACAGTATTCCGGTGGCAGAAAGGACGTTTGATGACTCGTCTACTGAGGTAGCTTGGGCTGAGGTTAGAAACAGGAAAGGAGAGGTCAGTCTGTTGGGAGTTTTCTGACAGGCCTCCGAAAAGTTCCAGAGATGTAGAGGAAAGGATAGCAAAGATGATTCAGGATAAGAGCGAGAGTAACAGGGTAGTTGTTATGGGGGAACTATAATTTTCCAAATATTGACTGGAAATGCTATAGTTCAAGTACTTTAGATGGGTCAATTATTGTCCAATGTGTGAATGAGGGTTTCCTGACACAGAACGTAAACAGGCCAACAAGGGGCAGGGCCACATTGAATTTGGTACTGGGTAATGAACCAGGCCAGGTGTTAGATTTGGAGGTAGGTGAGCACTTTGGTGATCGTGACCACAATTTGGTTATGTTTACTTTAGCGATGGAAAGGGATAGGTATATACTGCAGGGTAAAGACAATGACTGCAGATACTGGAAACCAGATTCTGGATTAGTGGTGCTGGAAGAGCACAGCAGTTCAGGCAGCATCCAAGGAGCTTCGAAATCAACGTTTCAGGCAAAAGCCCTTCATCAGGAATAAAGGCAGAGAGCCTGAAGCATGGAGAAATAAACTAGAGGAAGGTGGGGGTGGGGAGGGGCAAGAGTTATAGCTGGGGGAAAGGCAATTATGATGTGATTAGGCAAGATTTAGGATGTGTAGGATGGGAAAGGAAACTGCAGATGATGGGCTCAATCAAAATGTGGAGTTTATTCAAGAACCAGCTACTGTGTTGATAAGTATGTGCCTGTCAGGCAGGGAGGAAATGGTCGAGTGAGGGAGCCGTGGTTTACTAAAGAAGTTGAATCTCTTGTCAAGAGGAAGAAGGAGGCTTATGTTAGGATGTACAAAGTTAAAAATCACACAACACCAGGTTATAGTCCAACAGGTTTAGTTGGAAGCACACTAGCTTTTGGATCATTGCTCCTTCATCAGGTGGTAGTCTGATGAAGGAGTAACGCTCTGAAAGCTAGTGTGCTTCCAACTAAACCTGTTGGACTATAACCTGGTGTTGTGTGAATTTTAACTTTGTACACCCCAGTCCAACACCGGCATCTCCAAATTATGTTAGGATGAGATGTGAAGGCTCAGTTAGGGTGCTTGAGAGTTACAAGTTAGCCAGAAAAGACCTAAAGAGAGAGCAAAGAAGAGCCAGGAGGGGGCATGAGAAGTCTTTGAGATAGAATCAAGGAAAACCCTAAAGCTTTCTATAGGTATGTTAGAAATAAAAGAATGACGAGGGTAAGATTAGAGTCAAAAGGTGTGGTGCTGGAAAAGCACAGCCGGTCAGGCAATATCCAAGGAGCAGCAGGAGAATCGATGTTTCGAGCGTAAGCGCTTCATCAGGAACAGCGCAACATTTTTTGACTCTGATCTCTAGCATCTGCAGTCCTCATTTTTTCCAGGGTAAGATTAGGGCCAGTCAAGGACAGTAGTTGGGATGTTGTGCTTAGAGTCCGAAGCGAAAGGAGAGGCAGTAAATTAATATTTTTTGTCCGTGTTCACGCAAGACAAGGACAGTATTGTTGGGGAGAATACTGAGATACAGGCTATTAGGCTAGACGGGATTGAGGTTCATATGGAGGAGATGTTAGCAATTCTGGAAAGTGTGAAAATAGATCAGTGCCCTGGGCCAGATGGGATTTATCCGAGGATTCTCTGGGAGGCCAGGGAGGAGATTGCAGAGCCTTTGGCTTTTATCTTTATGTCATCGTTGTTTACAGGAATAGTGCCAGAAGACTGGAGGATAGCAAATGTTCAAGAAGGGGAATAGAAACAACTCTGGTAATTATAGACCAGCGACTCTTACTTCTGTTGTGAGCAAAGTTTTGGAAAGGTTTATAAGAGATAGGAATAAGTTGATTTGGGATAGGCAGCACGGCTTTGTGAAGGGTAGGTCGTGCCTCACAACCCTTATTGAGTTCTTTGAGAAGGTGACCAAACAGGTAGATGAGGATAAAGCAGTTAATGTGTTGTATATGGATTATCAGTAAGGCGTTTGATAAGGTTCCCCACAGTAGGCTATTGCAGAAAATACAGAGGCATGGAATGGAGGGTGATTTAGCGGTTTGGATCAGAAATTGGCTGCCTGAAAGAAGACCGAGGGTGATGGTTGATGGGAAATGTTCATCCTGGAGTTCATTTACTAGTGGTTTACCACAAGGATCTGTTTTGGGGCCACTGCCATTTGTCATTTTTATAAATGACCTGGGTGAGGGCATGGAAGGCTGGGTTAGTAAATTTGCAGATGACACTAAGGTTGGTGGAGTCATGGACAGTATGGAAGGATGTTGCAGGTTGCAGAGGGATATAGATAAGCTGCAGAGCTGGGCTGATAGGTGGCAATGGAGCTTAATGCAGAAAAGTGTTAGGTGAATCCCACACCATCAATACCTTTGACATTACCATTGACCAGAAACTAAACTGGACTAGTCACATAAATACTGCGGCTGCAGTAGCAAGGAATCCTGTATGAAGTAATTGCCTACTGATACCACTTGACTGGATGGAGTGTAGCTCTAACAACACCACAGAAGCTTGACACCACCCAGGACAAAGCAGTCTGCTTCTTTGGCACCACATGCGCATCCACACCCTTCGTTACTGACACTCAATAGCGTTAGTGCGTTTTGAAAAGGTTTGTAGCTCAGGTTGAGGTTTTGGATGTAGGTTTGCTCACTGAGCTGGAAGGTTCATTTTTCCACTCTATGAGAAAATGAACTGAAAATGACATCACCAACCCAAAGAAACCTGAGCATTGCAATAAAAAGCAGGAATCATCAGCACTGCTTCATCCGGAGGCTCACTGAAGATGTTATCTAGTATGGTGACGAAATGTCTGAAAATGAACCTTCCAGCTCAGCGAGCAAACCCACATCCAGAACTCAGTACAGGGGAACCTCAATTATCCGAACGTGATGGGCGGGCACTATTTCGTTCGGAAAATCGATTATTCGATTAATCAATTAAATGCTTTTCATCTGGGGCTCGGGGTTTTTAAAGTCTGCTCCTCGTTCAGGAGACTGCAGCAGCACACAACCCGTGAGCCCCTGCCCTTCCCGCCTGCCCACAACTCCATCCAAAACTGCCCGCCCCCCGCCTGACCCCCAACCCAGTCTAAGACCACCACCCGGCCCCGCCCCCCCCAACCTGGACCAACATCACCCCCCTGCAAACCCCGCCCCCATCCAACACCACCCTCCCACTCACCCCCAACCCAGTCTAACACTACCCCTGCCCCAGTCCAACACCACCCTTTGCCCACACTCCAACTTGATCCAACATCGTGCCCGTCCAACACCACCCTGCGCCCCAACACCGCCCCCTACCGCCCCCAGCACCATCGAACACAGTTCCCGCCCCTGTCCAACACCATCGCCTGCCCCCCAACCCCGTCCAGCACCGCCCCAGCACCATGCAACACCGTCCCCACCCCTGTCCAACACCACCCCCTGACCCCCAACCCTATCCAACACCACTCCAGCACCACCCCCACCCCTGTTCAGCACCAGCCCTTGCCCCCAACCCTATCCAACACCGCCCCCAGAACCATCCAATGCCGTCCCCACCTCTGTCCAACACCGTCCCCTGCCTTCAACTCTGTCCAACACCGACCCCTGCCCGCGTTCAACACTGCCCCCGCCCCCCAATCCTGTCCAATACCACCCACCCAACCCCGCCCCCTGCCCCCCAGCACCGTCCAACCCTGCTCAACACCACCCTCAACCCCGTTCAATACTGACCCCCGCCCTGTCCAACACCCCAAACCCTGTCCAATGCTGCCCCCTGCACCGTCCAACTCCGTCCCTGCCCCCAACCCCGTCCAACACTGCACCTCCCCATCACTGTCCAACCCCATTCCCGCCCCCCCCAGCACCATCCAACGCTGCCCCATCCGCCCCCTAACCCCGTCCAACACCGCCCCATCTGCCCACCCCCCTCAACCCTGTACACACCCACCTCTCTCCAGCGTAACTGGACTGGACACCAACAAGACTGCTGCAGTTAGATTAGATTACTTAGTGTGGAAACAGGCCCTTCGGCCCAACAAGTCCACACCGACCCACCGAAGCGCAACCCACCCATACCCCTACATCTACCCCTTACCTAACACTACGGGCAATTTAGCATGGCCAATCCACCTGACCCACACATCTTTGGACTGTGGGAGGAAACCGGAGCACCCAGAGGAAACCCACGCAGACACGGGGAGAATGTGCAAACTCCACACAGTCAGTCGCCTGAGGTGGGAATTGAACCCGGGTCTCTGGCGCTGTGAGGCAGCAGTGCTAACCACTGTGCCACCGTGCCATAAAGTTGCCTTTATGGGGTAAGTCTCCAAATAGAGCATGCACATACACATGCTCTCACACATTTTTATGACAACTTTTTCACAAGTCCCATATTTGCCCTGTACAGGACAATGTTGGAGAGATTATCTGGGGAAGGGGGGGTTTAGGGTCACCCCTGTGTAGAACTCCAGGGAAAGTGTGGGGAGAGAGAGGGCGGGAGGTCAGTCATTTGGAGACGGTGCCACGTTTAATCACTATAAACAAAAGACATGATCGGTGTTGGAAACATGTCTTTGATGTAATGTTTCTATCGGGACCTCAAAATCTCCTTCAGATAATCCGATTTTTGGATAATTGGTATTCGGATAATAGAGGTTCCTCTGTAGTGTGAACCGTCTACAAAATTCACTGAAGAAATTCACCAAGGCGCTTTAGTCAGCAACTTCCAAACCCAGTGGCCTTTACCATCTGTAAGTACAACGGCAGCAGATACATTAGAACACTGCTCGCCAAGTTCTCTTTCAAATCATTTGTTATCCTGAACTTGGTAACATGGTGCTCTTCCTTCAGTTTTGCTGGGTCAAAATTCGGCTACTCCCTCACTTGCAGTTTTCTGGGTTGCCCTACACCAAATAGACTGCAGGAGTTTAAGAAATCTTTGGTGCAGACTCAGTGGCCATAGGGCCTTTTTCTGTGTTGTAGACATATATAACTCTTAAGATAGGTTCGCAGAATGGGTAGACATGTGGCAGGCAATATTTGATACAGAGAAATGTGAGCTGATAGATTTTGACAGTCCACACCGGCCCTCCGAATAGTAACCCACCCAGACCCATTCCCCCTACTCTGTATTTACCCCTGACTAATGCACTTATCACTTTGGGTAATTTAGCATGGCCAATTCACCTGACCTGCACAGCTTTGGACTGTGGGAGGAAACCGGAGCACCCGGAGGAAACCCACACAGACACAGGGAGAATGTGCAAACTCCACACAGACAGTCACCCGAGGTTGGAATCGAATCGGGTCCCTGGTGCTGTGAGGCAGCAGTGCTAACCACTGAACCCTCGTGCCACCTACCGTGCCGCCTTCATTAACAGAGGTATTGAGAACGAGGGGTGGGGAGTTTTGGGATCAGCATTTATCAAACTTTGACTTGGCTACCGCGAAAGTATTGGATCCAGTTCTGGTCAGCACACTTTGTGAAGGATGTGAAGAATCTTGTGAAGGTCTGGAGGAGTTTAATCGGAATGGTTCCAGAGATGGAGAATTTTAGTTATGCAGTTAAGTTGGAAAGACTGTGTTTACTGTCTTGGAGCAAAGGAGGTTGGGACAAAATTTGATTGGTGTGAGCAAGATTATAAGACATTTAGGTAAAGTAGATGAGAAACCAAAATTATTCCCATCAGCTAATCATCTGTCATCGAACAGAAGATTTTGGGCAAGAGATGCAGAAAAATGTGATGCTCTACACAGAGCTGTCCGCTGAGGGGCTGGAAGCAGAAACATTCACCAATAATTTCAAAAGAAAATTGGCCAGGCACTTGAGACAGGGAAAGCTGCAGGGCTGTGGGGATTGAGCCAGTGTTGGGACTGACTGGATTGCTCAGCGGGTGGCTGCCGTTAATTCAGTAGGCTGAATGACCTCCTTTTGTGCTGTCAACGTCTGCCTCAATGTAGCCATCTAACGCTCAAACTTGCAACGTGGAAGATTTTCTCATTGATTCTGATAAAGCAGGAAGC
This sequence comes from Chiloscyllium punctatum, assembly GCF_047496795.1. Lineage (NCBI taxonomy): Eukaryota > Metazoa > Chordata > Chondrichthyes > Orectolobiformes > Hemiscylliidae > Chiloscyllium > Chiloscyllium punctatum. The sequence continues at coordinate 87,444,809 of NC_092763.1, read as the reverse complement.
TTCTACCTTTGGCTCTGTGTTTTATTTACAGATGGTGTTGTTGACCCACCTCGAGCAACCTCTTTATTTCCCCCTCAAGCTTGGCATAGCTGTCACAAGCTGATTTATGTGCGACCCAACCCCAAGACCGGAGTACCTGTTGGACACTGGCCAATTCCTGAATCTTTCTGGCCAGATCAAAACTCCCCCACACTGGTGAGTATTAGTCACCAAGACAAGTCATTCAACTTTACACAAGCTCTTTTTTGCAATTTGACTTGGTCAATATTTTCTCAATAATTTAAAGAGTTTGATTCAGCACCAGTATAATTGGTACATTCACAGGAAATATATTTAAACTGAAGTTGCCATAGAATCCCTACAGTGTGGAAAACGGCCATTTGAACCGTTGAGAGGGTTCAGAAGAGATTTTATAAGGAGACGCTGAATAGGCTTGGACTTTTTCCACTGGACAATAGGAGGTTAAGGGGTGACCTTAAAGAGGTTTACGAAATAATGAGGAATATAGATGAGGTGAATGGGAGGTGTCTTTTCCCAAGGGTGGGGGGTTTCAAGACCTGTTGGGGGGGGGGGGGGGGGGGGGGTCATATTTTTACTGAGAGAGGAGAAAGATTTAGAAAAGACATGAGGGGGCTTTTTTGCAGAGAGTGTGGTTCATGTGTGGAATGAACTCTGAGGAAGTGATGGATGTGGCTACAGTTAGAACGTTTTAAACGCATTTCAACAAGAGCATGGATAAAAAAATGTTTGGAGGGATGTGGGTCAAGTGCAGGCAGGTGGGACTAGTTCAGTTTGAGATTATAATTGGCAGGGACTGGTGGAATGCAGGGTCTGTTTATGTGCTGTATGACTGAGTCTGCACCCAGCCTCCAAAGAGCATTCCATGTTGCCTGACCCCTTGACCCTATCTCTGTAACCCTGCATTTACTATGGCGTAAGTGTGCACTGCAGATGCTGGAGATTCGAGTCAAGAGTGTGGTACTGGAAAAGCACAGAAGGTCAGGCAACATCCGAAGAGCAGGAAAATCAACGTTTCGGGCTTATGCCCGAAACATGGATTTTCCTGTTCTTCGGACGCTACCTGACCTGCTGTGCTTTTTCAGTACCACACTCTTGACTGCATTTACTATGGCCAATCCACATCATCGGCACATCTGGGCAGCCTGGTAGTTCAGTGGTTAGCACTGCTGCCTCACAGCATGAGGGACCTGAGTTTGATTCTAATCTCAGACGACTGTCTGTATGGAGTTTGCGCATCCTCCCTATGACTGCATGTGTTTCCTTCGGACGTGAACCGAAGATGTCCAGCTAGCTGGATTGGCTGTAGTCTAAATTGCCCATGGTATCCAGGGATGTGCAGGCTAAAAGGGTTAGCCATGGGAAATGCAGAGTTCCAGGGAGAGAGTAGGTGGCAGGTCTAGGTGAGATATTTTTCAGAGGGTTGATAGGGACTTGATGGTCTGAATGGCCTACTTTCACACTGGAGGGATTCTATGGTCTTTGTACCGTGGGAGGAAACTGGAGCATCCAGTGGAGGCCCAATAAGCCATGGGGAGAATGTGCAAACTCCACACAGCAATCCAAAGCTGGAATTGAACCCAGGTCCCTGCTTGTGATGCAGCAGCACTAACCACTGAGCCACCATGCCACCCTCAAAGTTACACAACTGCCCTTACAAATTCATTTGGTAGAAATTAATCCAAGGACTGTGTACCATTAATGTTGGAAGTAATCAAAAAGTGTCTGTTTCTAAATACAGAGGAACCTTGATTATTCGAACGAGATGGGTGGGCATTATTTCGTTTGGATAATTGATTTTCGGTTAATCAATTCAATGCCTTTCCTCTGGGGCTCGGAGTTTTCTATTAAGTCTGCTCCCCATTCAGGAGACTAGCAGCAGCACACCGCACACGAGCCCTCGCCTGCCCCCCCCAAACCATGTCCAATACTGCACTCCCCTGCCCCCCCCTTCCACCCCAACATCACCTCCTTCTGCCCCTGTCCCCTCTCTGGGGCAGCTGGACTGGACACCAACAACAGGTCTGCTGCTGTTACTGCCTTTTTGGGGGGGGGGGGTGAGTCTCCAAATAGCGCGCACGCGCACACATGTTTTACTGCAACTTTTTGACAGGTTCCACTCTGCCCTGTTAGAGAGATTATCTGGGGAAAAAGAGTTTAGGGTACTCCCTTGTGTAGAACTCCAGGGAAAGTGTGGGGAGAGAGAGAGCAGGGGTGGGGGAATCAGTCATTTAGAGACTGTGCCTGCACTCCCATCAGTCGAGGACTGTTTTCAGCAGCACCTTTTAAACAAAAGATGCGATCAGTGTTGGATACACATCTTTGATGTAATGTTTCTGTCGGGACCTTGAGATCATCTTCGGATAATCTAGGTTCCTCTGTAATTGGATTCCATTTATTGGAAATGGGAATTGGCAGGTTTGTGAATTGAACTACTCCTGCAAAACACAATTAGCAAACAGAACCGTAGCAACTAAGGCTGTCTAGGTGATCAACAGGAGGTCAAGGTTGTTCTGTGCGACAGATCATCGTCATTGGTAAGAGGTCAGAGGATAATGTGTAGAGAGCTTACTGTCAGAAGTATTAAAATGTGAACAAAATACAGTAAACACACAGCAAATCTGCAAAGAAAGCAATATATCTTATTGGTGTAGATCCTTTTTTACAACTTATGTATAAGATTCTTTTTTGTCAATTGAGTGCAGTGAACGAGCCAAAGTATCCATACAATTCTCTATGCTTCCAGATAATCTGTTTTGTTCCTTATTAAAGATGGGAAATAAGACAGACTGAGCAAAGCCAAAGCTACACCCCCTCCCTCCCCCATGGTAAAGAGTATGGTGGAGCTAGTATTTTTCTGAATGTTAATATTATTCAAGATTGTGAATTTTGGGGTTGAATGCAAGCTGTGCAGAAAATATAACTTGGTTAGAAGATATTTGCCCAAACATTGTATTATTTTAAAAGTTAATCATAGATCAGGTGGGATTCTGTATGTTTTCGGGAGATTCACATAATAGTAATATATTAATTATAGTCATGATGTGGGGGTGCCAGTGTTGGATCGGGGTGGACAAAGTTAAAAATCACATAACACCAGGTGACAGTCCAACAAGTTTAATTGGAAGTACAAGCTTTAGGAGCGCTGCTACATCGGGTAGCTACTGGCACAGGATCATAGGACACAGTCATAGAGTCATAAGGTAATGTCTCCCCCAGATGTTTGAGTTACTGATCTTTATGCAGGGGAGATCTTGACTCTCAAAATTCATTGAGTTTTGTTTGAAGGATGTTGTGGAATGAGCTGCCCAATGAAATGGTGGAGGCTGGTACAATTGCAGCATTTGAAAGGCATCTGGATGGGTATATGAATAGGAAAGGTTTAGAGGGATATGGGCCAAGTGCCAGTAAAAGTGACTAGATTAGGTCGGGCTATCTGGTTGTCATGGCCGGGTTGGATTGAAGGGTCTGTTTCTGTGCTGTACAACTCTATGACTATGAAGAAGTGATGAAGATGTTTGGGGCAAGGGTAGTGGATGTTGTCTACTTGCAGTAAAGCTGTTGACAAGATCCCTCATGGCAGGCTGGTCCAGAAGATTAATTCACACGGGATCCACAGTGAGTTGGTAAATTGGATACAAAATTGGCCTGGACATAGACAGAGAGCGGTTGTTGGTGAGGGTGGTGTTTTTGAGACAAGTCGTCTTTGACCAATGGTGTTTCAAAATGATCTGTGCTGGAATCTCAGTTTGCTTTATATATGTATGTATATATAAAGTGATTTGGATGAACATGTAGATGCTCTGATTAGTAAGTTTGCAGATGACATGAACATTGATGGAGTTGTGTATAGTGAGGAAGATTGACAAAGGATACAGCAAATTATAGATCAATTGGAAAGTTGGGTGGAGAAATGGCTGATGGCATTAATCTGGACAAGTAGCAATCTGATGACCCTTGTTCTATTGAGGGTTGATAGTTTTTGGAATTCCTTTCCTCAAAAGGCAGTGAATATAGATCTTTACATATTTTTAAGGGCGATACATTCTTGATTACCAAGAGAATGGAAGAATATATGAGGATATGCAGGACTTTGGTGTTGAGATTAAAATGAGATCAGCAAGATTTTATTGAATTGAGGAGCAGGCTCAAAGGGCTGAGTGGACTACTCTTGTTCCTTATTCCTATATCTCACAAAGCTGGAGGTGCAACAAATTGTGGTATCAATAGTCCTTTCATAGTGAACAAAAGCAGTGTTAAGAACATAATTAATGTAACTTTTCGTGTGTTTGATCCACAGCCTCCACGTACTGCTCACCCTGTTGTACGGTTCTCCTGTGCTGATTGTGAACCAATGGTCATTGACAAATTGCCCTTTGATAAATATGAACTTGAACCTTCACCTTTGACTCAGTACATTCTAGAGCGCAAATCACCTCACACCTGCTGGCAGGTAAGTCACTAGATGTCCTCATGAACATGTATCCTGTATTTACCCTTACAAGGTTTCTTTTTGGACAGTCTGATTTTTATTTTTATTCTTTCTGTATTATTGAGAGGGAGTGAGTAATAGAATAATGTCTCTTAGCTGGTCACGTGGTGTGATCTGTGTTTGACTATAAATAAGAACAATAGAGAAGTACAGCACAGGAACCAAGTCTGTGCTGATCATCATGCCCTAACTAAACTAAAAAACAAACTTTCTGCCATTATTTGGTCTATATCCCTCTATTCCCTCCCTATTCATGTAACCATCCAGATACCTCTTAAATGTCACCAGCATCCTTGTTTCCACTACATCGCCTGGCAGTGCGTTTCAGGCTCCTACCATACGCTGCGTGAAAAATGTCCTTTGCACATCTACCTTAAACATTCCCCTTCTCACCTTGAACCGGTGCCCTTTTGTAACTGAAACTTCAACCCTGGGGAAAAAGCCTCTGACTATCCACACCACGTATACCTCTCATAATTTTGTAGACCTCCATTCAGTCTCCTCTCACCTGCTGTCTTTTCGGTGCAAACAATAGTCTTTTTAACTTTTCCTTTGCACTCTCTCCCAAGCTTCCACGTTCTTCTGGTAATGTGGCGACCAATACTCCAAATGCAGCCTAACAAGGGTTTTATATAGCTGCAACATAGTTTGGCAACTGTTGAACTCCATGCACCGGCTGATGAAGGCAAGTATGCCATATGCCTTCTCAATCAGCTTGGTCACCTGTGTTGCCAGTTTTAGGGAACTGTGGATCTGCACATCCAGATTTGTCCATGTGTTAATGGTCCTAAGGGTTCTGCCATTTACAGTATAATTCACACCTAAATTTGATCCTCTAAAATGCATCACCTAGCATTTGTCTGGATTAAGCTCCATCTGCCATTTCTGTGCCCAAGTCGCCAATCTGTCTGTATCCTGTTGTATCTTTTTGCAATTAGCGGCAGTATCAGCATCTCCTCCAATCTTCCTGTCATCTGCAAACTTGCTCATCAGACCACTCACATTTTCTTCCAGATCATTTATATATACTACAAACAACAAAGGACCTAAGACTGATCCCTTTGGAACGCCACTAGTTATTCGTCTCCATTCTGAAACCCCCCCCCCCCCCCCCAACCCCTCAACCTTTTCTTCTATGACCAAGCTAGTTTTGTATCCATTTAGCCAGTCCACCCCGAATCCCACGTGATAGTTTTTTGTTAACCAATAGAACTTTGTCAAATGCTTTACTGAAGTCCATGCAATCTGCATCCACAGCCCTTCCCTCATCAATTACCTCTGTCACCTCTTCAAAAGTTTTAATCAGGTCGGTGACACATGACCTTTTCCATACTAAATCATGCTGCCTGTCACTAACCAGTCCATTTTCTTCCAAATGTGCATATATCTTGTCCTTCAGTATTTTCTTCAAGAGCTTTCCCGCCACAGACATCAGACTCACCGGCCTATAATTGCCTGGATTATCTCTGCTTCCTTTCCCAAACAAACGAACAACATCGGCTAATCTCCAGTCCTCTGCAACCTTGCATGTGGTCAAAGAGGATGTGAAGATATCTGCTAATTCCCCAGCTGTTTCTTCCCTTGCCTCTCTCAGAAACCTGGGATAGATCTCATCTGGCCCTGGGAACTTGTCTACCTTAATATGATTTAGGATACACATAACTTTGTTTTAATAGTCTTGAGCATAAAAACAGTGACTGCACTTGAAAGTTAGTTGTGTGTGAAACACTTACCAGGCAGTGACTATCACCAGTTGGAGACAATCTAACCACTGCCCCATGACCTTCAATAGTGTTACCATCACTGAATCCCCCATTATCAACACCCTTGTGGTTGCCATTCATCAGAAAGTCAACTGGGCTCGCTACAAGGGCAGGTCAGAAGCTAGCATTACTGGGTCGAGTAACTCCTGACTCTCCAAAGACTCCACCATCTAAAGGCACAAGTCTGGAATACTCTCCAGTTGTCTGGATGGGTAAAGCTCTGATAACACTCAAGAAGCTTCCAGCACAAAGTAGCCTGCTAGGTTGGCATCAACTTCTTCCAGCACTGACGCTCAGTCACAGCAGTGTGAACTACCTACAAAATGCACTGCAGAAATTCACTAAGGCCCCTTCCAAACCCTTAATCACTTACATCTAGAAAGACAAGGACAGCAGATACATGGGAACACCACCCCTTGCAAATTTTCCTCTTAGCCACCCACTGTCTTGACCTGGAAATATATTGCTATTTCTTCACTGGTTCTGGGTCAAGATTCTCGAATTCTCTCCCTATGGATTTGTGGGTCACCTCCAGTATGTAGACTGCAGTGGTATAAGAAAGCAGCTCACCACCGTTTTCTCAAGGGCAACTAGGGATGGGAAGTAAATGCTGGCTGGCCAGTGATGTCCATGCCCACCAAGTAAATTTTTAAAAAAACCTACAGTATTCAAAAATATGAAAATTGCTATTTAGTTGCAGGTTCCTTCATTCTTTCTCAACTGCCTAAATTAGGACTCAGATTTTTGCAGCTCTTAAGACCATACTCCACTAATTTGACGAAATCATGAGGTACTGAATGGAACAGGTTTTACCAGCCATAGAATGATATTTACAAATGTGATCTGCACTATCTCTTATTCAACCAAAGTAGGTTTGATGCCAGCTGGCGGAAATGAGCAACTTGAAATTACAAATAAAAATAAAATACTGAACAACTGAAAAAAAGTCTTTCAGCATCTGTGGAGACAGAAACGGAGTTCATGTTTCAAGACCATTGTGACATTCTTGAAGGGCTGGACCTGCTAAGTTTCTGCAGCAGTTTGCTTTTATTCAGAGTAATCATAATTTCTTTTTTGTTGAATATAATGGCTGGAACTTGGTGTGAAACACCATGAACTGGAGCAGTGTCAGCCTCATTTCTTTAAATCCTACTGTTAACATGATGTCAGTGTGATGGCAGCAAGGATAATGCAAACGAGGAGCCGTGCAGGTTACTGCAAATGAGGGAACTCTTCTGCACAAAGTCAATTCTATCAAATGAACAAACCAACAATTCTTTTGCAAACTGATTTTTAGTTTTTTGGAAATTTGTTTAATTTGGTGTTTAATCTAAGTTTTAATTATTTCTTAGATAATTTCTCCCTCTTGATGCATATGTTAGATTTTGATCTGTTTTCTTGTTCTACAAATACATGGTCAGCCGTGCTTATATGATTGCAAAGGTTTCACCTGACTTTTGATTTATTGAGGGATATTCTTGGTTTCATGAAAATAGTATCAGTTTAATGGCATATGCCTTTTAGTAATAGGTGAAGACATCTTTATTTTTCACAGCTTCCGAAGTCCATGATAGAAATTGTCATTTAGATGAGGTATAACTGAAATATGAAACACTTGATGCAATTGGAACTATCCACAGTTGAAAACTCAGTGCAAAACATAAGTTGAAATTGTTAATGATCTTTGTATAAAAAGTTATTTGCTTAGCTTTTTCAATAACATTCTCCATTACTTGCTAATAGCAGATAACTTAAGAAACAGACTTCTAGTTGGGAAACCTGGCAGCTTTCTCTTCAATCTCAGCTGTAGTCACACAATCATATTTCATAATAAATTAGTAGTGCAATCATTTAAGAAGCCCAGTCAACACACTGAGCAGTAAATAGCTCTATAAAGTTTGGCTGAGTGTGTGTGTGTGTGTGTGTGTGTGTGTCTTGTCTTTTGCTGTCCTGATAAGCAATGAGAACCCATGAAAACTGGGCAAAATTGTTATCGCTGTAGGATAAATGTGGCTGGAGCTATTATGAGCAGGAGCAGATGGTCCAGGAAATGGTTGTGGTATAAAAATTGGCAAAATCACTTGTCCTTTCTTTGCTAGAATTACACTGTTGATACAGCAATATTTGATAAAAACTTGATGAGAGTTTCTGGAAATTTTGAACTATCGGTTGATACTTAGGGCTGTAGGCACTGACAGCATCAAAGGCTACTTTTCATCCATAGAGCAAATTTCTTCCTGCTAGCTTTTAGTGGGCTGGCAGCGACTTAGTGATATTATTGCTAGACTATTAATCCAGTGATCCAAGTAATGTTCTGGGGACCTGGGTTCGGAAGACCACTAAAAATGGTGGAATTTGAATCCAATATAAGCCTTGATTAAGAGGTTAGTGATGGCCATGAATCTGTTGTCAATTGTTTGAAAAAACCCACTAACGCCGTTCAGGGAAGGAAACTGCCAACCTTACCTGATCTGACCTACAAATGCTCTAGACCAACAGCATTAACTGCCCTCTAGGACTGATCAATAAATGCTGGCCTAGGTGGCAACACCTTCAGCCTGTCAATGAATTTTTAAAAATTCTTTCCATTCTCTGTTCTCAGCAAGCCAGAAATCCAGAACATTTATCAATAGCACACGGTTCCAAGAGTTGGTGACAGAATCTACCCAGAAAAAAATGGGACAGCCTTCATGCTAGGATTTCACTAGGTCATTCAGAGTAGGCATGAAAAACAGCAATCATGGGAGTCAGACAGAAACAAAAGCAAGTACCATGTTAGAGGTGCTGCAATTAAGCTGTATTGCTTTGAAAGCAGATGAACTACACAGATTTTGTGTGTTGAACCTGGTGAGGAGTCAAGAGCAGTTCGATGACTTTGCACTAACAAATCTGCTTTCAAGCAAAAAGTACATGGGTTTCCTGATTTATGGACATTTGACTTAGAGCGCTGGTACTTATGAGTGTGGTTCCATATAGGAGTGAAATTTTAAAGACCCAACATATAAAACTTTCCTGTACTTGGGACTGGCTTTGTTATGAATGATTGATTTGTTACTTGTACCCTACAATGAACAATACAGTAAACGGTGAAAATCTGACACTACTTGAACATTTTAAGAATAAAAATCTAAGGTTGAAAGAAAGTCTGTTTTGTTCTACAATGAGTCCTGAACTCTGAGCAGGCTGACCAACAACAGTCACCACCACCACCCCTCTGTTGGACCTACCAACGTCAGAGTCGCCACTCTTCAGGTGCCATCTCTTCATCGCTGGGTCCACCTTGCCAATGGGCCACCGATGCTCGACACACACTCGCCCCACATCCAGGAGCCCCAGACTCTGCCTTGTGGATAATCAGGAGGCCACAGCTCCGCAGCTTCCATGACCAGGAGTTCCTGGCACTGCTGCCACCTTGACACCTGGAGTCTCCGCTCTGGCCGTACAACACCCCTGCCACTGCAGCTGCCACCTTGCTGACATTTGGAGTTTCCTCTCCAGGCGTACCAAACCAGGACTCCCTGGCTCCATTGCCAGGCCAGGCCAGGCGCTGCACGTCAAGATTCCCTCTCTGGCTGCTCTCCTCTGTGATGTTGCCTTTGCCGTTGCTGACAAGAAGAAGATAAAGAAAAAGAAAGAAGACAAAAAGTGTAAGGTAAGAAAGGAAAAAGCAGCTGCCTGGAGCAGACGGCCCCAGGAGCATACATGCTGCCTGCCTTGCTGGTACTGTCACCATGGAGGAACACAATGTGGATTAGTGAGACCCATGTTTAAAAACAAATACATTTTTGGTTCTGGGAACATTCCTGATAAGAATTCTGATAATCATTTGAAAACCTCTATTCCTTTCATTGAATAAATATCGCATGTGAAGATATGATTTAAACTGGAAGAGGCAGCTTAGGAATCTAGGTTGCATTGTCCTGCATTATGTTCTGACATGCAAATGGACTGTAACAGAATCCATTCACAACCTGGGGTCTGTTAGTAATTGTTAATTTTTCAAATACTCTGCTGCAATGAGGGAATTCAGTATTATTGAAAAATTGGTGCCAGAGTGGAACATCAAGGAATCTACCCTTAGAATGATACCCAAGACTAACTGCACTATGAAAACAGGGACTCTGCCCTGACCTTGAAGTGTGAATAGGAATGGATCTTTGATAATTGTCAGAATGGTTACATTGATGCCAGAAATCCAGTGTGTACATACAAACTTACGTGCACCAAATTAAACATGTGACTTCCTACAAAGATTTCCAAGTAATAGCCAGTTGGTCGAGCCCCTTGATGGAATGAAAAAGTCTAATACTGCAGAAGACCAAGATTGCTTCAGAACCTAACAAAAGACTGTGAAGCCAAAATGACCAGTTTCCATTGATTTATTGTCAATGGCAGAAACACAAGTACTCATTATTTCACATTCAACACGGGTGCAACATCCATGAATAGTAATCCATCCAGCAGTCGAATTGTAGTGTGGAGAGATTTCAAAACAGTTTTATTGAATACCACAAAAGCAAGATACAGTGGATTTCTGCGCACACATTTCAATGAAGCAAAAGCATTTTTAAAATCGACAAGCCGTTTCTAATAGAACCACAGACTCCCTACAGTGTGGAAACAGGTCCTTTGGCCCAACAATTCCACACCAACTCTCCAAAGAGTAACCCACCCAGAACCCATTCCCCTGTCCTCTTACTCTGCATTTACCCTGACTCATGTACCTAACCCACACATCCCTGAACACTATGGGCAATGTAGCATGGTGAATTCACCTAACCTGCACATCTTTAAACTCTGGGAGGAAACCCACACAGACACTGGGAGAATGTGCAAATTCCACACACAGTCACCCAAGGCTGGAATCAAACACTGGTCCGTGGCACTGTGAGGCAGCAGTGCTGACCATTGAGCCACCGTACTGCCCTAAAGCAATTTCTTACCTATTTTTCTTAATGAACAAGCTGATGTTTTTCTACAATAAAGTTCCTTACTAGCGAGGCTTTACAGGCTTTACTTGACCTTGGTTGTGCTTCATTAGATTGTACTGTACATTAAGTGTTTGAGGAGGCAGGGTAAAGCTGCTGTAATAAAGCCACATAGCTCAGCTGGAGGTTGCATAAGCGACATTGCAAGAGATATGATTTGGAGATGCTATCACCATTGTTAACTACTAACCCGAGAATGCAACCTTTTTTTAAAAAAAAGGTTTTGTGATTTTCACATGAAAGAAGTGAAACTATCACTGTATTCTAACAGATGAAAGGCTTAACAGACAATCAATTTTTCAATGTATAATTTCAATTACATCACACTGTAAATTTTTGCTATAAATTCTGTGTGTTAGGATTGAGTCCTCCACTATCACCTGATGAAGGAGCGTTGCTCCGAAAGCTAGTGCGTTTCCAATTAAACCTGTTGGACTATAACCTGGTGTTGTGTGATTTTTAACTCTGCAAGAGATAAGCAGTTTCATCTTTCACACTTGCTTTAAAAAAAACCTGAGTCAAAGGTCTGTAACCTTCAGCTCTGCAAATGCATGTAGATGTTTAACATCTCGTTTGCAGATTGTAGCCTCTGCCATTTAGATGGCATGAACCTGAAAACATCCTTAAAAAATAATTTAGGTCAAGAAAGTTAAGAGCTGTGTTGTCATTGAGGAGGTGAAACACTGAATGTTATGCTGCATGTTATGTTTTCAAATAATTAGATTAACAAAAAAGTCATAGTGCTGAAAATAAACTTGTTTGGTGTACCATGGTTATAGACAATGCTTTTGATTTAAGTAACAGGTTTTAAGGTCGCAACTATTATTTATTTGAAAACAGTTGAGATATATCATTCTGAATGTACTGTGAGAAGCTTTTTTTTATCATGAGAATCAAAAACATTGTCTCAATTCTTTGCATCCTATGTTAATGTTCATTATAAAGTTGACTTCACTGATTAAAATTACACTGCAAATGTGAAAAATGAGTTCATTTAATCAGTTCTGAGGAAGGGGTCACTTGACTTTTTAGGTCAAGTTATCTCTGATTTCTCTTTACAGATGCGGCCAGACCTGCTGAGCCTTTCCAGCAATTTATGTTTTTGTTTATAATTTAATTAGATTTGTTTTAGTTTCAGCTTTTTGTGTTACTGCACTTTTAAATTAATCCAATTAATCTGTTCTTTTCCACTAAGCTCTGTAATTTTTTTTCTTTCAAGTAAAAATGATTTGAAAAATGCATAGTATGTACTGATGTATTTTTAACATTTTTCCGTAGGTATTTGTGAGCAGTAGTGGAAAATACAGTGACCTGGGTCATCCATTTGGTTACCTGAAGGCGAGCACAACATTAACCTGTGTGAATCTCTTTGTTATGCCTTATAACTACCCAGTGCTGCTACCACAACTTGGTATGTTCATCTTTTCACCTTTTTTAATGGACTTGGATTGTGCGTCAAAAATTGAGGTGCTGGAAAAGCACTGGAAGTCAGGTAGCATCCAAAGAGCAGAAAAGTTGACATTTCGGGCATAAACCCTTCATCAGGAATTCCTGTTGAAATGTTGACTCTCCTGCTCCTTGAATGCTGCCTGACCTGTGTGCTTTTCCAGGGCCTTACTTTTTGACTCTGATCTCCAGCATCTATAGTCCTCACTTTCTCCTTGAATTGAGTGTGTCAGATGTCTGACATGATGTCAAGGACAGTTAAAAAAGTTTCTTCAACTGAAATTTGAATTAAACATAGAAACATTTTGTTTATATAGTGTGTACATTTGTATTATTTGTTGTTTTTAAAATCTTTCATGGGATGAGTGAATCACTGCCTGAGCCATCCTTAGTTGCCCTTGAGAAGGTGGTGGTGAACTGCCTTCTTGACGTGCTGAAGTCCGTGTACTTTAGATAAACCCATAATGCTGTTAGGGAGGGAGTTCCAGGATTTTGACCCAGTGACACTGAGGGAATGAGGATTTATTTCCAAGTCAAGATGTTGAGTGGCTCAGAGAGGAACTTGCAGGTAAGGGTGTCCCAAGAATCTGCTGCCTTTGACCTTCAAGGTGGAAGTGGCGTGGGTTTGGAAGGTGCTGTCTAAGCAACTTTGGCGAATTTCTACAGTGCATTTTGTGGATAATACATACTGCTAGGAGAAAGTGAGGACTGCAAATGCTGGAGATCAGAGCTGAAAATGTGTTGCTGGAAAAGTGCAGCAGGTCGGGCAGCATCCAAGGAGCAGGAGAATCAAAGTTTCGGGCATGAGCCCTTCTTCAGGATAATACGTACTGCTGCAACTTAGTATCAATGGTGGAGTGACTGTTGTGTAACCTCCTCACATCCGATCAAATGGGGAGTATTCAGTCATACTCCTGACTGTGGCAGACAAATTTTGAAAAGTCAAGTGGTGAATTACCCACTGCTGTATTCCTAATTGTGACCTGCTCTTGGGCCACATAAATCCAGTGATTACATCTAGAATCATTGAATTGTAGAATCCCTGCAGTATGGAAGCAGGCCATTTGGCCCATTTGAGTCCACAGTGTCCCTATAAAGAGCATTCCACCCAGAACCCACCCCTGTAACCCTGCATTCCCATGGCTGATCCATCTAGCCAACACATCCTTTGATACTATCAGCAATTTAGCATGGTCAATCCATCTGACGTGCACATCTTTGGGATTTGGGATTAAACTGGAGTACCCAGAGGAAACCCACGCAGATGTGGGGAGAATGTGCAAACTCCACACAGACAGTTGCCCAAGGTTTGAACCAAAACTGGGTCTCTAACGCTGTGAGGCACTAGTGCTAACCACTGAGTCACCATGCCAGTCAGTCTCTGATCAGTGGTAATCCCAGGATGTTGATAGTGGAGAATTCAGTGGTAACCATAAGACGTAGGAGCAGAAATGAGGCCATTCAGCCCATCGAGTCTGCTCCGCTAATCAATCATGGATTATAGGTTTTTCAATCCCACTTTCTCCCCATAATCTTTGATCCCCATGACAATCAAGAACTTATATATCACTGGTTTAAATGTACTCAATGACCTGGCCTCCACAGCCTTCTGTGGCAATGAATTCCACAGATTCCCTACTCTCTGGCTAAAGAAGTTTTAAAAGGTCTTCCCTTTACTCTAAGGCTGTGCCCTCGGGCCCTTGTCTCTCCTACCAAGGGAACATCTTCCCAACATCCACTCTGTCCAGGCCATTCAGTATTCTAGAAGTTTCATTCAGATCCCTCTTATCCTTGTAAACTCGCATCGAATATAGTCAGAGTCCTCAAACTTCCTTCATATATTAAGCCTTTCATTCCTGGGATCATTCTCATGAATCTCCCCAACACCTGTTCCAGGGCCAGTATATCTTTCCTGAGGTATGGGGCCCAAAGTTGTTTTCAATATTCTACAAGTGGTCTGGCCAAAGCCCTCTAAAGCCCAGAAGTACATCTCTGCTTTTATATTCTAGTCCTCTCAAGGTGAATGCAATCATTGTATCTGCCTTCCTAACTGCTGACCCAACCTACAAGCTTACCACAAGAGAAACCTGGATAAAGACTCCCAAGTCCCTTTGCACTTTGGATTTCTGAATTTTCTCCCCATTTAGAAAATAGTCCATGCTTCTGTTCTTCCTACCAAAGTGCATGACCTCACACTTTCCAATGTTGTACTCCATCAGCTACTACATTACTCATTCTCCTAATCTGTCCAAATCTTTCTGTAGCCTCCCTGCCTCCTCAATGCTACCTGCCCCACCACCTATCTTTGTATCATCTGCAAACTTAGCCAGAATGCCTTCAGTTCCTTCATCCAAATCATAAATGTATAAAGTGAAAAGTTGTGGTCCTAACACTGACCCTTGTGAAAGACCACTAGTCACCAGCTTCCATCCTGAGAAGGACCCTTTTATCCCCACTCTGTCTTCTGCCAGACAGCCAATCTTCTATTCATGATGTACCATGGCTGTTACACTATAGACCCTTGTCTTACTCAGCATCCTCCTGTACGGCACCTTATCAAAGGCGTTCTGGAAATCCAGATAGATAATGTCCATTGTCTCTCTTTGGTCTAACCTCTTGTTAGCTCCTCAAAGAATTCTAACAGATTTGTCAGGCATGACTTGATGAAACCATGCTGACTTTGCCCTATTTTCTCATCCTTCACAATGGAATTCAGAATCTTACCAACTATTGAGGTCGGGCTAATCGGCCTGTAATTTTCCGTCTTTTGCCTTGCTCCCTTCTTAAATAGAGTTTACATTAGCGATTTTCCAGTCCTCTTGGACCCTCCCTGACTCCAGTGCTACTTGAAAGATCAATTTTAAAGCCTCCACTATCTCTTCAGCTGTCTCCTTCAGAACTCTAGGGTCAAGGCAATCTGTCAACTTTCAGACCTTTCAGTTTTTCTTGCACCTTCTCCTTGGTGATGGCCATACTCATCTCTGTCCCCCTCCACTGAATTTCTTGAATTTTTGGAATATTACTCATGTCTTCTACTGTGCAGACTGACGCAAAGTACTTATTCACTTCCTCAGCCATTTCTTTGTTCCCCATTACGACTTCTCCAGCACCATTTTCCAGCGGTCCAATGTCTACTTTTGCCTCTGCTTTGCCCTTTATATATCTAAACTCTTGCAATCTTTCCTAATATTACTGGTCAGCTTGCCGTCATTTAAGATTCTCTCTCCTTGTTACTTTCTTCATTGTCCTCTGTTGATCTTTGTACATTTCCCTATCCTCTGGCTTCCCACTGCCCTTCGCCACATTATATGCTTTCTCTTGTGCTTTTATGCTGTCCCTGACGTCCCTGGTCAGCCATGGTTGCCTCAGGATGAATTTTTGCTGTGTCTGCTGAATTGCTCCTCGAAACTCCTGCCATTGCTTTTCTGCTAAGCTCCTCTCCTGGTCATGGTAATATTAATGTTGAATGTTAAGGGATAATGGTTAGATTTTCTTTTATTGGAGATGGTTACTGCTTGGCATTTATGTGTAGGAATATTACTTGCCACTTTTCAGCCCAAGCCTGGCATGTGGACCTCATGCCAGCCACCATTTCTGCCTGTACCTAGTTACCTTGTAATGGGTCACCATCTTGAACCACTAATGTGTAAATGATGGTGTTAGGTAGGGGTTTGCAGGATGTTGAGTCAGTGGCAGTGATGTACCCCCTGAGCAAAACAGTGCTTGGAACTGATGAAGGGCTTTTGCACGAAACCTTTTCCTCAGATGCTACCTGACCTGCTGTGCTTTTCCAGCACTGCACTCTTGACTCTAATTTCCAGCATCTTCAGTCCTCACTTTCACCTTGGAACTGATTTAGGAAAACATTAGGACATTAACAGTCTGATCTTTGTCACAGTGAAGAGTGGTTTTGAAGTAAGTCAGACCTATATGATTTGGTGCTATTATTACATGTCTGACTTGTTTTGTTGGTTCCAAAGCAGCTGTCATTGTTTGTTTTATTGTCATTACAGATGATTTGTTCAAAGTGCACAAACTGAAGCCAAATATGAAATGGCGCCAAACTTTTGAGAATTACTTGAAGACCATGCCTCCGTATTATCTGTTGGTATGTGCAAGTTTTCTTTTGTTCATTAATTCTATGTTTCTGTGGTCTCTGACCAATGCCAGCTAGGTCAATGTTTATTGCCCATCTGTGATTGTCCTGGAAAAGTAGCACTGAGCTGTCTCTAGAATTGCAGCAATCCGTGGAATGTAGTGAAGCCCACAATGCTTGTCAGGAAGGGAGTTCCAGGATTTTGACCCTGCGTGGTGAAGAAACCATGGTATAGTTCCAACATACGATGCTGTGTGTCTTAGAGTGCACAGGCATTTGGAAGGTGCTGTTGAAGGAGGTTTAGTGCGTTTCTGTGGTGTTTGCGTATTGTTGGAGCTGCAGTCCTTCAGGTAAATGGGAATTACAGCACATTACTGACTTCTGCCTTCTAGAGGATGGACAGGCATTGGGGAGTCAGGAGGTGAGTTAGTCATCAGTATTCCTCCCCTTTGACCTACTCCTGTAGCCACTATATTTGTATGGTGAGTCCAGAAGCATTTCTGGTTCATGGTAATCTCCACATTGTTGTTTGTAGGGGATTTTAACAATAGAAATGTTGTTAAATTATCAAAAACGGTTAGATTCTTTCTTAGGGATTATCGCCCAACACTTGCGTGGTGCAAATGATACTTGCAAATGTCTAATCATTTTATTTATATTCTTAGCCATTGAAAAAAGCTCTGCGGATGATGGGAGCTCCCAATTTAATCAATGACAATAGCATCGATTGTGGGCTCAGTTACAGTGTCATTTCTTACCTCAAGAAACTCAGCCAACAGGTAAGAAACAAGTCAAGTTCCATATCCTCGGATAGGGTGGCTCTCAGATTACAGAATTGACAGAACAGTGTAATGGCATGGATGAAGAACTGTTTGGCAGGTAGAAAACAATAAGTAGGAATAAACAGGTCATTTTTTAAGTGACCACCGATGACCAGAAGGGTTCTGCAGGGATCACTGATTATGAATAGCTAGGATCCAATGCAAATTAATAATTTAGATGAAGAAACTAAATATTATATGTCCAAAACAACACAGAGCTCAGTGGGAGGGTGAATTGTAAGGAAGAGGCAGAGAGACTTCAGTTTCATTTGAGGAGAAAGTGAGGACTGCAGAAGCTGGATATCAGAGCTGAAAATGTGTTGCTGGAAAAGCGCAGCAGGTCAGGCAGCATCCAAAGAGCAGGAGAATCGACAGGACTGAAGAAGGGCTTATGCCCAAAACGTCGATTCTCCTGTTCCTTGGATGCTGCCTGACCTGCTGCGCTTTTCCAGCAACACATTTTCAGTTCAGTTTCATTTGGACAAGTTGAGAGAGTCGGCAAATGCATGGTAAATGAAATAGGATAAGCAAAAACAAAAAGATGAATTTTTATCTGAATAGCAATAGATTTGGAAAGGGGAAGAGTAAAAAGACCTAGCTGTTCTTGTACACTAATTGCTGAAGCTAATATGCAGCTGCTGCAGAAGGAGAAGAAAGCAAATTGTATGTTAGCTTTCACAGCGGAAGGATTTGAGTACCGTAGCAAGTATGTCTTGCTGCAATTATACAGGGCCCTGGTGAGATCAGTGGATTTATCCTGCCTGATTTCCTTGTCATAAATTCATGCTGACTCTATCCAATCCTGTGACTGTTCTGTAACTTCTCAGCTATTAAGTCATTTGTAATGGACTCTAGCATTTTTCTCTTATTCTGGAACCAACCAGGAAAGAAGCTATTTTAGGCCTGGTAATATTAATGATCAGGTTAATGACATAATAGTAAAGTATTATAAATGCAGAAAATAGAAATGGGTGGTCATTCAGGCCTTTGAGCCTGCTCTATTGTTCAGTAAGATTGTGGCTGCTCATCCAATTCAGTACGCTGTTCCCGCTTTTTCCCTATGCCCTTTGATCACTTTAGCCCTAAGAACTTAATCTAACTCTTCCATAAAAATGTTTGATGTAAGGCTTGGATTGGTGCCTGGGAGTATGACATTATTGCCATCACAGAGACTTGGTTAAAGGAAGGGCATGATGATTGACAACTAAATGTTCCAGGATATAGATGCTTCAGACAGGACAGCGAGGGAAGTAAAAGAGGAGGTGGAGTTGCATTGCTGGTCAGGGATGGTATCACGGCTGTGCTAAAGGAGGACACTATGGCAGTCTCGGGTAGTGAGGCATTATGGGTGGAGCTGAGAAATAAGGGTGCAGTTACATTGTTGGGGCTGTATTACAGACCTCCCAATAATGAGCGTGAGGTAGAAGAACAAATAGGTAAGCAGATTATGAATAGATGTAGAGGCAATTGGGTAGTAGTGATGGGAGTTTTAATTTTCCCAACATTGACTGGGATGCACTTAGCGTCAGAGATCTGGTTAGAGTAGAATTTGTATGAAGCGTCCAGGAGAGTTTTCTAGAGCAGTAAGTCAATAGTCTGACAAGGGAAGGGGCCATATTGGATCCATTACTGGGGAGCGAGCCAGGACAGGTGGTAGAAGTTGCGGTGGGGGATTTCTTAGGGAGCAGTGACCACAATTCTGTAAGTTTTAGAATACTTGTAGTTAAAGAAGAGAGTGGTCCTCAGGGAAGAGTACTAAACTGGACCAAGGCTAATTATATCAAAATTAGGCAGGAGCTGGGCAATGTGGATTGGACACAGCTATTTGAAGGGAAGGCCACATTTGAGATGTGGGAGGTTTTCAAAGATAGGTTAACGGCAGTGCAGGATAGGCATGTCTCATTGAAGGTAAAGGATGGGAAGGGCAAGATTTGTGAACCGTGGATGACAGGAGAAATTGCACGACTAGTCAAGAGGAAAAGGGAAGCGTACATAAGGTCTAGGCAGATAAGAACAGACGGGCCCTGGAGGAATATCGGAAGAGTGGGACAAGTCTTAAACAAGGAGTCAAGCGAGCGAAACGGGGTTATGGAATAGCTTTAGCGAGCAGAATTAAGGAAAATCCCAAAGCATTTTATTCTTATATAAGAAGCAAGTGGGTAACTAGAGAAAGGATTGGTCCACTAAAAGATAATGAAGGCAGGCTGTGTGTCGGACCTGAGAGATTGGGTAAGATTCTGAATGATTACTTTACATCAGTGTTCACTGAGGAGAGGAACATGATGAATCTTGAGATTAGTGATAGAAATTTGATTAGTCTGGATCACGTTGGCATAAGTAGGGAAGATGTGTTGGGTATGCTAGAGGTTATTAAGGTGGACAAATTCCCAGGACCGGGTGGGATCTATCCCAGGTTGCTGAGGGAGACAAGAGAGGAAATAGCTGGGGCCCTGACAGATATCTTTATGGCATCCTTAAATACAGGTGAGGTGCCGAGGACTGAAGGGTAGCTTATGCTGTCCCCCTTTACAAGGAGCTGGAAAAGCGCAGCAGGTAAGGCAGCATCCAAGGAGCAGGAGAATCGACGTTTCGGGCATAAGCCCTTTTTCAGGAATGAGGAAGGTGTGCCAAGCAGGCTAAGATAAAAGGTAGGGAGGAGGGACTTGGGGGAAGGGCGTTGGGAATGCGATAGGTAGAAGGAGGTTAAGGTA
The DNA here is from genome assembly GCF_047496795.1 of Chiloscyllium punctatum. Taxonomy (NCBI): domain Eukaryota; kingdom Metazoa; phylum Chordata; class Chondrichthyes; order Orectolobiformes; family Hemiscylliidae; genus Chiloscyllium; species Chiloscyllium punctatum. The sequence goes on along the minus strand of NC_092763.1, from coordinate 87,424,474 downwards.
AGGGTGATAGGCCGGAGTGGGGGTGGGGGCGGAGAGGTCGGGAAGAAGATTGCAGGTCAAGAAGGCGGTGCTGAGTCCGAGGGTTGGGACTGAGATAAGGTGGGGGGGAAGGGAAATGAGGAAGCTGGAGAAATCTGCATTCATACCTTGTGGTTGGAGGGTTCCTAGGCGGGAGATGAAGTGCTCTTCCTCTAGGTGTCGTGTGGCCAGGGTCTGGTGATGGAGGAGGCCAAGGACCTGCATGTCCTTGGCAGATTGGGAGGGGGAGTTGAATTGTTCAGCCACGGGGTGGTTGGGTTGGTTGGTGCGGGGAAACGTTCTACAAGTAGGCAGCCTCTCCCCAATGTAGAGGAGGCCACGTCGGGTGCAGCGGATGCAGTAAATGATGTGTGTGGAAGTGCAGTTGAATTTGTGACGGATATGGAAGGATCCCTTGGGGCCTTGGAGGGAAGTGAGGGGGGAGCTGTGGGCGCAAGTTTTGCATTTCTTGCGGTTGCAGGGGAAGGTGCCGGGAGTAGAAGTTGGGTTGGTGGGGGGTGTGGACCTGACAAGGGAATCGCGGAGGGACTGGTCTTTCCGGAATGCTGATAGGGGAGGGGAGGGAAATATATCCTTGGTGGTGGGGTCTGTTTGGAGGTGGCGGAAATGACGAAGGATGATACGATGTATCTGGAGGTTGGTGGGGTGGTAGGTGAGGACCAGTGGGGTTCTGTCCTGCTGGCGATTGGAGGGGCAGGGTTCAAGGGCGGAGGAGCGGGATGTGGAGGAGAAGCGGTGGAGAGCATCGTCAACCACGTCTGAGGGGAAATTGCGGTCTTTGAAGAAGGAGGCCATCTGGGTTGTTCGGTATTGGAACTGGCCCTCCTGGGAGCAGATGAGGCGTAGGAATTGGGAACATGGGATGGCGTTTTTACAAGGGGCAAGATGGAAGGAGGTGTAGTCTCGGTAGCTGTGGGAGTCGGTCGGTTTATAGTAAATGTCTGTGTTGAGTTGGTTGCCCGAGATAGAAATGGAGAGGTCTAGGAAGGGGAGGGAGGAGTCTGAGACAGTCCAGGTAAATTTGAGGTCGGGGTGGAAGGTGTTAATAAAGTAGATGAACTGTTCAACCTCCTCGTGGGAGCACGATGTAGCGGAGGAAAAGGTGGGGGATGGTGCCAGTGTAGCTGCGGAAGATGGACTGTTCCACATATCTGACGAAGAGGCAGGCATAGCTGGGGCCCATGCAGGTGCCCATGGCTACTCCTTTGGGTTGGAGGAAATGGGAGGATTGGAAAGAGAAGTTGTTCAGAGTGAGGACCAGTTCAGTCAGTCGAAGGAGGGTGTCAGTGGAAGTGTACTGGTTGGGTTAGCGGGAAAGGAAGAAGCGGAGGGCTTGGAGGCCTTCATGATGGGGGATGGAGGTGTACAGGGACTGGATGTCCATCGTGCAGATAAGGTGTTGGGGGCCGGGGGAGCGAAAATGATGGTATGTTCTGTGGTGGAACTGGTCCTCCTGGGAGTAGATACGGCGTAGGAATTGGGAATGTGGGATGGCATTTTTGCAAGAGGTTGGGTGGGAAGAGGTGTAATCCAGGTAGCTGTGGGAGTCGGTGGGTTTGTAAAAAATGTCAGTGTCAAGTCGGTCGTCATTAATGGAGATGGAGAGGTCCAAGAAGGGGAGGGAGGTGTCAGAAATAGTCCAGGTAAATTTAAGGTCAGGGTGGAATGTGTTGGTGAGTTGATGAATTGCTCAACCTCCTCGCGGGAGCACAAGGTGGCGCCAATGCAGTCATCAGTGTAGCGGAGGAAGAGGTGGGGAGTGGTGCTGCCTCGCCTCACCTCACCCCAGTTCCAAACTTCCAGCTCAGCACTGTCCCCATGACTTGTCCAGACTTGTCCTACCTGCCTATCTCCTTTTCCACCTATCCACTCCACCGTCTCCTCCCTGACCTATCACCTTAATCTCCTCCCCCACTCACCCATTGTACTCTATGCTACTTTCTCCCCACCCTCACCCTCCTCTAGCTTATCTCTCTACTCTTCAGGCTCTCTGCCTTTATTCCTGATGAAGGGCTTTTGCCCAAAACGTCAATTTCGCTGCTCCTTGGATGCTGCCTGAACTGCTGTGCTCTTCCAGCACCACTAATCCAGAATCTGGTTTCCAGCATCTACAGTCATTGTTTTTACTTCTACTAAGAGATAAGCTCATTCTTTTCTAAATATAAATAGATCCTATCAGTGATAGGCAACATGGTTTTGTGCGGGGGAGATCGTGCCTTACCAACTTAATAGAGTTCTTCGAGGAAGTGACCAAGTTGATAGATGAAGGAAGGGCTGTTGATGTCATATACATGGACTTCAGTAAGGCGTTTGATAAGGTTCCCCATTGTACACTAATGGAGAAGGTGAAGTCATATGGTGTGCAGGGTGTTCTAGCTAGGTGGTAAAGAACTGGTTGAGCAACAGGAGACAGAGTAGTAGTTAGAACATAGAACATAGAAGAATACAGCGCAGTACAGGCCCTTCAGCCCTCGATGTTGCGCCGATCAAAGCCCACCTAACCTACACTAACCCACTATCCTCCATATACCTATCCAATGCCCGCTTAAATACCCATAAAGAGGGAGAGTCCACTACTGCTACTGGCAGGGCATTCCATGAACTTACGACTCGCTGAGTGAAGAACCTACCCCCTAACATCAGTCCTATATCTACCCCCCCTTAATTTAAAGCTATGCCCCCTTGTAATAGCTGACTCCATACGTGGAAAAAGGTTCTCACTGTCAACCCGATCTAACCCCCTAATCATCTTGTACACCTCTATCAAATCACCCCTAAACCTTCTTTTCTCCAATGAAAACAACCCCAAGTGCCTCAGCCTTTCCTCATAGGATTTTCCTACCATACCAGGCAACATCCTGGTAAACTTCCTCTGCACCCGTTCCAGTGCCTCCACATCCTTCCTATAGTATGGCGACCAAAACTGCACACAATATTCCAGATGCGGCCGCACCAGAGTCTTATACAACTAAGTTGTATAAGTTGAAGGGAGTTTCTCAAAATGGAGAAGGATGACCAGTGGTGTTCCACCGACGTCAGTATTGGAGCCACTGTTGTTTGTAATATACATAAATAATCTGGAAGAGGGCACTGTTGGTATGATCAACAAGTTTGCAGATGACACGAAGATTGGTGGAGTAGCAGAAAGCATATGGGACTGTCAGAGAATACAGGAGGATATAGATAGGCTGGAGAGTTGGGCAGAAAAGTGGCAGATGATTTTCAATCCAGACAAATGTGAGGTGATGCATTTAGGCAAGACTAATTCTAGAGCGAATTATACAATGAATGGAAGAGCCTTGGGAAATGTTGATGGGCAGAGAGATCTGGGAGTGTAGGTCCACTGTACCCTGAAGGTTGCTGTGCAGGTGGATAGAGTGGTCAAGGAGGCATATAGTATGCTTGCCTTCATTGGACGGGATATTGAGTATAAGAGCTGACAGGTCATGTTAAAATTGTAGAAGATGTTGTTTTGGCCACATTTAGAATACGGTGTACAGTTCTGGTCACCACATTACCAAAAAGATGTGGACGCTTTGGAGAGGGTGCAGAGAAGGTTTATGAGGATTTTGCCTGGTATGGAAGGTGCTAACCATGAAGAGAGGTTGAGTAGGTCAGGTTTGTTTTCATTAGAAAAAAGGAAATTGAGTGGGGACCTGATTGAGATTTACAAAATCATGAAGGGTATAGACAGGGTGGATAGAGACAAGCTTTTTCCCAGGGTGAAGGATTCAATAACCAGAGGTCATGCTTTCAAGGTGAGAGGTTGATAGTTTAAGGGGGATACACACCGCAAGTACTTCACACAGAGGGTGGTGGGCATTTGGAACGCATTGCCAGCAGAGGTGGTAGAGGCAGGCAAGATAGATTCATTTAAGATGTGTCTGGACAGATGCGTGAGTAGGTGGGGAGCAGAGGGATACAAATGCTTAGGAATTGACAGACAGGTTTAGATAGTACATTTGGATCGGCTCAGGCTTGGAGGGCCGAAGGGCCTGTTCCTGGACTGTAAATTTTCTTTGTTCTTTGTTCTTTTCTGACTCTGGGTGAAGACATTTCTCCTTCTCTCAGCCCTAATTGGTCTACCGTGAATGCTTACTTTGAGCCCTGGTTCTGGATTCCTTGGCCATCGTGAAGATCTGCCTTGTCTCGTCCTGATGAAAGAGTGGTTATAATGTGAAATAATTTCATATTCAGTTTGAAGATGAGAAATGTTTTCCTGAAACTAGTTTCTTAAACTCAAAGGCAATTGCAAGAGTATGGGAGCAGTTGACTAAAGTGGAATGGGGAAATAGGTTACAAGGTAAAACAGAAGAGAAGCAGTGGCAGACATTGAAGGAGGTGTTTTGTGACTCTCAAGAAAGATATTTTCAATTGATAAGGACATACCATATTTAACTAATTAAGTCTATTAAAGAGAGTGCAAAATAAAAAGTATTTCATTCAGTGTTGCAAAGCTTAGTGGTGGCCCAGAAAAAAAGGAAACATTTAGAAACTAGCAAAGACTGACTATAAAAATAATAGAAATTGTGAGTATGGAAGACTGGATGTAGGTTCGCTCACTGACTGGAAGGTTTGTTTTCAGACATTTCGTCACCATACTAGGTAACATCATCAGTGAGCTTCTAGAAGAAGCACAGGTGGTGTAGCCCACTTTCAATTTATATGTTTGGGTTTCCTTGGATTGGTGATGTCAGTTCCTGTTCGTTTTCTCAGGAGGTGGTAAATGGGATCCAAGTCAATGAGTTTGTAATAGAGTCATAGAGATGTACAACATGGAAACAGACCCGTTGGTACAACTCATCCATGCCAACCAGATATCCCATTCCAATCTAGTCCCACCTGGCCCATATCCCTCCAAACCCTTCCTAATCATATACCCATCCAGATGCCTTTTAAATGTTGCAATTGTACTCGCCTCCACCACTTCCTCGGGCAGCTCATTCCATGCATGTACCACCCTCTGCGTGAAACAATTGCCCCTTAGGTCTCTTTTATATCTTTCCCCTCTCACGCCAAACCTATGCCCTCTAGTTGTGGACTCCCCCATCCCAGGGAAAAAACTTTGTCTATTGATCCTATCCATGCCCCTCGTGATTTTATAAACATCTTTAACGTCACCCCCCCCTCCAGCCTCCAACCCTCCAGGGAAAACAACCCCAGCCTATTCGACCTCTCCCTATAGCTCAAATGCTCCAACCCTGGCAACATCCTTGTAAATCTTTTCTGAACCCTTTCAAGTTTCACAACAACTTTCCGATAGGCAGGACATCAGAATTGCACGCAATATTCCAACAGTGGCCTAACCAATGTCCTGTTCAGTCGCAACATGACCTCCCAATTCCTGTACTCAATACTCTGACCAATAAAAGAAAGCATACCAAACACCACCATCACTCTCCTATCTACCTGCGACTCCACTTTCAAGGAGCTACGAACCTGCACTCCAAGGATCTTACCATTAAGTGTATAAGTCCTGCTCAGATTTGCTTTCCCAAAATGCAGCACCTAACATTTATCTGAATTAAACTCTATCTGCCACTTCTCAGCCCATTGGCCCATCTGTATTGATAGAGTTCTGGTTGGAATGCCATGCTTCGAGGAATTCTAGTGCATGGCTCTGTTTGGCATGTCCTAGGATGGATGTGTTGTCCCAGTCAAAGCGGTGTCCTTCCTCATCTGTGTGTAATGATACTAGTGAGGGTGGGTCATGTTTTTTTGTGGCTAGTTGATGGTTCCAATCTTCCAGCTCAGCACTATCCTCATGACCTGTCCTACCTGCCAATCTTCCTTCCCACCTATCCACTCCACCCTCCTCTCCGACTGATCACTTTCATCCACCCCTCCATCCACCTATTGTACTCTTGGCTACCTTCTCCCCAGCCCCACCCCCCTCCCAGTTATCTCTCCAGCCCGGAGGCTCCCTATCTCATTCCTGATGAAGGGCTTTTGCCCGAAACATCGATTTTCCTGCTCCTCGGATGCTGTCTGACCTGCTGTGCTTTTCCAGCACCACTCTAATTTTGACTCTGATCTCCAGCATCTGCAGTGCTCACTTTCGCCTGCCTGCATGATGGTTTACTGGGTTTCTTCTGTGAGTTGGATGTCTTTCACTGTTGTTTCTAATGCTGCTAAGAAATCTTCCTTGTCCGCATCCTGGAAGTTGTAATTTAATCCTCTTACTAAGACTGCTTTTGCAGTGTCTGTTAGCGGTTGGTCAGATAAGTTTGTTTTTTAATCCATGCTTTTGTGTTGTCAGTGTTGTTATTTTGGGTAAGTTTGTCTACTTTTTTCTGTAGGTCTAATATTTTCATTTTCTGTATTTCTTGCTGTTTAATGTCTGTGGCTTTTTGTACTGTGTCTGTCCATTCATGGTCTGTTGCATGACTGAGTAAAGATTTTTGGTGCAAAACTTCCCACTTGTATTTACGGAGTCTGTTGTGGGCATCATTGATCATTTCTCCGAGAAGCATGGCATTCCAACTGGAACTCTATAAACAAAAATTGACTTGGATTCCATTTTGTAACCAGCGCATCCACATGATGAGTCCAAGAAAGCTTGTTGTGGATGACCACTTCTATGAGCTTTACACTCTCCTCTCATTCCACCTCTGTGCTGTGTTAATGTGTAGGGGGGCATGAGCAACATCCCACTAAAAGTCAATAATGAGTTCCTTGGTTTTGCCGGCATTGAGAGCTAGGTTGTTGTAAGTGCACCATTTTTCCAGGTCTTCCATCTCCCGTCTGTAGACTTTTTTGTCGCCATCTGAGATTCGACTGACTATGGTGGTGTCATCAGCGAATGTGTAAATGGCATTAGTCTGGTATTTGGTGATGCACTCAAGGAGCTACGCCAAAAGACTAAAACGTTTAGTAGAAGACTCGCACCACAACATCCACTCCACCCAAGAATTCCTGAAGACTGCCAAAGATACCAAGATAGAAGAGGATGAAATAATGGTCTCCTTTGATGTAACAGCCCTGTTCATATCCATCAACATCAGCCTGGCCAAGGAAACACGGACTACATTGTTAGAAAAATCAAAGACATATACACCAAACACCACCAACTTCACCAACAAGGACAGTATCACTAAGCTAGTGGACCTATGCCTTACCACACACTTCACTTTCAACAACAAACCTACATACAAACCTATGGAACACCCATGGGATCTCCGCTATCAGGGTTCTTAGCAGAGGCAGTAATGCAGAGACTCTAACAAACAGCTCTGCCAACCCTGCAAACTAAACTTTGGGTCCACTACATGGATAACACCTTTGTCATCACTAAACAAAACCAATTAGAGGAAACCTTCAAGACCATCAACAATATCCTTACTGGCATAATATGCACTGAAGAGGAGGAAAACAACAACAAACTGCCATTCCTAAATGGTATAGTAGACCGAAAAGCCAATGGGTAACTTCAAACCAGCGTACACAGGAAAAAAAAACACATACGGACCAAATATTGGACTACAGAAGCAATCATCTCAACATCCACAAACGAAGCTGCATTAGAACATTATTTCAATGAGCTACCACACACTGCAACACAGAGGAACTACGCAGAGGAAAATCACCTATACAGTGTATTCAAAAAGAATGGGTATCCAATGAACACAGTCCGCTGATCTCTCACAACAAACCCAAACAAGCAGACAAAATGCATCCAGAAATCTTAGTCACTCTCCCCTACATCAAAGACTACTCAGACCCATTGGCATCATGGTAGCCTACAAACCCCCAACACACTGAACTTGAAAGACCCTATACAGACAACAAGCGAACTAATGTCATTTACAAAATACTGTGCAAGGACTGTAACAAACAGTATATTGAACAAACAGGCAGAAAACTAGCCACGAGGATACATGAACATCAACCAGTCACAAAAAGGCATGACCTACTGTCACTAGTATCTTAACACATGGATGAGGAAGGACACCACTTCTACTGGGACAACACATTCATCCTAGGACAAGCCAAACTGAGACATGCCCAAGAATTCCTAGAAGCATGGCATTCCAACCAGAACTGTATGAACAAACACGTTGACTTGAATCCCATTTACCACCCCTGGGAAACAGAACAGGAAATTACATCACCAACCCAAGGAAACCCAAACATATAAATTGACAGCGGGCTACACCACCAGTGCTTCATCTGGAGGTTCACTGAAGATGTTACCTTGTATGGTGGTGAGATGTCTGAAAACAAACTTTTCAGCTCAATGAGCAAACCTATATCCAGATCCTCAACCTGAGCTACAAATCTTCTCGTAATCACTAATATGGAAGACTTTTACATGAGTGAATGATTAGGTTCTAGAATGCAATGTCTGAGAGTTTTTGGAGCCTGGTTCAATTGAAACATTAAAAATGAAATGGAATTAATAATGAAAAGAAAGAATATGCCTAGAAAAGGGAATGACAGTTAATGAATTTCTCCATCAGAGCGTCAGCATAGACACAACAGGCTGAATGGCCACTCATTCTGTGCCTTTCAGGAGAAGTGGGATAACCGAATGAGGGAAAAAGGAATAGAGGATCATGCTGATCTTGTTCAATGAGGAGGGTGGGAGAAACGTAGGGTGGAGGTTTGACATCAGGATTAGGCATGTTGGGTTGAATGACCTCTTTTGTTGCTTTTTTGTACTTTTCTTCTGGTTGATTTGAGCTGGGAGCATAGTGATTCAGCTCTGGCCCAGTTGGTTCTATTCTCATTCCTGAATTTCAAAGTTCAAGTCCCACTCCTCGATCTTGAGGGCAGAATCATGGCCAGCACTCCTGTGCAACATTAAAGGAGTGCTCACAGATGTGCCATCCTACAGATGGGACATTAAACCAAAGCCCTCGTATATTTGCTTAAGAGGATGTAGAAGATTATCGTATTGTTGTTGTAGAAATTTGCAGTATTACATATAGAAATTTGGTGCTGCAAGTCCATCACAGTAGGAAGAGTCTGGGAGCCACTCACAGGAGTTTCTGATGCCACTGAAGTGGTGAAGTTTCTACTGTGGACTTGAGTTTGTAATAAAATGTATGTAACATAAAGTTGTTTTGTGTTTCAGGCCAAAATAGAGTCAGATCGTATAATTGCATCCGTTGGGAAAAAGAGCCCACAAGAGTTGGGAATCAAAGTTAAAAACCAGTCCAGTGTTCTGTCTCTGGCTCATCGTAGAGACTTCAAGCAGCTCCTGCAAGGAATTTCTGGGGAAGTGCCCCTCAGGCCCATGGAACTAAATATGAAGGAGTTTGCTGGCTTTCAGATTGCAATCCTAAACAAGGTGAACAATGCTTCCATGACAATTTTTGGTTGAACAGGAATTTTTTTTGTGTTGTAACAGAAGTTCCATTCCTTTGTTAAAGGTGCAAAGATAACTGAATGAGTCTTCAGTGGCATGTGGATTTGTCCTTGAATCATACAGCATAGAAACAAACCCTTCAGTCTAACTAGTCCAGGCTAACCATGTTCCCAAACTAAACAAGTCCTACCTGCCTGCATTTGGCCCATATCTTTCGAAACCTTTCCTACTCATTTACTTGTCCAAATTTTTAAAAAATGTTGTTAACTGTACCTGCATCCACTACTTCCTGTGGCAGTTCATTCCACACACTAACAGCTTGCTGTAAAGATGTTGCCCTTCATGTCTTTTTAAAATCTTTCTCATCTCTCCTTAAAGATATGCCCTTTACTTTTGAACTCCCCCACCTTAGGGGAAAAAACTTTTGCTATTCACCTTATCTACGCCTGTCATGCTTTTGTAAACCTCTATAAGGTGACCCCTCAACTTCCTACACTCCAGTGAAAAAAGCTCAAGCCTATTTTTATAACCCAAGCCCTCCATTCTCTTCCGAACCCCCTCCAGTTTAATAATAATCTTCCTTTAACTGGGTGCCCGGAACACTCCACAGCATTCCAGAAGAGGCTTCACCAAAGTCCTGTACAATCTCACCACAACGTCCCAGCTCGTATACTCCTATAGTGAAGAGAAAAGAATAAATTCACTGCTGTTCACAAATGACATCAGCTGTTTAGACTTTGAAATCAAAAACATGATTTCTAAATTAGTGGATGACTACACCTCCAATTTTGGTGTCATCTGCAAACTTGCTCACTATACCTCCTGTGTTCATATCCAAATCATTTATATAAATGACTAAAAGCAGTGGACCCAGCACATTCCTTGTGGTACACCGTTGGTCACAGGCCTCCAGTGTGAAAAGCATCCCTCCACCACCACCCTCTTTCTTCTACCTTCGAGCAAGTTCTGTATTGAAGTGGCCAGTTCTCCCTGTATTCCATGAGATCTAACCTTGCTAACCAGTCTACCATGAGGAACCTTGTTGAACACCTTACTGAAGTCCATATAGGTCACTTCCACCCCTCTTCGTTACTACTTCAAAAAACTCAAATCATGTTAGTGAGACATATTTCTCACGCACAAAGCCATGTTGACTATCCCTAATCAGTCCTTGCCTATCCAAATACATATAAATCCTGTCTCTCAGGATTCCCTCCAACACTTTGCCCCAAAATGGCAGGCTCACTGGTCTATGGTTCCTTGGCTTTTCCCAATATAATGACACCACGTTAGCCAACTTCCAGTCTTCTAGCACCTCATCTGTAACTATCTATGATCCAAACAGAGTTAAAAATCACACAAAACCAGGTTATAGTCCAACAGGTTTAATTGGAAGCACTAGCTTTTGGAGTGCTGCTCCTTCATCGGGTGGCTGTGGAATATAAGATTGTAAGACAGAATTTCTAACAAACGTTGCATCACACTGTAAACGTTTGATTATAAATTGTCTTACAATCTTATGCTCCACAACCATCTGATGAAGGAGCAGTGCTCTGAAAGCTAGTGCTTCCAATTAAGCCTGTTGGGCTATAACCTGTTGTTGTGTGATTTTTAACTTTGTACACCGCAGTCCAACACCGGCATTTCCAAATAGCTCTACTAGAAGCTCAGCAATCACTTCCCCAGCTTCCCACAGAGTTCTAGGGTACACCTAGAGTCATACAGATGTACAGCATGGAAACAGACCCTTCGGTCCAACCCGTCCATGCCGACCAGATATCCTAATCCAGTCTAGTCCCCTTTGCTAGCATTTGACCCATATCTCTCTCAACCCTTCCTTTCATGTACTCATCCAGATACCTTTTAAATTTTGTATTTAGATAGAAACATACAGCACAGAACAGGTCTTTTGGCCCATGATGTTGTGCCGAGGATAAATCCTAATGTAAACTAAAATAACTTAACCTATGCACCCCTCAATTCACTGCTATCCATGTGCATGTCCAGCAGTCGCTTAAATGTACCTAATGACTCTGCTTCCACCATCACCACTGGTAACACATTCACAACTCTGCATAAAGAACCTTCTTCTGATGTCCCCTCTATACCTTCCTCCTAATATCTTAAAGCTATGACTCCTCGTGCCAGTCAATCCTTCGTCGACCTGTCTTGTCACCTCCTCAAAGAATTCAATAAGATTTGTGAGGCATGACCTGCCCCTCGCAAAGCCATGCTGACTGTCTTTAATCACACTATGCTTTGCCAAATAGTCATAAATCCTATCCCTCAGTATTTTTTCCAAAACTTTGCTGGCCATAGACATAAGACTGACTGGTCTGTAACTGCCAGGGTAATCCCCTATTACCCTTGAAAAGAGGAACAACATTTGCCTCCTTCCAACCTTCCGGTATGACTCCCGTGGAGAGTGAGGAAGCAAATATCCTTGCCAACGGCTTAGCAACCTCCTTTCTTGCTTCCCGAAGCAGCCTAGGATAAATCTGGTCTGTCCCTGGGACTTATCAATCTTAATGTTTGCCAAAATTTCCAGCACATCAACTTCATCAATCTTGATCTGGGTCAAACCTGTTTCCCAGCTCCTCAAAGTTTTCATTCACAACAAGGTCCATTTCCTTAGTGAAAACCGAAGCAAAAAACCCATTTGGGGCTTTCCCTACCTGCTCAGACTCCACGCACAAGTTCCCTACGCTATCCCTGACCGGCCCTACCTTCTCCCTGATCATTCTCTTATTCCTCACGTATGAGTAAAATGCCTTTGGGTTCTCCCTAATCCTTCCCACCAAGTCTTTTTTTGTGCCCCCCCTCCCCCCGGCTCTCCTCAGTCCATTTCTGAGCTCCTTTCTAGCAAACCTGTAATCCTCTAAAGCTGTGCTAGATCCTTGCTTCCTCCACCTTCCGTAAGCTGCTGCCTTCCTTTTGATAAGAAGCTCCTCTGTTCTCGTCATCCAAAGTTCCTTAATCTTACCCCTTCTTACCTGTCTCAGAGGAACAAATTTGTGCATCACTCGCAACAACTGCTCCTGAAACAGTCTCCACATGTCTGCTGTGTCCTTTCTGTGGGACAATTGCTCCCAGTCTGTACTTCCCAACTGTTGTCTGATAGCGTCATAATTTCCTTTTCCTCAATTAAATATCTTCCCTTGGTAACTGCTCCTTTCCCTCTCCAATGCTAAATATGAGACAGTTGTGATCACTATCACCAAAGTGTTCTCCCACCACAAGATCTGACACCTGTCCTGGCTCATTGCTGAGCACCAAATCCAAAATGGCCTCTCCCTTCATCGGCCTGTCTACATACTGAGTAAGGAAACTCTCCTGAACACACCTGACAAAAACTGCTCCATCCAAACCATCTGCACTAAGGAGGTTCTAGTCAATATTGGGAAAGTTGAAGTAACCCATAACAACGACCCTGATACATCTGCATTTTTCCAAAATCTGCCAGCCCAAGAGTTCTTCAATCTCTCTACTGCTATTGGGAGGTTCTGTCGAAAACCCCCAGTGAAGTGGCTGCTCCCCTACTGTTCCTAACTTCCACCCATACTGACTCATTAAACAAACCTTCCTCAACAGCCTTTGTTTCTGTAGCTGTAATGCACTCTCTGATTAGCAATGCTACACCCCCTCCTCTTTTTTTCCCACCCTCCCTGTTTTTTTTAAATGCTCTAAACCCTGGAACATCTAGCAACCATTCCTGTCGCTGTGAAACCCAGATCTCTGTCACGGCCACAGCATCATATCCTCAAGTACTGATCCATGCTCTAAGTTCATCACTCTTATTTCGGACACTCCTTGCGTTAAAGCAGACATACTTTAACCGATTCCTTTGCTTCATAGAGTGAAAAACAATAGGCGCAGGGGTAGGCCATTCTGCCCTTCGAGCCTGCACCACCATTCGATATGATCATGGCTGATCATCCTTAATCCGTATCCTGTTCCTGCCTTATCTCCATAATCCTGGATTCCACAATCCTTGAGAGCTCTATCCAACGCTTTCTTAAATGAATCCAGAGACTGGGCCTCCACTGCCCTCTGGGGCAGAGCATTCCACACAGCCACCACTCTCTGGGTGAAGACGTTTCTCCTCATCTCTGTCCTAAATGGTCTACCCCGTATTTTTAAGCTGTGTCCTCTGGTTCGGCACTTACCCATCAGCGGAAATATGTTTCCTGCCTCCAGAGTGTCCAATCCTTTCATAATCTTATATGTCTCAATCATATCCCCTCTCAGTCTTCTAAACTCAAGGGTATACAAGCCGAGTCGCTCCAGTCTTTCAGTGTAAGGTAATCCCGCCATTCCAGGAATTGACCTCGTGAACCTACGCTGCACTCCCTCAATAGCGAGTATGTCTTCCCTCAAATTTGGAGACCAGAACTGCACACGGTACTCCAGGTGTGGTCTCACCAGGGTCCTGTACAGCTGCAGAAGAACCTCTTTGCTTCTATACTCAATCCCTCTTGTTATGAAGGGCAGCAGGCTATTAGCCTTCTTCACGACATGCTATAGCTGCATGCTAACCTTCATTGACTGGTGTACACGAACACCCAGATCTCTCTGTACTGCCCCTTTACCTAAATTGATTCCATTTAGGTAGTAATCTGCCTTCCTGTTCTTGCCGCCAAAGTGGATAACCATACATTTATCCATATTAAACTGCATCTGCCATGCATCTGTCCACTCACCTAACTTGTCCAGGTCACCCTGTAATCTCCGAACATCCTCATCACATTTCACCCTGCCACCCAGCTTAGTATCATCAGCAAATTTGCTGATGTATTTGCTAATACCATCTTCTATATCATTAACATATATTGGAAAAAACTGCAGTCCCAGTACTGATCCCTGCGGTACCCTACTGGTCACTGCCTGCCATTCCGAAATGGAGCCGTTTATCACTACTCTTTGTTTCCTATCAGCCAACCAACTTTCAATCCAAGTTAGTACTTTGCCCCCAATACCATGCGCCCTATTTTTACTCACTAACTTCCTGTGTGGGACTTTATCAAAAGCTTTCTGAAAGTCCAGGTACACCACATCTACTGGATCTCCCTCGTCCATCTTCAGAGTTACATCCTCAAAAAATTCCAGAAGATTAGTCAAGCATGATTTCCCCTTCATAAATCCATGCTGACTCTGACCTATCCTGTTACTACTATCCAGATGTGTCATAATTTCATCCTTTATAATAGACTCCAGCATCTTTCCTACCACTGAGGTCAGACTAACTGGTCTATAATTTCCTGCTTTCTCTCTCCCACCTTTCTTAAAAAGTGGTATAACATTAGCCACCCTCCAATCCTCAGGAACCGATCCCGAATCTATCGAACTCTGGAAAATAATCACCAACACATCCACGATTTCCCGAGCCACCTCCTTCAGTACCCTGGGATGTCGACCATCAGGCCCCGGGGACTTATCAACCTTCAGACCTAACAGTCTCTCCAACACCAATTCCTGGCAAATATAAATTCCCTTCAGTTCAGGTCCTTCAGCCACTGTTACCTCAGGGAGATTGCTTGTGTCTTCCCCAGTGAACACAGATCTGAAGTACCAATTCAATTCTTCTGCCATTTCTTTGTTCCCCGTAATATATTCCCCTGTTTCTGTCTTCAACGGCCCAATTTTAGTCTTAACCATTTTTTTGCCTTTCACATACCTAAAAAAACTTTTACTATCCTCCTTTATATTATGGGCCAGTTTACCTTTGTACCTCATTTTTTCTCTGCATATTTCCTTCTTAGTAATCCTCTGTTGTTCTTTAAAAGCTTCCCAGTCCTCCGTTTTCCCACTTATCTTTGCTATGTTATACTTTTTCTCTTTTAACTTCATACGTTTCTTAACTTACCTCGTCAGCCACGGCCACCTATGCCTCCTCCTAGGATCTTTCTTCCTTCCTTTTTGGAATGAACCTTCCCGATAGATTCACTACGTCCTGTCACTGCTCCATCTACAACTGTCCCCCTCTCAGATATGTAGCTCTGATTCCCGACCCCCTGCCAAACTAGTTTAAACCCTCCCGAACCACACGAACAAATCTCCCACCCAGGACATTTGTGCCCGTTCCAGTTCAGGTGCAACCTGTCCTTCATGTACAGGTCCCACTTCCCCAGAAGGTATCCCAATGGGTCTAGGTATCTGAAGCCCTCCCTCCTGCACCAGCCTTGCAGCCACGTGTTAAGCTGCATTCGCTGACTGTTCCTCATCTCACTATCTCGTGGCACCGGTAGCAAATCTGAGATCACTACTCTACTCGTCCTGTTCTTCACCTTCCAACCTAACTCTTTACAGATCCTCAATCCCCTTCCTGGCTATATTATTGGTGCCAACATGTACCACGACTTCTGGCTGCTCCCCCTCCCCCTTCAGAATCCTGTAAACCCGATCGGCGACATTCCGGACCCTGGCACTGGGGAGGCACCATACCTATCAGGAGTCCCGTTCCTGACCACAAGATCTCCTGTCAATCCGTCTAACTATTGAGTCCCCTACCACTAGCGTTTTCCTATTTTCCCCCCTTCCGTTCTGTGGCTCAGTGCCAGAGACCTGACGTCTGTGGCTTTCCCCTGGTAGGCCGTCCCCACCAGCAGTATCCAAAACAGTATACTTATTGCTGAGGGGAACGGCCACAGGGGATCCTGCTCTGATCATCGGTTCCCTTTCCTCCCCCTGACTATAACCCAGCTGTCCTTATCCTGTGTCTGAGGAGTGACCACCTCCCTGTACATCCTCTCAATTTCCCCCTCAGCCTCTCAGATGATCCATAGTTCATCCAGTTCCTAACTCTGTTTCCGAGGAGCTGGAGTTAGGTGAACTTATCGCAGATGTGGTCGACAGAGGTATGTGAAGTGTCTCTCACCTGCCACGTTCTGCAAGAGGAACATACAACTGCCCTAACATCCATATCCTGCGGCTCTGAAAGCCCACACAGGGCTCAACAAGGAAGAGAAGAAAAGTGAGAAAACCTGAAAACTTACCGAGTTTACAGATTCTTAGTAAGGTTAGAGGAAGTGGGTGGGAGGACGGCCCTACGGTGTAGGGTTTAGATTTCACCCGCTTAAAAACTTCCCGGCAGCCTTTGTTTCTCTCTGCACTCTTTCCTCGCCGCTCTGTTCAAAAACTCTTGTTTTATACTCACCTTCCCAGCAGTCCTCCACTCCTCCCTCGCACCTCTCGGCAAATTTGTACCGGCTTCCACCACTACCTCTGGTAGCTTATTCCATACACCTGATCAGCTCATGGAGATTTATCCACCTTTTATGCATTTTAAGACATCCAGCACCACCACCTCTGTAATATGGACATTTTTCAAGAGGTCACCATCTATTTCCCCATATTTTGTTTTTCCATGTCCTTCTCCACAGTAAGCAGTGATGCAAAATACTCTTGTAATATCTCCCTGACATAGGATGCATTGCTATCCTTTGAGGGGTCCTATTGTCTCCCTAGTAACCCTTTTGTCTTAATGTATTTATAAAATCTCTTTGGATTCTCCTTAACCCTATTCACCAAAGCTATCTCATGTTACCTTTCTTCCCTCCTGATTTTCCTCTTAAGTATACTCCTACTGCCATTATACTCTTCTCAGGGTTGAATCGATCCTTGCTGTCTATACCTGACATATACTTCCTTCTTTTTCTTAACTAAAACCTCAAATTCTCTAGTTATCCAGCATTCCCTACACATAGATAGGAGTTACAGGGAAGTAGTTACTCCTAGGCACAAAGAAAGCTGGGTGACTGTTCAAAGGGGGAAAAAAAAACAGTCAGTGGAGGGATCCCCTGTGGTCATTCCCCTGAAAAACATGTATACTGTTTTGGATACTGTTGAGGGGGACGACTTACCAGGGATATGCAGTGGGGCCCAGGTCTCTGGCACAGAGCCTATCCCTGTTGCACAGAAGGGAACGAGGGAAAGGAGGGAGAGTGTTAGTCATTGGGAGGTTTGGATAAAAGGTTTGTTGAGAGCGACACCACCTTATTAGCTTAAATCCTCCTAAGCAGCTCTAGCAAATCTCCCTACCAGTATATTAGTCCCCTTCCGATTCAGGTGCAATCCTTCCTTCCTTTTATAGGTCAGTTCTACCCCAGAAGAGATTGCAATGATCCAAAAATGTGAACTCTTCTCCCCTGCACCAACTCCTCAGCCACGCATTCATCTGCTCTATCCTCCTATTCCTACCCTCACGAGCTTATAGCACTGTGTGTAATCCAGGTGCTCTCGAGGACCACCTTTTTAAATTCCTGCCTTACTTCCTATATTCTCCCTTCAGAATCTCATCCTTGTTCCTTCCTATGTTGAGTGCCAATGTGTCCCTGCTGGTCCCACTCCCCTTTGAGAATATTCCGCACTGTCTCAGAGATATCCTTGACCCTGGCATCAGGGAGGCAACACACCAGTCTGATTTCACGCTGTTGGCCACAGAAACATCTGTGTGTGCCTCTGACGAGAAAGTGCCCTGTCACCATCGATTACTTGGGACCTGACCAAACCCCTTGTTTATTAGAGCCAGTCATGGTACCAGAAACTTGACTGTTCATGCTACATTTCCCTGAGAGTTCGTCACCCGCTACATTTTCATAAACTGCATACTTGTTTGAGATGGGAGACTCCTGAGCTACCTGCCTCCCTTTCCTGGCGGTGACCCATCTACCTGACTGTATCTACAGTTTTTTTTCCCCCCTTCCAGTAACTGCTGTCCATCACATCCCCAGCTCCTGTAACTTTCTTAATGCCTAACGGCCGTTCCAACTGATCTGTGTGATCTGATAGGATTCGCAACCAAACACACTCACTGCAGACATCATTATCAGTAACATGGAAATTTTCCCTAATCTTCCACTTGTCTGTTCCTGTGCTGTGAACTCTCCCACACAGGTTCCTTAGGTCATCTGTGGATTTTGCTCTTTGTTAATTTTTCTTAGATGCACTCCGATGTCCAGAAATACTTGAACTCAAACAGCAAAGGCACTAACTGTGCTGATTGTTCAGGCAAGAGAAAGGGTACTTGAGTAGTTCTGTCGATTGAGCATCTTTAAACTTATTTGAACTGGAGTGGCTTGCCCTGCCATTTGAGGTGGCAGTTAAGAGTCAGTCATGTTATTGTGGATTTGGCATGTTGGCCAGACCAGAAACAAATAGCAGATTTCATTCTCATTACTTCAATTAGGGCAACAGATCTGCTTTTGCAACAACTAATGATAGGTTCATGGTCACCATTACTGAGGATATCTCTCACTTCTAGATTTACGCATTGATTTAAGTTCGACCCACTGCCAGGGAGGGATTTGAACTCGTGTCTCCAGAGCATTAATTAGCTTGTGCTTCTGGATTGCGAGTCCAATGAAATATGCTAGTATTTCTTCATGTATTTTGGATTTCTTGCCAAGAAAATGCAATTTTAAAATTGCTTTATCTTTAAAACTAGGATGTTAAGCCTCAGACTTATAGGAATGCCTATGATATTCCTCGCCGGAGCTTGTTAGACCAACTAACAAGAATGAGATCAAATCTGCTGAAAACAACCCAGAAACTGATCCGTGGGCAGGATGAAGGTAAGTCGAATGAGATTGGCATAACGTTGCAAATGCATGGCAACAGATATATTCAATTTTCCATATCAGCTAATGGCAAAGAAAACTTTTGATGATCATCTTGTGCTGGAGATGTGAAGGATAAGAAGCCAAACTTGTCACAATTTCTGTGAATGAGGGCATCTCTGACCATTCGTTCATTTGGAATGTGGACTTTGTTGAGCCACCATTTAATACTCATCCCTAGTTGACCTTGAAAAGATCCATTTGGTGTAGGTACACCTCATTCTCTCGTGCAAGCTTACCTCTTACTCCGCTTTTGCCTTCGAGACATTTTAGCAATTTGACACAACTGAGTGGCTCACTGGGCAGTTAAGTGCCAACCATCTTTTGGGCGGCACGGTGGCACAGTGGTTAGCACTGCTGGCTCACAGTGCCAGAGACCCGGGTTTAATTCCCGCCTCAGGCGACTGACTGTCATCATCTCTATTGATGTTCAAATAAAATTCCCAAGACCGGAAAATGAATGAATTATTTAAAGTAATCAGATTGTTATTTTACTTAGAAGTATCAAAAGTATTAATATTAAATAAAAACAAACAATGCTGGAAAAACTCAGCAGTTCTGGCAGCACCTGTGGAGAGAAAGCACAGTTAATGTCTCGAGTCTTGTGCAACTCTTCTTCAGAACTGAGGGGTTTTGGAGGCAGAGGAGGATCAAGATGCAGGTGGTGTAGAGGCCCAATACTTTGTACTGGGTCTCTATATCATCCTCCCTCTTTCTCTGCCTCTGTCAAAAGTATAAAAACGGACCTGTTTCCATCACTTTTCAGTTCTGAAGAAGACTCATGCTGAACTTGAAATATTAGCTATGTCTCTCTGTCCATCAAAGTTGCCAAACTTGCTGAATTTCTCCAGTGCTGTGCGTTTGTTTCAATTTTTGCTCTTATTAAATGTTTATCCATGCAACTACCAGACATGTGAAGTGATAATTGCACAACATAGATCTGTTGGAGCTAATGCCCAGCTTTCCTTTCATTGCAGATTATCTGCACAGTATTCCTGTGGCACAGATGGGTAACTATCAAGAATACCTGAAACTTATGCCATCGCCTCTTCGTGAGATTGATCCAGACCAACCCAAACGGCTCCATACGTTCGGCAATCCGTTCAAGCAGGACAAGAAAGTAGGTAGCTGGCAGCATTGTAGCAGCAGGATACTTTGCAAGTTTGAGCTTTTATCAGTGTTAGATGGTACACTTGATGGGCAACCTTGTAGGCATGAAATTGGATTTCAAGCTCTAGTGCAGTGATCTCATATAGAGTGTTTAAGCCTGAGTGGGCACTGAACATGTAACTGATGAGAAATGTTGATCATGAACTGTCATTGCAGACACTAGTGTAGCCTGCAGTGGGTGTGTGTACCTATCAAATATTAAGTGGTTTTGACTGACAGCAACATTTTAATAACCTGTCTAGGACAACATACAATTACACTGCACCATTAAGATCACAGACATTTCAGGGTGACCTATAAAACCGAGTAAGAATTAGAAATGCTGAGCCAATGCACGGCCATAAAAGGAGTAGGCAGTTGGTGTTGAAGACTGGAGCACAAATTCGATAGATTGGAAACCGCTCCATTGGTTTGGTGAACTGGAAGGAAGGATTGGGTGGGGACTGCATAGAATTCAGAATGGAAGGGCAGTGAGTATAAGTGGGGTTGCAGGCTGATATGTTTAAATTTTACATTTAAAACAGATGCAGTTCATTTTTTTTTTCACACTTTGTATCAAGCTCGAGCTGCCCTGCCTTTTCAGAATGCAGTCGCTTACACTTTGGCCTTTGATGAATGCCTGCAGAATAGCACATTACAGCAGAGTGGGCAGAAACCAAACTGACCACTTATCATTTTGATACAGGGATTTGAACACCTTTGATCAGAGTTGTTTCAGTGCAGAAGGAGATCAGTAGCTCCAGTATATCTGCACTGGCTCTTCAAATGAGCATCATTGCCTATTGCCAGCTCTTGTTTGTTTTTTTTTCTCCCCAACCCCCTCCACACCATTTATACCCAAATAGTTATCCAGTGCCCTCCTAAAAGCCTGAATTGAATCTGCCTCCACTATGTTTTCAGACAGGGCAGTGCAGTCCATATCCTAATTATTTGCTGAGTGAAACATTTTTTCCTTTTATCACCCTTGTTTCTTTCGCATATCACTTTAAACCTGTGACCTCCTGTTCCTTCCTTTTACAAACAGGAACAACTTCTTCCCTATCTACTCTGTCCAGGTGCTCATGATTTTGAAAACCTCTATCACATCTCTGAGCCACCTTCTGCCCAAAGTGGACAGCTCCTAATTTAATCTATCCTCATCACTGAAGTTTCTCATTCCTAGAATCATTCTAATAAATCTCTTTTGCACTGTTTCGGGTGCATTCGCATCTTTCATGTATTGTGGTGCCGACAACGTTCCAGGTGAGATCTGACAGGTTTTAAAAAAAAAACCAAAAACCTAAGGATGCTGCAAATTGGAAACAAAATATGACAAGTATCTAGTACAATGTCAATGCCACCTCCATTTATACTCCTTATGCTTTATTAACTACTCTCTCCACCTCTCCTGTCATCTTCAATAATCTGTGAATATATATGCCCAGGTCCCTTTTCTTCTGCATCCCCTTTAGAATTATACCCTCATTTTATATTGCCTGTCAGTGTTCTTCCTTTCAAAATGCGTTACTTCAAATTTCTCTGCACCTGCCAAAAATCTGTCCACTTCCTCACATTGTCAGTGACCTTTTGGAGTTACACATGTCCTTTTCACAGTTTACAATTCTCCCAAGTTTCGAGTTATAATGCTTCTTTTGTGTTTGTTTTTGTATAATCAGGGAATGATGATAGATGAGGCGGATGAGTTTGTGGCAGGACCACAGAACAAGGTGAAACGGCCTGGCGAATGCAATACACCTGGATCACTGAAGAGAAGGCGTAGTATGTCACCATTACTACGGCGACCTCAGACTCCACCTATCATCAATCACACTGGAGGAAAGGGGCCTCCTTCATCTCCAAGTCCAGGAGCTCAACCCCAGCCCAATATTGTAAAGCACGTCACAGTCCATAAAGGTAAAGATGCTGTCATCATTACAGCATTACAGCGTTACACCATTAACGTCTTTGATTCTCACAGACCATGAGATTTTACATGCTAGTGATGGAGGTACTGGATGTTTGGTACTGCATCTACAAATATCCAATCACTCCACCACCAGTGCTCAGTAGCAGTATCTTGGTATCTACAGCATGCACTGCAGAAATTCACCAAGGCTATGTATAGCACATTCCAAACTTGCAGCCACTTCTATCAAGAAGGAATAGGTAGCAAACACATGGTAACATCACCACCTGCAAGTTCCCTTCCAAGCCACTCACCATCCAGACTTGGAAAGATATTGCTGTTCCTTCAGTGTTGCTGGGTCAAAATCCTGGAATTCCTTTCCTAATGCCATTGTGGGTCAACCCACAACACAGGGACTGCAGATATTCAAGAAAGCAGCTCACCCTCACCTTCTCAAGGGCAACTAGGAATGGGCAATAAATATTGCCCAGTCAGTGAAGCCCATGACCGATAGTGAATAAATGAATATAAAATGACTAGATTGGTATGATCCCATGTGTCTGCTGCCCTTGACTGTCTACATGGAAGTGGTCATGGGTTTGGATGGTGCTGTTGTAGGTTCTTTCGTGAATTTCTGCAGTGCATCCTGTAGATAGTAAATACTGCTACTACTGAGCATTGGTGCTGGAAGGAGTGGATGCTTGTGGATGTGGTGCCAATCAAGTGGGCTGCTTTATCCTGGATAGTGTCAAGCTTCTTGAGTGTTGTTTGAGCTGCACCAAACTAGGGGGAGTGGGGAGTATTTCATCACACTCTTCAGTTTTGTCTTGAAGATGATGGATAGGCTTTGAGGAGTCAGGAGGTGAGTTACTCTCCTCAGTATTCCTTGCTTCTGACCTGCTTTTGCAGTCAGTGTTTGTATGGTGAGTCCAGTTACGTTTCTGGCCATTGGTAACCCCCAGGAGGTAGATAGTGGGGGATTCAGTTAAGATCACACCATTGAGTGTCAAAGGGCAGTGTTTAGATTTGTTTCTTAGTGGAGATGGTTATTGCCTTGCATTTGTGTGCTGTGAATGTTACTTGTCAGCCCAAGCTGAATATTGTCCAGGTCTTGTTGCATTTCAACATTGTCTGCTTCAGTATCTGAGGAGTTGTGAATGATGCTGAACATTATGAATCATTAGCAAACATCGCTATTTATGATCTTAGGGTGGAGGGAAGGTCACAAATGATGAAGCAGTTGAAGATGGTTGGGCCTAGGACACTACTCTGAGGAACTCCTGCAGAGATATCCTGAAGCCAAGAGGACTTGACATTCTACAACCACAACCTTCTTCCTATGTGCCAGGAATGACTCCCACCAGTGGAGAACTTGCCCCTGATTCCCATTGTTTCTAGTTTTCCTCGGGTTCTTTCCTGATACACTCAGTTGAAAGTAGCCTTGATGGCAAGGGCTGTCACTCTCTGCTCAGCTCTTTTCAGCTGTTTTTCATGCTCGAACCAAAGCAGTAATGAGGTCTGAGTGGCTCTGACAAAACCCAAACTGGACATCAGTAAGCAAGTTATTGCTGCTTGATAGTACTATTGATGAAACCTTCCATCACTTTACTGATGATTGACGGTAGATTGATGATTGACAGTGGACTGATGGTAATTGGCTATGTTGGATTTGTCGTGCTTTTTGTGTGCAGGAAATAGCTGGGCAAAATAGTGGGTGGCACAGTGGTTAGCACTGCTGCCTCTCAGCGCCAGAGACCCGGGTTCAATTCCCGCCTCAGGCAACCGTCTGTGTGGAGTTTGCACATTCTCCCCGTGTCTGAGTGGGTTTCCTCCGGGTGCTCCGGTTTCCTCCCACAGTCCAAAAATGTGCAGGTTAGGTGAATTGGCCATGTTAAATTGCCCATAGTGTTAGATGAAGGGGTAAATGTAGGGGAATGGGTCTGGTTGGGTTGCTCTTTGAAGGGTCGGTGTGGACTTGTTGGGCTGAAGGGCCTGTTTCCATACTGTAAGTAATCTAAATCTAAACTTTCTACATTGGTGAGTAGATGGTAGTATTGTAGCTGGATTGGAACACCTTGGCTAGGGGAGCGACAAATTCTGCAACACAAGTCTTCTGTGCTGTTGCTGGAATGTTGTCAGGGCCCATAGCCTTTGTGGTATCCAGTGTCTCCAACCGATTCTTCTTGTCACATGGAGTTAATTAAATTGGCTGAAGACTGGTTTCTGTGATGCTCGGGACCACTGGAAGACTCCAAGATGGATCATCAATTGGATGCTTATGGCTGAAGATTGCTGCAAATCTTTTGCACTGATATGCTGGAGCTTAGATCTGATCTATTGGTTGTGGGATTGCTTAGCTCTGTCTTTCACTTGCTGCTTATGCTGTTTGGTAGCTTCACCAGGCTGTGACCTCCTTTTTAGGTATATTTGGTGATGCTCCATGCATTCCCTCCATTGATCCAGAGTTGATGCCCTAATTTGATGGAAATGATTGAGTGGGGGATATGCTGGTCCATGAGGTTGCAAATTCTGTAGCTGTTGATGGCCCATAGTGCTTCATGGATGCCTAGTCTTGGGTTGTGAGATCAGTTCAATGTCTGTCCCATTTATCATGGTTTGTTATCACAAAACACACTGTTGTGTATTCTCAATGTGAAGGCAGGACTTCATTTCCAAAGCACTATGCAGTCTTACCAATCCAATCATGGACAGATGCATCTACAATCACCAGATTGGTAAGGATAAGGTCAACATTAGTAAAGATGATTAATAGGTTTGTGTATTTATGGAGCGGTGCAGAGATCTAAAAGGTGAAGTGTTAACTAGGGTAAGGAAATTGCAGAAGAATAATGTTCCTGCCTTGACCATTACAGTAACATTGTGGTGAGTATACTTGGACAGCACCTCCATCACAGAAGGTCAATGGGAAACAGCTGAAATGCTGAAGTTTTCTGTTCACGTGTTGAGTAAATTATTTCAGTTTGAGATAGAGAGGATATAAATGGGGTGGGGTAGTTGCATTATTGATTAAGAATGTCACTGCTGCACGAAGAAAGGGGTATCTTGTTGGCTCATCCAGTGAGGCCATATGGGTAGAAGTTAGGAATAAGAAAATTGCACACTGTGTTGGGGTTATACTGTAGGGCTTTGAGAGATAGAGGAACAGATAGGCAGATTGTGGGAAGATGTAAAAACACCAGGAATGACGTGGCGCATAATATTAACTTCCCATGTTGACTGAGTCAGGGGCTTAGAGAGGGCAAAATTTGTTAGGTGCATCCCAGGAAGATTTCTTGAAACAGCATGTAGATAGTCCACCTGGGGAATGCACCTGGCCTGGTGATCAAAGTTTCAGTGGGAAAGCCTTTTGGGAACACTGATCATAATTCTGTAAGTTTTAAGATAGTTATGGAGAAGACCAAGACTGGTTCACGAGTGAAAGTGCTAAATTAGGGGGAGGCTAATTATAACTGTATTATGCAGGAACTGGAGAAATTAGATTGGGGAGAACTGTTTGAGGGTAAATCTACATCTGATACAGAGTCTTTTAAAGACCCATATTTAGGGAGGAACATGTTCCAGTGGGAATGAAAGAGGCAGCTTGGGGGCTCAGTGGTTAGCACTGTTGCCTCACAGCACCAGAAACTCGGGTTCGATTCCTGCCTCGGGCGACTGTCTGTGTGGAGTTTGCACATTCTCCCTGTGTCTGCGTGGGTTTCCTCCGGGTTCTCAGGTTCCCTCCCACAGTCCAAAGATGTGCAGGTCGGGTGAATTGGCCATGCGAAATTACCCATAGTGTTAGGTGCATTAGTCAGGGGTAAATATAGGGTAGGGGAATGGGTCTAGGTGGGTTACTGTTCAGAGGGTCGGTGTGGTCTTGTTGGGCCAAAGGGCCTGTTTCCACACTGTAGGAAATCTAATCTTTTTAAAAAATGGTAAAATTCAGGAACCCTAGATGACAGGAGAATTTGAAAGATAAGTCAAAGAGAAAAAGAAAGCATATGTAAAGTTTAGGAAACTGAAATCCAGCAAGGCCTATGTGATATAAAGAAAGCAGAAAAGGTTTAAACAAGAAGATGGGAGTGCTCGGAGGGAGCATGAAATATTCTTGGCAAGTAGGATTCAGGAGAATTCCAAGATGTTATATGCACATATTAAGAGCAAAAAGGTAGATCCATTCAAGGACAACGGAGGCAATTTATGTGTGGACTTATAAGATGTGGATGAGGTCCTTAATGAATGCTTTGCATCAGTATTCACCAAAGAGGAGGACAAGGATGATAGTAAGGTTGAGGAAGGGTCTCTTTATATTTTAGGGCATGTTGGTATTAAGAAGAAGGTGAGATTGGGCAAGTATTAAGGTAGAGAAGTCCCCAGTCCCCTGGGATCTAACCCCAGAGGGAGACCAGGCAGGAGATTGCTGGGACCTTGACAGATATCTTTGTATCTTTTATAGCCACATGCAGGGTCCCAGAAGCCTGCATGATAGCCAATATTGTTCCATTGTTTAAGAAGGACAACAGAGAAAATCTAGGAAATTATAGACCGGTAAACTTTACGTCAGTGGTAGGGAAATTATTGGAGAAGATTCTTAACGACTGAATTTATTTGCATTTGGAGAAGAATGCTCTTATTTGGGATAGTCAGCATGGCTTTATGTGGGGCAGGTCTTATCTCACAACTTAATCGAGTACATTGAGGAAGTAACAAAGCTGATCTTTGAATGTAGAGTAGTGGAGTTTGTTTGCATGGACTTTACTAAAACATTTGACAAAATCCATCATGGTAGGCTGGCCCAGAAGATTAAGTCACATGGGATCCATGGTAAGTTGGATACAAAA
The DNA here is from genome assembly GCF_047496795.1 of Chiloscyllium punctatum. Taxonomy (NCBI): domain Eukaryota; kingdom Metazoa; phylum Chordata; class Chondrichthyes; order Orectolobiformes; family Hemiscylliidae; genus Chiloscyllium; species Chiloscyllium punctatum. Next base: position 87,397,615 of record NC_092763.1, on the reverse strand, counting down.
TTGGCTTGGCCGTAGAAGACAGGTGGTAGCTGTGGAGGTGCATCTTTTTGATTGGAGGTCTGTGACCAGTGGTGTTCCACAAGGATCGGTGCTGGGACCTCTTGTCATATATATTATACATATAATTTAGATGGAAGCTTAATGGGGTAGTGAATAATGAGGAAGGTTATCAAAGGATACAGCAGCATACTGACTTGTTAGAAAGTAGAGAGATGGTTCATGGAGTTTAATCCAGACAGGTGTGAGGTGCTGTATTTTGAGGGTCAAATGAAGCAGCAAAGTATACAGTAAATGGCAGGATGCTTAGCAATAATAGACAGAGGGATCTTGGGACCCAAGTCGATAACTCCTTGAAAGTAGCAACCCAAATGGATGAGATGGTAAAGAAGTCAAATGATGTACTTGCTTCATCAATTTGGGCAGTGAGTATAAAAGTTGACAAGTCATTTTGCAACTGTATAAAACTTCAGACAACGTATAGAGTTCTGCATGCAGTTCTGGTCACCACACCACCAGAAGTGTGGAGGCTTTGAAGAAGGTGCAAAAGAGTTTTACTAGGATGTTGCCTGGATTGGTGTGTATTAGCTATAAGTGGGTGCTGGACAGCTTGTTTTTGCAAGAGAGTCAGAGGCTGAAGGGACCTGATAGAAGTATATAAAATGGTGAGAGGCATGGATGGGGTGGATAGTCAATCTTTTTCCCAGGATGAAAATGAAACATCAGGAGGCATAGGTTTAAGATGAGATGACAGAAGTTGAAAGGAGATTTACAAGTAAAGTTGTTAATACAGAGGGTGGTAGGTGCCTGGAACATGCTACCAGAGAAGGTAGTAGAAGCAGAGATGATAGCAGTATTTAAGAGGCACTTAGACACACACCCAGTCAGGGAATAGGGGGATATAGATCAAGTACAGGCAGTTGGGATTAGTTTAGAATGGAATCATGGTGAGTTAAAGGGGCCTGTTCCTTTTTTGTGTTATTTACTTTGTTATTGTTGTAGTAACTGCTGAAAACTTTTACTTTTATTTTTCTTTCACATTTAGATATGAATAGCATTCCATTGGTCGATGCGAGTGGAGAGAAGAGGATGGATGACTGGCAACCATCAGAGAGATTAGCTGAAGATGTCCCAGTAACGTCTCCAACAGAGGGACCTGCGTCAACATCCTCTCCTGCAATGGAAAACCTGTTGCCCAGTGACTTTCAGGCTGTCTCCGAGCTCAATCATGTGGCTGAGGACGTACTTGATCATAAGCTTGGGACAGATACAGTTATGAGAGACTCGGTGGAGAGCCCATCTGAGACTGATGATGAAACAGATGTGGCAGTAGAAAACAATCCAGGCTTATCCTTTGCCGTGTCTGACAGATTGCAAGTTCACCCAGTGGTGGAGGGTAACAATGCTGAACTCAGGATTAGAGTCATGAAGGAGATTCGCAAACCTGGTCGAAGTAAGGGTCTTTCTTGTAGTCATTAGTAATGCTATAGACAGATCTGTTCCAAAAGCTGTTGACTAGCATCACTTGCTTCTATTCATTCCAAGGGAGTTGTGATTGGGGTGAGGGAGAGATTTTAATAACAGCAGTACAGCACAGTACAGGTCCCTCAGCCCACGATGTTGTGCCAAGCATTTACCTTAATCTAAGATTAATCTAACCGACACACTCCTCAATTTACTGCTGTCCATGTACTTGTCCAACAGTCACTTAAATGTCCCTAATGTTTCTGACTCTACTGTCGTCACTGGCAGTGTATTTCACACACCCACGACTCTGCATAAAGAACTACCTCTGACATCTCCCCTATACCTTCCTCCAGTCACCTTAAAATTATGACCCCTTGTTACAGTCATTTCTGCTCTGGGGAAAAGTCTCTGGCTATCTACTCTATGCCTCTCATTACCTTGTACGCCTCTATCAAGTCACCCCTCTTCATTCTCTCCAGTGCGAAAAGCCCGGCTCACTCAACCTCTCTTCGTAAGACAAGCCCTCCAATCCAGGCAACGTTCTGGTAAATGTCCTCTGCACACTCTCTACAGTATCTACATCCTTCCTACAATGAGGCGTATTTGTCCAGGTTGAACTCCATCTGCCACTTCTCAGCCCAGCTCTGCATCCTGTCAATGTCGTCTTGTAGCCTGCAACAGCCCTCGACACTATCTACGACACCCCAGACTTTTGTGTCATCGGCAAACTTACTAACCCACCCTTCCACTTCTTCATCCAAGTCATTTATAAAAACTACAAACAGCAGAGGCCCAAGAACAGATCCCTGTAGGACCAATTGGTCACCAACCTCCAAGCGAAATACTTTCCATCCACTCACTGTCTTCTTTTGGCCAGCCAATTCTGTATCCGGCCAGCCAAATTTCCCTGTATCCCATACCTCCTGACTTTCTGAATGAGCCTACCGTGGGGAACCTTATCAAATGCCTTGCTGAAATCCGTATTCACCACATCCATTGCTTGACTTTGTCAACTAGGATAAATAGACAAAGTCTTTTCCCTGGGGTTGGGGAGTCCAAAACTAGAGAGCATAGGTTTAGGGTGAGAGGGGAAAGATATAAAAGAGACCTAAGGGGCAATTTTTTCACGCAGAGGGTGGTACGTGTATGGAATGAGCTGCCAGAGGAAGTGGTGGAGGCTGGTACAATTGCAACATTTAAGAGGCATTTGGATAGGTATATGAATAGGAAGGGTTTGGAGGGATATGGGCCGGGTGCTGGCAGGTGGGACTAGATTGGGTTGGGATATCTGGTCAGCATGGACGGGTTGGACCGAAGGGTCTGTTTCCATGCTGTACATCTCTATGACTATGACTCTATAATTTGTCTCGTCACATCCTCAAAGAACTCGATAAGACTTGAGGCATAATCAAACTATGTTTTTCCAAATAGTCATTAATCCTATCTCTCAAAATCCTTTCCAGTACCTTGCTTACCACAGATGTAAGACTGACTGATCTGTAATTGTCAAGAATTTCCCAGTTCCCTTTCGACAACAGAGGAACAACTTTCGCCACCCTCCAGTCATCCGGTACTACTCCTGTAGAGAGTGAGGATCCAAAGATCATCGCAAGATGCTCATCAATCTCATTCCTCGCTTCCCATAGGAACTTTGGATATATCTGGTCCAGCCCTGGGGGATTATTTATCTTGATGCTTCCCAGAATTTCTAGCACATCCACTTTCTTCATTTCAGTCTGGTTCAAGCCTATTAACCTGGTCCATGGTGTTCTCACTATCAACAAGGTACCCCTCTCTAGTGAATACTGAAGCAAAAAACTCATTTAGGGCCTCCCCTACTTCTTCAGACTCCAGGCACAAGTTCCCTCCACTATGCCTGATCAGCCCTACCCTCTCTCTGATCATTCTCTTAATCCTCATTTAAGTGTCAAATGCTTTTAGGTTTTCCCTAATCTTTCCTGTTAGAGAATGCAAGGGCAGTCAGTTCAAGCAGTTTATTCTGAAGCCACAATTATACCAAAGTAAATTTTAAGCTAACAGAATCAAAATAAGCATGAGAAATATGTTGGGGTTGCATTTATCAGACAAAAATAACAGAAATTATTTATATGTCTTTAGGGATCAGAGAGATGCTGTAACCGGTAGAGACTATTACTGTCTGAATGTATTACACCCATGTCCCTGTGAACAATGCCCTTCTAGAAAGTTTGGGAGAAGATTTGTAGCTCGGGTGCTCGTTGTTGTGGTTCTGTTCGCCGAGCTGGGAATTTGTCTTGCAAACATTTCGTCCCCTGTCTAGGTGACATCCTCAGTGCTTGGGAGCCTCCTGTGAAGCGCTTCTGTGCTGTTTCCTCCGGCATTTATAGTGGCCTGTCTCTGCCGCTTCCGGTTGTCAGTTCGAGCTGTCCGCTGTAGTGGCCGGTATATTGGGTCCAGGTCAATGTGTTTGTTGATAGAGTCTGTGGATGAGTGCCATGGCCAAGGGACAGCTCGAACTGACAACCGGAAGCGGCAGAGACAGGCCACTATAAATGCCGGAGGAAACAGCACAGAAGCGCTTCACAGGAGGCTCCCAAGCACTGAGGATGTCACCTAGACAGGGGACGAAACGTTTGCAAGACAAATTCCCAGCTCGGCAAACAGAACCACAGCCCTTCTAGAAACATAGAAAGTCAGTGCAGGCGTCGATGGCCAGCTCTTTGACCAGCTCCACCATTCAATATGATGCTGGCTGGTCATCCAATTCTGTACACTGTTCCTACTTTCTCCCCATACCTTTGTGAACCCTTTAACCTGAAGTACAATATTTATCTCCTTCTGGAAAGTATTCAGTGTTGTGGCCTCAGCAGCATTCTGTGGCAGAGAATTCCACAGGCTCACCACTTTCTGGGTGAAGACATTTTTCCTCATCTCAGTTATAAATAGCCTACAGTATTTCCTTAAACTGTGATCCCCCCTAGTTCTGAACTCCCCAGTCATCAGGAATATCCTTCATACGTTTACCCTGTCTAATCCTGTTAGAATTTCATAGGTTTCTATTAGATCCCCCCTCATTCTTCTAAACTCCAGTGAATACAGCCCTAACCAATCCAGTCTCTCTTCATATATCCATCCTGCCTTTCCAGGATTCAGTCTGGTCAGCCTTCACTGCACTCTGTCCACAGCCAGAACATCCTCCTTCAGATGAGAAGACCAAAACTGCACACAGTACTCCACGGATAGAATCATAGCATTCCTACAGTGTGGGAGCAGGCCATTTGGCCCATTGAGTCCACATCAACATTCTGAAAGATACCCAACTCCGAACCACCCTCCTTCTCTATCCCTGTAACTCTGCATTTCCCATGGCTAATCCACCTACACCTGTCCATCCCTGGACATTATGGGCAATTTAAGACCAGAAGACATAGGAGTGGAACTAAGGCCATTTGGCCCATCGAGTCCACTCCACCATTTAATCATGGCTGATGGGCATTTTCAAATTCCACTTACCCGCACACTCTCCATATCCCTTAATTCCTTGCAAGATTAAGAATCTATCAATCTCTGCCTTGAAGACATTTAAAGTCCTGGCCTCCACTGCGCTCCATGGCAGTGAACTCCACAGGCCCACCACACTCTGGCTGAAGAAATGTCTCCTCATTTCTGTTCTAAATTGACCCCTCTAATTCTAAGGCTGTGCCCACAGGTCCTAGTCACAAATTCCCAGCGTCCACCTTTTCTAAGCCATGCATTATCTTGTAAGTTTCTATTAGATCTCCTATCAATCTCTAAACTCTAATGAATACAATCCCAGGATCCTCAGCTGTTCATTCTATGTTAGGCCTACCATTCCAGGGATCATCAGTGTGAATCTCCGCTGGACAATTTAGTATGGCCAGTCCACCTAACCTGCACATCTTTCAACTCTCAATGCCCTATACAGTTGCATCAAGACATTCCTGCTGCTGTACTGGAATCTCCTCACTAGGAAGGCCAACTTTCTTCACCTGCTTAACTTTCAGCAGTTAGTGTATGAGACACCAGGTCTCATTGCTCCTCCCCCTTTCCTAGTCTGTGGTCATTCAAATAAAAATCCGTCTTACTGTTTTTGGTACCAAAATAGATAAAGTCACTTTTATCCACATAATACTTCATCTGCCATGCTTCTGCCCACTCACTCAACTTGTCCAAGTCACACCACAGCATCTCTGCTGCATTCTCATAATTCACCCTTCCATCCACCTTTGTCATCTGCAAATTTGGAGATATTACATTTAGTTCCTTCATCTAAATTATTAATATCTAAATTAATTAATTTAGGGTGGCACAGTGATTAGCACTGCTGCCTCACAGCGTCAGAGACCCGGGTTCAATTCCCATCTCAGGCAACCGTCTGTGTGGAGTTTGCACATTCTCCGTGTGTCTGCATGGGTTTCCTCCGGGTTCTCAGGTTCCCTCCCACAGTCCAAAGATGTGCAGGTCGGGTGAATTGGCTATGCTAAATTGCCCGTAGTGTTTGGTGAAGGGGTAAATGTAAGGGTGGGTTGCTCTTCAGAGGGTCAGTGTGGACTTGTTGAGCTGAAGGGCCTGTTTCCACACTGTAAGTAATCTAATCTAATCTAATCTAATCTATTGTGAATAACTGGGGTCCAAGCACTGATCCCTCCAGTATCCAACTAGCCACTGCCAATCACTCAAAGTGACCCATATATTCTTACTCTTTACATTCTGTGTGCATGCAATTCTCAGTTCCTTGTCAGTATTACACCCACAATGTGCTTTAATTGTGTGATAATCTCTCACATGGGATCTTCTAAATTGCCTTCTGAAACTCCAGGTAAACTACATCTACTGGTTTTCCCTTACAGCTCTACTAATGACATCCTTGAAAAATTCTACTAGCCTTGTCAGGCACGATTTCCCTTTTCTAAACCCATTCTGCCTGTATTTTTCAGTGTCCTGTATAATTGGAGGGATTCTATGAGCTATGAAGCATATTCTCCCTACTTCTATGTTCAATTTTCTCACAACAAATGATACCATTCTATTAGCTTTCCTAATTACTTGCTCTACCCCAAACTTTTTATGATTCATAGACGAGGTCACCCAGATCCTTCTGTATCTCAGACGTCTTCAGTCTCCAGTTATTCAGATAATATGCTTTTTATATTCTTTCTGCTAATATGGACCATTTTACATTTTTACTGTATCATGCTCCACTTACAATATCTTTGCCCCACTCAAGGTAGTGACAAAAAGGACAAAATTAGATTATGTCCTTTCCACAACTTACTTTCTTACCTATCTTTGTGTTGTCGGAAATTGAGTTACCATACCTTCTATCTATTCATCCAAGTCATTTATGTAAATTATTCACAGTTGAGGTCCCAGTGTTGATCCCTTTAGCACACCATTTGTTACATTTTGCCAGTCTGATCAAAAGACCCATTTGCACCCACTCTTAGCTTGCTATCAGCCAGCTGATAGTCTGTCCATGTCAAAATGTTATCCCCCAGACCATAAGTTTTTTGTTGTTTGAACGTTATCAAATGTCTTCTGGAAATCCAAGTACGATACATTCCTTGGTTTTCCTTTGTTCACAGTGCTAATACATCCTCAAATAACTTGATGTGGAGGAACCAGTGTTGGACTGTAGTGTACAAAGTTAAAACTCACACAACACCAGGTTATAGTCCAACAGGTTTATTTGGAAGCACTAGCTTTCAGAGCGCTGCTCCTTCATCAGGTGGTTGTGGAGTAGGACCATAAGACAGAATTTAGAGCAAAAGATTACAGTGTCATGCAATGATATAATTAACAAACCTCGATCAAGGACTACCACCTAATGTTGTGTGATTTTTAACTTCAAAGAACTTGATTAGACTGGTCAAACATGATTTCTCTTTTACACAAACATCCTGACTCTGCCTATTACCTTGAACTTAACTAAGTGTCTTGTGATAACTTTATTAACAAGAACTTCCAACATTTACCCATGACAGAAAATTGTGCTTATTGCACAGAGACTGATCTTAACAGGACAAAATAAACTTTGTAATAAATAACACCATAATCAAGTTGTTATTATTTCTGTATGATGTTAACCTTTGCATTCATGACCCCAATGCCTTTGGCTGAACTTGTGTTGAATTTTGTAGCGTTTTGTTTTCACGGAAAAACACATGCCTTCACCATGTGAAGTTATTCACTGTCTTTCAATTTCAGATTATGACAGGCTCTTCAGGTTACTGGAGGATATACAAGGACCTTTAGAAATTCAGAGGAATTTTATTCAGAATACTATCAAAGAAGCTGCCAGGTATGTGCTTATTTATCCTTGAGTCACATTGACCTTGACAGTGATACTTGTAACTTAAAATACCAATTGGCCATCACTGATCTTTAGCACTAGTGACTTGTAAAGAAACTTATTCTGCGTGAACTTCTGAGCAATACAATAAATAATGTAAATGTCAATTAGGGTGTTTAGCAAAGGTAATGACATTAATCCCATTGGATTATTGATATTGATATTGATTCATTCATAATTCATTGATATTAATCCCAGTGTGACACAAACTGAATTGTCTCATCTATTGGAGTCAGTGTTAAAATTCAGCAAACCACAAATGTCTTCTGCAGGGAAGTGACATTGTAGAATTACAACCTTTAAAAAGCGACGAGAGTAAAGCAACCCCCTTTGCACGCATACTGCAATGTCATTGGAACACTGATCACTACTTGAAGTAGACATGAAATGGGCAACAAACAGGGCTTTTGTTATGATTAGAGCGGTGCTGGAAAAGCACAGCAAGTTGGGCAGCATCCAAGGAGCAGGAAAATCACCATTTTGGGCAAAAGCCCTTCATCAGGAATCATCAATTTTCCTGCCCGAAATGTTGATTTTCCTGCTCCTTGGATGCTGCCTGACCTGCTGTGCTTTTCTCGCACCACTCTAATCTAGACTCTAATCTCCAGCATCTGAAGTACCCACTTCAGCTTTTGTTGTGATGCTCACACACTAGAAGCTGAAGAGTATTGAAGAGTATACAATGGTGCTTGATGACTTTTTTCTGGGAAGGAACTCAACAGTGAAAATGCATGGAGCCACAGAGCAGATAGAGCACTGAAAGAGGCCATTTGGCCCTTTGGGTCTATGCTGGCTGTCCAAAGGAGCACTGCACCTTCTGCCAGTTCCCTTCCTTCTCTCCATTAAAATTCTTCCTTTTGAGATAAGAATCTAATTTCTCTTGAATATCTTGATAAATCTGTCTCTACCACACAATCAGACAGCCCCTTCCAGATTCTAATCGCTTGCTGCATGAAGAAGTTTCACCTCAAGTCCACATTGCTTTTGCCAATTATTTTGATTCTGTGCTGTTGTGTTCTCAGTCCTTCCACCAAAGTGGATATTCTTAGTGATAGTGATGTAAAGTCAGAATGTGGTGAGTTGAGAAACCACAAAGGGTAAAAAGACCCTGATAGGAGTTACAGACAGGCATCCTGACAGTAATCATGATGTGGGGAAGAATATAAATCAAGAGATGGAAAAAGCACATAAGAAAGCCACTATTACAATAATCACAAGGGACTTCAACATGCAGGTAGACTGGGAAAATCAGGTTGATGGCGGATCTCAAGAAAACAAATTTGTGGAATCGCTATGAAATGAGTTTTTTTGGAACAACTTGTGGTAAAGTCCACAAGAGAGAATTCTAGATTTAGTGATGTGTAATGAGATAGACTTGATTAAGGAGCTTATGGTAGAAGGAACCCCCAGAGCAATGATCATAATATAATAGAATTCACCCTGCAGTTTGAGAGGAATAAGATATAATGATGTTACAATTGAGTAAAGGTAACTACAAAGACATGAGGGATGAGCTGGGCAAAGTTTCTTGGAAGGGAAGCTTAGCAGGGAAGATGGTGGAGCAGCAATGGCAGGAATTTCTGGGAATAATTCAGGAGGCACAGCAGAAATTCATCCCAAGGAAGAAGAAACATACTAAGGGGAGGATGAGGCAATTATGGCTAACAAGGGAAGTCAGGGACAACATAAAAACAAAAGAAAAAGCACACAATTGGGTGACAATTAGTGGGAAGCCAGAGGACTGGGTACCCTTTTAAAACCAGCAAAGGATCATTGAAAAAGCAATATGAGGGAAGAGGATGGAATAGAACATTGAACATTACAGAGCAGTGGCCCTCTATACTGCATTGACCTGTGAAACCAATTGAAGCCCATCTAGTCTACACTATTCCATATTTATCCTTATATCTATCCAGTGACCACTTAAATGCCCTTAAAGTTGGTGAGTCTACAACTGTTGCAGGCAGGCCATTCCCACCCCTACTACTCTGTGATTAAAGAAGCTATCTCTGACATCTGTCCCATATCTATCACCCCTCAATTTAAAGCTGTGTCCCCTCATGCCAGCCATCGCCATCTGAGGAAAAAGGCTCTCACTATCTACCCTATCTAACCCTCTGATTATCTTATATGTCTCAATTAAGTCACCTCTCAAACTTCTTCTCTAATGAAAACAGCCTCAAGTCGCTCAGCCTTTCCTCATAAGACCTTCCCTCCATACCAGGCAACATTCCTTTGAACCCTTTCCAAAGCTTTCACGTACTTCCTATAATGTAGTGACTAGAACTGTATGCAATACTCCAAGTGCGACCACATTAGAGTTTTGTACAGCTACAGAATGATCACATGGCTCTGAAACTCAATCTTCTACCAATTAAAGCCAACTTTTATGCCTTCTTAACAACCCTATCAACCTGGGTGGCAACTTTCAGGGATATGTGCACATGGACACCAAGATCTCTCTGCTCATCCACACTGCCAAGAATCTTACCATTAGCCCAGTAGTCTTCCAAAGTGAATCACCTCACACTTTTCCATATTAAACTCCATTTGTCACCTCTCAGCCCAGCTCTGCAGCGTATCTATTTCCCTCTGTAACCTACAACACCCTTCAGCACTATCCACAACTGACCTAGTGTCATCCGCAAATTTACTGATCTATTCTTCCATATCCTTATCCAGGTCATTTATAACAATGACAAACAGCAGTGGCATCAAAACAGATCCTTGTGGTACACCACTAGTAACTGAACTCCAGGATGACCATGTCCCATCAACCACCACCCTCTGTCTTCTTTCAGCTAGCCAATTTCTGATCCAAACTGCTAAATTACCCTCAATCCCATGCCTCCGAATTTTGTGCAATACCCTACCATGGGGACCTTTTTTTAAAATGCCTTACTGAAATCCATATACACCACATCAACTGCTTTACCCTCATCCACCTGTTTGGTCACCTTCTCAAAGAACTCAATAAGGTTTGTGAGACATGACCTACCCTTCACCAATCCGTGTTGACTATCCCTAATCAATTTATTCCTCTCTAGATTATTATAAATTCTATCTCTTCTAATCTTTTCCAACACTTTACCCACAACTGAAGTAAGGCTCACAGATCCATAATTACCAGGTTTGTCTTTACTCCCCTTCTTGAACAAGGGAACAATATCTGCTATCCTCCAGTCTTCTGGCAGTACTCCTGCAGACAATGATGACATAAAGATCAAAGCCAAAGGCTCTGCAGTCTCTTCCCTGGCTTCCCAGAGAATCCTAGGATAAATTCCATCTGGTCCAGGGGACTTATCTAATTTCACCTTTCCAGAATTGCTAACACCTCTTCCTTGTGCAGCTCAATCCCATCTAGTCTAATAGCCTGTATCTCAGTATTCTCCTTGACAACATTGTCTTTTTCGAGTGTGAATACTGATGAAAAATATTCATTTAGTGCTTCCCCTATCATCTCTGACTTCACTCACAGCTTCCCATTACTATCCTTGATTGGCCCTAATCTTTCTCTAATCATTCTTTTATTCCTGACATACTTATAGAAAGCCTTAGGAATTTCCTTGATCCTATCTGCCAACGACTTCTCTCCTGGCTCTTAGCTCTCTTTTTAGGTCTTTCCTGGCTAACTTGTAACTCTCAAGCATCCTAACTGAGCCATCACGTCTCATCCTAACATAATCCACCTTCTTCCTCTTGACAAGAGATTCAACTTTCTTGACAAACGAAAGGCCCCTCACTCGACCACTTCCTGCCTGCCTGACAGGTACATACTTATCAAGGACTTGCAGTAGCTGTTTCTTGAATAAGCTCCACATTTCAAATATGGCAGCTAGTAATATAAAAGAAGACTGCAAGAGTTATTGTAGCTATCCAAAAGGTAAGAGAAGTAAAGGAGTGGACATTGGACAGCGGAAAAATGAGACTGGAGAAGTAGTAACTGGGAACAAAGAAATGGCAGAGGAACTGCATGGATGCTTTGCATCAGCTTTCATGGTGAAAGACACCAGAACTTTGAGAGAGTTTGGTAGAGATGAGTGTAATTACTACCTAATAAGGAGAAGGTACGAAAACAGAAAATGCTGGGGAAGCCGAAAGGTCTGAAGGTGGATAAATCATCCAGACCAGATGGACAAAGCCCCAGAGTTCTGAAGGAGATAGCTGAAGAGATTGTCAAAGTATTGGTGGTGATCTTTCAGGAATCACTGGGGTCAGGGAGGATGTCAGAGGATTGGAAAATGACTAATGTAAAACCCCTGTTTAAAAAAGAGAGGCAGAGATAGGAACCCAAAGGCCGGTTAGCCTGACCTTGGTCATTGGTAAGCTTTTAAGATCCGTTATTAAGGATGAGATTGTGGAGTATTTGGAAATACATAGTAAAATAGGGCTGAATCAGCACGGCTTCATCAAGGGGAGGTCATGCCTGACAAATCTGATAGAATTCTTTGAGGAAGTAACAAACAAGTTAGACAAAGGAGAGCCAGTGGACATGATCTATTTGGATTTCCAGATGGCCTTTAACAAAGCACCGCACAATAGGCTGCTAAACAAGATTAGAGCCCATGATGTTCGTAGCGATGTACTCGAATGGATAGAGGATTGGCTGACTGGCAGCAGGCAGAGAGTAGGGATCGTAGAATCAAAGAATCCCCATAGTGTGGAAGATCCTCATTTGGCCTGTCAAGTCTACACTGACCCTCTGAAGAGAATTCCAATCAGACCCCCCCCCCCCCCAATTCTGTTCCTGTAACCCTGCATTTCCCATGGTTAATTCACCTAGCCTGCATGTCTTTGGACTGTGGGAGGAAACTGGGGCATCCAGAAGAAGCCCATGCAGACATGGGGAGAACATGTAAACTCTAAACAGATGGTTATCCGAAGGTGGAATTGAACCCGGGTCCCTGGCTCTGTGAGGCAGCAGTGCCAACCACTGTGACACCATGCTGCTCCAGTGCGTCTTTTTCAAGATGACACCTGGTAACGAGTGGAATTCTACAGAGGTCCGTTTTGAGACCACAACTATTCACTTAATGCATTAACAATCGAGAGGAAGGAACCTGAGGACATTGTTGCTAAGCTTGCAGATGACACAAAGATAGTGAAGCAGCAGGTAGTGTTGAGGGAACAGGGAAGCTGCAGAAGGATTTGGACAGGCCAGGCAGCAGGAAAAGAAGTGACAGATGTAATACAAAATGGGGAAGCGTCAGGTAATGCACATTGGTATAAAGAATAGAGGTGTAGACTATTTTATAAATGGGGAACGGCTTTGAAAGTCTGAAGCACAAAGGGACTTGGGAGTTCAGGATTCTCTTAAGATTAACATGCAGTTGGCAGTTTGAAAGGCAAATGCAATGTTAGCATTCATCTCAAGACAGCTACAGTACAAGAGCAGAGATCTACTGCGGAGGCTCTGTAAGGCTCTGATCAGACCATATTTGGAATATTGTGAGCAGTTTTAGGCCCCGTATTTAAGGAAGGATGTGCTGGCCTTGGAGGCGATCTAGAGAAGGCTTACAAGAATGATTCCAGGGATGAACGGCTTGTCAAATGAGGAGCAGTTGAGGACTCTGAATCTGTACTCACTGGAGTTTCGAAGAGTGAGGGGACAAGGGTGGAATCTGACTGAAACTTACAGGATACGGAGAGGCCTAGATGTAGTGGATGCGGAGAAGATATCTCCGTTGGTAGGAGAGACTCGACCCCAAGAGCACAGCCTCAGAGTGAAGGGCTGGCCTTTTAGAACTCAAATGTGGAGGAATTTCTTCAGCCAGAGGGTTGTGAATCTGTGGAACTCAGAGGGATGTGGAGGACAAATTATTGACTGTGTTTAAGACAGAGAAGTTGTTGATTGGTGAGGGGTCAGGCGTTAAGGGGAAAATGACAAGAAAATGGAGTTGAGTAACATGTCTGCTAAGTTTGAGTGGCAGAGCAGACTCTTTGGGCTTAATGACCTAATTACACTTCTGTATCTTAGGGTTTTTCTATCTACTCAATCCAAGTCCCTCAGGATTTTGAAAACTTCTATCAAAGCTCCTCTGAACCTTCTCCAAGGGGAACAAAACAACTTAAATCTGTCTACAAAACTGATGTCCTTCATCCTTGGAATCATTCTTGTGAATCTTTTCTGCACCATCTCTGATGCCATCATATCCCTCCTAAAGTGTAGATGCGGTTGAGGCTGAACCAGTGTTTCATACAAATATGACATGACCTCCTTTTTGTATTTTATATCCCAAATAATAAGGCCTAAGCTGCAGTATCAAAAACAGAAATTGATGGAAATGCTCAGGTCTGACAGCATCTGTCAAGAGAAATGAGTGTTAACTTTTCAGGTCCAGTGACCCTTCCTCAGAACAAATGGTAGCTAGGAAAATGTTGGTTTGTAGATTAGATTAGATTAGATTAGATTATTTACAGTGTGGAAACAGGCCCTTCGGCCCAACAAGTCCACACCGCCCCGCCGAAGCGTAACCCACCCATACCCCTACATCTACATATTCATTTACCCCTTACCTAACACTATGGGCAATTTAGCATGGCCAATTCACCTGGCCTGCACATCTTTGTGACTGTGGGAGGAAACCGGAGCACCCGGAGGAAACCCACGCAGACACGGGGAGAACGTGCAAACTCCACACAGACAGTCGCCTGAGGCAGGAATTGAACCCGGGTCTCAGGCGCTGTGAGGCAGCAGTGCTAACCACTGTGCCACCGTGCCGCCCACCGTATGCAGAACATAGTGTGGGGGGGAGGGGGTAAGGAGTAAATGACAGGTGGGGATAAAGCCCAAAGAGAGAGACAGCAGTTGGATAGACAAAGGAGTGGATAACAATCTGGCTGGGAAAGTGAATAGTTGTTAATGGGGACTGTTAGTGGCTATCAATAGGTAATGTGTAATGGCAGATTGTGTGATAACAAGGCCTGGTGTGTAGAGTTGGAGGCTGGGACATGGGAAGATTCGGGCCCTAAGGTTATTGAACTTGATACTGAGTCCAGAGGGCTGCAGGGCCCCCAAGCGGAAAATGAGGTCCTGTTCTTCCAGCTTGCACTGAGCTGCAGTGGGACACTGCAGCAAGCCTGAGACAGAGATGTTGGGAAGGAAACAGGATGGTGTGTTCAAGTGGCAGGCAACTGGAAGCTCCGGATCTTTTCTGCTGGTGAACGTAGATGTTCTGCAAAGCGGTCACCCAGTCTACGTTCCATTTCCCCAGTGTAGAGGAGACCACATTGTGAGTAGTGAATGCAGTAGACTAGATTATGGGAAGTGCAGGTAAAGTGATGCTTCACCTGGGAGGTATGTTTTGGTCCTTGGATACTGAGGAGGGAAATGGGCAAGTGTTATACCCAGCTTTAAGCAGCTCGTTCTTGGGTGTCTGACAAATAGCTTGACCCATTCTCAGGGAATCCATGCCTTATATTTTTCCACATTACACCAGCTTTATGCTCATTATGGGATGCTGTTTCCACCAATGTATTTCATTCAGTGGCGGAAAATGGGACATAAGGAGTTCATGATTTTAAACTAATGGAAGCTGTGATTGATACGTACCTGATGTGCTAATGGTCTTGTAGTGGACTTCATGTTCTGATTCTAATGTTCACTTTGCCCCCAGGTTTAAAAGACGAGTGTTAATCCAGCAACTAGAAAGAGTACTGGAAGATGTTGTTTCCAGGTCTTTGTCAACACAGATCAACCATGTCAACAGCAGATAGTCCAATTGGAGCACTATGGACCAATGATGTACTTCCCTGTCAATCTGTGTACTGTGCATGAACACTGTTAACTTGCTCGCTTTACCCATCCTGTCACTCCAGCGGCATTAGCTTCTCTTGGGAAAAGCAACACCACTATAACAAGGCCTGTGAACAGAGGCCCTGATGGATTGTTGAAGTGTTTACCAAATTGTGGTGACTGTTGCTTTAGGGACAAAGACATGGTGAGATTTAGAGGTGGTGGAAAAATCAACTAATGTCCACAATCCTCTTTTTAAGCTGATCTTCAGCTTGTTCTTGTGGAAGCTTTTTGTCTAGGGACTTCTGCGTTCATAGTTCATAAATTGTGCCATTTTTGTTTTGGCACATTAACCACACACTGGGGGAGAAAATGTGAGTATTTTATTTAACAGGCTAAAAGTTAAATATGGGGAGGAAACCATCTACCTCAGACTCACTTTATTGTTTTGTCTGCAGACTTGTTGAAGGTTCACTTGTGGCTAATTCCTCCCAAGTTGTATTTCAGCCTGTAAGGAGGATACTGTCTTACTGAGTGCACTTTCCACAATGTGCTTAGGAAGCACTGAAGTGGATATGGAACATAATGACCTTTTTATTGTTCATACAAGAGGAATTATTTTTGAACTACGTTGTTACAATAAAACACCAAATTGTCATATTTTAACGTGTGAGGTAACTTTTGTAACTTCTATCTATTAAAAATAAATACAGTTTATCATGAACTTTTTTATTTACACGTGAAAATGTATCTAATGCATTTTTGATGGCACTTTATACCATTGTAAAACTTTCCATTTAATCCTGTTGATAACAAGCAGTTGTTTAGAAATGGCTTTCTGTTATTGTAGTGTAATTTGATACTTTTTAAAACTTGTTTGGGGCAAAAAAAAACTTTTAAAGTTAAATAGCAAAGTTCTGAATGAATGCTTGCTACAAGTTCAGAAAGTCTGATGGCTCGTGTAAGTCTGTAAGATTTATAAATACTTAAACTCTTTTAAAACGTGTTGTAGCACACTTTACTGAATGCATGACCTTGTATGTTGAGAACATTTTCTGCTGGCTATGTATCGTCTGATATAGCTATGGCTTTTAAAAAGAATAAGTTCCTGGATATCTTTGCTAGTTAAAACATTTTAGATCAAAATATATTTTAATTGTATTTTTTAAAAGCCAAACAAATATGTAATTTGAATGTGCAAATTATTATGACTATATATGTAACATACAAGAAAAACAGACTTGCATTTATATAGCCTGAAGACACCCAAACACTTTACAACTATTGAACTACTTTGTCAAGTAATCATTGCTGTAACCTAGAAAAGGTGGCAGCCAATTTGCAGGAAGCAAGCTCTTCTACCTAGCGAGTGTGATACTGAGTAGATATTCAAAGTGAAAATGGTTTAATTTTTGACAATTCTCCTGGAAGTAGTGTCATGATAGGTGGCCTATTAAGTCCTCATGAGAGAGATGTGCTCAGTTAAGCACCTCGTCTTTAACAGTGTAGTATTCCATCTGCTCTACCCTGGAGAGTTAGCCTAGATATCTGAAACCAAGTAGTAGGGGTCAGAGTAGAATCTAAAGACCTCAGAGATCAGAGTGCAACCCACTGGGTTACATGTGCAACTCTCTGACCTATCACCTCCATCCTCACCCCCATTCACCTACTGTACTCTTTGCTACCTTCTCCCTCTGCTCACCTTCCCCCCCCCCCCCCACCACCATTTATCTCTCCACCCTGGAGGCTCCCTGCCTCTATTCCTGATGAAAGGCTTTTGCCCGAAACGTTGATTTTCCTGTTCCTCTGATGCTGCCTGACTGCTGTGCTTTTCCAGCACCGCTCTAATCTAGACACTACATGTGCAACTTGTACATCAAGCCACGTCATAGAGTCATACAGTGTGGAAACAGACCAGTCAGTCCAATTTGACTATGCCAACAAAGTTTCCCAAACTAAACCAGTCCCATTTGCTTGTGTTTGGCCCATATTCTTCTAAACCCTTCCTATTCATGGACCCGTCTGAATGTCCTTAAATGTGGTAATTGTACCTGCATCTACCTCTTTGTTTGGCAGTTCATTCCACATATGAACTTCCCTCTGTGTAAAACATTGCCCCTCAGGTCCTTTTTTTAAATCTCTCCTCTCACCTTAAAATTATACCCCCTAGTTTTGAGCTCCCCTACCCTAGGGAAAAGACCTAATCACTTTATCTATGCACCTCATGATTTTATAAGAATTTGTGTATGTTTTTGGTGATGATTTGATACATTGGAAAAAGATCTGTTAAATGTTTGAAATCTCCAGCTTGAAAGTAGGAACTGTTGTATCCCATAATTTTTTTAAAAAATTTATTCATTCATGGGTTGTGGGAATTGCTGGCCGGCCAGCATTTATTACCTGTCATTAGTTATCCTTGAGAGGATGGTGTTGAACTGCTGCAGTCCACCTGCTGTGCATTGGGTCAAAATCTGTAGTCCCTCCCTCAGAGCATTATGGGTCAGCGACCTTGAAGGTGTGGCGATATATTTCCAAGTCAGTTTGTTGAGTGGCTTGGAGGGGGCCTAGCAGGTGATGTTCCCATGTATCTGTTGCCCTGGTCCTTCTAGATGGAAGTGGTCATGGGTTTGGAAGGTACTAAATCTAAGGATTTTTGGTGAATTTCTGTAGTGCATCTAATAGATGGTACATGCGACTGCTACTGAGTGTTGGTGGTGGAGGGAGTGGATGCTTGTGGATGTGGTATCCAGCAGGCTTCTTTGTCCTGGATGATGTCAAGTTTCTTTAATGTCAGAGCAACACACTACGGACCTGTGCCTACTAGATGTTGGGGAGTCAGGAGGAGAGTTCCTCACTGCAATAACTTTCAAGCTTGACCCCATCGAGAACAAAGCAGCCTATTTGATTTTTTTTTCGCTATTGATCATGGGATAGGGACATCACCAGGTAGGTCAGTATTTATTGCCTATCCCTAATCTCAATTGAGAGAAAACCATATTGCTGTGCGTCTGGAGTCACATGTAGACCAGACCAAGTTCAGATTGTAGATTACTTTCACTAAAAGGTACTAGTGAAATCCCCTACCCTTGGGAAGAGAGATCTGTTGTTGAAGCTGCGCTAGTCCAGGGAAGTGGGGATGTAGACATTTTTGGCCAGACCATTTATTGCCCATTCCTAATTGTCCAGAGGATAGTTAAACATATTGCTGTCTGGAGTCACATTTAGGACCGTAGTATCCTTCGCTAAAGGAGATTAGTGAATCAGATGGGATTTTACAACAATCACCAGTAATCAGCATTAGAGCGTTAATTCCAGATTTTCGTTTTGTTGAATTCACATTCCACCACTTGCCATTGTGGTATTTGCAACCAGATTATTACATTGGCTCTTTGGATTAAAGGTACAGTAACATGCCATGTCAATGAGTAAAAATTATTATGAAGCTACTCTCTCCATCACATTCCTGACTTGTGCCCTATATGGACAGGCTTGTGGGGGTCAGGAGGTCCTCCTAGCCTCTCACCTGCTGTTGTAACCATTGTTTATGTGGTGAGTCCAGTTGAGTTTCTGGTCAAGAGTAACCCAAAATACTTTGATAATGGGGGTTTCAGTGATGTAACACCATTGAATATCAAGGGCTGATGGTTAGATTGTGTCTTGTTGGAGATAGTCATTGTGTGTACGAATTTGTATTTGTGTGTACGAATGTTACTTGCCACTTGTCCTCATGCTGCAGCTGTACAAAACTCTGGTGTGGCTGCACTTGCAGTATTGCGTACAGTTCTGGTCACCACATTACAGGAAGGATGTGGAAGCTTTGGAAAGGGTTCAGAGGAGATTTACTAGAATGTTGCCTTGATTGGAGGAAAGGTCTAAAGAGGTGAGGTCACACTGCTGGGAGGTTTATATAGGCCTCCACAGAGGTCCAGGGAGGTGGAAGAGAGGATCGGCAAAATGATTCTGGGTAGAAGTGAAAGGAACAAGGTGGTCATTAATGGGAACTTTAACTTCCACAACATTGTCCAATGTGTGCAAGAGGGTTTCCTGACACAGTATGTCGCAGGGCTGACGAGGGGAGGCCACACTGGATCTGGTGCTTGGGAATGAACCAGGCCAGGTGTTTGATTCAGTGGTAGATGAGCACTTTGGAGAGAGTGACCATAATTCGATTACATTTAGTTTAGCGATAGAAAGGGATAGGTACATGCCACAAGGCAAGGGTTATCGATGGGGGCAGGGCACTTATAATGTGATTTGGCATGACTTAGGATGCATAGAATGCAGGGGATGCAGACAATGGAAATGTGGAGCTGGTTTAAGGAACAGATATTGGGTGTCCTTGATGAGTATGCCCCTGCCAGGCAGGGAGGAAGTGATAAGGGAACAGTGGTTTACTACAGAAATTGCATTTCTTGTTAAGCGGAAGAAGGAGGCTTATGTGTTGATAAGACAAGATGGTTCAGATGAGGTGATTGAGAGTTACAGATTAGCTAGGAAGGATTTAAAGAGAGAGTTAAGATGATCAAAGAGAGGACATGAGCAGTCTTTAGCAAACAGAATAAAGAAGAACCCTAAAGATTTTTATAGGCATGTGAGAAATAAAAGGATGACTAGGGTAGGAATAAGGCCAGTCAGAGACAGAAGTGGGAAGTTGTGTGTAGACCCTGTGGAGATCGGAGAGGTGCTAAATGAATATTTCACTCAGGAAAAGGCGAATATTGGACAGGAGAAGAATGAGATACGAGATATCAGACTAGAAAGGATTGAGGTTAGTAAGGAGGAGGTGTTTTCAATTTTAAAAGGTGTGAGAGTAGATAAATCCCCTGGGGTAGGATAGGATTTATCCGAGGATTCTCTGGGAAGCTAGGGAGGTGGTGTTGGAGCCTTTGGCTTTGATCTTTGAGTCATCATTGCCTACAGGTTTAGTAGCAGAGGACTGGAGGATTGCAAATGTTGTGCCCCTTTTCAAGAAGGGCAGTAGAGATGGCCCAGGTAATTATAGACCAGTTATAGGAAAAGTTTTGGAAAGGATTATGAGAGAGAATTTATAATCATCTAGCAAGCAACAGAATTGATTGCAGATATTCAACATGGTTTTGTCAAAAGCATGTCATGTCTCACAAACCTTTTTTTTTGAGAAGGTGACCATGTAGATGAGGGTAGGGCAGTTGACGTATACATGGATTCAGTAAAGCCTTTGAAAAGTCTTTTGGAGAAAATGCAGAGGAATGGGATTGAGGGTGATTTAGCAGTTTGGATTAGTAACTGGCTTTATGAAAAAAGGCAGCGAGTGGTCGTTGATGGAAAATATTCAGCCTGGAGTCCAGTTACTATGGTGTGCCACAAGGATCTGTTTTGGGACCACAGCTGTTTATCATTTTATAAATGACTTAGACGCAGGCATAGGTGGATGGGTTAGTAAATTTGCAGACGACACTAAAGTCGGTGGAGTAGTGGACAGTTTGGAAGAATATTCCAGGTTGCAGGGGGATTTGGATAAACTGCAGAATTGGCTGCGAGGTGGCAAATGGAGTTCAATGCAGCTAAATTTGAGGTGATGCACTTTGGGAAGAATAACAGGAAGGCAGAGTACTGGGTCAATGGAAAGATTCTTGGTAGTGTGGATGTGCAGAAGGATCTTGGAATCCATGTACATAGGTCCCTGAAAGTTGCCACCCAGGCTGATGGTACTGTTAAGAAGGCATACAGTATGGTCGGTTTTATTGATAAAGACATTGAGTCATGGAATTGTAATGTTATGCTGGAACTATATAAAACGCTAGTGCAGCTGCACATGGAACATTGTGTACAGTTCTGGTCGCCCCATTACAGGAAGGATGTGGAAGCATTGGAAAGATGCAGAGGAGATTTACCAGGATGTTGCCTGGTCTGGAAGGGATTTGGTAGAGCCATACAAGATGATCAGAGGATTAGGTAGGGTAGACAGTGCAAGTCTTTTTCCTAGGATTATGATATCAGCTTGTACGAGGGGGCATAGCTACAAATTGAGAGCTGATAGATTTAAGACAGATGTCAGAGGTGTGATAAATATAGGACAGGTGTCTGAGGTAGTTTCTTTCCTCAGAGTAGTCGTGTGGAATGCCCTGACTGCAACAGTAGTAGACTCGCCAACTTTAAAGGTATTTAAATGGTCACTGGACAAACAGATCTATGAAAATGGAATAGTGTAGTGCTGGAGGGATGAACCTTTCAGTTGTTCTGGGAGATGGGCTTCAGATTGCTTTCACAGGTCAGTGCAACATTGAGGACCGAAGGGCCTGTACTGTGGTGTAATGTTCTATGTGGTCAAGTCTAAATATTGCACAGTCTTGCTGCATTTGAACATGAACTGTTTAAGTCCTGGAGCAGTTGTGACTGATGCTAAAACTGCAGACTCAATACTGAACATCCCTTATTCTTCATTCCTGAAGAAGGGCTTATGCCCGAAACGTCAATTCTCCTGCTCCTCAGATGCTGCCTGTGTTTTTTCAGCACACATTTTTCAATTTTCCTCACTGTCAGCGAGATGCCAATGTTATAGCTGTACTGGAATAGCTTGGTTAGGGGAGCGACAAGTTCTGAAGAACAAGTCTTCAGTACCATTGCTGGAATGTTTTCAGGGCCCACAGACTTTGCAGTATACTGTGTCTCCAACCATTTGTTGATAATCACATGGAGTGAATTGAATTATATAGAGTTTTACAGCATGGAAAGAGGACATTCGGCCCAATGCCTGCAAGTTTTTCATCAAGCACCTATCTATTCTAGTCCCACTTTCTAGCACTTGGCATGTAATTTACTATGCTATGGAGTTTCAAAATGTTTAGCTAAATACTTAAATGTTGTGATGGTTCCAACCTCTGCCATCTTTTCTTAAACATGCTCTAACCTACCTGACTTTTTCAATTAATCTGTCCACCTTTGATACTGACTCCTCAACAAAGGGGAACAGCTCATAATCAGATGTCACCACTGTCTGTCTAGTTGTTACTACCTTCTGGTTTTCAGCATAATTTATAATTGCTGGAGGGATGAACCTTTCAGTTGTTCTGGGAGTAGTATTTGACAGCTGACTGAAATAGAGATAAGAGTCCTACAGCACAGAAACAGGGTGTTTGGCCTATACTGATCCATGTCAACCAAAATACCATCAATGCTAACCCCATTTCCCTGCACTTGGCCCATATCATTCTAAACCTTTCCTGTCCAAATGTCTTTAAAATGTTGTTAATGTACGCACTTCAACCACTTCTGCTGGCAGCTCCTTCTACATGCATACAATATGCATTCTGTAAAAAAAAAAAGCTGCCCCCCAGGTTCCCTTTTATTCTTTTCTCCCTAACCTTAAACTCATAGAACATAGAACAATACAGCGCAGAACAGGCCCTTCTGCCCTCAATGTTGCGCTGACCTGTGAACTATTCTCAGCTCGTCCCCCAACACTATCCCATCATCATCCATGTGCTTATCTAAGGATTGTTTAAATCTTCCTAATGTGGCTGAGTTGACTACATTAGCAGGTAGGGCATTCCACACCCTTGCCACTCTCTGCGTAAAGAACCTGCCTCTGACATCTGTCTTAAATCTATCACCCCTCAATTTGTAGTTATGCCCCCCTCGTACAAGCTGACGTCATCATCCTAGGAATAAGTTTTTCACTGCCAACCCTATCTAATCCTCTGATCATCTTGTATGTCTCTATCAAGTCCCCTCTTAGCCTCTTTCTTTCCAATGAGAACAGTCCCAAGTGTCTCAGCCTTTCCTCATAAGAGCTTCCCTCCAGACCAGGCAACATCCTGGTAAATTTCCTCTGCACCTTTCCGATGCTTCCACATCCTTCCTGTAATGGATGACCAGAACTGTACACAATATTCCAAGTGCAGCTGCTCTAGCATTTTATATAGTTGCAGCATAAACGTTACAGTTCTGGCACTCGATCCCTCTACCAATAAAACCTAACATCCCCACCTCAATGAATTCCGGGCTCGACATGATGTTGAGCTCTTCTTCTGTCTCCGTCTCCTTCGTGCTCACTTCTTTGGGCAAGAGTCCTCCCCCTGCTCCACAGATCCTTTCACATCCCTCCAACATTCCACCTTGAATTGGACACCCCTGCCAGGATAATTTCCTGCCCTCAATATTCCCCCTCCTACCTTCCCCTGGAGAATGACCACACCACTGAGCATCAAACCATTGTCTACAACACCGTGACTAACCTCATTTCCTCCAGATGCCTCCCTCTTCCCCCCCCCCCCCACCCACCCCCACAGCTTCCAACCTCATAGTCTCCCAACCCTGGATAGCCCATTTCTACCTACTTCCCAAAATCCACAAGAAGGACTGTCCCGGCAGGCCCATTGTGTCAGCATGCTCCTGCCCCACTGAACTTATTTCCTCCGACCTTGACTCCATCCTTACTCCTCTGGTTCACTCCCTCCCCACCTACGTCTGGGATTCCTCTGATGCCCTGCGACACATTGACAGCTTTCAATTCGCAGGCCCTAACCACCTACTATTCACCATGGATGTGCAATCTCTTTACACCTCCATCCCACACCAAGACGGCTTGAAAGCTCTTCGCTTCTTTCTCGAAAAGAGGCCCAAACAATCTCCATCCACCACCACTCTCCTCTGCCTGGCTGAACTTGTTCTCTCTCTCAACAACATCTCCTTCAACTTATCCCATTTTCTCCAATCAAAGGTGTAGCAATGGGTACCCACATGGGTCCTAGCTATGCCTGCCTTTTCATGGGGTATGTGGAACACTTCTTGTTCCAGGCCTACCCGGGTCCCCTCTCACAACTGCTTTATCAGTATATCGGAGAGACAAAACGCCGACTGGGTAATTGTTTTGCTGAGCACCTTTGGTCTGTATGCAGTCAGGTCCCGGACCTCCCCATAGCTTACCACTTCAATACACAATCCTGCTCCCATGCCCACATGTCTGTCCTTGGCCTGCTGCAATGTTCCAGTGAAGCTCAACACAAACTGGGGCAACAGCATCTCACCTTCCGACGAGGCACCTTACAGCCTGCCGGTCTCAACATTGAATTCAACAACTTCAGATGATTATCCCATCCTGACCCATCTGTTTACATTCTGCTCTGTAATTCTATTTCATTTATTTATCCTTACTAAAATCCATCTAGACTACATTTAATGCCCTGCCCTCATCAACCTTTCTGATTATTCATAAAAGCACTCTTAACAAATTTGTGAGGCAGGATCTCCCACACACAAAGCCATGCTGACCATTCCTAATCAAACCCTGTCTTTCCAAATGCATGTGTATCTTATCAGAATCTTCTCAAGTAACTTATGTACTACAGATGTTAGGCTTGTTGGTCTATAATTCCCAGGTTTCTCTTTGCAGCCAGATAAGTCAGGAGATATTTTGGAATCAACCTGTTCAGAAATATTAAGACATCTCTGGACCAATTTGGACTTGA
Organism: Chiloscyllium punctatum; assembly: GCF_047496795.1. NCBI lineage: Eukaryota > Metazoa > Chordata > Chondrichthyes > Orectolobiformes > Hemiscylliidae > Chiloscyllium > Chiloscyllium punctatum. Next base: position 87,372,615 of record NC_092763.1, on the reverse strand, counting down.
ATCCTGCTCTCCTGGCTTAGGAATAGGGACATTGCACTGTATCGCAATGGCATGTAGTGTGTTGTAGGCAGCAATCCCTCCCAATGGCACTGCATGGACTCCCAGCTGGAGTGTGGATGTTGTGAAGTGGGTGGGTCATGTGACACGGCAGCGTGTCAATGTTGACACAGACCCCGCCCCCCCAGCTGGCTGCTTTCTCATTGGTGCAGGCTGCAGTCACTCACTCCGTGCCGTCTCCCTCTCACTCGGGATTGGCTTTTATTGTTTTGTTCCGGGCGGTGCTCGCGGGAGAGGACTGGGGGAGGGGGAGGGGTCAGAGTGAGGGCCTGGGGGGCGGAGCTGGGGACTGAGGGGCGGGGTCAGAGCGAGGGCCTGGGGGCGGAGCTGGGGACTGAGGGGCGGGGTCAGAGTGAGGGCCTAGGGGGGCGGGGTCAGAGTGAGGGCCTAGGGGGGCGGGGTCAGAGTGAGGGCCTGGGGGGCGGAGCTGGGGACTGAGGGGAGGGGTTAGAGTGAGGGCCTAGGGGGAGGGGTCAGAGAGAGGGCCTAGGGGGCGGGGTCAGAGTGAGGGCCTAGGGGGAGGGGTCAGAGTGAGGGCCTGGGGACTGAGGGGCGGGGTCAGAGTGAGGGCCTGGGGGGCGGAGCTGGGGACTGAGGGGAGGGGTTAGAGTGAGGGCCTAGGGGGAGGGGTCAGAGAGAGGGCCTGGGGGCGGGGTCAGAGTGAGGGCCGGGGGGGCGGGGTCAGAGCGAGGGCCTAGGGGGGCGGAGCCTGAGCCTGGGGACTGAGGGGAGGGGCCGAGTCAGGGCCCGGTCCCCGGGTCGCGGGTCGCGGGGCGATGGCGGAGCCGGAGCCGGAGCCGCTGAGCGAGGCCCAGGCTGAGCGGAGTCACCGCCAGGACAGCGCGGAGCTGCTGCTGTTCATCCTCCTCCTGACCGTCACTATCCTGAGCCTGTGGCTGCTCCAGCACCGGCGCTGCCGCTTCATCCACCAGGCGGGACTCGCCATGGCGTACGGTAATGAGAGGGACACACACCCTCACACAGACACACAGACACACCCTCACACACACCCTCACACACACCCTCACACAGACACACCCTCACACACACCCTCACACACACCCTCACACAGACACACCCTCACACAGACACACCCTCACACAGACACACAGACACACCCTCACACACACCCTCACACACACCCTCACACAGACACACCCTCACACACACCCTCACACACACCCTCACACAGACACACCCTCACACAGACACACCCTCACACAGACACACAGACACACCCTCACACACACCCTCACACACACCCTCACACAGACACACCCTCACACACACCCTCACACAGACACACAGACACACCCTCACACAGACACACCCTCACACAGACACACCCTCACACAGACACACCCTCACACAGACACACAGACACACCCTCACACACACCCTCACACACACCCTCACACAGACACACCCTCACACACACCCTCACACAGACACACACCCTCACACAGACACACCCTCACACACACCTCACACAGACACACCCTCACACACACCCTCACACAGACACACCCTCACACACACCCTCACACAGACACACAGACACACCCTCACACACACCCTCACACAGACACACAGACACACCCTCACACACACCCTCACACAGACACCCACACACACACCCTCACACAGACACACAGACACACCCTCACACACACACAGACACACACCCTCACACAGACACACACCCTCACACAGACACACACACCCTCACACAGACACACACACCCTCACACAGACACACACACAGACACACACACCCTCACACAGACACACACACCCTCACACAGACACACACACCCTCACACAGACACACAGACACACACCCTCACACAGACACACCCTCACACACACACAGACACACACCCTCACACAGACACACACCCTCACACAGACACACACACCCTCACACAGACACACACACAGACACACACACCCTCACACAGACACACACACCCTCACACAGACACACACACAGACACACACACCCTCACACAGACACACACACCCTCACACAGACACACACCCTCACACAGACACACACCCTCACACACACACACAGACACACACCCTCACACAGACACACACACAGACACACACACCCTCACACAGACACACACCCTCACACAGACACACACACACACACACAGACACACACCCTCACACAGACACACACCCTCACACCCTCACACAGACACACACCCTCACACAGACACACCCTCACACACACCCACACACACACCCTCACACAGACACACACCCTCACACAGACACACACCCTCACACAGACAGACACACACACAGACACACACCCTCACACAGACACACCCTCACACACACCCTCACACAGACACACACCCTCACACAGACACACACCCTCACACAGACAGACACACACACAGACACACACCCTCACACAGACACACCCTCACACACACTCTCACACAGACACACCCTCACACAGACACACACCCTCACACAGACACACAGACACACACCCTCACACAGACACACCCTCACACAGACACACACCCTCACACAGACACACACACACACACAGACACACACACACAGACACACACACACAGACACACACACACTCACACACAGACACACACACACAGACACACCCTCACACAGACACACCCTCACACACCCTCACACACACAGACACACACACACAGACACACCCTCACACAGACACACCCTCACACAGACACACCCTCACACACACAGACACACACACACCCTCACACACAGACACACAAACACCCTCACACAGACACACACACACTCACACTCACACACAGACACACACACACACACAGACACACACACACACAGACACACACCCTCACACAGACACACACACACACACACAGACACACACCCTCACACAGACACACACCCTCACACAGACACACACACACTCACACTCACACACAGACACACACACACAGACACACCCTCACACAGACACACCCTCACACACCCTCACACAGACACACCCTCACACAGACACACCCTCACACAGACACACCCTCACACACACACACACACACACACACCCTCACACACAGACACACAAACACCCTCACACACAGACACACACACACAGACACACCCAGACACACACACACACACACACAGACACACCCAGACACACACACACACCCTCACACACCCTCACACACACCCTCACACACACACACACACCCTCACACACACCCAGACACACACACACCCTCACACACACACACACACCCTCACACACACCCAGACACACACACACACCCTCACACACACACACCCTCACACACACACACCCTCACACACACACACACACACCCTCACACACACACACCCTCACACACTCTCACACACACCCTCACACACACACACACACACACACCCTCACACACACACACCCTCACACACACACACACACCCTCACTCACACACACCCTCACACACACCCTCACACACACACACACACCCTCACACACAACCTCACACACACACACCCTCACACACACCCTCACACACACCCTCACAGACACACACACACCCTCACACACACCCTCACACACACCCTCACACACACCCTCACACACACCCTCACACACACACACCCTCACACACACCCTCACACACACACACCCTCACACACACCCTCACACACACACACCCTCACACACACCCTCACACACACCCTCACACACACCCTCACACACACACACCCTCACACACACCCTCACACACACCCTCACACACACCCTCACACACACACACACACCCTCACACACACGCAAACACCCTCACACACACAGACACTCACACACACATCCTCACACTCACACACACATCCTCACACTCACACACACACCCTCACACACACAGACACACACACACACACACCCTCACACACACCCTCACACACACACACACACACCCACACACACACACCCTCACACTCTCACACACACCCTCACACTCACACACACACCCACACACTCTCACACACACCCACACACACTCACACACAGCCACACACACACACCCTCACACACACACACACACACCCTCACACACACACACACACCCTCACACACACACACACACACACACACCCTCACACTCACACACACACCCACACACACACACCCTCACACTCACACACACACCCACACACACCCTCACACACACACCCTCACACACACACCCTCACACACACACCCTCACACACACCCTCACA